>NW_027555847.1:360908482-361632232 GCF_003287225.1 Phascolarctos cinereus
AGTGGAGCTATCCCCAAGTCACCCCACTTCTCTGGCTTCTCACTCCATTCAGGAAGATCCCCTAGAAGGACAAGAAATCCAAAGAAGTTTCATCGAGGTAAGACTCTCTTCCTCTTCCTCCTTCTTCTTGCCTGTGTGCCCTTCCCCACCTCTGCCTGCAGAGAAGACAGCTTATAACCAGAAGAGAATGAACCAGATGTCTGAACCTCCTGGGAGTTCCAAAAATGTCATCACTTTGAATGATGGTCCCTATTGCGCCCCAAGGCCAGTTACAAGGACTTATTCCATGCCAGCCCAACTTGCAAGCCATTTTGGAGGTGAAAGTCACTCTGTAGAATCTGCAGGACGCCCTCTTCAAGACAGCCAGAATTCTGTGGCAGATGAAAAATATGTTTGCGTTCCTGAGACAAGAATATTCAAAGGTGGCCTTCTTGGCCTGGTTAATGGACAGAGTATACAAGGAGGAAAACACCTGTCAGAAACTTCCCAGAGCATCCCAAAAACAGACCAGGGAGGTGCTAGTGCCCTTGGTGCCCAGGATACAAACTACCTTGTCACAGATAGAATAAAAGCCACCAGGAGGCATTATTACTATGAGCTAAACTGGCCCCATGAACCTACCTCATCTTTTTCTGTGAAACAGAGGATCAAATCTTTTGAGAATCTAGCCAGTTTTGACAGGCCTGTAGTCAAGTCCATTGATTTCCCTTCAGCAGTATCCATTAACTCCAAACCTCCTATTGTGAGGAGATCATCAGGTAATATATATTCAGGGACACCCAGCATCTCAAGCGACACCATGAGGTGCTTACGACGAAGCTTGAGCTCATGTGGCGAAAACCAAAATGAAACCATTTCGTTGGCCCCCCAGCTAAACAAATCACCGTCGACTATAGCTCTCCCAGTTTCTCCACCGAATCTAATAAAAGGGAGAAGAGAGAGCCCTGGTGTGGACCAAAAAAAGTTACTTGACCCTCCAGCAAGTTATAATCCAACAGTGACCACATCTTCTCACATCAGGAGGAACAGGACAGTGGGAAGCCAAGCTCGACCATGTCCTTTATCCCGCTCAAAACTTAGAGAGCTAAGGGCTTTGAGCATGCCCGACCTTGACAAGCTTTGTGATGAGGACTATTCAGTGGAACCAGTAGCTGGCCACTTTAAAACTGAGCTAGAAATTACTCCCAGTAGATCCCTTGGCCTTCCAACTGAAAGCCTTGCAAACCTCAATGGATCGCCTTCCCTTTCACATTTGGCAAAAGGTCAGAGTGGGGACGGGTTGTGTTCTAAGGGAAACAGTCCTTGGACTAGTGGTTCTGGGACTCCTGCTTCAGCCTCTGATGAAGATACAACAATCCAGGAAAATTCAGTGGATAGGAGGTGCTTTGGAAGGAGTTGGTCTATTGGGTAAGTATGTTTCCTTTCTTTTCCCTTGAAAGAAAAAATTATGTCAGGTGGCACAGTAGATAGAGGGTCAGGCCTGGAGTTAGGAAGACCTGAGTTCAAATGCAGCCACAGATACTTATTAACTTATTAACCCCACCATGGCACAAGCTGTCTTCCAGCTCAACTCCCAGCCCAGCATCAGTTGCCTAAACTTCCTCTATCCTATATCCCTAATCTGGCCCTTCTGTCTCCAGCCCTTTGTATTTATTTGGGGGGACCAGGATTTCCCCCTCTGTTCTGCCAGGCTGGGAGGTTTTCCAAAGCTGCAGGCATGGCCCCAATCCTTCTACTTGCCTCAACTGGAGATCAGTGCCCTTCTCTCCAGTGCCCCCCAAATCCTGGCTCTTTTCTGACCTTTCCCCCTTTCCATGGACATGCCCTAACTCCTTACCCTAAAACTGGTTTTTCTAAAATGTGAATAAAGTTTTTTTTTAATAAAAAACTGGGCAAGTCATTTAACCCTATTTGCCTCAGTTTCTTCATCTGTAAAATTATCTAGAGAAGAAAATGGCAAAACACTCTAGTATCTTTGCCAAGAAAACCCCAAATGGGGTCACAGATAGTCAGATATGACTGAAATGACTGAACAACAACAAAAATCAGTTATATTTATTGATGCCTTGTTTTCTTTCTTTTAAAAATAAGTTGGAAAAAATCTGCAGAAATGCCTATGTATTCTCAGAACTTACCGTGGTGCCTAACACCAAGGAAAAAAAAACTTGTTGACATAACTTGAATTGAGACTTTTTCTTGCAAAGTTGCTCTTTACAATTTAATTGTAAACTGTCACCTAACAAAGGACATTTTTGGGCAGATGGCAGAATGTGAAAAGAGAGGGGAACTGATGCAACCCAGGTGTAAAATTCATAAGCCTACAGAGCAGAGCTGGGAGTACTGGAAGATCACTTCTGAGAGAGGGGAAGGAAATTCCTAAGTATTAGCCAAGTAGGAAAGGTGCTGCCTGGGGGTGTAGTGAGTTCCCCATCAATGTAGGTTCCAAATTTAAACTGGATGACGAGTATCAGGGATGTTTTAGAGGGAATTCTTGTTAGCTACAGGTTAAAGGCTAGGTGGCCTCTGAGGTCCTTTACAATTAAAAGATGAAGACTGATTTAAACAAGGGCATTCTTCCTTTCCCTACTAAAAATGCTAGAGAGAACAATAAGGCAAGAAAAATAAAGACATAAAAATGTCCCTTTTTGCTGATACTATAAATGCAGCATAATATATTGAATAGAGTTCAGCTTCAGAGCCTGGAAGACCTGGGTCCAAGCTCTGCTACTGATACCTGATGCCTGCGTGATCCTGGGCCAGTCACTTAAATTCTTAGTGTTCTAGGCTACTCTCTAAGTTACAGAAGAGATGAGAATCCACATTGTAGAGAGATGATTACTCATTGGAAAGCTCCCTAATAGCAATAACATCACAGTTCTTGTCCATATCCCTACTCCTATGGTGGATTACTTAGAGTAGCCTAAAGACTCAACATAGAAAAAAATTAAAATAATTAATAGCTTCAATAAAGTTTCAGATTAAGAAAACAAATGTGTAATAGCAGAATTCAAGAGGGAATAATAAAAAGGAAAGTTCCATTCAAAATAACAACAAAATCTATGAAATACGTGGGGATTTGTTCTGTCAAAGTTCACTCAACACTTATATAGTTACAATTACAAACCACTACTTTATTAGGGAGATTCCATGCTTCTGCCTGCTCCGTGCCAGTATAATAAAGATGATGATGCTTCTGAAATTAATTTATAGAATTAGTACTATAATAAAACACAGGAACATTTTACAGAACCAGACAAAACAATAGCAAAATTCATTTCGAAGAACAAAATATCCATAATATCAAGGTAAATAACGAAAAAAATAGGAATGAAGGGGAAATAGCATTTCCAAAGCTCAAATTATATTCTAAAGCAATAATCATCAAAACTTTTTGGTACTGGTTAAAAAGTAGAGAAGATGATAACTCAGGGAAACAGACTACACAAGGAATTACCAGAAATACTTTCATTCAATAATTCTGTATTCAGTAAAACTCCAAATATAAGATAACTATGAAAGCACTTCCTCTTTGATACACATTACTGACAAAACCAGAAAACCTTCTGGCAAAAATTAGACATAAACTAACACCTTATATATATACCACAATAAATTCCAAATATATACAATGGTCTCAATACTAAAAAACACACCACAAAAAGATTAGACATTAACCACATCATCTATTTCTCACATGTATAGCAAGAGAGTGAATTCATAACCAGACAAAGGAGAAAGGTGATGATAAAAGATAAAGAATCTTGATCAGATGAAATTGAGAAGTTTTTACATGAACAAAATTAATACAACGAAGATAAGAAGGGAATCAGTGCACTAGAGAAAAAAATTCTATATATCTAATGAGGATCTGATGTCCAAGATGGATAGACAACTAATCGAAACATAAGAACAAAAGCCATTCTCCCATAGGTCAGTGGTCAACGGATATGAATAAACAGTTTTCTTTTTTTGGTGAGGCAATCAGGGTTAAGTGACTTGCCCAGGGTCACACAGCTAGTGAGTATCATGTGTCTGAGGCCGGACTTGAACTCGGATCCTCCTGACTCCACTGCATCACCTACCTGCTCCTAACAAAGTTTTCAAAAGAAGACTTTCAAACCATCAACAACCATATGAAATAAACCTCCAAAAAATGTCAAAGATGACAGAAGGGAAGAGTCATTGTTGGAGGGTAAATTGATCCAACCATTACAGAAAGCAGTTTGGAATTATGTGAAGGAAGTGGCTATAGTGTTTATACCCTTTGACCCAGAGATTCGACTGCGGGTTCCTTGGATGCCCCAAGGTGAAACTCAGTTGACAGAAAAAGGGGTCCTCATACACACCAAAATATTTACGCTATCACTTTTTGCAATAACAAATAGCTGGAAACAAAGATGATGGAGGAATGGATCTAAACAAATTGTACGACATGAATGTTGGAAAATATTACCATACGATAAAAAACAATGAATATGGTTTATGCAGAACAGCATGGAAGTAGAACCAGGAGGGGAAAAAAAACCATCCCTAATAATCATAGCAATATAGGTGAGAAAAGCAGCAACAACAAAACAATCGAAACTAAAGGCTGCAATTTTGATGGGCTGGGTTGGTGCCAAACAAGAGAGGTGGGAAGGCACCTCTCCCTGCTTTGCAGAGGTGGGAGAATGTGGGTATGGAATACTGCATATACCATCAGACTTCTTTCTGACATTTCAGTTTTGCTAAGCTCTTTCAGTTTGATTTTTTAAAACTCCTCTTTTTATAAGGGCAGACTGGAGAGAAAGGGAAGACTGATACATTGGGAAACAGGTAATGAAAAAACAAAATATTCAGTAAAATGTGTTTTTTAAAAGAGGGCACTCCTAGCACTCTGAAAAACGTTATTAGTATGGTAACAATGAAGCCCTAAGGAGCTGAGCTTTAAGGCAGGAGAGTACTACAAGGGACAGTCCATCTCCCAGCAGTTCAGAGGAATCCTTTGGCATTGTGCTGTTAGGGTAGAAGGTACCCCTTTCTCTGCTTTACGGTATTTATGAAAATGAGAAAATATCACCTACTTTATAAGAAGGAAAATGGATCTAAATGAAGTGGGAGTGGGTGTTCTGTTCAATGTCACAGCTTTAAATCTGTTTTTACTCTTAGTTTGGACCAACTTTCAGTCTCATCCCTGGACCAGCAAAAATTGCAGTCTGTCTTGTCATCAGTGGGGTCAAAATCTGATATCTTGACTCTGATTCGAGAAGCCAAAGCACAAACAGAGGTAAGTAAAAATTAGGAATGCAACCTTTCCCTGACATTGAGAGGTGGGAGGGGCAGTGGGAGAGAATAGTCATTCCACAGAAAAGAATTTTCCAAAAACTGTAAATTTGCCTAAGTCTCAAAATTTCATTGACTTTTTACAATTTTCATTCATTCATTCAATAAAACATTTATTAAGCAACTACACTAATGATGTGGAGGCAGCAGGCCATGGTACATAGAGCCAGACTTAGAGTAAGGAAGACATATGCTCAAGTCTGACATATACTGGCAATGGAATCCTGTGCAAATGATTTGACCTTTCAGAGCTCTAGGCACCTGTCTGTGATGATCATCTGCAGAACAGGTAGAGGGAGTTTCCTCTCCTTAATGTTCCCTATCCCACTGAAATCACAGGTTCCATAAAAGCAGCATAATGCATTGTAGGTGCTTGATGAAAATCTTATGACTCATACTCATTAATTAGATATTCCTTATTCTGTAATATAGTGAAACCCTCAAAGGCCATTTAGGTTATAGCAATCTACGTCCCTACCCTCAAATGGTCCCCAATTGCTGTGTTTTCTATTAGTTGCTTTTATCATTATATTGGCCTTAGGTGGTTACCCTTCCCTTCTATTATGGACTTAGAAATCAAACTGCCAAAGTTATTGGAATTATGTCCAAAATAACAATAAATAAGGTATGACTTAGGCTTAAGATGCTATGTGCTTTTTATTTTATTAATTTATTTTGATTTATCAACAATCACTTTCATATGCTTTTGAGTGGAAAATTTTTCTCCCCCTTCCTACCCCCCACCCTCCCCAAGATGGCACACAATCTGATATGGGCTTTACATTTACATTCCCATTCAACATGTTTTCACGTTAGTGAAGTTGTAAGTAAAAATTAAAACCAAGAGGAGGAATCATCAGAAAGATGAAACAAAACTCAACAGAAGGTAAAAATAAGTGATAGTGATTTGACTTCCACAGTTCAAGATGCTATCTTATGAGTATAATAAATGATTTTTAGTGTATGGTCTTTATTGCCTTGCTTTTGGCTACACAGAAGTGTTTTTGTTTCTGAAGCTCTGGATATACATGGAATGGATTCTATCATAGAAGGCTTTCCAAAAATCATACTCTTTGGCTCCTGCCCCACCTATGGTTTACTGCCTTGGGAACACCAAATTAATGTGTCTCTAGGTCTTTACAAAAATGGTAAAAGGATCCTCAGTTCTCATGCAAGCACTCAAATTAATAATATATCAAATACTATTTCACCTGACAGAAAACACAATGTACAGAAAATTCTTTCCCCACCCAAGCTGTTGAACAGAGAAAAAAAATTCTTCCCTTGCTGGCTGATCTCCATTTTGTTCAGGAACATACACAGTCCTCTGTATAGCAAGGCTCCCCTCCCCCAATAAAAAAGGAAAAGCACTTGGGGTTATTAGGGAATTGATCCCTTTGCTAATGGCAAGCCCTAATTCACCCAGCAACTTGTTTAGTCTCCAGATTTACACTGCTAAACTATGATTGAGCCATCTCTGAAAGGAGAAAGATCTGAGGGTCAACAGAGTCAGCTGCCTTGACCAGACCTGCCCAGTTGATATACTTCATAGCTCCTCTACATCATGGCCTTATCCCTTGCTGTTCCTCCACACTGATTCTTGATTGGTCCTGGGGCTCCTTGCTTGGTCCAGGAACCCTTCTCTCCAGAGACCTTGTCCCAGAATTATTCCAAATATCCAGAAATGCCTTCACTGCTTCCCTCTACCTCTGGCTGTTGCCATTTCTGTGGCCATGTAGATTCCTCTTCCCCTGGGTCCATGTGGTTTTTTTGGGGGAAGGGGGCATCATTGACTAGCAGCCCTTATTCAGAATTTTTGTACCCTTTTTCCATTCTTATTCTTTCAGTTTTGGTTCTCTCTGATTCTATCTTTCTTTTAAAGTCCACATCCAGCCGTTTGGTTCAGCTGTATAAACAGCCATAACTCAATCATCTTCAACTGTGGTGTTCATGTAGCTGTTTCCATCTTGCACAGGCATTTTCAATGACACAACAGAGGCTTTGACTTTTAATCTAATCAACCTTGTTGACCATGGCCAACTTCCCCACTTGTTGGTTCTCAGTAGTGAATCTGAGTTGTTGAGAACTCAGAGGCCATTCAGTCCTACCTGTATCAGGCCCAGAATCCCAACATCCCCAACAAGCATTCACCAGCTTTGTGTTGACATGGAGCATTGAACAACAAACAGTCCAGCCTGGCTCACATGTAGAATTTGAGGGCAGCAGAGTAACATGTAATTGTCCTGGAAAGGTAGTTCAAAGCAACAGTGTAAAGGCATTTAAATAACAAACAGAAGAGTTTGTATTTCAGGCAATCAGGTGACATAACGGATAGCGTACTGGGCCTCAGACACATATTAACTCTGTGACTCTGGTACACTCCTTTAACCTTTGCTGCCTCAGTTTTCTCAAACATAAAATAGGAACATAAGAACATCTATCTCCCAGAGTTGGTAGGAGGATCAAAGGAGATAATATGTGCAACGTGACAGTGCCTATGTAGATAATAGCCTCTCAATAAATGCTTATTTTCTTCCTTGAGCCTTGTGGCAATAAAGGGCAGGCAAAGTTTCTAAAGGAAAGAAATGACATGGTCAGCCCTGCACTTTAGAAATATCACTTTGGCAACGGTGTATAGCAGAGGTGTCAAACTAGAAAACTGAGGGCATCATGGGAGCAATAGATTGGTGGAGGACTGATTAGAGAGGGAAGAATATGGATGCCTTCAGAAACCAACTGGCTATTGCAGTAATCAAGACAAAAGGTGATGAGGACCTGAACTAGGGTGGTGACCAAATGAACAGAGAGATGGAGGTAGATGTCAGAGCTGTTGTTGGGGATAGAATCAGCAAGGTATGGCAACTGATTAGATAGGAAGGGGAGAAAATAAGAAGGCAAAGTCAAGGATAACTCCAAGGTTTTAAGCCTCGTGACTGTAAGGATCTGGAAGCCCTTGACAAAAATAGAGAAGTTAAAAGAAGGGATATGTTTAAAGGAAAAGATAACAAGTTCAATTTTGGCCATTTTGCATATGACATGGAGCTATCCAACAGACAGCTGAGGGTGCAGTTACTGAGCTCAAGACAGAGAGGGAGCTAGATATGTAAGTGTGGAAGTTATCTGCATGAGATGATAGTTGAATCCATGGCAGTGAATAAGATCACAATATAAGAGTAAAGAACAGGAGATGGTCCAGGACAGAGACCTTGGGTGCATGCCCACAAAGGAAACAAGACAAGAATGATGATCCTGCAGAGGAAAAGTGTGAAGTCATTTAGCTCCCCCAAGGCAACCTATTCCAATTTTTGAAGAGCCTAAAAGTTCTTCTCAATGTTTATGTGAAATATGCTAACCTATGAAATCCACCCATCACTCCTAGGCCTCCCTTCTGGAGCCACTAAACAAATCTAATGTGACTTTCACCTAAAGACAACAATCCTGTCCGTCCTAGGTGAGATACACAGTAGGGTACAGAAATACATATTACCCAACAGGGAAACAGGGAAAGAGATGAAGGAAAAGGAAGGGGGTAAATTAAGAGAATCAGTAGACAGAAGCAGAAGAAATTCTTAAATAAGTACAAGAGAAGAGGATGGAAACAAATATATATTTAGCAATTGTAATTGTGAATGGGAATGGGATGGACTTACCCATAAAACAGAAGAGGATATAGCAAAATGGTTTACAAGCCAGAATCCAACAATGCCATTTACAAGAAATACACTTGAAACAGAAAGACACACAAAGGGTTAAAACAACGTGCTGGAGTAGAATCTATTATTCTTCAGCTGAAGTAAAATAAGCTGGGATAGCATCCATGATTGCAGACAAAGTAAAAAGCAAAAATAGACCTAATTAAAAGAGATAAGTAGGGAAACCACACTTTACTAAAAGGCACCATAGACCAGAGATATCAAATTTGTGGCCAAAACTGTTATTGGGAAATGTTTCATAAAATAAATAAAAATATAATCCACCACAAAAAATGTTAATTTGTAGTTTCCTATGTCATTGTATGATATGTAGGGATCTGTATCTAGTTGAGTTTAAAACCACTGCCATAAACAATGAATTAATATCAATACTAAACATAGGTGCACCAAATGGCACAACATCTGAATGATTTTTTGGAGTGGGCAAGGCTATTGGAGTTAAGTGACTTCCCAGGGTCACACAGCTGAGCATCTGAATTCTTGAAAGGATAAGTTAAATGAGTTATAGGAAGGGATAGACCTATAATGGGGGGGACCTAAATATATCTCCTCTTAGGCCCAAGATAAATCTAACCACAAAGTAAGGAAGAAATGAAAGACCTGAACACAATTTTAGAAAAGTTAGATATCATAGGATTCTGAAGAAAACTGTCAGGGAATAGAAAAGAACATACCTATTTCTCATCTTTACATGACACCTTCACAAAAACTGACCACATATTAGGCCATAAAAACCTTACAAATGTAGAAAATCAGAAATAGTAAATGAATTCTGGCCACAATGCAATAAAATTATATTCAATTAGGTTTCTTTGAAGCAAAGATAAAAATTAATTGGAAACTAAGCTTAATCCTAAAGAATAGGTAGATTGAAGAACAAATCATAGAAACAATAATAATTTCATTCAAGATAATGACCAAAAAATGAGACAAAACCTCCAATTAAATGCCTAGAAATCCCGAAAAAGGAGAGATTTTAGAAAGGTGAATGTAAAAAACAAAAAACATTGAACTAAGAAGTTTTACACACACACACACACACACACACACACACACACACACACACACATACACACATATCCTTGTGAAACCACTAAATTAAAGAGCCAATTGCACAGCTGATACTCATATTGAGATCTGCCCAGAACTACAGATCTAGTCTAAAAATCATAGAAGACGGTTTTGAATCCTTGACTTCTGACTCTAAGCCCAAGAGCTCTTTCTGATACACTGGGTCAGTGGTAGTGTGTGCAAAGCCTATGGGTAAAGAAGTCTGTTGTGCAGAGGGACATATTTATATAATTTTGTTTTGTCTTGATATGAGGCGAAAAAAGCCATAACATTTATTTCTGTTCTCTTTCATTAGAATAAAGAAGATATTTTCTTTGTGGTCTTGAATAAAGAAAGTGGCTCAGGTCTGGGATTCAGTGTGGCAGGTGGAGTAGATCTGGAGCAGAAATCAATTACTGTAAGTATTGGCCTCAGGTTTCCCCCAGGAAAACTGCCTGCCAGTCATCTCAAATTTGGATGAGCTGCTCATTTGTCAGGCCTCATTTCATGTCAAGATGAGCTATAATGTGCTTTTAAATGCTATGAGTTTTTTGTGCAAACCCTTTGACCCAGTAACACCACTAATAGGTCTGTATCCCAAAGAATTAAAGAAGAAGGTAAAGGATCTTTATGTACAAAAATATTTATAGCCATTCTTTTTGTGGTGGCAAAAAAATGGAAATTGAGGGGATGCCCATCAATGGGGGAATGGCTGAAGAAGTTATAGCATATGATTGTGATGGATTACAGTTGTGTTGTAAGAAATGATAAGGGGGGAAGATGGTTTCAGAAAAACTTGTGAAGACCTATATAAACTCATGCAAAGTGAAGTGAGCAGATCCAGGAGATCATTGTATGCAATAACAGTAATATTATAATGATGATCAACTGTGAAAGACTTAGTTACTGTGATCAACACAGTGATCTAAGATAATTCCAAGGGGCACATGATGAAAAATGCTGTCCACCTCCAGAGAGAGAACTGATGAGCTCCTGACTGAAAATTGAAATATAGTTTTCTCAGTTTCTTTATTTTTCTTGCTTTTTTGTGATATGGCTAATATGGAAATGTTCGGCATGATTTTATATGTATAATTGATATGTTGTTTGCCTTCTTGGTAGGGGAGGGAGGGACAGAATTTGGAACTCAAAAAAAAATTTTTAATTATATAGTTTTTAAAATTATACTAGTTCATGCCAGCAGCTTATAAAATGAGAAACTGGAGCCTGCACTATTGAGGTAATAAGTGATATTCTTTTTATTGATCAACAAACTTTAAGGGCCTAATAAGTGCCAGGCACTGTGCAAGGTGCCAAGGGTACAAATAATGAAACAATCCCTACTTGTAATGAGCTTGTACAATAGCTAGTGGGACAATGTCACGTAGAAGTATGTGCAGGATAAATATGAAAAGAGCAAGCACAACTCAGTGCAAAGAAGCTAAATGCAAGGAAGTTTTGGGAGAAAGAGAGGACACTAGTATTTGATGGGATCAGGAAAAGCTTAATGCAAAATGATATGTCCAAGCTGCACCTTAAAGAAAGAGAGGTATTCTGTGGGGTAGAAGTGAGGAGGAAGTGCATTCAGGTATGGGGGACCACCAGGGTAAGGTATGGAGATGGGAGATGGGAGTGTGAGGAACAGAGAAGCACTAGAGTGTGTTGAGTAGGAGTGACATGGTCAGATCTGAGCTTAAGTAAAATCACTTTGGCAGGAGTGGGGAAGAGGGACTGATGTGGAGAGAGACTTGAGGCAGAAAGACCAAGTACAAGAGAAGAGGCCCTGAAATGGAGCGGTAACTAGAAGTAGAGAAAAGGAATTGAATATAAGAGATGATATGGAAATGGAAAAGACAAAATTGGCAATTGATTGGATAAGTGGAATCAGAGAAAGCACTGAGTAGAGGATAAGACCAAGGTTATGAGCCCAGAAGAATAGTGGTGTCTTCAACAGAAAGGCAAGTTCAGAAGAATCTGAGATGTCTCTGGGACATCCAGTTTCAGATAGCCAATAGACAATCGGTGATGCAAGACTGAAGCACTGGGGAGAAACTACAGCTGACTATGTAGACCTGAGAAGCATCAACATTGAGATGATAATTAAACCCAGGACAAGTGATAAGGTCAGAGACAGAGATGGGAGACAAAAGAGGAAGAGGCCTAGGAAAGAGCCCTAAGAACATGAGCTGCTGGGGGACATGATCTGGATTATAAACCAGCAAAGAAGACTGGGAAGGAGAGAGTAGAGAGGTAAAAAGGATAATCTGAAGAGAATAGTGTCAGAAAAAAAAAGCCCATAGAGAAGAGAGTGTCTAAGAGGGTATGGTGGTCCAAAGTATCAAATGGGGCAGATAGCTCATGAAAGATGAGGACTAGAAAATTTTTAAAAAACCATTAAATTTGACAATTAAGGGTCATTGATCACTTTGAAGAGAGTTGTTTCAGTCATGTGATAAAGTCAGAACCAGACTTCAAAGGGCTGATGAGCCAACGATAGGAGAAAAGTGGAAACGACAAGTATAGGGAGAT
This sequence comes from Phascolarctos cinereus, assembly GCF_003287225.1. Classification (NCBI taxonomy): domain Eukaryota; kingdom Metazoa; phylum Chordata; class Mammalia; order Diprotodontia; family Phascolarctidae; genus Phascolarctos; species Phascolarctos cinereus. The sequence continues at coordinate 360,921,097 of NW_027555847.1, forward strand.
TTTTCTAGGACTATGACTAAGAAAGGGAGGAGAGAGATATACTACTATAGCTTGTGGGGATGATAGAGTGGAGTGAAGGATTGAGTTTTTAGACTGTTTGTTTTAAGGCTGGGGGAGACTTGACTCTGTTTGAAGACACTGGGGAAGGAGCCAGTACATAAACTTTGGATATTTGAAGGGGAGGGGGTGATTAAAGAAGCAATCTGTTTGAGAAAACAGGAGGTAATGGGATCAGGAGTACAGGGAGTGAGGCTAGACTCAGCCAGGAGAAGGCCCTGAGGGAAAGGGGTGTAGGGGTGTGTGTGTGTGTGTGTGTGTGTGTGTGTGTGTGCACATGTGTGTGTGCGCGTTTATGTGTGCGTGTGTGTGTGTGTCTGTGTGGGCAGGGTGGCTAGGGCTAGGTCAAGAGATTTTGAGATGAAGAAAAGGGAAGAAGGAACGATGGATAACATTTTAAGTAGACATAGACATTAATGTACTTTTCATTAACTGGAAATTTAATTATTAGCTTGATACTAGGTCTCAGTAGGTATCAGTGGAGTTCCCCATATTGTTTTCAGGGCTCCTTATAATACGTTATTCATCAGTGCCCTCTGCCCTAGACACACTGGACGTAATAATTGCTGTCTCTTCCCCTTGCTTGGTCAATAAGGCAATTGGGGTTAAGTGACTTGACCAGGGGTCACACAGCTAGTAAGTGTCAAGGCCACAATTGAACTCAGGTCCTTCTGACATCAGGGCCGGTGCTCTATCCACTGCACCACCTAGCTGCCCCTAATAAGTTTTTATTTTGTACTTTTCAGACCAGCTTTTTGTTTATGTAGAAAAATCCTTCCAAGAATTTTATTAATCTTTTTTAGACTATTTCTTCACTTTTAGAGAAGTAGGGGGGAATACCATTCAGAGGCAAAATAAATGGAAAGAGAGGAGAACTCTTACCTTTCCTTTTCTCTGAAGTTCTGTAATGTAGTGTGAAAAAACACTGGACTGATTTACCACCTATGTGTCCTTGAGCAGGTCACTTCCTTTCTTGGGACCTCACTTCCTCCTAGATAAAATGAAGGAATTGGATTAAATAGGCCCCAAGGTTCTTTCTGGGTTTAAATGTATGATCCTATGAGTAAGAGCACAGGAGACATGAGTTCAAATCCTGCTACTGCCACTTCGTTGCTTTGAAACTATAAGCAACTCACTTTACCTGTTTGAGTTTTAGACTGTAAAATGGGAATAATAATCCCTGCAGTACCTCCTTTGAAGGGTTGTCATAAGGATCAGATGAGATAATGTACATAATGGACTTTGTTAACTTAAAACTATTATGTAATTAATAATTATAATAATACTAGCTAGCATTTATATAACAATTTACATGTTCTCTCATTTGAACCTGATAATAAACCTGCAAAGTAGTTACTATTATCCCCATTTTGCAGATGAGGAAACTGAGGAAAACAGAGTGACTTACCCAGGGTCAGCTAGTTCAGTATCTGAGGCTGCATTTGAACTCAGGTGTTCCTAAATCTGGGTTCAGGGCTCTATCTACCGAGCTGCTGATGAACTATTATTGCTTCATGTTAGTAAAACTGACTGAAGGCACAGTTCCTTAGAAGAGCCAAAGGATTTATGTAAATTTGGTCTCAGGTTTCTCTATTTACATGTGGATTCTGGGGTAGGATTATAAGGTACATTCTAAAAAGAATTATTGGCTCATTTTATTTTGGTAAAGCAACCCAAACTTCTTGCCAAAATAATAATGACTTTTAAAAAATGGTTGAGAAGGTCTTTGACATCCTTAGGGAAAAAATGTAGTGTATGTATTAAAGTTATCAAGGTAGACCAATTTTTACTAAATGGATACTATGTTCCAGGCTTTCAACTAGGAATACAAAATACAAAATGAAATGATCTTTCCCTTTAAGGAGCTTACATTCCATCAGTGGAAACAATATATACCTATATAAGCATAAGCAAAATCAATACAAGGTATTTGGGAGTGGGGCACTAGCAGCATAAGAAAGGTTTTATGTAGGTAGTAGTATTTCAACACATATATTTCTTATGTGTCTTCTAAGTACATGATTCAGAAAATGTGGCCCTTAATTATTTAAAATTAATGTCAAGTCACTATGTTGCCTATGAAAAAAAATGTTAACAGTTTTGCTTCTACTTTCCTTTCCCTTCATTTATACAGGTTCACAGAGTGTTTTCTCAGGGAGTTGCCTCTCAGGAAGGGAGCATCCACCAAGGAGATCTCCTTCTGTCCATTAACGGCACCTCATTGGCTGGGTCCATCCATGGAGATGTTTTGAATGCACTCCACCAAGCAAAGATGCACAAAGATGCTGTTATTGTCATCAAGAAGGTAAAAGACAAGGAGAAGAGCTCTACCAGACAAGAGCCCACTCCTGCAAGTAGGAAGGTGACTCTGTCCAAAAAGGATGTTATCCTGGAACTTGGAATAGGTGAGATGTCATTCTCTGGAACAAGAGGGATATGGGAAACTGGGAAATGGGGGCCATAGGAATTGGAGCCTGAAAGTGCAAGGTTTATGGTCAGAAGATTTGGCCAGGATGTGATTACTTCTGTTGTTTTGTTCCTTGAAAACCAATGTTATAACTAGAAATGATTTTAAGTGCTCCAGAGGTTAAAGCCAGATTAATAAAAATGATTCTTTAAAGTTACTTAAATCTGTTTAGAAACAGGTGTTTCATTATTTATATCTTTTCAAAGTCGTAACTATAGCAGGGTCACAGATTTGATCCAAGATGCTGAAATTTAAAAAACTCTGGCGTCAATTTTTGTTCCTTCAACAGGTAGAAATAACTGAACTTAGCACCTAGTCCAGGCCTCGAGGCCACATGTGGCCTTGTTAGTCTGAGACCAACTGACCTAGTTAGTCTAACCATTTAGTTAAAATAGGAATCTAATAGAATGCTGCTTCCCTCTCCACTCCACCCCCATCAACCCTCAAGCTGCACCCTTGGTGAGCTCCTCATCTGCTTGCCCTATCCTGTTTCTTTCTGTTGGTGACATCCCCAGAAAGAAATGCCCTCAGGTCTCTATCCAATAGAGCTAGGCTCTGGAGGTTTCTGTCTGTCCTCAGGTCTCTATACCCCAAGGTATAAGGTCTCCCCCCGCCTCCCCCTCCCACCCCAGTCAAATGACAGAGATAGGGGTAAGTGACTGGACTTGTGATCTCATTGATATAAGGAACTCCCAGGCAAGGAAGCTCCTAACAATGCATGTCTGTACCTTCTCTGCAACTTACAGTTGCATAAAGTCTTAAAGAGTTACTTAGTGTACTGCCACTCACTGAATTCAACTTACAAAATTGATTTAAAGGTGCCTCTCCTGCAGCTTGAGCCTCACCCCTTTTATGTTACTTGTCCCCTGCACCAGAGTCATTAAGGGTTTTCTGTGAGCTCAGGAAACCCAGGGGGAAACAAGAGGAGAGGAATTCTGGTACTTGGAGGCTTAGAGAAAATGTTATGTTTTGATTTTTCTCCTTTCTGTCCACTCCTATTTCAGGAAACAAAAGAGACAGGAGAAGAAGGGGAACATTTTAGTTTCAAAGCATCCAGCTTGAGAGTGTTAATGCAGGGAAAGAAAAAGTGATTTTGGAGTCAGAGGTACCCGGTTGGAATCCCTGCTCTGCAACTTACTGCCTTTATGACCTGGACAAATCTCTTATCTTTTTGAGGCCTCAGTTTATCTGTAAAATGAAGAGTTAAGACTAGATGATCCCCATGTTGTCTCCTAACTATAAATCTAAGACTCTAAGATCTTTTGACCTCAGTCTGAATTAATGCCACCAATCTGATGACAAATTCGCTGATTTTGGAATAGAGTGCCAAATTTCCAGTATGTAGCTCAAATAAGGTCTCTAAGACTTTAACCCTGAGTTCTATGGAGGGCTTTCTAGCCATTTAGTGTTGAGGGAAAAAAGGACTATATAGACAAGACTCCACAGTATTAAGTCTAAGATGGCTGCTATCTTTTTCACTATATGCATCTTAAATTTGGCCTTGAGCTTTGGAAAATGATAGTCTTGGCTTCTTCCACAGCTGAGAAAGGACATTAAAGGTGCCATGGGTTCCCTTGTCATGCCTTTACCTACCTGTTTTGAAATGAACAAATTCAACACATCTAGAGATAACAAGTCAGTTTCCCAGCCTATAGCTTCCTTGACTTTCCTGGAAACACTGTTTAAACAGGTGTGTGTCATGATCCCCACTTGGGGACCTTTCTGAGATCCTATTCTGACCTCTCTTCTTAGCTCTCTGAGCCTCAGTTTTTTTCATCCATAAAATAGGTATGGTATTAGGGACAGGACCAGGAACTGTTGTTTTTAATGGTATATGGAACTCTAGGATGAGGACTCCTACCTACGTACCTATAAATAATAGTACCTACTCTGCAACAAACTAGTCGTAGAGAATTGCCTAGAGCTCTGAGGAATGAAATGATTTGCCCAGTCACATAACAAGCATGTGTCAGAGTCTTCCTGGCTGTGAGACCAGCTCTCTGTTCACTAGACCTCAATGTTTCTGTGGGAATAATAATACTGGATCTCGGTCTATGGTCCTATGACCTGCAGGCTTGTTGTAGGCTTAACTGAGATGGAGTGCATAAAGTGTTTTCACAGACTTTAGAGCACTGATGAAATGCCAACTGTTATGATTATTGTTAGCTACTAATCATAATTATTACAACTATTACTACTAAGAACATCATTTACATAGCATTTTAAGGTTTGCAAAGTGCTTTACATATTGTTATCTCATTTGATCCTCACAACAACCCCAGGAGATAGGTGCTATTATAAGCTGTTTCACAGATGAGGAAACTGAGGCTCAGAGAGGGGAAGGGACTTCTCCAGAGCCACACAGCTGGCAAGTGTCTAAGGCAGGATGTGAACCTAGACCTTCTTGTCTCCAAGTCCAGTATGTTATTCACCATACTTTGCTACTCCTTGAGAAAAGTCTGCTGCCTTTGGAAAATTTGCCTAAGAACCTTGGCATCATGGTGGTATTCATTCCTAGATAATTTTGGGTGGAGATTACCAAATCCTACTGTTCCTTCTCTCTAAAAAAACTCCTAGGAACTACCAAACAATAATAAGGTGCTATCTTTTCTGATCAGAGGTAATACTAGGGACCCTAGAGATTCACAGGAATCTTTAACTGTACATGAAAGTTCTTGTTTTGGAATCTTGGTGTGGCTATGAGAAGAATGAACATGGACAGCACTCTAATGCCACATTTCTGGCTTTTGCTGCAGAAGGCAGAAGGGCAGATCTTAATGATGCAATGTGTGTTGAGTTACTGAAGACCTCTGCTGGACTAGGCTTCAGTCTTGATGGAGGAAAAGCATCTGTGACTGGAGACCGACCCTTGCTAGTAAAGAGAGTCTTTAAAGGTACTGTACCTGGGAAACCTACCAAACTTTCTGTGACATGCAATTTAGTTTCTTCATGTAAAGCTCTAAAAATTTCCATACCAACTAGGAAGACCTCAGGCATTTTCTGATGCATGTGAAATATCTTAATAACAAGACTCATTACTGTGAAAAATACTATGTTCTTTAAGAGTCACAGGGGTTGAACTTTCTACTTGGATACTGAATGTGTCTTTGCCTTATTTCAACTAAAGTTAGAAATGCTAGACTGAGAAAGGGAAGGGGCTTGTTAAAGGAGACTGTCCTTTAGGTCCTAGCCTTAGAAGGGACAAAAAGTCTGTGTTATTCTGAAAGAGCACTGTTGAATATTGGCAAAGTTTCATATCAGCTTCCCGTGGGTGACTTTTATATTCAGATGCCATAGAGTGCTAAAGCCAGAGTCAGGAAGATCTAAGTTCAAATCCAGACTTGGTCATACTGGCTGTGTGAAGCTGAAGAAGTCACTTATCCTATGCCTTAGCTTCCTCATCTCACAAATGGAGATAATAATAGCACCTACTTCCCACAGTCATTGGGGGATAAAAATCTTAAATATTTGAAAACCAAATGCTACTTATTAGTATTATTACATTAGTATTACAATAGCAATGAACAGATCATAAACCAACTGGACATTGGGAGCCCTGTGAGAATTATGCTAACTCTAGTAACTGGGGAAATAACTAATTCACTAGATGTGAATTTTCCAATCCTTTCCCCAACATTTAGCACCTTTTTGATCATGACCATATCTCTTAATGTCAGTGAACTTCAGTTTTCTCATGTGTAAAATGGGGGTAATGATATCTAGAGCAATTAACTCTCAGGGTTGTAATGAGGATAAAATGAGATAATTTATATAAAATGCTCTGCAAACTTTGATGTATATATGAACTTCCGCTAACGACTCTTAAATTACCATTTAATCACTGCATGTGCCCTAAGAACTTGTTCTTCTCAGTTCTTTCAGTCAATGACCCCCTGACATTTCTTTAATGTTATTTACAAAGTACTTTTACACATATAATCTTACACAACTCTATGAGTAGAGGACAAGTAGTATTATTCCCTTTTAGCAGATGGCAAAACTGAGGTGCAAAGCAGTGAAATGACTAGCCCAAGATGACACAGCTAGTAAATGGAAGATCTTGGACTAAACTACAGATCTTCTAACTCCTTGTTCAAGTGTTCTTTGAATATAAGTGATACACACACACACACACACACACACACACACACACACATACACACACACCTCAGCACTTTTTCTGGTAGCAGAAAACTGGAAGCAAAGTAAAAACCTACTGATTGAGGAATAGCTAAACAAAATGTGGTACTGCAGATATAGTAGAATATTACTGTCTTGTAAGAAATGATGAACACATCAAATACTGAGAAGCTTGGAAAGACATGCATGAACTGATACAATGTGAAGTAAGCAGGACCAGGAAAACAGTATACACAATGACTACAACAATATAAATTTAAAAAAAGAATCATCAAATAATGTTACAAAATTACACAGAACAAGCTGAGTTCCAAAGAGACAATATCTGCCCTTACTCCTTTACAGAGATGATGATTCCAGAGGTGTAGTACATTGCATATATTGTTAGATTATCCAATTTATTGATCAATTTTCCTGATCTTTCCTTTTGTCTTTTTTTATTGTTTTGAAAATTATTTGATAAAAGAGGTAACTCTCTGGGAGTAGGTAGGAGAAGAATAGAGGAGGGAAATTTAGGCAATATAGGAACAAAAGATATCAATAAAGTTTATTTTAAATTTAAACAAAATTTATTAAATGAGATTTATTTTATGATGAAATACGAATAATATATAACCAGTATAAATAATTTTTGTACTAATATATTATGCTCTGCATAATACAAAAATTATTAAAAAATAAATTTAAATTTGTTTTTACAAAATAGGTACAATTTTTAAAAAATTATTGATATATTTTGCTTGTATCAACTTTATTTCCATATATATTCTCTTTCCCCTATGTAAGTGAGCCTTCTTTTGTAAGAACAATTTAAAAGAAAAAGGAAAAGAAATTGCAGTTCACCAAAACCAATTAATACTTCAGCCCAGTGTGATGATATGTGCAATATTCCATACTCATAGTCCACCTCTATTAATAGAGGAGAGAGGAAAGTAATCTAAAAGTTGTTTTCTCCTATGCCTCCTGAAAAGTAGATTAACTATCATGCTTAGTACTGAATGAAATTCACTAATAATAGCAAGCATTTATATAGTGCTTTAAGATTTGCAAATCACTTTATAACTAACTCTTCTGATCCTTGCAACAACCCTGGAAGGTAGGGGTATTATTGTCCCTATTTTAAAAATGAGGAACCTGAGGCAGGCAGAGGTTTGATGACTTGCCCTGGGTTGCACAACTTGTAAGTGTCTGAGGCTGGATTTGAACTCAGGCCTTCCTGACTCTAGGTCCAGTGCTGCAACCACTAAGTCACTTAGATGCCTCTTGTATCTTTTAGCTACAGGTAGTCTGGCTTGGGTCTTTGGGTCTGCATTCCTTAGAAGAACACCAAAAGAGTGCAGTCAGTGCACTGGTACATAGGATCCCCCCGTGAAATATTGGTCCAACTGATCACAAAAAGCAGCTCCCTTAGATTGCATACTTTTTAGTTTTTGTGTTTGAGAAAACAGTTTTGGGCCTTGAGAATTTAATACTGCTTTTGGCACCTCACTGACCACTTAACAGAGTTGGATGTCCTTAATAAAAAGGTCTACTTTTGTCACAGATACAGATTTTCAATCCTAGATGTTGACTTTGAATAGTTTCCTTTTTTCATCAGGTCAGGATATGTTTCTTATCATTTCACCCATATTTTTAGATGCTCAAATGTCAGCTACAATTCCAGTGTGTGGTCAGATTTCAGACATTTAGTATGCAATCCTTCCAATTGTTTTCTGTTGACCATCATGGTTTCTGGAGAAAACTTTGAAGCCTTCTAGATTTCCTATTCCTGTCCAACCTCATTTTCCTATGAATAGGAGCGTGTACATCTAGAATGTATTTCTTTGTGCTTCACAGCAAGTAACTGCTTTAAGAAAAGACATTTTCTGGTCTCTTTGCTTGTTTTGTTTTCTTAATGAACACTGAATAAAAGCAGATCATCTCTTATTCAGGTGAAGCTTGAACTCATTTTCGTTCATAAATTTGGGGCATAATATTGGGGCACTCAGGAGGAAGGCAGAAATATATTCCACTCCCAGGGTGAGAAATTAGTTACACAGCTTCCAAAGTCATTGAGAGACATCTGCTTTTTAAATCTTTAGTCTGCTTACTCAGCACTGTTTGTTCCTACTCACAGGTGGTGCTGCAGAACAAGCTGGGACAATTGAAGCTGGAGATGAAATTCTTGCCATTAGTGGAAAGTCATTGACAGGGCTCATGCACTATGATGCCTGGAACATTATTAAGTCTGTCCCAGAAGGGCCTGTGCAATTACTAATTAGGAAGCACAGAACAGCAGTATGAAGCACACTATGGCTTGTTGCTTTAACCACAAAGGACTCTCCAATTCCCCTTTCTCCTTCTATTTTGCATCAAACTGACGTGGCCATAGAATGGAATCCTTAAACAGCCAAGAGCAACGTTGGTGAAGCTTGCACAGATGGTCCATTGAGAAGAATCCTAGGACCTTGCTAGAATACGGAAGGGTATAAAAACCCTAATGATTTGGGATATTGAGAGTCAATGAAATTGAACTTTGGTACCCTATCACATGAAGCATTCTTGGCTGGGAAAATCACTTTCAGTTGTGTGGCTATCCTTGGACTGGAAACAAGAATTTTCAGGTGAGGGATAGTAAATCTCGCTTGCTATCCTGACAAGATAAGATTTTAGATTGTGTCCATATTATTTAGTCATTTTCTGTCACCTTGAATAAAATACACTAGTCTCGAATTCTGACGGAACAATAGGAGGAACTCAAACACAAATTTTTTGACTCAGAATGAAAAGAACTATGACGTATCATTTTGTGGATAAATTAACAGGATGCTATGGGTGCATGGAAAGCTGCCATATTTATAAATATTTTCTGGTTTAAGAAAGAATTAAAATAGTGACCTAACCATGTGGCTGAGCTCAGGAATTGTCTAAAACTGAAAAAAGCAAAAATGAGGAAATTGCTCAACAGGGAAGTTATGTTAGTAGATGTGTCCTCCCTAGAGGGCTGAGGGCAGTGAAATAATAGTCCTTTCTGAAGAAATGGTATTTCCCAGACTACCTGTTAAGCCTTCATAAACTTTGTAAAATATACATTTTATCAATCTCACTCTTACAAATGAATATGAGCTCAAAAATCACAATATGGGGTTGCGTTCTGTTTAATGAATTGTTTCGTCATTAAAATAACTAGCAGAAAAATGTTAGTCACTTTTAGGTCTCTTTCAATTGGTTTTAATTTTTAATAATCAACTATATCTTATTCACAGATTTATCCATATGTATTGTAATTGGAGTCCATCTAAGCACTCTAAATTATTTTAAGGAATTTTTTTTTAGTGTTGTAGGAAATTAATATTTCAAACTACCAGATCCCTTCTTATGCTGTGGGTAATTAATGTTCTTGTTGCCCTCATAGTACTTTTTCAAATATCTATCGTTTTTGCCAAAGGTATTATCCTGCTGAACACTGTTGTGACCTTACTGGTGCTTTGGAAGTCCCCTCCTTGTAGCCCATCCTCTTAAACATATGACAGTCAAAAGGAATTCCCTGCCCATTTTGTGTGCCCATTTCTTCTATCAAAATTAGTTGGGGAAAGTATTTATCTTATTTGTACAAGAACCTTTCTTGATAACTCTGAAATCCTTATCTGCTTCTTTATCTTTGAAATGTTTATGTGCTTTCAGCTCCCAAGTGGGAGTTATGAGTCTCAGAAAAGATCCCTTCCCCTTCTATCATTCCAAGCTGCTCTGTGAGACCAAATCTCTTCATCCACCATTGAGCAAAATTTGGCCACCACCACCACTATCAAAAAAAAATAGCTCTCATTTGAAGTTTTCAAAACCCCTCTCCCCATCTCATTCTGCCAATGAGCAGAACAGGAGAAAAGGGGATAATGAAAACAAAGATAATAAAATATACAGACAGTGCCAATCATTCTTTTCAGATAAAGGAGTAACCACCATGTGGTTAAACTAGAAATTAATGTGGTGGATGCATATTTGGGAAGCTGACATTCTCAGATAAAATAGGGTTGATGATTGAATCTAATAAATCGCACTGCTTACTGATTAATGTGAAAGTTTGTCTGTGGACTTAAGAGAAAGGAATTTAGAAACCCTTATATTCCAAAGAACCATGTTGAGTGTCCAGCCTACAAGGCTGGCATACTAACTTTCCAGGCATTTCTGAACATTTGTGTTCAAGTTTGAGAGAAATTTTGGTATCTTCCCAAGCTCTAACTTCTCATCCAGGAAGAGAAGATGGCTGCTGGAGTGGTGGTGTGATTAAATGTTCAATAAAAAAAGCAAGTGATTATTTCATTACCACAGAGCATGCAAAGAATCAGTGTGAACCCAGATTTCCCCTTATACTCACTGGAGTTGATGGGTATCAGTACCCTTCAAGTGACCACTGAAAGAAGTAGAGACAACTCCTTGCTTTCTCTTATGCTCATTTGTTGAATGAGATAGAGAGGGTTTTGAAAACTTGAAGTGTAAGCTATTAAAAAAAACTTTTTTTGGAAGAGATGGTGATGCAGTCATGCAGTGATGAATGAAGAGATTTGGGCTTACACAACTGCTTGGAATGACAGAATGGGCACGTGGTCTTTTCCGAGATCCCCAACTCCCTACACTTGGGAGCTAGAAGGAAAAAGCTTGTTTATTAGGTAGATTTCTGTCCTTTGTAAGCCCAGGGATTGACATTAACACGGCACTGGAAAGAGCCCCTGGCGCAGCTCTCTTTTGGGCTCTGAGGGAGGGATGATGCAAAAGGTATGACTGTTCTAGAGTAGGAAATAAAAAACTCTTTGTCTTCTGTATTCAAGGCTCTTGCATGACTTGTATTTCAGACACACCCTCTAGGTCCCACCCTTCATTAAATGAACACTAATGATTTTGTCCCACTAAAACTGTTAGTTTTTATTTGTGTTTTTCCACAAGTTGGTCATTCACAGAGAGCCTATAGCAGATAATATGTGTTAGGGCATGTAAAATGCAATGGTGAAAATATTTTGCCAAGTGTTGAAGCAGAAGTGGATGGGTAGGTGCAAATGGAACCCAATCTATTTCAATTTTATGTGTTTAGCTAAATTTTTACCATACTTGTTGTATGATGTTGTACATTTATACTTTATTTATATAAAATAAAATGCCTTGTATATTATTAAAATGTGACTGCAATGATAGTAAATAGATTGTACATTTTTTTAAAGACTTGCTTTTTCTCTAGGTTATGTAAATCTGCATCTCTGTAAACATAGGTCTTTAAAGTAATTTTCAAAAAATAAAGACTCTACTTAGACTTGTTTCATTTAACAGTTTCTGTGTCAAATGGAAGCAACTTCTTTCTAGAAAAGTCAACACGTATTGATCAGTCACAAACACCTTGCAAAACTTATTACTAACATTAATACATCATATATAATAAACACTAATGGATCAACAATCAAGACAAAGTTGGAGCCAATTTGCAACTGAAATCCCAAGTATGAATATTTTGAACTATTTATTATCTTAAGCTGATAGCGAGAATTTCACAAAACCAGGAGACTAAAATTAATATTCATTGCTCATACTGACTAACATTAAGAACCATTTACAATGGAATGCACATATAGAAGCTCACACAATTCTGTGAGGAAAGAACATGAATACTGTTCTCCCCTTTTTTCTGTTTTTGTTGTTCTTTTTTATTTGGTTAGGCAATGGGGTTAAGTGATTTGCCCAGGGTCACAGTTAGTAAGTGTTATGTGTCAGAAGCCAAATTTGAACTCAGGTCCTCCTGAATCCAGGGCTGGGGCTCTATCCACTGTGCCACCTGGCTGCCCCCTCTCCCCTTTTTTCAGAGGGGGAAACTAAGGCTCAAAGCAGCAAAAAGTGCTTTGTCTAAGCTCACACATCAAAATAAAATCTAACTAATTTCTTTACTAGGTCTCATTCTGAATCCCTGTGAGGTTCCATGACCACAAAGAGTAGACAGAGCTGCCTATGTGATGTGTTAGGTGGCAGGGTAATCCTCGCAAACAACCTGCCCTATCCCTTACTGACTCCTCTGGTATTGCAGATTCCATGATCATTGACATTCTGTGACATCTTAAAGGCTTTTCTGCTTTGAAGAGACTTATTAAGATACCTGAGATGTAATAATTTTTCTAATCAAGCATTAGCTTTTCTAGGATGATGTCATTGCTAACTGAGAACAAGGAATTACACAAAGGACAGGGAAAAGAGGGACCTGAATTTGGAAGTATGAAACGTTTCCAGGACATGGACACTTTCAGCACATCACTGTCCCACCATCCCTCAACGCCCTTTCCTTTTTTCCAGGTCTATGCAGTCCTCTCTATCCTTGTTTCCATTATCTATCAACTTATAGGAAATTCTTTTAACTTATTTTGTGACTCTATTACCTGGCTCAAGTTCTTCCTGTCAACATTATCCCTATCTTATCATCACTGGGGAATTAAACATTTATGGTGTTAGCCCCTTTAATAATTTTATCGTACAATTCTTTAACATCCTCAACTCTGATGACTTCCTTTTCCAAGCCAGGATGGCCACACACCCACACTGCCACATCCTAAATTTCACCAGCTCTCAATCTCAATCACGTCTAAAGTGCAAAACTGTGAAATGTCACTCCTTCACCAGATATTGTATTCTACCTTCTCTCTTCTCTCTCACATCAGATCTACTCTTTGACCCATTCCTGATCTCCTAGTCCATCCCTCCTAGGCTTCACCTGCTTCCACACCAAGGTCTGTCTTTGTGCTTTGCCACTTTCTTGTTTTACTCACCATTCCCCTCATACCACTTGTTGCCATGGCCTTCTTTTGTCCCCAACTAGTAAATAGTCACGCCTGGATAGCCTGATTGGATCACAATGAGTTTTCCCTGCTCCCACTCCAGAACTGCCCAGTGTCACAGTAGAAATTCACAAAAATTAAGCTAATTTCATCTAATACAAACTCATATGATATAACTCTAGTTGGAACCTTCAAACATCCCTCTTTATCCTTAGCAACTTATCTAAACAATCATGGACATCTGAGGATTGGGAAGTGACTTTGTGGTCCTTTTAGTCCAACTCACGCAGGAAGGGGAATTCCCATTATAATATACCCAGCAAAAGGCCACCTAGCTTCAGCTTGAAGAACCCTAGGGAATGGAAATCCTCTGGCTCCTACACAGGAGAACTTCTACCTCGGACAGCTCCACTTGTTAGGAAGGATTATTTTCTGACCTCAAACCTAAACTGACCTCTTTGCCTTTTCTCCCTAATGCTCCTAGTTCTACCCTCTGAGGGTGAAACAGAATAAGTCTAATCCTGCCAGATACTTGACAGGGAAAGGGAAGGAAATAAGCATGTATATATAGTGCCTACTATGTGCCAAGCACTCTGTGAATTACTTGTTTTTATTTAAACAAAGATCTCATTTAGTCTTCACAACAACCCTAAGATGTAACTGTTATTAATTTGCCCATTTTATAGTTGGGAAAACAGAGGCAAGAAAAGGTTATGGTTAAGATGCTAAGGTTAACAGAGGTTGCCTGGGGTCACACACCTAGTAAATGCCTGAGGTTGGATTTGAATCCAGGTTTTCCTGCCTCCAGGCCAAGTGCTTTATCCACTAAACCACCAGCTGCCTCACTGGAAGACAGCTATCATGTCATTCCACCCCCTTCCCTTCTCTCTGGTAATTATGATCCCTCTATCCAGTCCATTTCCCTTCCACTCCAAACTTTGAGAAAAACATGTCAACAGTCCTCTTGATGCTTCTGCTTCACTTCATGTTCTCCCCTGATCATCCTCCTGGTTTCTGCTTCTACCACTCTACTGAAACTGCCTTTTCAAATGACCAAACAACACATCCAATGATTCTCCATCCCTTTCTCCCAAATTAGAAAACTTTTGACGGCAGCTTCTGTCACCACTGACCCCCTTTTCCTTCTTCCTTCTCTCCACCCTCTGCCTTAGGCATCACCACCTCCTGGTTCTCCTCCTATCTCTCTCACTGGTCCTGCTCTAATTCTACACATCTCTAACTGGTCTGGTGCATCCTTCCCAAGAGTCTCATCTTGGCTCTCATCTCTATTCAACTCAATTCAAAGAAAATACCTATTAATCACCTATTATTTGCCAGGCAGTTTAGTAGGTGCTTGGGGATGCCATAAAAAAACAACCAATCCCTTGCCCTCATCCCAAGGAGTTATTACCACCGCTGTGTGCTTCTGTAATCTATGGCTACAGTTCTGACCACCACATAGATATATCCACAAGGATATCCCACCAGTACCTGAAACTCAAGACATCCAAAACTGAGCTTGCTCTCTTTTCCCTTAAAACTGTCCTCCATGAATGTAGAACATGGGAAGACTTATATGAACTAATGTGGAATGGAGGAAGCAAAAGGAGGGAAACAACATTTGTAGCAACTATAACATAAACATAAAAAACACAAAACCAAAACACAATGCTGTATTCAGTTATTCTTAGAAAGATGTGCCAAGCATGCCAGCAGAGTGTATTTGGTTCTTCCCTATTTCAACTCCTCCAAGTTCCTCTTATGAATGTGACTGCAACAGGAACATAGCTATCTAGGCATCGCCTAGGCCCTATTCCTGTGTAACTACAATGACCAAGCTTAGACCTAGAAAAGAACTGAGAAAGTATACCTCCCTTCATTTGTAGAGTTGGGGGATTATCGGTTAAAAACGTTGCATATACTGTCAGAAGAGACTGTCGGATTGGTTGGTTTTGCTGAACCTTTTCCCCTTTTTTCCATCTTCTTATGAGGAATAACTTTCAAAACAGGAGAAGGAAAGGTTCATATTTGTGATCCATTCCTTCATTGACTGCTGCCCTCTGACACAGTATGTAAAACCCAACTCAAATTGCACCTGTTCCAGGAAGCCTTCTCTATGCTCTTTCTACCACACCACATGACTAGCCTTCAAATACCATGCTGCCTCCATTAGTCAAACTCCCATATGGTCAATATGATGAGACAGCTTTCTCTGAAATATTTCAAGCTATTGTGCAAACTGACACAAAGTGAGGCAAGCACAACCAGGAAAACAGTACATACTGGCAATGACTAACAATATAAATGGAAAGAAAAGCAAAAATAAATTGAAACCGAACAAGACTAAAATCATAATGAATAAATTTGCTCCCAAGAAGAACACCTCTCCCTTTTTTTTTTGAAGAGCTGGGAGACTATGAGTGTGGGACACTATGTATACTGGGTTAGTTTTGCAAAACTGTTTATTTTTCCTCTTTTTTTAATCTTCCTTTCTTTGCTGTAAAAGAGGGCTCTGGGAACAGGAGCTGTGTTGAGAATTTTATGAAAACACAGAAGACATCAATAAAAATATTTAGAAAGGGCAAAAAAAAGTACTTTGGGTTAATATAACTCCCTCCACTCACCGCATGGGTGGGGAACTAGGGGGTGGCTAGGTGGTACAGTGGATAGAGGGCTGGGCCTGGAGTCAGGAAGACTCATCTTCTTGAGTTCAAAATTGTGTGACCTTCAGCAACTGTATTTGCCTCAGTTTTTTCATCTGCCAAATAAGCTGGAGAAGGAAATGGGAAACCACTCTGGTATCTTGGCCAAGAAAACCCCAAACGAGGTCACAGAAAGTCAGACATGACTGAACAACAACAATAACAATGGGGATCTAGGATTGTGGAATTACACATATAGTTTCGGATAAGATTGGTAAGTTGCTTAGTTTTTCTGAATTGCTTGGTCAACACTAGCATAAAGGCTTCAGAAAACCTCAAAGCAGTTGTTTAAACAGCTACTGATTGAATAAAGCTGAAACCTGACAATAACTGACACAATAATTCAATGTCATAAAGAAAGCAATTGTGAAAGGATTATGTCAATTATGACCCCACAGACAGATCTGAAGCATGCTTCCCACCTCTTGGAACAGGTTAATGACCAGAGGGACAAAAGGAGGACTACATTTTTAGTCAGGTTATAGTTGGCTATTTGTTCTGATTAAGTATAATTATTTGTAACAATGGAGGAATTATATTTTACTTAATAAGGAAGAGGTGGAGAGGGAGTGAGGATAATAGTCACTGAAATACAAAAGCAAAAGGATTAAAAAAAAAGCACCAATGAAACATTTGAAGAAACACAGAACAGAAGGAAGCTTAGAAGGGGGTATAGACAAGCAGGGCAGTGTTGGAATTGAAATTTGTTTCAGAAGGAGCATAATTCCACATTCTATTTTTCTATTCTGTGTAAAAGGAAATGTTCACACTTTTGAAGTTAATAAAAAATTTGAAAGGCATTAAGAAAAAAAGTTGAACTCTGAGCAATGAAAAAACTAGGGAAGGTCTTTGCGCATAGTTCCAAATTGTTCTCCACAACGCTTGAATCATTTCACAACTCCACCAACAATGCATTAGTGTTCCAATTTTCCCACATCTTCTCCAACATTTATCATTTTCCTGTTTTGTCATGTTGGCCAATCTGATAGGTGTGATGTGATACCTCAGAGTTCTTTTGATTTGCATTTCTCTAATCAATACTGATTTAGAGCATTTTTTCAAATGACTATAGATGGCTTTAATTTCATCATTTGAGAAATGTCTGTTCATATCCTTTGACCATTTATCAATTGGGGAATGGCTTGTATTCTTATAAATTTGACTTAATTCTCTATATATGTTAGAAATGAAGCCATTATCAGAGAGACTAGTTGTAAAAATTCTTTCCCAATTTTCTACCTTCCTTCTAATCTTAGTTGCATTGGCTTTGTTTGTGCAAAACTTTTCAATTTAATGTAATCAAAATTAACCCTTTTGCTTTTCGTAATGTTCTCTATCTCTTGTTTGGTCATGAATTCTTCTGTTCTCTATAGATCTCATAGGTAAACTATTCCTTGCTCTCCCAATTTGCTTATAGTACCAGCCTTTATATATAAATCATGAACCTATTTTGACTTTATTTTGGCATATAGTATGAGATTTGGTCTATGCCTAGTTTCTGCCATACTCTTTTCCAGTTTTCCCAGCAGTTTTTTTCAAAGAGTGGGTTTACCCAAGCTGGGGTCTTTGGGTTTATCAATAATAGATTACTACAGTCATTGACTACTGTGTCTTGCATATTTAACCTATTCCACTGATCTACCACTCTATTTCTTAGCCAGTACCAAGCAGTTTTGATGATGTGCTTTATAAATTTAAGATCTGGAATTGCTAGGCCACCTTCCCCTGCATTTCTTTTCATTAGTTCCTTTGATATTCTGGACCTTTTGTTTTCCAAATGAATCTTGTTATTATTTTTTCAACTCTATAAAATAATTTTTGGTAGTTTGATTGGTATGGCACTGAATAAGTAAATTAGCTTAGGTAGGATTGTCATTTTTATATATTAGCTCAGCCTACCCATGAGCAACTGATGTTTTTCCAATTATTTAGATCTGATTTATTTGTGTGAAAAGTGTTTTGTGTTCATAGAGTTCCTGGGTTTGTTTCGGGAGGTAGACTCCTAAATATTTTATAATGTCTACAGTAAGTTTAATGGAATTTCTCTTTCTATCTCTTGCTGTTGGGTTTGTTGGTAATATATAGAAATGCATGATTTATGTGGGCTTATTTTATAGCCTGCAACTTTGCTAAAGTTGTTTATTATTTCAAGTAGTTTTTTACTTGATTCTCTAGGATTCTCTAAGTATATCATCATGTCATCTACAAACAGTGATAGCTTTGTTTCTTCTTTGCCTATTCTAATACCTTCAATTTCTTTTTCTTCTCTTATTGCTAAAGCTAAGTTTCCAGTACATATTGAATAACAGTGGTGATAATGGACATCCTTGTTTCACCCCTGATCTTATGGAAATGCTTCTAGTGTCCCCATTACATATAATGCTTGCTGAAGGTTTTAGATAGATGCTATTAATTATTCTAAGGAAGACTCCATTTATACCTATGCTTTCTAGTGTTTTTAATAGGAATGGGTGTTGTATTTTGTCAAAAGCTTTTTCTGCATCTATTGAGATGATCATGTGGTTTCTGTTGGTTTTGGTGTTGATATGCTCAATTGTGCTGATAGTTTTCCTAATATTGAACCAGACCTGCATTCCTGGTATAAATCCTACCTGGTCATAGTGTATTATTCTTGTGATAAGTTGCTGTAATCTATTTGCTAATATTTTGTTTAAAATTTTTGCATCTATATTCATTAGAGAAATTGGTCTATAATTTTCTTTCTCTGTTTTGACTCTTCCTGGTTTAGGTATCAGCACCATATTTGTATCATAAAAAGAATTTGGTAAGACTCCTTCTTCACCTATTTTCCCAAAAAGTATGTATAGCATTGGAATTAATTGTTCTTCAAATGTTTCATAGAATTCGCATGTACATCTATCCGGCCCTAGACATTTTTTCCTAGGGAGTTGATCAATAGCTTGTTTAACTTCTTTTTCTTCGATGGGGTTATTTAAGTATTTTACATCCTCTTCTGTTAATTTGGGCAATTTATTTTTGTAAATATGTATCCATTTCACTAAGATTGTCAAATTTGTTGGCATATAGTTGGGCAAAATAATTCCTAATTATTGTTTTAATTTCCTTTTCCTTGGTGGTAGCTTCACCCTTTTCATTCTTGAAACTAGTAATTTGGTTTTCTTCTTTCCTTGTTTTTAATTAAATCAAATAAAGGTTTATCTATTTTATTTGGTTATTTCATAAAACTAGCTCTTGGTTAGTTTTCTTAATTTCAATTGTATTAATTTTTCCTTTGGTTTTCAATATTTCTAATTTGGTGTTTAATTGAGGATTTTTAATTTGTTCTTTTTCTAGTTTTTTTAGTTGTATGCCCAATTCATTGATCTCCTCTTTTTCTATTTTACTTATGTAAGCATTTAGAGATATAAAACTTCCCCTAAGAACTGCTTTTGCTGCATCCATAAGTTTTATGTTGTCTCATTATTGTCATTCTCTTGAATGAAATTATTGATTGTTTCTATGATTTTTGTTTGACCCAATCATTTCTTAGGATTAGATTATTTAGTTTCAAATTATTTTTTAGTCTATTTTTCCATGGCCCTTTATTCCATATAATTTTTATTGCATCATTTTATGAAAAGGATGCATTTAATATTTCTGCCTTTCTGCTTTGAATTGTGAGGTTTTTATGCCCTACTACATGGTCAATTTTTGTGTATGTGCCATGTAGCTGAGAAAAAAGTATATTCCTTTCTATCCCCATTCAGTTTTCTCCAGAGGTCTATCATACCTAACTTTTCTAATGTTCTATTCACCTCCTTAACTTCTGTCTTGTTTATTTTGTGCTTAGATTTATGTAGTTCAGAGAGGGGGAGGTTGAGGTCCACCACCAGAATAGTTTTGCTATTTCTTCCTGTAACTCCATGAACTTCTCCTCTAAGAATATGGATGCTATACCACTTGGTGCATAGATGTTTAGTAATGATATTACTTCATTGTCTATGGTGCCTTTTAGCAGGATGTAGTTTCCTTCCTTATCTCTTTGGATAAGATCTAGTTTTGCTTTTGCTTTGTCTGAGATCAGGATTGCTACCCCTGCTTTTTTTACTTCAGCTGAAGCATAATATATTCTGCTCCAGCCTTTTACCTTTACCCTGTATGTGTCACTCTTTTTCAAATGTGTTTCCTGTAAACAACATATTGTAGGATTATAGTTTTTAATCCATTCTGCTATCTGCTTCCGTTTTATGGGAGAGTTCATCCCATTCACATTCACAGTTATGATTACTATCTGTGTCTTTTTCTCCATTCTTTTCCCCCTGTTTATGCTTTTATTTCTCCTTTCTCCTTCCCCCTCACTAGGGTCTTGTTTTTGACTACCGTCCTTCAGTCCTCCTCCCTTCTATTATCCTTTCCCTTTCTTCCCTTTACCTTACTGCTTCTTCCCTCCCTTCTATCCCCCTCCCTTTTCTTTCCCCTTTTGCCCCTACTGCCTATAGGGCAAATTAGATATCTATACCTGATTATTTTATTCCCTTCTTGACCCAAATCTGATGAGATAAAGTTCAAACAATGCTCACCCCCCTCCCTTCTTTCCCTCTGCTATAATAGGTTTTGGTGTCTTGTCCTGTAATGTAATTTACCCTTGTCTGCCTCCTACTTTCTCAGTACATTTTCTTAGATTACACTCATCCACTTATTGGATCCATTTAACCCACTTGATTAGATTTTTTTTTATCATTACATCAAAGTCAACTTATATCCACCCCCTTTATGTATACTCATTTAACATGGTGTAATAACAATACAGGTCTCAAGAGTTGCAAGTGTCATCTTCCCTTGTAGGGATGTAAACAGTCCCTTATTAACAACATATTGTATCTTTCTGTCCCATTTACCTTTTTATGTCTTCTTGAATCTTGTACTTGAAGATCAAATTTTTTGTTGAGCTCTGGTCTTTTATCAGGAAGTTTGGAAGTCCCTATTTTGTTGAATATCCATCTCCTCCCTTGAAATCATGCTCATTTTTTTTTTGGCTAGTTGATCCTTGGCTCCAATCCAAGCTCCTCTGCCTTATGGAGTATCATGTTCCATTCCTTGTGGTCTTTTAATGTAGAAGCTGCAAGGTCCTGTGTAATCCAGACTGTGGTTCCATGATATTTAAATTGCTTTTTTCTGGTTGCTTGCAGTATTTTCTCTTTCATCTGGTAATTTTGGAATTTAGCTATTACATTTCTTGGCGTTTTCAATTTGGGATCTCTTTCAGGCAGTGAGTGGCGGATTCTTTCTTTGGTTATTTAACCTTCTGGTTCTAGGACTTCAAGGCAGTTTTCCTGTATGATTTCCTTAAAGATACTGTCCAGACTCTTTTTTTCATCATGATTTTCAGGTAGTGAAGTGGGCAGAACCAAGAAAACATTGTACACAATAAGAGCCACGTTGTACTATTCATAAACTTAACCCCTCCCAGCAATACAAGGATCTAAGACATCTCCAGAGTATTCTTGATGGAAAATGCTATCCACATCCAGAGAAAGAACTATGGAAGTTGAATTGCTACTTTTTTTTTCTGTTCTGTTGACATTTGTTTTCTCTTTCTGATGGTTCCTCCTATTGGTTTTAATTTTCACTTACAACATCACTAATGTGAAAATATGTTTAGTAGGAATGTAAATGTATAGCCTATAACAGATTGTGCACCATCTTCGGAAGGGTGGTGGGGAGGAGGGGGGAGAAAAATTTTAAACTCAAAAGCCTATGGAACTGATTATTGATAAATCAAAATAAATTAATAAAATTCAAAAAAAAGAGAAAAAACTAAGGAAGGGTCTAAAAGCAAACAAGCGTCTTAACTTTGTACAGTGATGTGAGGAACTAAGGATTCTAAATTACACATATATATTGCTGTACAAGGTTACTGTTTTACATGACCTTGTTGAATTGTGTTTCTTTATTACAATATAAAGACAGTTTGGGAATGACTGTGATATAAAAACAAACAGCATCAATAAAATATGTTTCAAAAAGAAAACAGTCAAACCCTAGATACACATATAACTAGCTGTGTATGGCCTTATCATCTATCCTACCTGTATGTTAATAATCTTTGTCCTTGAAGTAAAAAAGGACTTACAACAACTCAACCCTAGAGATTGAGGTTCTTCAAAGTTTGGCTAAACAAGTGAAACCAGATGCTTTAAAATTATAATGACCAAGCTTGATCCCCCCGCCCCCACAAAGAAGACATAGGAGAAGGTACTTTCTTCCTCAGTTTTCTCATTTTAAAAAATAAAGATAATGATAATACCCACCTCCTAAGGTTATTGGGAGAATAATGAGATCTTTTGTAAACCACTTTACAAACTTTCAAAGACTACATAAATGTTATTGTTATATTGTTAATGCTAATGTTATGTAAAAAAAGGTTACTGTTAATACCATGGGTCTTTCCAGAGGTGGGGGATTATGGGTATGAAATATCACATGTAACTTTTTCAATACATTAGTTTGTTTTGTTGAATATTTTCCCTTTTAAAAAAAATTATAAGGGATGCTTCTGGTGGTGGGGTGAGGGGGGAGTGGAGTACAGAATGGATGCGGTTCAAGTGGGACATATAGGGGCAGCTAGGTGGTGCAGTGGATAGAACACCGGCCTGGATGTCAGGAATACCCGAGTTCAAATCCGGCCTCAGACCAAACACTTGACACTTACTAGCTGTGTGACCCTGGGCAAGTCACTTAACCCCAATTCCCTTTAAAAAAAAAAAGAACCCTACTGTCTAGTAGGAAGATAAGACACAACCATAGAAAAAGACAAAGCAAATTATTACATCAGTGAAGTAGAGAGTTGCAAAACACTAAGCCACCAGAGGACCAAGGTGCAAGGTCATTGCTAATAGGCAATCAGAGAAGGCTTCATGGAGGAGGAGGTGTTATCTCATAAGAAACTTCATCACTGGAAAAAGTGTTAGAGATCAAACTTGTCCAGCACCTTCATTTTGCAGATGATGAAGCTTGTCTAAAGTAACACAAGTCTGGGACAGTTGATGGTGAAATGGATAGAGCTCTGGCCTGGGAGTCAGGAGGACCTGAGTTCAAATTAGACCTCAGACACTTGACACTTACTACCTGTGATCCTGGGCAAGTCACTTAACCCCAACTGCCTTACCAAAAAAACCCAAAAAACAAAAAAACCCCCCACAGTTATTATACCTCTAAGACCAATGTTCTTTTTTTGTTTTAAACTAGACCTGTGATTTCACCAACATAGGGAGCTCCCAGGGAACAAAATCCTTTGCCAGTGGAAATCAGCACCTTTGCTGCAACTTCCAGTCTTAGAAAGTAGCCTGGTCTTGGAGAGGTTGCCTCATTTGCTGAGGATTACACAACCAGTGCTCCTCTCATTTCACCATGCTGCCTCCCCATTGGGTGTTTTTTCAAGGATGGGCAGGAATTCAACACTCAAAGGAGGATTTCAGGCACAGAGATGGGAGAATGTCCTTTGTAATTAGGGATGCTGAGTAATCCAGTTGGCCGACACACAGCTCACATGGAAAAGAACAAAATGGCTGGTAGCTAGGGTGAGATCAGATTGTGGAAAGCCTTGAATACCAAGCATGAGAGTCTCAACTTTAATCAACAGGTGACAGCAATCCACTGAATATTTCTGAGTACAAGAAGGGCATGGCACACCTATTTTGGAGAGGCAGCATGGTGTAGCAGATAGAGCCTTGGACTTAGGGGTACAGAAGGTTGTATTCAAATATGGCTTCTGAAACTTAATAGCTCTATGACCATCAGCAAGTCACTCCATCTTTCTGTGCCTCAGTTTCCTTATCTGTAAAATGAAGGAGTTGAACTTGAGGGTCTAAGTTCTCTTTCACCATTAACCCGAATACCTTCCATATCTGCCTGTTTGGATTAAATTTTACAAGAATTTAACCTTGTGCTAATGAAAGATTTTATTAAATAGTAATAGTATACTGAGGCAGCTAGGTGGCACAGTAGATACAATGCTGGACTGGCTTCAGACACTTACTACCTGTAAAGACCCTGGGCAAGTCATTTCACCCTGTTTGCCTCAGTTTCCTCATCTGTAAAAATGAGCTGGACAAGAAAATAGCAAACCACTCCAGTATCTCTGCCAAGAAAACCACAAATGGGGTCACAAAGAGTCAAACATGACTGAAATGACTCAACATGTATGAGGCATTGTGAATACAAAACTAGGGGAAAAAAAGGCACAGGAGAACAGCTGAGTGGAAATGAAAGGCAATTAGAGGAACAGGAGAGAGCAGTAACAACTACAAAATCAGGGAGGGCTTCTCATCAGAGGGGCCACCTCTAGGTTTGCCAGTTGCAGGAGTACATTTTAGGCATGAAGATGGAATGCCAAGTTCAAGAAACTTGTGTAAGGCCAGACAAAGAGAGACAATATTGTGAAATAGCTGGGAAGGCAAGGTGGGACCAAATGGTGAGGCACTTGAAATCCCAGCCTGAGAAACATACACATATTGTTAGTGTCAGCAGGGAACCACCAAGCATGGTTGAGCAGAAGAGTGACCTGGGCAGTCTTGTGCTTTAGGAAAGTTATTTTGGCAGTTGGGTGGTAGGTAGATATGAGGACTCCTAAGCATCAGGACACGATAATGTCCTCTTTTACCTTAATAGCTGATGTGCTTCATGTACAACTTAATGCACATTTTCCTATATAATTATTCTCTTTTCTGCCACTACAGAGGCACAGCAAGCAACATTTCATGATGTTAGTTCTATTCCTGCGTTCTCTGTTTTTCTTATACTATCTTCTTTACTTCTCACCAATATAACAGAAGTCAGGCACCAAAGACACCCCTGAAAATATTTCCCCTACTTATACCTGTCTGGTTCCTCATCTGTCAATAAGGGGCTACTAATACATATATATTTTACCTCATTTAATTCAGTTCAATAAATACTTATTAAGTACCTACTATGTGAAAGCACCTAATGTTCTAGGTGCTAAAGTCACAGTACTGCTGTTATCAGGAGGATCAAATGGGGAAAACAAATTGGAATAAAAGAGCTTTGAAAACTGCAGAAGCACTGCACAGATTCAATTTTACAAGCATTTATTAAGCACCTCTTTTGTGCAATGCACTGGGCTTGGGCAATAGGGACATCCAAAGAGAAAACAGAAAATAGCTATTATGCTCTGAGCTTAAATTCTACTGTAAAATGATGGCATCTGTATCCTACCAATAGAATAACTCAAATGATTAAAGAGATAGATCCCATAGATGTTTCCATGGTGTCCCTCGGGGTGTGTCACACAGTACCATGGTAGATCATTGGAAAGAGAGTTGGGATACATGAGCTCTAGTGTATGTTCTGCCCCTAATTTTGTGACCTTGAGCAAGTCCTTTTTACTTCTTGGGGCCTTCAACTTCTCCATCTTTTACAAGCAAAGGCTAGACCTGATGACCTCTATGGTCCCTTTCATCCCTAAAGATCTATGACTCTACTCTAGATCGAGGTAAACTGACATTTTGTTTGACTTTGGAAAACAGAGGCAATGAGGGGAATGAAGATCACAGGCCAGGAATGGGTAAGAATGCTCATTATCTAGGTTTTCCCCAAACGATAACATTCCACCCATTTAATGGGTACCAATTAAGGTAATAACAATCAAATTCTGGAATGCCTTCCCTGTAGGCTTGCAATGTGTGTCATGGTACTATAGAAACAAGAAAAAAACAGGAACTTAATTTTGTCTCTGATAATTAATATTTATAGTGTGGAGGCAGCGTGGTTATAGAACATCATTAAACCAAAGTAAATGACCTAGGGCTTGTGTTTGGACCATTTTTATTTTCATGTCTCCTCCTGAATCCTCCAGGTCCTTCTTTACTTTTTTTTAGTATCCTCAACAAAAGGCTTGCCCAATCCTCAACACTTATAAGTATATACTCAGCAAGCTTACCCTAAGAATTTGTAGTCTAGTGGACAAGTTCTAAACTTTATCTTGCCCTCCCTCCTCATCTTAGCCAAAGCCCCCTCATTTACCAACCTTTTTAAAATTTAGTTTTTGCAAGAACTACTGATAAATAATCTAACCAAATATGGAATGAACCCCCCAAAAAACCCTGAAATTTAAATTATTTAACTTTGGCTCAAAAACATATATATTTGTTTACAAACTCAAAATCAAAATGGTATATTTGCTGTCTCCTTCTGATTCTCTCTATTTAAAAAGAACCAATCCTCTGCTGTTGTTTTCTCTTAATTTGCTTTTCTAATTCTGCTTAGCTCATTTGGCATTCCTTCAATAGGGCCTTCCATGTTTCTTTGAAGTCTTCATAGTGGTGGTTTTATGGGCCATAATATTGTAATATATGAGTACATAGTAATTTATTCAATCACTTCCCAGTTGGATCAAATGTTTTCCTCACGATATTCTCCCTCCCACATACAACAATGTAGCATAACTAGAAAAAATAAAAACAGGTAGAAGATCCCAGCTCTTTCTTACTCTTCATCATACACAGGACTCCATCTGCTCCCTCCACACTTTTGCAGTGACTGGTCCTCATGCTTGGAATGTACTCCCTCTTCATCTTTGCCTCTTGCAATCTGCCTTTCAGCTCAGATGCCATGGTGCCTTTCATGACCTTCACCTACCAGATGCTAATGCCTTCCCCCAAAATTATCTTCTATCTATTTTGTACATACATACACATATCTCCCTAGATTCTAAGCTCTTCGAGGGCAAGGACTGTTTTACTTTTGTCTTTGCATCCTCAGTACCTAGGACTGTGCCTGGCATACATCAGGCCCTTAAATGTTTGTTGATTCATTGATGCTCCTAGAATCTGGAACATCTGGAACAAAGTAGATTTCCTCTTAGAAGCTAGAAACTGATCATTGTTTCACCATTTTAATGTCAGTGACTTCTATCACAATCCCCAGAAGTTTGGAAACTAGGACCAGCATAGGAAATAAAGATGAGGGAGAAGCCTGGCAACAGTCCTCAGTCATTTGGACTTGCTTGGAGAGTGGCAGACCTTGTGAGAGTCCCTGATAAATGCATCTGCCATGACAAGGTCTATGAGGTATTTGAAGTAGGAAAAGCCTGGGACTGGATTAGAAGACTTCAGTTACAGTCTGGATTCTACTAATTACTAATTGTGTGACCTGAGAAAGTGACTTAGCTTCTCTCTAAGCCTTAACGTCTGCATTTGTAAAAGTCAGAGTAAAACCCCACCAGTAACTATCTTTTTGGGGTGGAAGTGAGATGGCTTGTATGAAAGCATTTTAGTCACTGTAGAATTTGTGCATAAACATGAGCTGTTATTTCCTTTCTACCCACTACTAGGGGAGAAAACAAGAAAGCATAATGGTGCCCACTGAGGGGAGGACAAATGTCAATAGTATCATTTTTTCATCTACATAATAGAGTGACACAGTGCTGGCTTGGGAGGCAGAATCCTCCTAGCTCTATTCCTGACCAACTTGGAGAGCCCTCTTCACTGCTCTGTGCCTTCTCCTGTCCTTCCCTTTAAAACGAAGGAGCTGGACTAGATAATCCCCAGATGTTTCTTTTAGTTCACAATTCAGTGATCCTATGAATGCTCAAAGATGACTTGTACCATTTCTTCCTGCACAACTGTGACTAAAGTAGACGTATTTTTACATGATAATACATATATAAACTATATTGAACTGCCTTCTATTTTAAGAAGAAAGGAAGGCAGGGAGTGAAGGAGAAAAATTGAGAACTCAAAAACTTGTAAAAATGAATGCTAAAAATTTTCTTGACATGTAACTGAGGAAAAAATACATTATTTTAAAAAAGATGACTTGTACCCCTTAAAAATACCCATAAATATGTACATGTATTGGTTACGCAGGGGTAACTGAATTTTACCGCTTTCAATGTGGCTATTTTGAAAAAGAACATTTTAAATAAAAATTTTAAACAAAAATGCTGTTTTAATAATAATAGCTAGCATTTGTTTAGAGCTTTAATGTCTGCAAAGCCCTTTACAAATATTATATTTCTTTTTCTCCTCACAACTGTGTTGGAATGTTATTATTATCTCCATCTTAAAGATGAGGAAACCGAGGCAAACAGGTTAAGAGAGTCGTTTGTGACGTTATCTGGGGTTCTCTCTTGGCAAAGATACTGCAGTGGTTTGCCATTTCCTTCTCCAGGTCATTTTATAGCTGAGGAAACTGAGGCGAAGACATTGACCAGGGTCACACAGTTTATAAGTGTCTGAGGCTGGACTTGAACTCACGTCTTCTCATTCTAGGTTTGACGATCTATCCACTGCACCAGCTAGCTGCCCTATGTTCAAAAATATAACCTCAACTAACTGGAAACAGGATGCCTTCCTTTTATTTTCTTATTAACTGAGAGTACAGAAAAAAATAACCTTTTTTGTTGAGAAACTTACTGAAAAAACATGTGAGTAAAAGCTCTTGCCTTGGTGAGAACATAGTTTGATGAATGTACTTGAATCTGTTTTGAATGATGATCTTGAGACCCAGGGCCCTTAGTCTAAATGTCAAGGCTCATGGTACAATTTTGTAAGTGTAGGAAGTGCTTGGCTAAATCTTTCCCAAGCCCACAACAGGTTTCGTTTTTTTTTTCTTTTCTTAAAACGCAGATTTTCTATGTGTGTGTGAGAGAGGAGGGGGGAGGGGACAGAGCATATGAGAGCCAGACAAAGAGACAGAGCTAGACAAACAGATGAACACAGATAGAAAGATACACACAGACATATGCATCGAAGGACAGAGGGAGATAGAGATGGAGAGAGACAGACAAGCAGAAAGATAAAGACACACAGAAAGACACAAAAGGACACACAGACATATGCACAGAGGAAGAGAGAGAGACCTTATAACTTCTCACCTTCTGAAAGCAAAGTGTAGGAAAAAAATACTAGTCCAGTGACATTTCCAGAGTTGTTTTTTCTCCTCTCCTAGTTAATCAAGGTCTTACTGTACATTAATAACCGAACAATCACAGGATAAGAGATTTAGAGCTGGAAGAGACCATGGGGACCATCTGATCCAAACTACTCATTTTATAGATGAAGAAAATGAGGTTCACAGAGGTTCAGTGACTAGCCCAGAACCATACAACTAGTGTCAGAGGCAGGATTTGAATCCAGGTCTTTCTGAAGGGGAGGTGGGCTCTATCCACTACACCTCATATCTCTTTAGGGTAGGAAGAACAGTTCCTCTGAGTCAGGAACACAGGATCCTAATTCCATCATTCCCTATAACTTCTGGTATGACCTTGAGCAACTCTGTTAAAGTCTCTGAACTTCCATTTCTTTGTCTACAAAATGAAGGTATTGGACTAGACAATGTTTAAATCCAGCTCTGAAAACTCTGATTCTTGCTGTAGTACAAAAAGAAAGAGCACTCAATTTTGAATCTGAGACCATAGGCTCCAATGCTCTCTGCTGGTATGACCCTTTTGGGGCATCCGTTCCTTTAGGGTTAAATGAGGGAGTTGGACTTAGATGGCCCGGAAGGTTCCCTCCTATGTGAGATTCTATGATACTGTGATCTAGAATCACCATGGAAATCAAAACAAACTGACTCCAGCACACTCTGGTAAGGAAACACACACTCTCTCTCTCTCTGCCAATGTAGACCTGCAGGTGTCTGAAACTTCTAGATTTAAGGGAGCTCTGTGGCACCCCAAGTGGGGAGATGAAACCCACACTTTCTCACTGCCAAGTCCAAGTTCTTTTCCCAAGTCTTGATAGAAAAACCTCTCAGAGTGAAGTAAAAGGGTTACAGATGAACCATTTTCTGTTTGCACCCTGTGAACCCTCTTCCTCACATGACACCCATGTTGTGGTTCAGAGAAACACTTGGGCAATGGCTCTCTCAGTAGACAGCACAGTGTATTCAATAAAGGGCCTCTTCTACCTGTGTCCCTTAGCCTAATGCTCTAATCCCTGTCTTGTCTGTTTCAGATATTTGAGGCTGATAAATCCCAAGATTCCAAGTATCTCAAAGGATCTGGGGGAGCTACAGACACCCCACTATGGGGAGCTACATGATGAAGTTCTGGAGCTGCTCTCAACATCAGTCCTGTTCAATGGACAGTATAGATCCTGCCCGTGAAAGGGAGGTTAGAGGTTCAGTATGGCCAGGACCCAGCCTGAGAGGTATATGGATAAACCAACTAATGAGGGTTAGCTATTTCTTGCCATGAAGCAAATAGTTTAGTTTGGAAGGAGGCTGGCAATGGCACAATGTTTGCATTGAGCTGGGCTTCCCAAGCTGAGGCTTTTTATTGGCAGTATAATGAGGTGACAGTCAATGACTCGTTTGGCTTAGCCTACTCTTAAATTTCCCGTGTATTGGGTTCAGTTTATTTCAGCAGGGCCTTTGGTGATCACAGGTGATCATACCAACCCAGAAGAAAACTGATGATTGAAAAGGTTTTAGAAACATGGTTTCTGGGTAATTTAATTATTTTATTAATAAGGCCAGCGGGTTATTACTAAAAGGATAGTCATTTGGCCATCTCCCCTAGACCAAAGACCCCTAATAGCCCTGGGGGCACAGTTTGTATGCCCTTCAAAGAGGAGGTGTTCCTGACAGATGCCTAAACACCTGATTGGTTAACACAGTGGGAGGTGGGTTATCATGGGGTAAGTGACTTAGGTCCCTCAAATCTTGATCAAAAACATATCAATGTCCATATCATCTGTGTTGATAATAGGGAGAATCAACATTTTCCCAGGCCAGTCAGAACAAACACAATGAACATAAATCACCCATTAACCAAAACTTAGAATATCTTTTACTATCTGATTAGATCTTGGTCAAGGTAAATCTTTAAGAGAAATTTCCCACACTGGTTGATTTCTGGATGAGGAAATAGAAAAGGGGAAAAATTTTGGCCCTAATATAATAATTAGTTATTAAATATGAAAGAGAAATATTCACTTCTCACATTCCCCGATTTGATTCTAATTGAGAGACAAAGTCTCCTCAATGAATCACTAATTGATTTTATAAACATTTCATCAAGGGTTCTTAACTATGAGGCTCATAATGGGTAACAATGGGTAATAATGGGCGGGAAAAGGGAGAAAGTGATCGACACCTTAACAAAACCCTTTAATAAGTAGGCCTTGCAGATAAAAGATGCAAAGGGAAAAAGTAAACAGTAAAAAAAAAATGCCCATTTAAGACTCAGAAGTCTCATCTCATCCATCTGTGTGATTCGAGGGACACCATCTGAAACAGCTTTCTTGTCTGGGTGTAGTCACAAAGCAGTTTCCAGTTGACTGTCTTCTTAGACTCAGGTCACTTATAGAGAGCCTCCTGCTCTGTTAAAAATCTCTACAAAACTGGTTTTAAAATAGATCCAAATTACTTCGCCAATCACATAGTTAACGTTAGCTCAACCCCTTTGCCTCTACCATTAAAAAACAAAATTTGGATCCTTTTAGACTAAGGAATTTAACATTTTTCAGTGAGCCAATGGTCATATTGATATATCTAAGAAACTCAAATATAAACAGGAAAATTAGAAGGCAATTTTTATACTTGGCATTATGCTTCCCCCCATTAGGAGGATGAGATCCCACTAATGAATAATAGAACACTTTTTATAAGAAGATGGACTCTAATACAAAAATGAATTCATTTAAAAGTTGCCAGATTGACTTCAATTATAATAAAAGGTTCAGGGATGGTATATATACATACATTGAGTAATCAATTTTAAAACAGTGCATATCAAATTAACAGCAGTTCTCAGATGAAGAAATTAAAGCCATCTATAGTCATATGGAAAAAAATGCTCTAAATCACTATTGATTAGAGAAATGCAAATCAAAACAACTCTGAGGTACCACCTCACACTTATCAGATTGGCCAACATGACAAAACAGGAAAATGATAAATGTTGGAGAAGATGTGGGAAAATTGGAACACTAATGCATTGTTGGTGGAGTTGTGAAATGATCCAACCATTCTAGAACTATGCCCAAAGGGCTATAAAAATGTGCATACCCTTTGACCCAACAATAGCACTTCTAGGGCTATATCCCAAAGAGATCATACAAATGAGAAAAGGATCCACATGTACAAAAATATTTACAGCACCTCTTTTTGTGGTGGCAAAGAATTGGAAATTGAGAGGATGCCCATCAATTGGGGAATGGCTGAACAAGTTGTGGTATATGAATGTAATAGAATACTATTGTGCTACAAGAAATGATGAGCAGGCAGACTTCAGAAAAACCTAGAAAGACTTGTGTGGTCTGATGCAGAGTTAAGTCAGCAGAACAAGGAGAACGTTGTACACAATAACAGTCATGTTGTGCGATGACTAATATTGATAGAATTGAAAGAACTATGGAGTTTGAATGCTGATCGAAGCATACTATTTGCTATTTTTTTTCCTTCCGTTGTGTTTTGTTTGTCCTTTCTGGTGGTTCGTCCTATTGGTTCTAATTCTTACTTACAACATCACTAATGTAAAAATATGTTTAATAGGAATGTATATGTATAGCCTATATCAGATTGCACACCGTCTTAGGGAAGTAGGTGGAAAGGGAGGGGGAGAAAAATTTTAAACTCAAAAGCTTATGGAAGCGATTAATCAAAATAAATCAATCAAGTTAAAAAAACAGTGCATATTAAACAAGTTATTGATATTAAAACATTCTCAACTTTTAGCCATGTTCAAATGAATAACCCCTAACACAAGTAGATGTTTCTTCAAGGCATTTACAAGATAGACCACAAGCCACTCTTCTTCTAAGATAACTAATTGTACTGATATTCTTTTCCTTAATACAGAACTGAGGCAGTTATGATATTAAGTTCACTAAATAACAGAATCATATCCTGGTTTCACAAATCTTCATATCATTTGCCTAGCTATCCCCATACCATTATGAAAAATTAAAGGACCTTAACTTCCACAGGAATAGATAACTGGTAACAGATGTCAAGGCTAAATATTTAATTACTTAGTTGTTTGGAATATTGAAAGGACTAAAATTCTAGGCCAAATAGCTCAAATCTTATACCTGCATCTTCTTATACTAACTCAGATGTTTTCCAGTATTAGCCTATAAGATAAAATTCAATATTGTGTTCATACTGATCATCTGACATGATTATAGAAATTTTCCACAAAAGAAGAATAGGGACAGAACTATACAGTAAGGAATAATGCTTCCCTAATTTCATGTCAATTCCAGGCAGAAGTTATATAGATATAGCCAACTGCAATGAACCAGGCTTAAGGTCAACCAGGCTGGATAATTTCTATTCAAGAAATGTCATATCAGGGAAATTGAGTCAAGAGAATCCTACCTCAGTCCATGACAAAAGTCATTCTCCCACTCTTTCCCATGAGAACGCCACCTGCAGTTCATGGATGTAAAATCCCAGAGGGTTGCTGGCATCATGGGCTTAAGAGCATTCCCTGATGATCATATCTAGAATCAGACTCAGAATAATATCAGTTAACAGTCCCATAACATCTCAAATGTGAAATTCCAATAATCAGAGCTTCAGGTGAATTCAGCTCTCAAGGATCACATATCCAAGATAAATAAGTATTGACTATAATCTCACATTGGTAACAGTAATTTCCCAGAGAAATGACATCTTATTTTGACATAACTAGTAGTCATGGTAGTAAATGCTTTTTTATCCCTAGGTTCAACATCATGCAAATGATTTTGCTTTAAGATGCTTAATAACAAATAACAAAAGATTTGGGATAGGATGTGTAAATATAATAATCCCAAATTGTATTTCAGAGATCAGTTTATATGAAATTCTGTCTATAATAAAAACATGTTGTTCAGTTATTAACCATGTTCAAATGAACATAAACACAGACTACTGCTCTCAGAATTCCTTTTAAAAAATGGGAACATTTTTAAGGTGACTCTTAACTAGTTTGCATGCATTTCAGGGCATGCTCTAATCCCAGATTAAATAACAAATATAAGTAAAATCTGATTTCCCATTAAGGTGACACAAGAGAGCTCACAAGTCACTACTCTCCAATAACATCACTGACTATACTGAAATCTTATTCCTTAAAACAAAAACAAAAGAGGTTTCTGACTTTAATGTCACAACTTAATAGATTTACGTCTTTCTTTCACAAGCTTGTTTACCTTTGTCTACTTAAATTCATATCATTCTAAAAGAATAAGATACTTCATGAATTGAATCTATACACATGAAAGTTCAAGCACAAATGTAACTCTTGTTTAGTGACTACAAATTCATATCAGAATAGCAAGATCTTTCCCACTTGCAGCTTATTACAGTAATTCAGATGCTTTAGTATTAATCTCATTACTAACCAAATTATTGCAGCCAAGTAGCTTGCAAACAAAATTTAATAGGCCTTCTAAAAATCACAGAAAAGATCTTTTTACAAAAGATGTTTTTTACTTAAACATTTCTTCCTAAAAGTATTTCTCTTTCTTAAAAATAGCTTAAAATGTATCCTGATGTTAAAAAGACAATCACCATACTTTCATGAAGTAAATTAGTTAGAAACCCCTAAACTTACTGATACCTCTCTCACTGAATCTTAAAGCAAAAAAAAAAATCCACAAAATTGGAATTTATCAAAGCTAAGTTGGTTTAAAATGTCTTTAAGTAATATAAACAAATCCACAAAATCTTTCTCTTTTTCTTGCTTTTTTGGTGAGGCAACTGGTGTTAAGTGACTTGCCCAGGGTCACACAGCTAGTTAAGTGTCAAGTGTCTGAGATCAGATTTGAACTTAGGTCCTCCTGATTCCAAAGCTGGAGCTCTATCCACTGCACCACCTAGCTGCCCCAACAAAATCTTAAAAAGAAAATAAATTCCTAATTACAAAAAATTCCAAGTTACTAGCTTTCTGTAGTCAAAAGGTTTTTACAACGGGGAGTAGATTCAATTTTTCTAAGCCAAATATACATATACATATACACACATACATATGTGTATACAAACACACACACACACACACACACTCTTAATTAAATTAGCCTTCTCACAATAACAAAGTTTACCAGGCCTTTAAAAATTTATCACAATTTTCTTCTTCCCTTTGTCTTAAAATATATCACGAGAGACATAATTACATTCTCAAATCCCATACAGATAGTAACTTAAACTCCTAGAAAAATGACACTGGCCAATTGCTGTAAACATCCAAATGAACATATATAAATATATCCTTAGATGAAGCAGGCTTGAAAATTATACCCCCAATTTGTGTAAGGATTCCCATTTCCTCATTAGGAATTCTACAACACAGAAAACTCTTGAACAAAGTTGATAAGAATTTTTGACTAGATGGTTCTAAGAATCCTTGTAGGTTTACAAAGGTGATTTAATGAGATCTTTTTTCTGTAATTATCAATTTTTCCTTTTAAAATATCTAAGTAAATACTTGATTAAAACAATAATTCCAAATATCTTAGTTAACAATCTCTTAATTTTCATAAGTGATAGCCAAATAATTTAGGAGAAACTTCCTCTTAAATAACAGTACTTCAGAATATTATTGCACATGCTTAGCAGGGCTGATAGAATGACCTAACAGCTTCCTAACATATTTATTCTCTCTCTTTTTTTTAAACAATACAATTCTTAATCTAACTACATCTAGATTATAAGAGAAATTGCTGATAGTTTACCAGGTTAAATAGCATAAGAAAAGTTTGAAACAATACCCTAAACAATATTATTAACATTACACAGAAAATCAGTCATCTCATCAACACTGGCATTGTATACCGATCACTTCTAAAAACCCAAATATGAAGCAATTATATCTAATTAAAAAGATAATAAAAGCAGTTAATATTTACATAGTGTTTGCCCTATGCCAAGCACTACATTAAGCACTTTACAATCATGTGATTCTCACAGTGACCCTGGGTTGGTAGGTACTATCATTATCCCTTTACAGAACAGTCAACTTTTTAAAGAAACCTGGTGAAGATTACCAGTTCTGCATAAACTTTTCCTCCACTTCCCAATTCCCAGTCTCTTTTACCTTTCTTTGAGACTTATCAGATAAGGAGCTAACTGCCTTAAGCTTTCATTCAGCTTCCAATTCCCAGCCACCCAGGAATTTGAAGCTGCATGTACCAGCAAATGCATATAAAGTTTTATAACAGTTTAAATCCACCATCAGGTTAGTATACCCCAAGATTCTAAGTTGAACTGCTAGGGGCAGCTAGGTGGCACAATGCATAGAGCTCTGGCCTTGGAGTCAGGAGGATCTGAGTTCAAATTTGGCCTCAGACACATGACACTTCCTAGCTGTGTGACCCTGGGCAAGTCACTTAACCCAACTGTCTAGCAAAAAAAAATTTTTTTTTTTAAAAAGAGGCTTGTCTAAAGTTGTACTGCTGATTTTGGGCCCAGGCAGAGACCTAAGGAATTTGATTTAATGCTGGCAGGGTGTGGCCAGTTTCCCCAGGTGTCGCCCACAACCAGATTGTACACCTAACGGAGAGGCGTGAAATAACTTATGACATGGGCCAGGCGGAGTAGAATTACTGACTCAGTTTATTCATCTGAGGGCACAGAATATATAGGGAAGATCTAGCCTAACTTCAAAGAGTCCTCCCTGTATGATACTCCCCAGAACATCTGCTGAGGATGTGACAATCATGAATTTCCTCCTTATCAGGATTCCTAGATTGGGCTGTAGATTCCAAGGTTTTCCCAGGCACCTTGGTGCCACCTGCATAGAGGAGTGAATATGTAAATCTAAGGTTCAAAGAGAGAGAAGGAATGTCTCAGAGACCTCTTAATCAGGAAGGAACTGGGGAGCCGTACCACTTAATCATCGAGCCCTTTTGGTTTGTAAAAGCCTGGGCAGAGGTCAAACTCTGCCTTGGATCTTAAACCCTTATCAGACTCTTAAGATCGGCCCTCAACACCCAGGAAGAAACTTCCAAAAGCCTTCACTGAGTTACTTAAAAAGTTGAATTAAAGTTGCAATACAAGAAAACATTAAGATTTTTAATGTAATAATGACAATAACCAATATCTTTACCATATCCAATATTTATGTGGTGTTAGATTTAATAAGGCCTTCCTACAGATTTATCTTGAAAGGTGGGTGAACATGATTAACTAAATGATTATCTAACCTTACTCCTAGACTAAAGCTGACTACAGACTGATTTCTAAAAATCTTTCCCTTTGCAATTTCTGGTTTTTAATTGAAGTCAAATCACTGTGCTTTAAACAACTAAGCATGGGGCTAGATCCTGAAATCTTAAAATACTGACACCTTAACTTGGTTACTAATCTGCTAATGACTTTTTAAAACATATTTACATTAGTCTTTTAGCAATTAAATCAATAACCCAAAAGAAGTAAGGAAAAGTTCACATTTATAACAACATTTGTAATATAGTAAATGATCAAATTAATGTCAGGCATTATATTTATGCACATTACCAATCGAACTACAGTCTTGCCTTTATTTATTGCATTATCAACAGCTGCTGTGTCAAAACTGTCAGTTTGGAGCAAATGTACACATCGCTCCTTGTCTAAAACTATTCAGTTTTATTCACTAAACCAACCGAGTCATTCTACACATGTCTTCAGAGAAGAAATTTCTCTAAAGCCTGACACTGATGGTCACAAGGCATGGAGAAGCAGGTGGAGAAGTAGGTAACGAGTGACAAAGTACCTTGTTGCTTTCACGGTACTAAGCAACTGAGCCATCTCTGCCTTATGATAGCTGTGGATGGCCGTCTTCTTAACTAGCTGATGCCCATGTCTTGGGGAAGCAGTGTGCGCACAGTGCTTAAAACACTGGCTATAGAGTCAGGAAGACCTGGCATGAGCCAGGGTTCAGATTGGTAATTAGGATAGGACAAGTTATTTAACCTTTCTCAGCCTCAGTTTCCTTATATGTAGTAGAGGGGCAATAATTGCACCTACCTCAGAAAGTTGTTTCAAGGACCAAGTGAGAACATGGGTAAAACTCTTTGAAAATGTTAAAGCACGGGCAGCTAGGTGGTGTAGTGGATAGAGCACCAGCCCTGGAGTCAGGAGATGATGAGTTCAAATGTGACCTCAGAAATTTACTAGCTATGAGACCTTGGGCAAGTCACTTAACCCTGATTGCCTCCCCTCTAAAAATTACTATTATTATTATTATTATAAAAAACATCTTTTTTTTCTTTCTAGGAGGTGCACCTCGTCTAGAATCTGTTGGAGAAGATGATGAACTGACAGTAGAAAATGGTGACCCCGGTGGGGAGATGTTGGAGAAGTTTTCTCAGAGTGCCCGCAAACATTCCCTTCCACAGCAGCTTGACTCTGTTGGGGTAAGACAGGTCAGTCTTATGCTCTTGCTCTCCTGACTGCCAGTGCAATACCTCAAGTCCCAGATCAAGCCAAGGAAAGGTCTTAATCCCTTCAATTTTTCTGCATTAGCCTGCAAAGGGTTGCTTTTTCTCTTATCAACTCCAGGAGGGCAGGGACTAAGTCATTCATTTATCTTTATGGAAAGAAATCGGCCTTTTGTACTATCAGTTATGTGCCCAGATCCACAGATAAAGCTAACGGATGACATGAAAAGATCTATATGATCTGATGCAGACTAAGTAAGCAGAGCCAAGAAAACATACAAAGTAACAACAATGGAACTGGAAATGACAACGACATAACAAAATATCAAGGGAAAATGTAACAAAAGGCAGCAAGGTGGTGAAGTGCATAGAGTACCAGCCTAGGAGTCAGAAGGACCTGAGTTCAAATTTGACCTCAGACACTTACCCTGGCAAGTCACCCCGATTGCCTCTACCAAAAAAAAAAAGTAAATATAACAAAGTTGTTAAGATCAAACAGAACTTGAATGGAGAGATATGAGAATGCACCCCTAACCCACTCCTTCATAGAGGTGGGAGGTCTATAGGTGCTATACAATGCATTGTTTTCAGATTTTTTCAATGCGTTGATCAGTTGTGCTGACTTTTTTCCTCTCTTAAAAAAATACCATCTGTCTCATGAGATGGCTCTCTGGGAGGGGGAAGGGAAAGATACATGAGACAACTGTGGTTATGTAAGAAACAGAAAATATCAATAAAAACTTTTTTTTAAAAAAGTTAATGTGTGAGAAGCAATTGTGCTTTGGCATTCAGGACTCTCCATCCTATCTCTCCAACCCCATCTCCTAGATATTATCCTTTCCATGTACTCTACACTCCATCATGGAATACTCTTTGCTGGCCCTAGGATATTCCTTGGTTGTTTTTGTTTTTTTTTACCACCTCTGTGCCTCTGTCTCTGGTCAGGCTGGAAGGCATTCAATAGTGCTATTTACCAACAGGACTTGAGCTCAGGAGGAGAAAAAAGGCCTATTAGGAACCCAATTTCTTGATTCTCTGCCCTGCTGTGTGTCTTGGACCTAAGAACTGAATTCAGCTGCCAGGAGACAGTGGGGCCTCACAGTGGTATCCAGGCTGCAGTCGAACCCCTATCATTCATCTAGTTCAGCCACCAAACACTGGTGTAGCCTCTGTGTATGTGTCAGACTACAGGGAAGAAGCTTCAAATAGTGCACTGTATAAAAGTCAGTGGTAGTGGTGGAGGTGGTAATGGTAAAAACAGAGTGATAGGGAGAGGAGGACAATTCATTAAGTCATTTCACCATCAAGCAGCAGTTTGGTGTGTAATCCCTGATGTACCATCACCCCAATCAGACAGTAACTACTCTCCACAGACCAGCAAAAAAGGAGAAAAGTGATTTAACCTTTGCTATAGAAGTTCTTAACCTGGAATCCACAGTCTCCTTAGGGAGCTGCAGATAGATTTCAAGGAGTCCATGAACTTGGGTGGGGAAAAAAACAGAATGTCTCTTTATTTTCATGAACTTCTAACTGAAGTTTAGCATTTTCTTCAATTGTAAACATAAATAACAAACATTATTCACAGAAAGAGTCCATAAATTTCACTGACACAAAAAAGTGAATAGCCACTGGATCTAGGCAACAAACATTGATTAAGTGCTTACTGAGTGCTAGGCACAGTGCTAAGGTCTGGGTCAGGGGTGGGGAACCTGCGGCCTGAGGCCACCTGTGGCCTTCTAGGTCTTTGGGTGCAGCCTTTTGCCTGAGTCCAAGTTTCACAGAACAAATCCTTTTATTAAGGGGATTTGTTCTGTGAAGTTTGGATTCCATCAAAAGGCTAATACTAGAGGACCTAGAGGGCCACATGTGGCCTCCAGGCTCCAAGTTCCCCACCCCTGGTCTGGGGATACCAGTATAGGCAAAAAGAAAGATTGTCCCTGTCTTCAAGGAGCTTATATTCTACTAGTTTAAGATTTTATTTCCTTCCAATTACAAGTAAAAGATACTTTTTAACATTCATTTAAAAAAATTTTTGATCTCCAAATTCTTTCATCCCTCCCCACATTGAGAAGGCAAGCAATTTGATATAGATTATACATGTGCAGTCATGTAAAATATATTTCCATATTGGTCATGCAGTAAAAAAAAAACCACAGACAAAAAAAACCAAGAAAAATAAAGAATACAGAGAAAAAGTATGCTTTGATTTGCATTCAGACTATCAGTTTTTCTCTTGAAAGAGATAGCATTTTTCATCATAAGAAGGAGCTTATGTTCTACTGGGGAAGACAACACAAAAAAGCAGGTGAAGATGCAGGTGCTCATACAGGGGCAAGGTGATGAAATCCAAGTCAAAAGCATAACTGGGAGGAAGATGAAAGCAAGCTGGCAGTAGTGGAAAGAATAGCAGGAGACAGAGGTAGAGTATATAAGAACAAACAACTAGAACTAGAGGTCCTTAGAGAACTAAGAGGTATACTTTTGAAGCCTATTGATTGTAGCACTAAACCTGAAACTGGAGAAAAATCATCTAAAAGATAGTGTGAACACTGAAGCAGTAAAAATGAAGGGAGAAAAGCAGTGGGTCACCAGTGAACTTTGTTGGCTTCAGAGATTTGTCTCAGAACTAAAAGGGACCTGAAAAGATCATCCACTTCAGCTAACTGCTAGGTGGTGCTGTGGATAGAGCACCGGGCCTGGAGTCAGGAAGACCTGAGTTCAGGTCCAAACTCAGACTGTATGTAGCTGTATGACTGTCTTCCTAAGCCTTTGTTTCCTCACCTATAAAATGGAATAATACCCTTTTGAGAATAAGATGAGATATTATTTGGAGCCACTTTACAAACCTTAAAGCACTATATAAACACTAGCTATTATTATTATTTTTATTATTCTTGCCCAGGTAGTAGATGGCTATGTAGAAAACTATATTCATATTACTAATGATGTGTTATGGTTATGTTCTTATGTTGCTTACAAGAAATCTATGAATCACTGAGAAATCAATCTTGCTGTTTTGCTGATCCAAGGGGGCAGAGGCACTGGGTGATTGTGTTTTTGTGTGCTAATGTTTCTGTTGGGGGTAGAAAGTGAAACATAAAAGATATTTGGAGCATGGTTCAAACTGTCCAAAGCATGTTGTAAACTGAAAGAAACCAGTGAGCTACCCAAAACTCTTTGGCTTAATATTTAAGCAGAGGTTGGGCAGTTGTAAAGCAGCCATGTTGTCAGGATACTTTGAAAAAACTGAAAGAGAGGACCTGATGGCAGTCAGAGCCATGAAAATCCAGTGTTCTGGCAACATGTTTAACCCCAAGCTATCTAAGAAACCTGGTTACTTGCGTGGCCCAGGAATAACCACTCACAAACCAGGTCTTTATTATCCAGTCACAGGTAAGCAGAGGAAGTATTAGAAAGGAGAGATGCACCATTCTTTCACAATCCCCCCTCTTTGTCCCTCATTTCTTTTACCTATTTCCTCTACTTTCTTCTCATTTTCTGTCCTCTTCCTCCTCTGCTAGACCTCCCTTTCTTTTTTCTTTCCCTCCCAAGTTAGCCAATAATAATGGGCTTGTGAGTACAGAGGGCCACCCTGAATATTGTAGGGTACGGTGTCCTCACGTAGGTCATCCACTGACCCCCAGATAGGAAAAGAGGTGTTGGGGGGAAGAAACCTTGATACATAATGATTTCAATGCCCAGGTCAAAAAAAAAAAGTGGGACATTTGGTGCCAGCCTGAGGAATGAGAGAGTCCAAAGATTTATGGACTATGTTGACGCTTCACATATATGTATCACAAATACTTCTGCAAAAGAATCCAAAGATGTATATACGGAACAATGACCTAGTAAAATCACAAGAATGAAATTAATTACATTTTAAAAGGCAGGAAATAGCTTATTACAAATGTGAGGATCATTTCCCAGTTGGCTATCTGTTTATGGTCACACTGGTTAGAGCAAAGATCAAAACTGA
This sequence comes from Phascolarctos cinereus, assembly GCF_003287225.1. NCBI lineage: Eukaryota > Metazoa > Chordata > Mammalia > Diprotodontia > Phascolarctidae > Phascolarctos > Phascolarctos cinereus. Next base: position 360,963,561 of record NW_027555847.1, read on the forward strand.
TAGGAAACCAGAACACAGAACAAAAATGTGTGTGTGTGAGAAATGAAGTACCATGAAAATCACCCCAACTTGACCAACTAACTGAAACAAAATATTAATACCAAAAAAGGGAAATGGATGGAGGAAAGGACAACACCCAATTTTAACAATTCATGCACAAGTCTAACTGATTATAAATCAATAGCATAGCATAAAAGAACCTAAAAATTGCCTTAGACAACAAATTCTCAAACTAAACTTGCCTTACAAAGACCCAAAGGAATATCAAGGGAAGCTAACGGCAACACCAGCTTAGGATATAAATTCATTTTTAAAATTTCACAGCAGAATAATGGTGAAATGAGAAATGTCACTTCATATGACATCATGAAGCAGTGAAAGGAAAAGCAAATTTTAAAGAGGCTTCAAAAGAGACACAACTAAATATCACCATCTTAAGGGCATTAAAAAATGAAACCAGAAGGAGGATATCAAACAGAGAGAAGATGGAAAAGATCAGTATAGATTTTTTTTGGGGGGGGGTTGGCAATGGGGTTAAATGACTTGCCCAGGGTCACACAGCTGGTAAATACTATGTGTCTGAGGCCAGATTTGAACTCAAGTCCTCCTGAATCCAGGGCCGGTGCTCTATCCACTGCACCACCTAGCTGCCCCAAATATTTTTTTTAAATTCTTTTCACCAAAAGTGATATAAAGCCATCACATCTAGATTCTTAACATCAAAGTACCAGATGTGCTGCTTACGGGAGCAGATATGTCATCAAAGGAAACAAAGATAGAAAATCAGCTGTATTAGACCAAGAAGACTGCAAGCAGAACCATACTAGAGACAACACGTTATTGGAGGGGAAGATACCAGTGACATGGAAAAAAAAAAAACCCAGACCTCATCATTACTAGAAAGAAATGTGAATGAGAAAATGTCAATAGCTATTGACCCATATGATACATGTAAACATTTTTACGAGAATAACCTACATTCAAGTTAAGAGCATACAAGATGAGAATAATAAGGAAACAGCCAGGCTTTAGCAAGCTGTAGTCTACTTTAAACTACATATTTACCATCAAACAATTCACTAAAAGATAATAAAGAAAATAGAATAACCCACTTATTTTTAGCTAATTTTTGTGGCAGTTACATGGTACAGCAGGGAGAGAGATGGACATGGGGTCGGGAAGGGTTGAGTTCAAATCCTACCTTGGATACTTACTATCTTTGTGACGTTGGACAAGTCATTTAACAGCTCTGTTCCTCAGTTTCTTCATCTGTAAAATGAGGATGCTGAGTATCTACTCCACAGGGTGGTTGTGATGATTAAATGAGATGATATATGTATAGTACTTTGCAAACCTTAAAGTACTATATAAATGCTAGGTTTTTATTGTCACTGTTGACCATAAAATTGCATTTGATTTATTTAAGCCAAATGTCTTAAAGGCTTCCCTCCAACAAGGTGTTTCCTATGTACATGTCAAAATTATATAAGATTCCACTATTGTGCTATAAGAAATCATGGGCAGGTGGATTTCAGAAAAACCTGGAAAGATTTACATAAACTGATACTGAGTGAAGTGAGCAGAACTAGAAGAATGCTGCATGCAGCAATAGCAACATTGTGCAATGACCAGCTTCCATAGACTTAACTCTTCTTGGCAGTACAATGAAGACAATTCCAAAAGACTCATGATGGAAAATGCTATCCACATCCAGAGAAAGAACTATGGAGTCTGAATGCAGATTGAAGCATACTATTTGTACTCTTTTTTGTTATTTTGTTTTGTTCCTCCTTTATCATGGTTCTTCCCATTGGTTCTAATTCTTCTTTACAACATGACTAATGTGAGAATATGTTTAATATGAATGTATATGTAGAATCTACATGAGATTGCACACTATCTTAGGGAGGTGGGAAGGGAAAGAGGGGGAGAAAATTTAAAATTCAAAAGCTTGTGGAAGTAAATGTTAAAAACTAAAAATAAATAAAATAAATTATCAAAAAAAGATCAAGAGATAACTCATAAATATTTCACATGTTCCAAGCTTCTAGTACATTGAATGGAGTCTCCATGGTGAGCTCACATGAGGAAATGTTGGAAAGTCACACAGGATAGGCAGACATAGAAGTGTTCTTATCTGTATCACTGTGGGGGGGCATACTTGCTTCCATGAGGTCTCAGATCTGTTAGAGTATTGGAAAGGGAGGTGATTGAGTATGGTAAGGAGAAGATCATTTGTCAATCCAAGAATAAGCTTCCATACTCCAGGGATGAATGAGAAGCAATCACCCCATCATAGTCTTAGGAAAGGCATACTCAACCATCCTTCCCCTGCCTACCTACCTCCCTGCCCTAGTCTCTCTGTTTCTCTCTGTCTCTGTCTCTCTCTCTCTATCTCTCATACACACAATTTTTTTGTTTTGTTTTATTTTTGCAAGGCAATTGAGGTTAAGGGACTTGCCCAGGGTGACACAGCTAGTAAGTGTCGAGTGTCTGAGGCTGGATTTGAACTCAGGAACTCCTGACTCCACAGCCAGTGCTCTATTCAATGCACCACCTAGCTGCCCTAAACACAATTTTTTGATGGGTTTAAGGCCAGGAGGTTAATATCACAAGCTGAAAAAGAAGAATTGTTTTAAGTAATTCAAGAAATATCACTGCCAAAAATATCATTTCTACTTCAGTAGGTAGAAAAACAAAACTTAAGGTGACAAGGAAAATACTCCACAATCTCAAAATTCTCGTATTAAATGAGAAGTAGCTTTTACATTATTTTTTGCTTAATGCTGACATAAATTCAACTTCTGGGAAAATCTATAAATCATCAAGTTATATATACTATAAGACATTAAACTTTATAAAGAATAGCAGAAAACTAAACTGAATAAATACTTTAATATATAACCAGTAACTTCTTATTTATTGTTGTAAACACCACCCTCTGCTGTATGCCCACATTCTGTGGTTGATATACTGAAAGAGAGATCAGAATTTGATGTATGCCAGAAGTAGTGAGTATGGTATACACAGGAATTAGAGACATAGCTTTAGCAGACTCGGTGGAGTTTTTATGGAATGTGACTTCTCTGGGTATATATGTGGTTTGTGTTTTTACATGGAACAAGGGCTGTGTGGTTATGTGTGTGTATGTGTAGTGGGTGATATGATCTTGAACTGCTGATACCTTTGACCTCAGCCTGGGACTGGGGGTTATGTGGGATGTTTGCCAAATGAGAACAAGACCATCAAAGGTCACCCTGCATACTAAAAGCCTTCAGGTTTCCAGACCCTGGGCTCCATCCAAGATGCAAGGATGGGCTTCTTTGGCATTATTATGCAGAGATGACAGGAAAACACTACATGCTAATGGAGTTCCGAAAAACAAATTAGACATGGGTGACATATGCTGGGGATGGTAATCCAAGGCAGCCATGGCTATCTACAATACAGCCCACTAGTCTTGTCTCTTCTAAACTCCTTTCTTCCAGTAAAATTCAATGGGTATGACAGACAAAAGGAGAAAGTGTTAACTGTATCCATCACACTGAGGTTTAAAATCTAGAGTATTCTTGTGGGTGATAATCTTCTTCAAGATTTCAAGCCTCTATGATTTCATTGTTGTAGAGATTCCCTACACAGCACATTGCAGGCCCTTGATGAATTGGCAGGCCATCCCCAAGAGTTGCTGAGGCTCAAAAATTCATTACGCTGTGAGCAACCTGGTGATAAGCCTCTCCAATCTTGGCCAGATTGGCAAGATATTGTAGAATTCACCTCTGGCCCCTTGCTCAAAGCTTCCCAGCTTGGCATAGAACCTTCTAGAACTTGCATTCCTCTGGCTTAACCTTGGAGAACTGAGGCAAATCTGCACACCACAATGACACATCAGAAGACAACTTTAATGGAAATATAAGAGACTATAGCAGCAAGATAAATAAATGAATTTTTGACTATTGTCCAATATGGTTCTATTTAGGAATACCATGCTGTGAAGAAGTCAACTCGGTCCCTGAGCACTGCTCAAGTGGAATCCCCTTGGAGACTAGCTCAGCCGTCCATTATCTCCACCATTGTGTTGATGAAAGGACAAGGCAAGGTGAGGACTTTTTCAAGAGTGATTTCATTACTCTGAGGCAATTTGTTCACCTAGGGCTATGATTGTTTTTTATGTAAAAGAAAGATTAAGAAATGGTATTTAAAAAGGTGAGTTTTATGTAGTTCTAAGTGTATCCTCTGGACATTCTTTTCTCAGGGTAGAATGGGCCAGCTACATCTCTTTCCTTTTTGCTTCCCATCCTTTGAGAAGTAAATGCCACCTGATCCAAGACACATAATTTGGTGACAGAATGGAGCCCCTCATTTGTAAATTTCTCCTGTTGTTCAGAAAGGCAGAGCCTATGACTTCAGGACAAGTCCCCATTAAATCTTCTCAGTAAGCTTAACGGTTTTCCAGTTTTAGGGAATAAATGACCAGGGCCCTTTAAGTGGTTCATTCTTAATGTGAAGTGGAAAAGAATAAAATACAATAATGAAACTAGCATAGCACCACAGCGGCACAAAATGAGGTTTCTTTATTCCTCAGAACCATTTTAGGCCTCTAAAGGTAACATATGGCCAATGAGAAAGGAAGCTGATCACAGCAAACAACCGGAGAAGAAAATCCCTGACATAATTTGTCTCCAAGGGATCAGAATATTACATTTGCTGAACTTTTGACCATGAGCAGGTTAGCAGTAGTCTCTGGAAAGGGAACTTGGTATGTTGTCTCATTGTTGTCTTTTACTGAAATTATCTATCAATTCTATGGTTTATTTTTGATCCACAAATTCTTTAGGATTCAAATTTTTAGTCTCTAGTTGATTTTTAATGGTTTTTTAGCAACTCTTTATTTAATATAATTTTTATTGTGTTATGTCAGTAAAAGCTGTCTTTTTGCTTTTGGTCTAGGGCCTTGGCTTCAGTATTGTGGGAGGTCAGGATTCAGCCAGAGGCCGGATGGGGATTTTTGTCAAGACAATTTTCCCCAGTGGAGCAGCTGCTGCAGATGGAGGACTCAAAGAAGGTGAGGGAGAATCTCCTGAGCTATAATGAAAATAAGGTTTTGACTCAATGTGAATCTGTGCCTGCAAACAAAAGGGAAGATGGGCCAGCTTCACTGAAATCCCTGCTGGCCTTGCCCTTTACATACATGACCACAGGAGAAATCCCAGTTGATAAAGACCAAGAAACTTGTTAAACAGAAATGCAGTTGCTTTCTTCAATGGAAGAGCTCCTTTGCGGCTAAAGTTTATTGAGACGTTTTGGGTAATAATATGTTTTACTAGAAACTAGGAATATTATTCTTTTATGCAGATAATCTATGGGTCTTTCTTTGAATCTTTGGATTGAGATAACAGCCCTTCATTTTATAAAGCAAAAATTAGCACCAAATGTTGGAACCTTTAGAATTAGCAGTTAGCACCGCAAAACCCCTGCTTTGCCATGAACAACTTTCCTTTCCTACATGATTAAATCAGTACTTTCCAAGTCGTTTTTTTAAAAAGGTATGAATGGGGCAGGTAGGTGGTACAGTGGATGGAGCACTGGCCCCGAGGTCAGGAGGACCCAAGTTCAAATCTGGTCTCAGACACATAACACTTACTAGCTGTGTGACCTAGGCAAGTCACTTAACCCCACTGCCTAGCCAGAAAAAAAAAAGAAAAGTACAAACACTTTTAAAAACTGGCTTCAAAGGCTATAGAAGTATAGCTACATTGAATCAGCCTGTTCTTGTCAGTAAAGAGTTAGAGATTTCTCCCCAGTAAGAAGGCAGGAGAAATTTATGCTTGAACAGGGTGATGTGAGCAGGCTGAATGCTTCCAGGCAGATGATTATTTATTCATCACTTTTAGAGGAAAGGTTAACTCCCTGGTAGAGTTTTTGTCTTTAGTTTCAGAACAATGTGAAATTGTCACAGAGCATTTCTATAATGAATTGCTAGCTTTCAGTTCAGAAATGCGCTTGAAGCTCATTTTGCTTAAATAAGGCAAGGTAGAATGAGCCTAAGATACAGAAAAGATCAATTACTCAGAATGGTTCAGGGTTCCTGATCCTCTTGAATACAGCCTCTAAACATTTCTAATACAGCATTCTTTTCTTAATTAGTACACATGTGACCTTGGACAAGTCACTTTACTTTCCTGGCACTCAGTTCCCTCATCGGTAGGATGAAGGGGCTGGACTAGATGACCACTAAGGTCCTTCCAGCTCTGGATGTATGCATAACCTAAGTGGGCAAGAGCAGGCTAGTTACAGATGCGGATGAGATCATGTGTTTTCATTCTCTACAAAGTTCCCATAAGGAGCCACAGGATACATTCATATTAAACAATTAAGGACAATGCTGAGCTCATGTGTTCAGATGCTGTAACTATGGTTTTGTCCTAAGGCTCCCGGATTTAAAGCCCTGATAGCCCTTGTATTGCCTTTGTATTCCTTCAACAAGGAGAAACAACAGCTTAGCATGTAGTTAGCAAGAAGAATTAATTAAATAAGAAAGTACCACGGCTGTGTGTTAGGTGAATTCTCCCTAGCCTGTAACCCTACTCCTTTCCTTGGAGGTAGCCTCTCTATGCAAGGGCCAGGTAATTTTCTTGGGTCTTTCCCCACAAATGGTCTTTTGTAGCTCGAGATCCCCGCCCTTTGTGTTAGAATATTCCTAGTTATAGCTCTTAGAGTATGTGTGGGAAGTCCCTCATATGTAAAAGTACCTTCCATTTGTAGTTTGCTCTTCCTTATTGGGCCTTTTTTTTTTACTTTTGTTGCTGTGATGCCAAGGAACAGACTGATGAGCCATGAATGTCACATGGTACACACTGGGCACTAACCTTATTATAGATGAGAAGCAGGACTCACAGCTCAGAAGCAGCTCTGGAAATGCCCTGGCCATGCTTTTTTTGGTTAAGAAGATGTGTCTAGGATTATTAGGGAAAAATCTGACATCACACAGCCATCTAGATAGAAGCACACAATGCCCTTCAAGCTCAATGACTGAGCACCTGGAAATGTCATTAAGAAGGCAGGCACTGGAAAACTGGGTGATTTCTAAAGGTGGAGCTACCTTGGTCTTTGCGCTTCAGGTCCCATAGTCTTTGTCCCAATGTCCTCAGTAACTATGGCCCAAGCATGGTGGTGACTTGGGCAGCTTGGCCTCCTATACATGTAGGAGTGGCCTGGCAAATGCTATGTGCTAATGCTTCCTTGCTGGTGTTAGGTAGTGATGAAAACAGACTGCCTCTGGTGTCATCACATTTTAACTCCTGGCAATAGGACATTTACTGCCAAACTGAGAATTTGGCAAGGAAATAAAGCCTATAGTTTACACACCAGGAGAAGGTATGCTCTGTGGGGGAGGGAAACGTTATTTGTTTTAGTTATTTTATCCCCAGCACTTAATGCAGGTCCCCAGTGGATGCTTAATGGAATGCCTGCTGAATTAAATCAAGTAATGTTTCTGGGAGTTTGTTTTCATCAAAGACTAAGGTCTGGGATTGCTGATGAAGGACTCTCCCTATCATTGACTGACTGGTCGTACTACCAACCTAGGAGTTGACACAAATGAAAATAGATTGGAACAATAAAAGTCATCTTATGCCAAGTAATACATCAAGCATCTTGTGGTAGTCCATTACATCCTGATGGCCCAGTTAGAAGATTCCTGTAGGCTCTAGATGAATGTTAACTTGATCTTGCTTTGGATTATTAGGGGATGAAATCCTAGAAGTGAATGGAGAATCCCTACAAGGACTGACCCACCAAGAAGCCATTCAGACCTTTAAGGTAACAGAATTATAGCAGAAATCTGTTTATCTATTTTTTATAATTTATAATTAAATTTCTTTTTTATTATGAAATTAGCAATCATCAATAAAAATAAATACTTCATTGGACAAAGAAAACCAGAAACTTAAATAAGAAATTCAATTTCTATTATATAAAGTTTATTTTTAAGAAGCATGTATATGTCTGTATACATATACATACACACAGATATATATTATATATAATCTGATAAGACAGTAACAAAACTGCTCTGTGTGTCTCTTTTGTTTTATTGATGTTCTTTTTTAAACAACTTAATTTTTCCTTATTGTTGTCCAATTTTGATAGGATTGTTTTCCCCTTTTGGTATAACTGCACTCTGATTTTCCTACTCTACTGATCTTCTAATTTCCCTAGCAACTCAAGAAACGTATTGTGGCCCTGACAGTTCGCACAGGGTTACGTGGCCTCAGCCTTACTCCATGCCCAACATTCACACTAATGGGACAATCAAGATACCTGAGCACTAATGCCAGTGGAGGAACTCCCTTGCCCAGCTCAGATAAAGGAGATTCTTCTTCTTTGGGTCGAAAAGGCCCAGGACCCAAGGACAGGATTGTCATGAAATTCACACTCAACAAAGGTGATCTGATATGCTTACCAACAGGTCTTGTTCCCTTGTAAAGAATATTTAAGCCTTTATAATCTACTTCTCTCTTCATTATCTCCTGAGTTCCATCTGCCAAGCTGAACTTCTGAGTTCACACTATCATGTGAAAGTTTACTTTCCTTGCATGGTGAAACAATTAACCTGTCATCACCACAACCACATTTCAGATAGACACTGGGATCCTAAGTAGTGCACAGAGACACTGTAGAGAAGGGAAAGAATCCCAGTGACCCATTCCTCAGATAAAGTCTTATATATCAGACAGTGAAGAATGTACTAGATATTCTGATTCTGAAATTTTAGAAATTGTTTTAAAAGCTTAATTCAGCCAGGCTTGGTGGCACATGTCTATAATCCCTGTTACTGGGGTGGTGGAGGCTGGTGGATTGCCAGCTCAGGAATTCTGAGCTTCAATAGGGCTAAAACCAATATGGTGTCTGAACTAAGTCTGGCACCATATGCTATGTCACCAGGAGTGGAGGATACCAGGCTGCTTAAGGAAGGAGCAAAACAGCTCAGGTCAGAAAGAGAGCAGGTCAAAGGTTCCATGATGGTGGGCTGTGGCATGAGGTCCTTGAGTATCCATTGCCACTCTAAGCCTAGATGAGATAGGGAGACCCAGTCTCAAAACAACAACAATAATTATTCAAGATGACTACAATTACCAGTCAGTTACTCATGGAAATAGATGGTTTTAAACTAAAAGACCACAGATAAACCCCAAACATCATTCATTCTCATCTCTGTTTCTGTCTTCTACTCATCTGTGGTAGAAGTGCTTTTGGAGCAGTAACATGAGTAGAAAGTCAAAAACTGAACAAAGGAAGGAGCTCCAAGAATCAGTCCCTGATTAAACCACTATTGAGTCATTTAAGAAAACAATTAGCATTTGGCCTCCAATTCCACAGTGCCTGCCCTAATTAACAAAATATATATCTCTTCTTCTCAAACAGTTTTTTGGGAAAGGGCTAGGGACTGATAAGGGGGTAAGTATGTATTGGTTCACACTCTGATTCCAGCCACAAAATGAGAAGCCCACTGGTGAAAAGGGGAATTTGTTCCAAGAACCTATGGAGGCATGTGATGTGGTTTCATTTGAAAGGGATAAAATTGTTTTCTGTTGTGCTTTTTCTTTTCTGTTTATTTCCTTTATATTCTGCTTTTCACAGAGCCAGGAGTTGGATTAGGCATTGGTGCCTGCTGTCTGACTTTGGAAAATAGCTCTCCAGGCATCTATATTCATAGCCTTGCCCCAGGATCAGCAGCCAAGATGGACAGTAGATTAAGGTAAGGTGTGAGCTTGCCAGTTCCAGAAATCCTTAGAAACATGATTTTCATACAACAGGACAATGCTAAGCTAGAAATGCATATGCATATTGATGAAGTATGGATGTAATAAAATGGATTTAATTTGTACCTTGTGTGTATAGTACTCTGTGTGTGTGTGTCCCCAAATATAATTAATTCTCCTATATTCAAACTGAAGAAAATGTTGAGCAGAGTGATGTCAAAGATTCAGACAACATTACTTCATGTCAAACTTGCTTCATCTCAATTTCTTTGACTGTGCCACCTGGGGACTTGTTTAAGTACCTGGGGCAGAACTATGCCCACCTATTCATAACAAGGTAGCAAACACTGCAAGAAGGCACACTGCTTAGAGCTCCTCATGCCCTTGGTAGCCACATAGGATTTCTCTTAGCTCTAGGTATCCTAGAGTAGATTGATGATTGTTAGAATAGTATTACCTGCATTTGACTTTTTGGTTTCTATCAATCTATTGTAGCATATTATTATTGATTTTCACTGTGAATATTCATATAAAAAAGAATAAACAAACTGTGCAAAAGCACATTAGAAGATGTTTTTCTTGATTACTAGAAGTATATATGTTTTCTTTCATGACATCCTAAAATGATGATTCTTTTGTTGAATGCTTCCATATGTCTGGAGCCCACCAAGTGAACATACTTAAATCCTTAAACAACAGAGTCTTTATTTTATAAAGCTAACTTCCCTGCCCCTAATTTAAAAGGAATATAGGCAGCTCCTCCCCAATTTCTCATTAGCTTATGTTTGAAATGGTTTTGTAAATTCTTCAGCAGGCTTTTGTGAGCTTTTTTCCTGTAAGTTATGTTGCATTAATCGATTCAAGATGTCAGGAATAATGAAACCAGTGGCAAAAATTATTTTGTCTATGCTTCTTCTAAAAACATCAGAGTGGATAGGCAGTGCCCTATGCCAACATCTGGTCTAATTTGTATTGAGTTGATTTTATAAATGATCTGCTGTGGTATTAGTATGCAGTAGAGGAAGTGGTGCCATTTTTCAACATAAAATTTTGGTGAGAAATTTGTCTTTGGACATTATTTCTGAAGCATGCCTCTAGGCCCTCAACTGAAAGTTGGTGGACATTAGGTGTTAACAATCTGTGGTTTCATTTTGCTGAATTATTTTTGTTTCAGTGGAATGTTTAATTGCAAGAGGAAGGGGAGTCACTGAGAAGAGACACTAAGAGATAATATTCTCCCTTCCCCAAGAAATCTCTTGCAAGAAGCCAAGTACTGAAATGCTGATTATGTTTGCCTCCTTAGCCGTGGTGACCAAATCCTGGAAGCAGATTCTGTCAGCCTCCGCCATGCTGCATTAAGCGAAGCTTATGCCATCCTGAGTGAGTGTGGCCCAGGACCGGTTAGCCTGATTATTAGTCGGCACCCAAACCCAAAGGTACAGTATGGAATGCTGCCCCTTGTGTTTAAAGATGGCATATTATGGATTTCCTAACCAAAAGGCATATGCTTGGGCTTATTTAGCCAGGAGCAGGAACAAACTTGCCATGTCCAATTGACCAACAGAATTTTGTTAAATATTCTGTGTACATGGAACAGTTACCTTTTGTTTCACACCAAAGTGTGGGGAAAGAGTACAAAACCCCAAACCCAACTGCTACTTCTAAAAGAGGAGGAAGGAAGAGAGTATTTCCAAAGTTAATAAGAGTATCCAAACACCAAGTCTGTGGGTCAGGTAGACCTGATCAGGACTAGTTTATTTTCAGATACAAGACAGAACAAACCTAACTAGGCTGTTCAGAGGTAGGTCCTAAACCTTGGTCTTATCAACGCTCTATGTGGTAGAGGGGAAGTAGAGGAAGATTGATGGCCATCGAACCTTTTGTTTTTTAACATACAGTGTTTTGGCAGTGTTGTTTATAATTGTAGAATTACTGCCGCCATCTTGGGAAAGAGCCACATCTTCATAGCAATTTGCCAGATTTTTTTCATTTAGGCCAAATGTACTAAATTATGCTGAGCAGTAAATAAAAATATTTTCAAAAGGTTACAGAAACTTTCCAACTTTCTATTTCAAACTCTATTTTTCCAGAAAGAAGTATTATGATTGTAGTATTGTTGTTGTAGTTACTAATGAGAGGCAGCAGGCAAGTCCTGTATAGTAGACAGCCGACCTGCCCTAAATCCGGTATGACCTAAGGTGTAGTCCTTCCTGTCACACATAATGGCTCTATGACCCCGAGCAAGTCACTTAATCTTTTGGACACCTCTACACAACCCTCTGACCATAGAGAAAGTGTGGGCCTGCATTGGTGGAAGGAGTTTCCTCACAAAACGTTCCCCTTTCCACAGTTCCAGTCCTTATCTTGAATAAGAATTTTTTCAGGATCAAATAAGTGGTAACTGATGACAAGCAATGATCCTGTGAGGGGAGGCATAAATAATTGGTCATTGAAATAAGAGCTATAACTAGAGTACTTTTTTCATAAGATTTGTGCCCACTGTTTGGAATTTACTCTAGGTTCCTGGAATTAAAGGGATATACTTGAACCAGTGAACTGTTGAGCATTTTTATATTTCTGTCTGGGCATTTCTCTAGTACTCTAGGACTAAATTCATAAAACTCTTCTATCAGAAAGAGAAATCTCTGAGTTTGAAGAGAAAAGTGTCCTTCTCCCAAGGAGAACTTCACTTTTCTGTTGAAGACTTAAGAGTATGTTTCCAGGAAATGATTAGTTCCTCTTTTGAGGAAAGTATATCTCTGCCAATAGAAAAAAAAAAGGTTAAGTTTTGCATGCAACTAAACTCTGGACTTCAAGTCCCTTGGATTGTGGGTCTTACTTCCTCTAAATTATGAATGCAATAAATAAAACTGGGCCTTTCAGATAAACTATATAGAGATGCTTGTTTTTAAGATCATTTAAAAAGTAGTTCTGGTGAAGTGTTATAGTGGAATAATATGGGGCAGCTTCTTTCCTGTATGATTGAAGAAATTCTTGTGTTTAGTTTTTAAAATTTATATTGGAAACTGTTCTGCTAATCAACAGAGAAGTATCACTGGATGTAACTAAGCATCATAATGCTGTATTAAAATTCTAAAGACCATAAAATATGAAGGTTAGATTTACATTCTTCTCCATAGACTTTTCAGTATACCCCTACATGCCCATCTTAAGAATAGGGTTCTTTTTAAGTTGTTTATTGAGGACATCTCCTCGGAAAATGGAAGAAACTGTTGATGTTTCAAGATCCTATGAGCATAGATTCAGAGCCTCAAGGGATGCTTATTTATTTACTGGGGACACCTCCATGGGAAAGGTGAAAAGCTCCCTTATTTATTTATTAGGTACATCTCCAAGGGAAAGAGGAAAAGCTCTACAGATATAATAACTTCAAGATCCTACAGCCAGAAGTCCAGGATCTTTGAGGTCATTAACACCTACCTCTCAGGGCCATTTTGAGGATAAAATAATTTTAAGGATAGAAATGCAAAGCACTTTACAAAGTTTAAGGCACTGTATAAATGCTAGCTAATATTATTTGGTCCAGTCCCTTCATTTTACAGATATGGAAATTAAGGCCCAAAGAATGATTTCCGAAAGTGATTTCCCATGGCAGAGATAGGATTTGAACCCAGATCCTTCAACATCAAAATTTTTTCACTGCCTATCTGCATGGTGATAGGAAGTATAATGTACTAGGGATCAATAATGATTTTCTAATTGAATAAACATTTAAATGATTAGACAATTGTGAACTTATCAGGCTATAATTTGGAGCAGGCTCTGGGGGTATTTTCCCCACTCTCCTCCCCTCCCATGGTGGGGGTCTCTGGGCTTAGCCTGAGAACCTTATCACACAGAGCACTTGTCTCAAGTGATACTGGTACCGAGACGTGAGGAGAGATTCAGGCATGTGGGGGAGGCAGGGAGAAGGGCAAGAAGAGGAGGAGGTTGCACAAGGCTAGAGGAAGATAAAGAAAACACTGGGTCATAGGACTTATCACATTGGAGGAAACCCTTTCATTTTGCAAACAAGGAAACTGAGGCCCAAAGAGCTACAGTGACTTGCCAGGTTCACAGACCTAGTCATTTGAAGGAAGAAGGTTTTGACTATTTTACCTTCGAATCCACTGCCCTTTCCACTGTGAAAAGGAGGTGAGAGTTTATTGTCAATCCTATTATCATGTTTCCAATAGAAGGGAAATCTAATGTGCAAGCAATGTGTTACAGGGAAAATGTCCACCATTTTTTAACAATGTTATGAACTTATGAACCATACAAATAGCAGCCCATCCATGCCTTAATCATTTCTGTTCTCTGATTATTGGCTTTCACATCTTTCAACAGTGTCTTGGGCAGCTCTGCCATACCCTCCCAACCCTCCTCCCTGCCTGGCTTCAGAGAATAATGGATTTGGAGACAGAGAATCTGGATTCAAATCATGACTCTGGCACCTACTACTTGCGTGTCATTAATCAAATCACTCAACCTCTCTGAGCCTCAGTTTCCTGAGGGTTAGGACCAAATGACCTTTCTTAAGTTTTAGAATTTTCTAATTCTTGGTTGTTTTTTTGTTGTTTTGTCTTTTGGGTTTGTTTTTAGGCAATTGGGGTTAAGTGACTTGCCCAGGGTCACACAGCTAGTAACTGTCAAGTGTTTGGTCTGAAGCCAGATTTCAACTCAGGTCCTCCTGACTTCAGGGCCAGGGCTCTATCCACTGAGCCACCCAGCTGCCCCAGAATTTTCTAATTATAAATCTTAGGATCTATCCAGTTTGATGTGCTGATCTTCTATGGGTTGAGAAATCAGATGTCTAAGATTGATTAAACTGGGTGTAGATGCCAGACTAAGTAGGGTTTGAGCAAAGGTCAGAAAGATGGTCCTTGACATAAAGTACATGAAGCTTCTGGCACTGCTTTTGGATTCTCACAGGTGGTTTTTTTTGCTTCCTTCTAGTTCTCGCATAGATTCTGGTTACATCAGCTTGCTGGATAGCAGATTTCTAGATAGGCAGACAAAAATATGGTATGAAATAGGAGATCTGGGGTCCTTCTCTAGGTATCTTCCTTAATTCCCTTCTAGCTTGTTTGTCTTTCTATTAATCAATCTTTTGCACTTTTGTCCTCTTGACGCCCAGGGGGTACAGAGGGTAGGGAGCTAGATCTAGAGTCAGGAAGACTTAGTACAAATCCAGCTTCTGACACTTGTTAGTTGTGTGACCCTGGGCAAGTTTCATCTGTAAAATTACAGTGTCTTCTGTAATACAGGGAGAATAATAGTGCCTACTTCTCAAAGTTGTAAGCATTAAGTGAGATAATATCTATAATAATATCTAGAGACCTTGGAAGCATTACGTATATACTAGCTATTTTTTTCTCTTGGTAATCATCATGCTGAAGAATCTTACCTTTCTCATCTGACTCTTCTGCTCTTTGATCAATCTATTCTCCTCTTGCCTCTGTTTCTCTTCCTGATTAACAGTTTTGATATTGCTCAGCCTCATTGCTCAGATATTTGATGAAATGGCTTTGATCTTTTTCAAGGGCCTCAGCCATCAAGCAAGCCCTAACCAGCCACTTAGCTACCATCACCCTTTAGAAACATACTTTCTTTTTCCTGACCAAAATTTTGTTGTTTTTCTCATTTCTCAGTCATGTCTGACTCTTCGTGACCCCATTTGGGGTTTTCTTGGTAAAGATACTGGAGTGCTTTGCCATTTCCTTCTTCAGCTCAGTTTATAGATGAGGAAACTGAGGCAATCATGGTTAAGTGATTCTCAAGGTCACACAGATTACAGGTAGCAGAGGCTGGATTTGAACTCAGGAAGATGAGTGTGTCTTCCTAACTCCAGGTTCAGCACTCTATCCATTGTACCATCTACCTGCCCCCCACCAAGGAGATGACTCCACTATTATACTCTTCAGCAAATAATTAAAGTTCTTAGTGGTGTTTGCAACCAGCAACTCTTCCTTGTGGTTTGGACTTCACAGTCCTTTCCAGGAGAACACTGAACCATGACCAATTCTGAAACTCAGCTCATCTTAGAACAATGGAGTTTGCCAGTACCATGAAACCGCTAAAGGGCTTTTCAGTCCTTAGAATGACCTTGACCAAGCCAGGTAAGGTCTGTTGCCCACTAACAAATGCATGCTAGTTCATATTTCTAGTTCCAACGTAACAATTTCTCATGGTGGGTGGTGCTGGGATACTTCACTACAAGTCATCTACAGATATCTTAGAAAAACTCAGAGTATGTCTCAGGAAAATGAATTATTTTCATCGGCTTCATCTCCTTTGGAAGTCAATATGACGCTCTTAGCTGTAACGCTATCCTGGATTTTTATCATGGTCAAAGTCCCATTTTTTTGTATAATATGTTTTCATGTTGCCCCAGCTTTCAGGGCAATAGTACATTCTGTTACTGAACATTTGGATCTCAATAGTTTTCATGGTTTTCCAAGACAAACACCACAGTGATTTTCTTTTCTTCTGTTACTCATAATGGTTGCTGAGTTGCATTCTGGGATTAGTCAAATTGTCTGAGGGCAGAGTGGCTGAGGTGCTGGACCTGTTTCTGGTGCTACTTCTATCTTATGTGAAGTGAAATAGGCAGTACTTCTAAAGTGTGCTGGAATGAAGGGCAAGTGGGTGGGTCTCTCGGCTTGTTTAGAACTCTACAAGAAGTAGTTCATATGTTTAAAAAAGTCAAGAGCGTTATTATTTTTTCTATTTTTCATCTCAAAGAAATAACTCTTAAATTTGCAAATGTTGAAAGTCTGGAATCATGGTAAAACCAAATCGAGGAGAAAACCAGCCAGTGTTTCTAAGGCTAATGTTTTTCCTGGCTCTTTCATTTAAAATTAGATTTTGCCTTCACTTAGGGTTGTATACTTAAGGAAGTTACTTTTTAGAAAATACCTTCACAAGTGCTTTCTGTCAATTTGAATAAGAATATTTGAAATATATTATGTAAAAGTCAAGACACGAGTATAACTTTTTCTTCAGCAGTCAAACTTCATACCTAATTCTATTTAAATCCATATATTTAAAGATTAAAGCCCATCCTTGGATTTTTCTCCAAAGTATCACTTTTATCTTTACATATATTATGTGGGCACTTGAAAAAGCTATATTAAAGTAAAACCACATCCCCTCTGCTTTTGTATTCAAAAATCAGTTTCATGAGAACTTTCTAAAAGTTCAAGCACTGAATATTTAAGTATGTAAATCATCACAATAAGCATGAAAAAAATTGTCCCGAATTGGAACTTACTAAAAATTAGTCTTCTAAAGATAATTCATTTTAGTTTCCATGGAAAGAAGAAAATATTCAAGGAATAATGAGCTAATTGTATACTCCCATATTTTGTCCCAGTTAAACAGTATTGTATTCATGTCTGTGTGCCACATTTTAAGGACATTGGGAACCCACAGGGTGTCCAGAAGAGGGCAACCAGAGCCAATCAGTGAGCAGGTATTGATTAAGTACCTGCTATGTGTCAGACAGTCTTCTAAGTGCTGAAGAGATAAAGGCAAAAAACAATTAACAATGAAATAATCCTTGATCTGAAGGCATTATTACATTTTGATTATATTTATTATTTATTATATTTATTATTATATTACATAATTATAACCTTACATCTATAAGAAATATAAAAGAAGATGAAGGACCTTTAGGTCCTGCCATAATGACTGTCAGCTGAAGGAACTGGGGATATTTAGACATACCTGCCTTCAAATGTTTGAAGATCTCTCCTCTAGAAGAGGGATCACACTTATTCTGCTTCGCCCCAAAGAAGAAAAGAGTTAGAAACCATGAAGTAGACATGTAGAAAAGAGTAATTTAAATTCAGTTTAAAGGAAAACTTCCTCAGGATTAAAGGTATCCCCAGATGGAATAGACTGCTTACAACTGGCACTGGGTTTCCCCTCATTGGAGACTTTTAAGCAAAAGTTATAAATATAACTACTTGTGAGGTGTCCTGTAGAGAGAATTTTTTCTGGGATGTAAGTCAGACTACTCTTTACATACAAAACAACCCTGTGAGGTCAGTACTGTAGGCAACCACCACTTTACAGATAAAGAAAACAAGTCTCAAAGAGTTAAAGTGACCTGCCCATGGCAGGAGTAGAACCCAAGTCTTCCTGACCCTCAGTCCAGTGCTACTGATGAGCCCTCCAAAGCTCGGCAGATCATAACCAATACAGTTAGGGGTGAGGGTGGGGGTAGGGTGGGGTAGGTGTTTGTCTCCCATCATCAGCTGCTGAAATAGCATATGGGGGGGGAAAAAACCTCGTTTTTCTCTCTGTGGTGGCTCCTGGAGGTAGCATATAGCAGCAGAACTAAAACTGATTGAGCACACAAAGAAATTCAGATTGACCCGCTCCACTATGGACCATACTTCCATGTCAGCAACTGAGAGGAAATGTGGTACAGTAGCAAGAGTGCTGGATTTGGATCCAGAGGAGACAGGTATCATCAGCACAGACCCCCAACCTCCCCATTTTACTTTAAGGAAACCAAAGCCTGAGGAAGATGAGTGACTCTGAGCCCAGGGTCACCAAGTATTAAGCTTCAGGGGCCGGATTTGAATCTAAGTGTTTTGACTCCAGAGCCACGCCCTGCCTGAGTTTGAAACCTAACTCTTCTATGTAACTATTTCTGTGACCTTGGGCAAGTCGCTCAACCCTTCTGGAACCTCAGTTTCCTCATCAGTAAAATCAGGGAATACACATTCCATCTCTCTCTCACTCCCCTTGTTTTCTTTCCTTCTTTCTCTCCCTCTTCCTTCCTTTCTCATTTTCATTCTCTCTGTCTCTCTCTGTCTCTCTGTCTGTCTGTCTCTCTCTCTCTCTCTCTCCCCCTTCTCCCTTTTTCCGTCTCCCTCCCTGTCTCTCTCCTCCCTATACACACACATATAAATCAATACAGATTTTCAATCCTAACATGATAATAAAAAATTCCTAGATTAGTGATGACCCACAAATCGTAGACAGAGCATTCAGGTCCTTTGATGTCAAGTTGGCTCAGGCAAAGGGAGTCCATTCCACATTCCAAATGGGAAATCAATGTCAAATGTTATGGGCTTTTCCAGGGTACGAGGACACGTTTACAGACAGGACCAAATAAAACTGTGGGTGGTAGCAGGGCAAGATCATCATGGGGAGGAGCCAGGAGGAACAGAAAAGCCAAGTACTATGGAGGCGCCAAGCAGGAGAGCAGGCAGTAAGTTTGAGGTCCAGAAAAGACAAAAAAGAAGTTTACCAAGGCACCTGCTTTAGAGGGAACCTAATGACAGAGGAAGATGCTGATGCAGCCAGAGTCTTCCCAAATCCAGGACCTTAGGACAGAACTAATGCCAGGGCTTGAGTAACCCTGAGTCTGTGGGCAGAAGCAGCTAAGAAAATGAAGAGAGAGCCACTGAAGGGAGATCTTAACAGTTGGAGTCAGATACCAAGTTCATTCAGTGGCAGATCAGCAGGATAGTAACTAGAATTCCCAAGGAGGGATTTTGTGAAGCCATCTGTTAATCTGTCTTCATCTATTTACTTCTCATATGTCACTAAGTTATTAAGACAAAGAATGATTGTGAGGTTTGACTCTGCTATGGATTTGCTTTATCCTACAGAGGCATTGCTCATTCTATGATTTCGGTGTCTTGTGTTCAGCAAAAAAGCCCCTAATTCTGCCTTCTGCTCCAATTCAGGTTTCTGAACAGATGGATGAAGCAATAGCTCGTTCCACTCACCGAGATAGCAAAGAGGCCAGTTCCTCCCGTGTCTTAGGTATGGCAGCTGCACATTCACCTCTGACATTCAGATCATTGCTGATCATTTCCCCTGTAGAACAGTCAGAACTCACTGCTCCACTGTCAGAGTCTTTGTGATTAACTGAGCTAGGAAAAATAAGTTGTGGGAAGACAGGACTATTCTCTTGGACAGGCACTTGTGAATTTTGAAGTGATGGTTGGCATGTCTCAGTTTAAGAAGTAATCACATAAAGAGATTCTAGTATCTTGTTCTCAGTAACATTTTCCATAAATGAGTCTTTTTATATAACCATTTTATACATGATACATTTGAAATGGGACAGGTAGAAATAAACAGATGTGGAAATAATGGTTCTTCAGTGCCTACAATGTACTTCTCCTGTGTAGGCCTGGAAATGGCTCAAATTTATCGACCCTTTTAAATCCCAGTGAGCTGTGACAGCTAATCACAAGATCTCCATTTTACATAAGAAGGGACGGAGACTGAGGATCTAGCATAAAAGTGGAATGTGAAACCAGACTTTGAGTTTTATAACAAAAGTGTTTTGCAGGCTTATGGGGCAACTTATGGGACTTCAGAGCTAAACGTTCTGTTGGTCCATTTTTTTGTTTATTTGTTTTTGTTGCTGTGATGCCAAGGAACAGACTGATGAGCCATGAATGTCACATGGTACACACTGGGCACTAACCTTATTATAGATGAGAAGCAGGACTCACAGCAGCTCTGCAAATGCCCTAGCCATGCTTTTTTTTTGGTGAAGAAGATGTGTCTAGAATTATTAGGGAAAAATCTGACATCACACAGCCATCTAGATAGAAGCACACAATGCCCTTCAAGCTCAATGACTGAGAACCTGGAAATGTCATTAAGAAGGCAGGCACTGGAAAACTGGGTGATTTCTAAAGGTGGAGCTACCTTGGTCTTTGCGCTTCAGGTCCCATAGTCTTTGTCCCAGTGTCCTCAGTAACTATGGCCCAAGCATGGTGGTGACTTGGGCAGCTTGGCCTCCTATGCATGTAGGAGTGGCCTGGCAAATGCTATGTGCTAATGCTTCCTTGCTGGTGTTAGGTAGTGATGAAAACAGACTGCCTCTGGTGTCATCACATTTTAACTCCTGGCAATAGGACATTTACTGCCAAACTGAGAATTTGGCAAGGAAATAAAGCCTATAGTTTACACACCAGGAGAAGGTATGCTCTGTGGGGGAGGGAAACGTTATTTGTTTTAGTTATTTTATCCCCAGCACTTAATGCAGGTCCCCAGTGGATGCTTAATGGAATGCTTGCTGAATTAAATCAAGTAATGTTTCTAGAAGTTTGTTTTCATCAAAGACTAAGGTCTGGGATTGCTGATGAAGAACTCTCTCTGGGGTAGCTAAGTGGTGCAGTGGATAGAGATCCAGCCTCGGAGTCAAGAGGACTGAGTTCAAATATGGCCTCAGACACATGACACTTACTAGCTGCGTGACCCTGGGCAAGTCACTTAACCCCAACTGCCTCACCAAAAACGCAAAAAAACAAATTTAAAAAACACTCTCCCTATCATTAATTGACTGGTTGTATTACCCCCCTAGGAGCTGAAACAAATGAAAATAGATTGCAACAATAAGAGTCATCTTATGCCACATAATAAATCAAACCTTATGGTAGCCCATTACACCCGATGGCCTAGTTAGTACATTCCTGTAGGCTTAGATGAATGTTAACTTGGTCTTACTTTGGATTATTAGGGGATGAAATCCTAGAAGTAAATAGAGAATCCCTACAAGGACTGATCCACCAAGAAGCCATTCAGACCTTCAAGGTAACAGAATTATAGCAGAGACATGTATATCTTGTTTTTAAATTTATAATTAAATTTCTCTTTTATTATGAACTTAGCAATCATCAATAAAATATTTCATTGGACAAAGAAAACCAGAAACATGAATAAGAAATTTAACTTCTATTATATAAAGTTTGTTTTTAAGAAGCATGTATATGTGTATGTCTGTGTGTGTATATATATATAATATATATATATATGCACACACATATATGATATATAATTTAATAAGACAGTAACAAAACTGCTCTGTGTGTCTCTTTCGCAATTCCTTTGTTTTTTTTCCTGTGAATTTTTAAAAAATTTTTTCTTATTGCTCTTTTGTAAACAACTTAATTTTTCCTTATTGTTTTCCAATTTTGATGGCATTATTTCCTCTTTTTGGTGTAAGTGCACTCTGTTCTCTAAGGTCCCTTCCAGCACTAAATCAATCTTATAAACTTTTTGTCTCAAATTACTAATTTAAAAAGAAAAGTGGGAAAAGGGTGGAAAAGGCAGGGAATGTACTGTAGGTTATTTCTAGGGCTCCTTTCAAGGCTAACATTTTATGGATCTGAATTTTAATGGAGAAAGTTAGTTCTAAAATAATTCATGATCATTTCTTTTATGGATAATCTGTATTTTAGTTCTTCCTTCTGCTGCCCCCCTCTGGCCATGCTATCACACAGCATGTCAACCAGAAAATCAGCAGAACAAAATTCACATTTGTCATCCTTCTTCCTCCCTCCTTTTTTTTTTAAGCAACTTTGGCAAAAGGTTTTATTTTGTACTTTTGAGACCATATTTTCATTTATGTAGAAAAATCCTTATAGGAATTTTGTTAATTTTTTTTAACTGTTCGCTTTTAGGAAAGTTGGGGGTGGGGTGAGGAGAGAGAATACCATTCAGAGGCAAAATAAATATAAAGAGAGGAAAACTCTTCTTTTCTCTGGGGTTCTGTAACATACTGTGAAAGAATGCTGTACTGACTTACCATCTGTGTGTCCTTGAGCAGGTCACCTCCCTTCTTGAAGCTTCAGTTCCTCCTAGGTAAAATAAAGGAATTGGATTAAATAGACTCCAAGGTCCCTTCTAGCTTTAAATCTATAATCCTATGATTTAGAGTATTTACCTGTCTTAGTTTTAGACTGCAAAATGGGAATAATAATCCCTGCAGTACCTCCTTTGAAGAGCTGTCATAGGATCAGATGAGATGATGTACATAATGGACTTTGGAAACTTAAAAGTATTATATAATTAATAACTATAATAATAGCTATCACTCATATAGCACTTTACATATCAGCTTCCTGAGGCAGCCTGTTGTTTCCAGATGCCATAGAGTGCTAAAGCCAGACTCAGGAAGATGCAAGTTCAAATCCAGACTTGGTCATACTGGTTGTGTGAAGCTGAAGAAGCCACTTATCCCTATGCCTTAGCTTCCTTATCTATCAAATGGGGATAATAATAGCACCTCCTTCCCACAGTCATTAAATATTTGAAGACCAAATGCTGCTTATTAGTATTATCACATTAGTATTACAATAGCAATGAAAAGATCATAAACCAACTGGACATTGGGAGCCCTGTGAGAATCATGTTAACTCTAGTAACTGGGGAAATGATTAATTCACTAAATGTGAGTTTTCCAATCCTTTCCCCAACATTTAGCACCTTTTTGATCATGACCATATCTCTTAATGTCAGTGAACTTCAGTTTTCTCATCTGTAAAATGGGGTAATGATATCTAGAGCAATTAACTCTCAGGGTTGTGATGAGGATAAAATGAGATAATTTATATAAAATGCTCTGCAAACTTTGATGTATATATGAACTTCCACTAACTACTCTTAAATTACCATTTAATCACTGCATGTGCCCTAAGAACTTGTTCTTCTCAGTTCTTTCAGTCAATGACCCCCTAATATTTATTTAAAATTACTTACAAAGTACTTTTACATATATAATCTCATACAACTTTATGAGCAGAGAGGACAAGTATTGTGTTCCCTTAAAGCAGATGGAAAATCTGAGTCAAAGCAGTGAAATGACTTGCAAAACATCACACAGCTGGAAGATGTAGTACAAAACTATAGCTCTTCTCACTTCTAGTTCAAGTGTTCTTTGAAAATGTGATACATATACATATATATGTATGTGTGTGTGTGTGTGTGTGTGTGTGTGTGTGTATACCTCAGTACTTTTGGAGGCAGCAGAAAATTGGAAACAAAGTAGAAGCCAGTCATTTAAGGAATAGCTAACAAAATGTGGTAACTACAGATACAATGAAATATTACTGTACTGTAAGAAATGATGAACATATCAAATACAGAGAAGCATGTAAAGACGTGCATGAACTGATGCAATGTAAAGTAAGTAGAACCAGGAAAACATATACACAGTGACTACAACAATATACATAGAAAAAATGTTACAAAATTACACAGAACAAGCTTGGTTCTAAAGAGATATGAAACAACATCTGCCCTTACTCCTTTACTGAGATGGGGATTCCAGAGGTACAGAACACTGCATATATTGTCAGATTTATTTCAATCTACTGATCAGTTTTCATCAACTTTTTCTTCTTCCTTTTTTTTTAATTTTGAAAATTATTTGATAAGAGATAACCTGGAAGTAGGTAGGAGAAGAATAGAGGAGGGAAATTTAGGCGATATAAAAACAAAAGATATCAATAAAGTTTATTTTAAATTTAAACAAAATTTATTTAAGTGAGATTTATTTTATGATGATATGAAAATAATATATAATAATTATACATAATTATTGTATGTAATATATTATGCTCTATAATACAAAATTTGTAATAAAATAAATAGAAATTTGTCTTAAATTTATTTTTAAAAATAGGTATGATTTTAAAATTAAATTTTATTCATATATTTTGCTTATATCAACTTTATTTCCATATATACTCCTCTCTTTCCCCTACCTCAGTCAGCCACGCCTTGTAAGAACAAATAAAAAGTGAAAAAAATAGCAGTTTAACAAAACTGATTGATGCCATGTGCTATATTCCATACCCATAGTCCCCCGTCTCTAGTAATAGAGGAGGGAGGAAAGCAGTCCAAAAGTTGTTTCTCCTATGCCTCCTGAACTGAACTCCTGATTAACTACCATACTTAGTACTGAATGAAATTCATTAACAATAGTAGGTATTTCTATGGTGCTTTAAGATGTACCTCTTTTGATCCTTGCAACAGCCCTGAGAGGTAAGTACTATTATTGTCCCCATTTTAAAAATAACGAACCTGAGACAGGCAGAAGTTTAGTGACTTGCCCAGGGTGACACAACTTGTAAGCATCTGGGGCTGGATTTGAACTCAAGCCTTCCTGACTCCAGGTCCAACGCTGTAACCACTAAGTCACTTGGATGCCTCTCAGATCTTTGAGCTACAGGTCATGTGGCTTGAGTCTTTGGGTCTACGTTCCTTAGGAGAACACAAATAGAGTGCAGTCAGTGCACTGGTACATAGGCTCTCCCTGTGTAATATTGGTCCAACCGATCACATAAAACAGCTCCCTTAGATTGCATACTTTTTAGTTTTTCTTTCTGAGAAAACAGTTTTGGGCTTCAAGAATTAAATACTGCTCTTGACATCTCATTGACCAGTTAACAGAATAAAAAGTTTTACTTCTGTCACAGATAAAGATTTTCAATCCTAGAAGTTGACTTTGAATATTTTTTTCCTCCATCAGGTCAGGATATGTTTCTTATCATTTCATTCATATTTTTTGATGCTCAAATGTCAGCTACAATTCCAGTATGTGGTCAGATTTCAGATATTTAGTATGCAATACTTCCAATTGTTTTCTGCTGACTATCATGGTTTCTGGAGAAAACTTTTAAGCCTCCTAGATTTCCTATTCCTGTCCCACCTCATTTTCCTATGAATAGGAGCTTGTACATCTAGAATGTACAACTTTGTGCTTTACAGCAGTTAACTGCTTTAAGAAAGGATATTTTTCTGGTCTTTTTGTTTGTTTTCGTTTCTTAATAAACACTGAATAAAAGCAGATTATCTCTTATTCAGGTGAAGCGTGAACTAATTTTTGTTTGTACTCAAGTTCATAAATTTGCTACTGGGGCACTCAGGAGTAAGGCAGAAACATATTCCACTCCCAGGGTGAGAAATTAGTTTCACAGCTTCCAAAGTCATTGAGAGACGTCTGCTTTGCAGTTCTTTAGTCTGCTTGCTCAGCACTCATGGTTTGTTCCTACTCACAGGTGGTGCTGCAGAACAAGCCGGGACAACAGAAGCTGATGATGAAACTCTTGCCATTAGTGGAAAGTCACTGATGGGCTCGTGCACTATTTTTATCTACTATCATATTTTAATACAATTGATATAGTATAATATTTATTTGATATATTATTAATATATTGATATATTTATTTCATAATAATTATTACAATAATTGTTTAATAATTTGTTCATTAATAATTAAATGCACAGAAGAGCAGTAGGGTTTTACAAACTTGAAGCGTGATGTATTTTTTTAAAAAAAATTTTCTTGGTAGTGGCACAATGATGCATGAAAAGATCTGGGCTTATATAGCAGCTGGGAATGATAAAATGAGCAGGTGATCTTTTCTGAGACTCCCAGTTCCCTATACTTTGGAGCTGGAAGGAAAAGGCTTGTTTACTGGTATATTGCTATCCTTTGTAAGCTCAGGCATCAACATTAGCACAGCCCTGGAAAGGGCCCTTGGTTTAGCTCTAAGGGAGGAATGATGCAAAAGGTATAACTGGTTTGGACTTGGAAATAGAAACTATTGGTTTTTGTCTTTTTCCACAAGTTGGTCATTCACAGAGAGCCTATGGTAGATAATGTGTATAAGGGCAGGTAAAATATAACCACGAAAACATTTTGCAGAGTTAAAGCAGAAATGGATGGGTAGGTGCAAATGGAACCCAATCTATTTCAATTTTATGTGTTTGGCTAAATTTATTCCAAACCTGTTGTATGACATTGTACATTTATACTTTATAAAAAATAAAATACCCTGTATATTATTAAAATATGAGTGTAATGATAGTAAACAGACTGTACATTTTTAAAAGATTTTGTTTTCTCTAGGTTGTGTAAATCTGCATATCTGTAAACATGGGTTTTTAAGAAATTTTTAAAAAATAAACACTCTGCTTAGACTTGTTCATTTAGAAGTTTCTGAGTCAAATAAAAGCAACTTCTTCCTAGAAAAGTCAAGTATTAAGCACAAACACCTTGCATAGTGTTTCAGAAATTATTACTAACATAAATACATTATGTATATAATACACACTAATTGATTAATGATCAATACAAACCTGGAGTCAATTTTCAACTAAAATCTCAAGGATGAATATTTTGAAAAATACTTTTTATCTTAAGCTGATAGGGAAAACTTAAAGAAAAAAGGAGATTAAGATTAATATTCATTGCTCATACTGACTAATATTTTTAAAAATTTACAATGTAACACATATGTAGAATCTCAAAACTCAGTGAGGAAAGAACATAAATACTGTTTTCTCCTTTTTTCAGAGTGGGAAACTAAGGCTCAAAGCAGTAGAAGTGCTTTGTCTAAATTCACACAACACCATAAAATCTAACCAATTCATAAACTATTCATTTGCTAGGTCTCATTCTAAATCCCTGTGAAGCTCCATGACCTCAAAGAATAGAGAGAGTTGCCTATGTAATGGGTTAGGTGGTAGGGCAATACTCACAAACAACCTCCCCTATCCCTCACTGAAGTCTATGGTACTGCAGATTCCATGATCATTGACATATTCTGTGCCATCTTGAAGGCTTTTCTGCCTTTAAGAGTCCGTTATTAAGATACCTGAGCTGTAATAACTATTCTAACCAGGGATTATCTTTTCTGGGATGATGCAATTGCTGTGAACAAGGAATTAGACAAAAGGACAGGGAAAAGAGGGACCTGAATTTGGAAGTATGAAACCTTTCCAGAACATGGCCACTTTCAGCACAACACTATCCCACATGCCTCAATGCCCTTTCCTTTTTTCCAGGTCTATATAATCCTCTCAATCCTTGTTTCCATTATCTATCAACTTTCAGGAAATTCTTTCAACTTATTTTGTGATTCTATTACCTGGTTCAAGTTCTTCCTGTCAACATTATCTCAATGTTATCATCATTGGGAACTTAAATATTTATATTGATAGTCCCTTTAATAATTTTATCATACAATTCTTTAGCATCCCCAACTCTGATGACTTCCTCTTCCACCCCAGGCTGGCCACACACCCACACTGCCACATCCTAAACTTCAGCTCTCAATCTCAATCATCTCTAAGGTGCAAATCTATGAAATAACACTTCTTCACTAGATATTGCTATTCTACTTTCTCTTCTCTCTCACATCAAATTTACTCTTTAACCCATCCTTGTTCTCTTAGTCCATCCTTCCTAGGCTTCACCTACTTCCACACCAAGGGCTGTCTTTGTGCTTTGCCATTTTCTTGTTTTACTCACCATTCCCATAATACACCCTGTTACCATAGCCTTCTTTTGTCCCCAACTAGTAAACTGTCACACCTGGATAGCTTCACAATCAGTTTTCCCTGCTCCCACTCCAGAACTGCCCAGTGTCACAGTAGAAATTCACAAAAATTAAGCTAATTTCACCTAATACAGATTCACATTACATAACTCTAGCTGGGCCCTTCAAACATCCCACTCTACCCATAGCAAATTATCTAAACAATCACAGAAATTTCAGGATTGGGAAGAGATTTTATGGGCCTTCTAATCCAACCTCCACAGGAAGGGAATTCCCATTATAACATACCCAGCAAGAGGCCCCCAGTAGCTTTAGCTTGAAGACCTCTAGGGAAGGGAAATCCACCACCTCCCACAGCAGCCCTTTAACCTTGGACAGCTCTTCTCCTTAAGAAGGATTGTTTTCTGACCTCAAACCTAAACTAACCTCTTTGCCTCTTCCCTCTACTGCTCTTGGTTCTAACCTCTGGGGGTCAGACAGAATAAGTCTAATCCTGCCAGATACTTGACAGAGAAGGGAAGTGAAGAGAAAGGGAAGGAAATAAGCATGTATATAGTGCCTACTATGTGCCAAGCACATAGTTACTTTTTTTTTAAAAGATCTCATCTGGTCTTCACAACAACCCTAAGATGTAACTGTTATTAATTTGCCCATTTTATAGTTGGGAAAACAGAGGCAAGAAAAGGTTAAGGTTAAGATGCTAAGGTTAACAGAGGTTGCCTGGGGTCACACACCTAGTAAATGCCTGAGGTTGGATTTGAATCCAGGTTTTCCTGCCTCCAGGCCAAGTGCTTTATCCACTAAACCACCAGCTGCCTCACTGGAAGACAGCTATCATGTCATTCCACCCCCTTCCCTTCTCTCTGGTAATTATGATCCCTCTATCCAGTCCATTTCCCTTCCACTCCAAACTTTGAGAAAAACATGTCAACAGTCCTCTTGATGCTTCTGCTTCACTTCATGTTCTCCCCTGATCATCCTCCTGGTTTCTGCTTCTACCACTCTACTGAAACTGCCTTTTCAAATGACCAAACAACACATCCAATGATTCTCCATCCCTTTCTCCCAAATTAAAAACTTTTGACAGCAGCTTCTGTCACCACTGACCCCCTTTTCCTTCTTCCTTCTCTCCACCCTCTGCCTTAGGCATCACCCCCCCACCTTGGTTCTCCTCCTATCTCTCTCACTGGTCCTGCTCTAATTCTACACATCTCTAACTGGTCTGGTGCATCTTCCCAAGAGTCTCATCTTGGCTCTCATCTCTATTCAACTCAATTCAAAGAAAATACCTATTAATCACCTATTATTTGCCAGGCAGTTTAGTAGGTGCTTAGGGATGCCTTAAAAAATCAACCAATCCCTGCCCTCATCCCAAGGAGTTATTGCCACCTCTGTGTGCTTCTGTAATCTATGGCTACAGTTCTGACCATCACATAGATATATCCACAAGGATATCCCACCAGTACCTGAAACTTAAGACATCCAAAACTGAGCTTGCTCTCTTTTCCCTTAAAACTGTTCTCCATGAATGTAGAACATGGGAAGACTTATATGAACTAATGTGGAATGGAGGAAGCAAAAGGAGGGAAACAACATTTATAGCAACTATAACATAAACATAAAAAACACAAAACTGAAATGCAATGCTATAAGCAGTTATTCTTAGAAAGATGTGCCAAGCATGCATGTATTTATTTTCCCTTGATTCTTCCCCACCTTAACCCCTCCACATTCCCCTTATGGAAGTGACTGGTATAGGAACATAGTTTTCTAAGCATCTTGTAGGCCCCTATTCCTGTGTAACTGTAACGACCTAATTTAGACCTAGAAAAGAATTCAAAAAGTACACCCCCCCCCTTCATTTGCAGAGTTGGGGGATTATCGGTTCAAAATTCGGTGACAAGAGATAACTGGATCAGTTGGTTTTGCTGAACCTTCCCCCCCCACACACACACTTTTCATCTTTTA
The DNA here is from genome assembly GCF_003287225.1 of Phascolarctos cinereus. Classification (NCBI taxonomy): domain Eukaryota; kingdom Metazoa; phylum Chordata; class Mammalia; order Diprotodontia; family Phascolarctidae; genus Phascolarctos; species Phascolarctos cinereus. The sequence goes on from NW_027555847.1 coordinate 360,993,403, forward strand.
AGAGGGATGACTTTTAAGAGAGGGAGGGAAAGGTGCAAATTTGGAAAACAGTAATTTAAAAACAAAAGGCATCAATAAAAATAAAAATTTTTAAAAATCTTAAAAATGCTCACTCTTTCTTCTGACTTCAATATTGATGTAGTAAAAATCCCCATTGCTACCCTCCTGCACAACTGCAATAACCCCTTTAAAGGTCTCACTGCTTTTGATCTCTCCCCTCTTCAATGGGTCTTTCATGAAAAAAATCTTTCTTCTCTGGAAAGTCAACTCCCCACTCAGATATCCTCACTGGCTCTTGATTGTCTTCTGAGTAAAGGCAATACCTGGTCAGCAAACTTCCCCACTAGGTGGCACTAAGCGATTTTCTGATACATTCCGTCAATACACACTTCCCTCCACAAGACCTGTGTACCTGCCGACAAATTGTTCTGTTCTCTGGCCCCAGACATGTCTTTTTTCTCTCCTCTCTATTCTAAGGCTGTTCAAAGCCTGCAATCCATTCCTTTATTGACTGCTGCCCTCTGACACAGTATGTGAAACCCAACTCAAATCCCACCTGTTCCAGGAAGCTTTCTCTATGCTCTTTCTACCACACCACATGACTACCCTTCGAATACCATGCTGCCTCCATTAGGCAAACTCCCATAGGGTCAATATGATGAGACACCTTCATCATTTCAAGCTTTTGTGTGAATTGACGCAAAGTGAGGCAAGCAGAACCAGGAAAACAGTACATATTGGCAATGACTAACAATATAAATGGAAAGAACAGCAAAAATAAATTGAAACTGAACATGACTAAAATCATAATGAACAAACTTGCTCTCAAGAAGAACATCTCTCCCTCCTTTGTTTGCAGAGCTGGGAGACTATGAGTGTGGAACACTATGTATACTGAGTTAGTTTTGCAGAATTGTTTGTTTTCCTCTTTTTTTTAATCTTTTATTCTTTGCTAGAAAAGATGGTTCTGAGAACAGAAACTGTGTTAAGAATTGGATGAAAAAAAATCAAGATATCAATAAAAATATTTAGGAAAAAAAAGCACTTTGGGTTAATATACCTCCCTCCACTTACTGCATGGGTGAAGAACTAGGGGGTGACTAGGTGGTGCAGTGGATAGAGGGCTGGGGCCTGGAGTCAGGAAGACTCATCTTCCTAAGTTCAAATCTGATCTGAAACTTACCAGCTGTGTGACCCTGGGCAAGTCACTTAACCCTGTTGCCTCAGTTTCCTCATCTGTAAAAATGAGCTAGAGAAAGAAATGGCAAACTACTCCAGTATCTCTGTCAAGAAAACCCTGAATGGGGTCACAAAGAGTTGGACGTGACTGAACAACAACAAAGGCAAACAAAGAATATGGAATTTTGTATATACTTTCAGATAAGATGTATAAATTAATTAGTTTTGTTGAACTGCTCAACACTAGCAGAAAGGCTTCAGAAAACCTGGGAGGAGTTGTTTAAACAGCTACAGACTGAATAAAACTGAAACCAGATAACTGTTTACACAATAACTCAATGTCATAAAGGAAAACAATTGTGAAAGACATAAGAATTATGTTAATCACGATCCCACAGACAGATAAAAAACATTCTTCCCATCTCCTGGAAGAGGTGATGGACCAGAGGTACAGAAGGAGGCCTACATTTTCAGTCAGGTCAATACTGGGTATTTGTTCTAATTGAGTATACTTATTCGTAATAATGGAGTCATCTTATTTTATTTAATGAGGAAGAGTTGGAGAGGGAGTGGGGATAATAGTGATCGAGATACAAAAGAAAAAGAAAGGGAAAAAAAGCATAGATGAAACATTTGAAAAATAGAAGGAAATTCAGAAGGGAGTATGGACAAGCAGGGCAGTGTCACAATTGATACTTTTTTCAAAAGGAGATTCACAATGCCACATCCTATTTTTCTGTTCCATGTATAAGGAAATGTTCACACTTGTAAAGCTCACAAAAATTCTGAAAGGAATTTTTAAAAAAGGTGGACTCTGATCAATTAAAAAACTAGGGAAGGTCTTGGAACCTTATACAAGGTCTCCATATTACATAGCTCTGTTTATTTTTTTTACTACAATATAAAGATAGATCAGAAATGGCTGTGATGTAAAGACAAACAACATCAACTAAATATATTTCAAAAAGAAAAGAGTCAAACCCTACATACAGCTATAACTAGGTATGGCCTTATTGCCTACCCTACTATGTTAATAATCTTTGTCCTTGGAGTAAAAAAGGTCTTAGAGTAACTCAACCCTAGAGATTCAAGGTTTGGCTAAACAAGTGAAACTAGATGCTTTGAAAATATAGAAGAGACAGAAGAGGGTTCTTCCTCAGTTTTCTAATCTGAACAACAGAGATAATAATAGTGTCTACCTCCCAGGATTACTGGGATGGGAAAAAAAATACTGGGAAGCCTTTCTGGGCAAAGAAGCCAATCTTTATTAAGAGAAACAAAGGTGGAGTCTACAGTTCCCCCCGTATGGTCTGAGATCCCAAGTCAAAGAATTAACATTTATAATTCTCTCAATTCACGCATGGTATAAACAGGTCATTTCGTGGTACAAATGGTCAGTGCCCTTTTATTCAAGCAGGCCATGATGTCTCAAGCAGACCCTTTCATATCATAAGCTCAGGGCAACTCATTATAATTTAATATAAAGATGATTAATACTTAAAAACACACACAATTCATGATGATTATACTCCTAAGACCCGCTGACACAGGTATTTACCTGGGACTACATCAGAGGTTCATTTACACACAGGTTTCACCCAGGACTATATTCTTACTACACATCACAGAATTATTCCTTATCCTATCAAAAGGATAATAGCTGTTAAGTGGTTAGCAAAGTAATGAAAAGCAAGGTACTCAAAACATTGATTGTTGATTTGTCCTATTACAGAGAGAATAAAAATGAGATACTTGTAAAGCACTTTGCAAACTTTAAAAGTTATTGTTTAACATAAAGTTTATTGTTATAGGCTATATAAAAAAAGGTTATATAAAAAGCTACTGTTAAAATCACACTTCTTTCCAGAAGTGGGGGACTATGGGTATGGAATACTACATGTAACTTTTTTCAATACATTGGTTTGTTTTGTTGAATATTTTGCTGAATATTATTCCCTTAAAAAAATTATGAGAGATGCTTCAGGTGAGGAGGGAGAGGGATAGAGAATGGACGAGGTTAAAGTGGGAAATGCAGGTGATATATACATATATATGTATATCTCAACACATTTTTTAAAAAGAGGCTTTCCTCACAACAGTGTGAGGTATATCATGTACATACTATTAATATCTTTTCAGACAAAGAAACTGAGGCACAGTGAAGTGACTTTTCCAGAGTCACACAGTAAGAGCGGGGATTCAAAAGTAGGTCTCCTGACTCCCCATCCAATGCAGCAATAATGAACACAAAAACAGAAATATAACAAGAAAAACTGAAATGAAAAAAGCTCCTGCCCTCAAGAAGCTTGCATTCTATGTAAGGGAAAGGGGGGATAATGGAGATGTGTGTGTGTGCATGGGTACACGAGTGTATGTTTACAAAAGGTATTTGGTCAGGAAGATGAAAGTATCAATAAGGGCCTCACATAGCAAGTGATGTTTCAATTAAGCACCAAAGGAAGCTAGAGGTTCTAAGAGGCAAAGGTAAGGACAGACTTCATTATAAGCATGCAGCGTAGCTTATACAAAAGCATGGACATAGGGGGTATGAAAGGGCAGCTGGGTGGCACAGTCAATAAAGCACTGGGCCTGGATTCAGGAAGACTCATCATCCTAAATTCAAATCCCACTTCAGCCACTTACTACTACTGTTATGACCCTGGGCAAGTAACTTCCCTCTTTTTGCCTCTGTTTCCTCATCAGTAAAATGAGCTGAAAAAGGAGCTAGCAAACCACTCCGGTATCTCTATCAAGAAAACCCCAGGAAAATGCTATCCACATCCAGAGACAGACTACGGAATTGGAATGCAGATCAAAGCATACTATTTGCTTGTTTTTTTTTTCTTCTGTTCTGTTTCCTCTTTCTTGTGGTTCTTCCTATTGGTTCCAATTCTTCTTTACAACATGACTAATGTGAAAATATGTTTAATAGGAATGTATACATAGAGCCTATATCAGATTGTATGCTGTCTTGGGGAGGAAGATAGGGAAGGAGAGGGAAAAAATTTAAAACTCAAAAGATTATGGAAGTGAATGTTGAAAATTAAAAATAAATTAATTTTAAAAAAAGGAAGAAAAAGAAAACCCCAAATGGGCTCATGAAGAGTTGGACAGGACTGAAAATGACTGAACAACAAGAGAAGACGTAAGGTCTTGTACAGAGAAAGAGGAGCAAATTGATTTGTGTAAAAGAATGTAGGGGATAATAAGCCTGGAAAGGCAAGTTAGAACCAGATCCTGAAGGGCTTTACACTTAACACAGAGGATTAAATTAAATTTAAAAGGTTTTGCACAAAAAAACCCCAACGCAGCCAAGATGAGATGGAAAGCAAAAAACAGAAGAGCTTATGTTCTGGACTAAACCCAACAGTTTCTGAACAGTGTGGGGCTGACATGTTTAGACCTTCACTTTTCTTTATGACAGCAGGTGCTACCTGCCATTGGAAATTCTATCCTGGTTAACTGGCAAATAAGGTGCTTTTTGAAGGAGTCAAGTATTAATATAAATTTATATTATATTTACATATAATATAAATTAAAAAATAATATAAATATCCACAATTCCTCTAGATCAGAGTTTCACTGAGGAAGGAAATATGAGTTGGCTGAGATAGCTGACAAGGAATAAAGTGATTCTAAGATGTCAGATGAGAAGAGCACGGAGAATGCTAAATGAGCAGGACTCACTTATCCAGCCCTGGCCTTGAGACTACGCTTCATGCTTTGACAGAGAGCCAAGAACTGATGAATTAGAGATATTCAAATCTAAGCAGAAGAGCAGACTGCTTCCCTGGAAGTGGCCAGTTCTCTCTCACTAGAAGTATCCAAATAGAAACTACATGATCACCTATCAGAAAGGTGGTAGAGGGGCAGCTAGGTGGCGCAGTGGATAGAGCACTGGCCCTGAAGTCAGGAGGCACTGAGTTTAAATTCAGCCTCAGACCAAACACTTGACACTTACTAGCTGTGTGACCCTGGGCTAAGTCACTTAACCCCAATTGCCTTAAAAAAAAGTGATAGAAGGAATAGTTGAAATACCCACATACATGGGAGGTTAGATTCAATTACCTCCAAGGTCCCTTCCATTCCATGATGGGATAATTCTATAAAATACACGACACTTGGATGTCTCACCAGACTTATCTTGGGAAACAAGGATTAAAATTAATTCCTAGCATCATCCAACATATAGTCTTATGCCATGGCAGAAGCTCCTCAAAATGCCTGAAGAACATTGTTTGAGCTACCGGAGTAAAACAGATCTTTCTTTGCTTTTCTATTGATGATTATTAATTATCAAAAGAAGGGCAGGCTATAAGCCAAAGTTCCCTCTTCCCCCTACTCACCATTCCCAGAAAGCACAGAATCACAGAACTCAAGAGCTGGAAGGAACTCAGTGACCATTTAATTCAACCCATAACTTCAGGAAGTTTTCTGTATAATGTACTACATGGTCATCTGGCCTCTGCTCCAGGACCTCCAAGGGAGGAAGAACCCACCACTTTTCTTCCTTTTTTCTTCCTTTTTTTTTAAATTTTATTAATTTATTTTGATTTATCAACAATCACTTCCATATGCTTTTGAGTTTAAAGTTTTTCTCCCCCTTCCTCCCACCCACCCTCCCCCAACACTGCACACAATCTGATATAGGCTTTACATTTACATACCCATTAAACATATTTTCACATTAGTGAAGTTGTAAGTAAAAATTAAAACCAATACGAGGAACCATCAGAAAGATGAAACAAAACTCAACAGAAGGTAAAAATAAGTGATAGCGATTCGACTTCCATAGTTCTTTCTTTGGATGTGGATAGCATTTTCCATCCCGAGGCCTCTGGAGATGTCCTAGATCCTCGTAATGCTGAGAAGGGTTCAGTCTAACAATATTAGTCATCGCATAATGTGGCTGTTATTGTGTACAAAGTCCTCTTGGTTCTGCTCACTTCACTCAGCATCAGACCATATAAGTCTTTCCAGGTTTTTCTCAAGTCAGCCTGTTCATCATTTCTTATAGCACAATAGTATTTCATTACATTCATATACCACAACTTGCTCAGCCATTCCCCAATTGATGGGCATCCTCTCAATTTCCAATTCTTTGCCACCACAAAAAGAGCTGCTATGAATATTTTTGTACATGTGGGTCCTTTTCCCATTTGTTTGATCTCTTTGAGAACCCACCACTTTTCAAGGCAGCCCCTCTCACTGTGGGACTTCGGTAATTGTTAGGAAGTTTTTCCTGATCTCCAGCTTAAACTGGCCTTTTTGTAACTTCCACATTTTTGTTTAACCCTGCTCTATCTCCACCAAACAGAGCAAGTCTATTCCCACTTTCATATGTCAGACCTTCCACGACTTGAAAACACGGAGTCCTCTTTTCTTCCAGGACAAACATGCCCAGTTCTTTCATCTGATCCTGACGTGTCATGAACTCAAGGCCCTTCACCACCCTGGTAGGCCTCAAGCCAGTTATGTGGTGAGTTACCCCTGGAGTTTGGGTCCCAGATCAGGACAGACATGGCAGGGCTCTGTACTACATTCCCACAGGATTCAAACCTCCAGCTTTCTATAGCTATTGAAAGCATGGTCTTCCCAGCTAATCACACAGTTCCCCCTTTTTGTGCCCTGTACCAACCCTTCCTTGGTCTAAATGAAAAATAATATGTGCAGCTTCCTCTCTTGTGGTATAGTCTGTGGCTGTGGACAAGCTAGGTTAACTGACTGTGAGCAGGGCTCTGCCTGCAAAGGACCCAGCTCTGTGGCACCTGTTAGGAAACATGCCTGGGCTTGCCACACTCTGGGACCAGCTCTTTGCTGCCTTCCATGAAGTCACCAGATCTGTTGCACTGGCTTTGGGCATTTTTGCATAGACAGGTTCTGTTGTATCTGGGAAGCAGGATACCAATACACACACGTGCACACATGCAAACACACACCCTTAAATGAAAGAAGGTGCTGGGGGAGAAACACCAAAAAGCCATCCATCAAGCTGTGACCTGACCCATCCACAAAAAAAGATATGATTTGTTCCCTAATCATGTCCCTTCTCGAACCCTCAGGCTCTTCATCCGTCACAGAAGGGAGGGGAGCTACATGACCTCACAGGCCCCGTCCAGGTCTACCATTCTTGAATCCTAGGAGGCCCCAGAAAAAATGTCTGTTGTCACCAAATTTACTACAGCAAGAATTCTCTGCAGCTATTACAGTCTGTCTCACATAAAAGTGGGGAAAGTCAATTTTAAACAAATGAAGAAACCCAAATAGTTTTTTTGTGTTTCCTGGGAGAATTGACTGCTCTGAAAACTTCAGCCTCGTTGCCATATCCCTGGGACCTATGGCTGACAGATCACAGATAGAAATCAGGACTCCCAGCAGTGCCGTGCCCGCCCCTCTTCTGTTGGGTGCTGTCATGGGGCTTTTTCCAGAGGAAAAGGAAACTGAGTATTCTTTTTGGCATTGGCTCTGAAGGGAAAAGAGTCTGATGGGCTGGAGGAAAGTATGGGGAATTGAAAATTGGAAGTTAACAACTCATTATTCATTCATTCATTCATTCAACAAACATATAGTAAGTGGGAAAACACCATGCTAGGAAGTGAGGGATGTGTCAAGCTTTGATAAAATATAGTCCCTGCCCTTGAGAAGCCTATTGTCTAGTAGGAAGATAAGACACAACCATAGAAAAAGACAATGCAAATTATTACATAAGTGAAGTGGAGAGTTGCAAAACAGCTAGCCACCAGAGGTCCAAGGGTGCAAGATCATTATTACTAATAGGCCATCAGAGAAGGCTTCATGGAGGAGCAGGTGGTATCTCATAAGAAACTTCATCACTGGAAAGTCTTAGAGATCAAACTTGTCCAGCGCCTTCATTTTGCAAATGAGGAAACGTCTAAAATAACACAAGTCCATAAAACACAGTTATTACACCTCCAAGACCAGTGCTCTTTTTTTGTTTTAAACTGGACCTGTGATTTCACCAACATAGGGAGCTCCCAGGGAACAAAATCCTTTGCCAGTGGAAATCAGCACCTTTGCTGCAACTTCCAGTCTTAGAAAGTAGCCCGGTCTTAGAGAGGTTGCCTCATTTGCTGAGGATTATACAACCAGTGCTCCTCTCATTTCACCATGCTGCCTCCCCATTGGGTGTTTTTTCAAGGATGGGCAGGAATTCAACACTCAAAGGAGGATTTCAGGCACAGAGATGGGAGAATGTCCTTTGTAATTAGGGATGCTGAGTAATCCAGTTGGCCGACACACAGATCACATGGAAAAGAAAAAAATGGCTGGTAGCCAGGGTGAGATCAGATTGTGGAAAGCCTTGAATACCAAGCAGGAGAGTTTGAACTTTAATCAACAGGTGACAGCAATCCACTTAATATTTCTGAGTACAAGAAGGGCATGGCACACCTATTTTGGAGAGGCAGCATGGTGTAGTGGACAGGGCCCTGGACTTAGGGGCACAGAAGGTTGTATTCAAAGCTAGCCTCTGAAACTTAATAGCTCTGTGACCCTAAGCAAGTCACTCCATCTTTCTGAGCCTCAGTTTCCTTATCTGTAAGATGAAGGAGTTGAACTTGAGGGTCTAAGTTCTGCAATTCTAAATAAGTGATCTTCTACATAATAATTTCTTCCTAATTAAAACTGAAAAATAAAAGGGGGTTTTCCCTTTTCTTTAACTAAGAAAAGTTTAAATGCAGTTGGAAAGGAGAGCTGAGAACTACCTAAAGAAATATCTGCGGTCAGTGGCAATCCGTAGTTAGGCTGGAATCCTTGCAAAGCCAACACAAAAGATGATATCATCATCTGCTTCATAGACAAGGTGAGACTTGGCTAATGAAATGGAATCAATCACTATCATGAGGTTTGTAGGTTACTAGATTATTAAATCAAACATACTGTATTTGTTTGGTGACATTCTATTTATATGTGTCATCTCTGCCATTCCGAATCAGAGCTACATTTACCAAGAAGCAGTGTACATATTTAATTATCTCTGTTCCTTTAGGGGCTATTATTGTTGTTGTTGTTTGTCCTTCTTTCTTGAAGAGGATCATGACTTCAGGAAGGTGAATCGTGACTTGTAAGTGAATTGGATGTAAGTGAGGCAGGGCTCTGCAAAGTTACCAGCCTCACCAGCTCCTCCAGAGCCATCTGCGACCAGTGGCCAGACACGGATCAGGAGGACTGCAGACACCCCCCATTAGGGGCTGAAGAATTAGTCAAAACTCAAAGTCACAGCTCTGCTCATTTTGTTAAACTACAAGCAAACAAGAAGACAAATCCTCACAGTGATTATTTGCCCATAGCTGTGTTTCACCCTAACTCCCGACTATTCAAATTATAACTCTGACTTGAAGAACACTTCTGTCAGAGAGGGACAGGTAGATGATGAGAAGGAAACACCTTTCAAAACATGACTCCAGACAACCAGCATGTTTGAGGCAGGGTGAACTACACAGCTTACCTTACATGCCCCATTTTTCTGGAGTTAAGAAGTTTCTTGCCCAGCAGAAAGGCCTAGTTCCTGGTTCCCTGGCCCTCCCCATGAACTACCTAGAGTCACTGAGCTGTGGCTTCAGAGAGCTGAATTAATGGTAGAAATTTGATGCTTGACCAACCTCCAGCCAAATAGTGCCTTACAGCCTGCAGTCTCCAAGAACTGTTTAAATGCGACTGCTATGTCAGCTGACTCTCAGGACAGAAGGGCCTGGGAATAGTTTCTTATTGCTCATGGCTCATAGCCTGGCACCCAGAAAACCTGGGGGGAAATTTTGCATCATAGTACAGAAACAATATAATTCAATCAACAGAAAGCTCCCCCTTGGCCCACTGGTGCTCTCCCTCTGTCTATCCCTCTTTCTCCCTACTATCCTGACTTTGCCTTCTCACTTCCACAGCTTCTAGTCCCCTGCCCCACAGCCTCTGAGGCAGAAAACTCCCTACACTTTAGCTACTCTTCTACAGTCTTTGGGCTGACCAATTTTAACCTTCTCTTTCCACTCTCTCCAGGACCCTCAAGTACTGCTATTGTTCTTGGACTGGGTAGGTCAGTCTCCTCTCCAGAAGGCTCAGCTCATTATCCCTATAGCCTTCCACACAAGGGGCACCCCTTGGGCCACCACTCCCTGCAGTGTGGGGTCTCCTGCTTTAAAATGTAAGGGGTGCCAGCCTCAGACACTTGACATTTACTAGCTGCGTGACCCTGGACAAGTCATTTAATCCCAATCACCTCACCAAAAAGCAAATAAAATAAAATAAAATAAAATGTAAGGGGTAGGGAATCTGTGGCCTACTTTGGTGAAGTTTGGATTCAGTCAAAGGGCAGCACTTGAGGACCTAGAGGGCCACATGTGGCCTTAAGGCCACAGATTTCCCCCACCTAGACGTCTTTGCTTTTATACTTTTATCTCTAGAGTTTAGCACTGAACAGGACACAATGTAAGCACTTAAAAGCTTTTCCAGTCATTTCACTGAAGATTAGGAGAACTCTTTAGGTTTTTCTCTCAGTGCCTTCTTTCTTGTATATATTCATTTCTTACCTGGCCTTAATTACTGAATGGGCATTGCCTCAGAAAAACTGAAACCTGGGAAAGACCTTAGCTTAAAAAGGCCAAGGTCTCCCACTTCATCTGGGGCCATCTCCAGTCATCCTGATCTATATCTTGCCATTGGATTCAGATGACTCTGAAGGAGCTAATGAGGCTGGTGACTTTGCACAGCCTTGCCTCACTTATATCCAATTCACTTGCAAGTCATGGCATGACCTTCCTGATGTCATGGTCCTCCTCAAGAAAGAAGGACAAAAGCAACAACAATCCTGAATACAACCTCAAGAACTGTCCTGGTCTCACTATCAGTCATACCTCCTCCCTCCCGTTGTTCTCTACCAGTCATCCTCCCCATCACAGAGGGCCAGGCATTCAACCTCTCAAATATTTATTCTCCTAAATGGTCCTTCACAGATACAATTTGTCCTTCTTTAGTCCTTTCAGTTGTGTTCAACTCTTCATGACTCCATTTGGGGCTTTCATGGCAAAGATCCTGGGGTAATTTTCCATTTCCTTCTTTAGCTCATTTTACAGATGAGGAAACTGAGGCAAAGAGGGTTAAATGGACTTGCCCAGGGTCACACAGCTAGTAAGTGTCTGAGGCCAGATTTGAACTCAATAAGATGAGTCTTCCTGACTCCAGGCTGGGCATACTATTCACTGTGCCACATATGTGCCATATTCAGAGATAAGAAAACAGTTTTATGTGCTATTCTTCATGAATACCAAAAAGAAAAAGAAAAAAACAAGTATATGCCCTTTGCTGCAAAGAGATGTCCTTTTCCTTACAAAAGTTCCACGTTAATACCAAAGATGCCATTGACGTTTTGACTTCCTCTGGGCTTTCTTTGATCAATATTCACATCACACCCTCAGACTTCCCTGTACCCTTGCCTTCTCATTTTCTTTTCTGATTTCTACTTCTTGAACACTTCTACCATAAGTAAGACCTTTAAAATAGTTATCTGCCTGTGATAGGTACCTAAAGAGCTAGATAAATGGGCTATTCAAATAGATTTCCTAACCCTTCCCAGTAGCCCAACACTGATGTATCCTGGCTGTGGCTACCAGACTCATCTTCCCAAGCATGTCATTGCTCTGTCCAAGAACCTTCAAGGGTTCCGCACAATGCACTGAAATGAGGTTCAGAATCCTTAGCCTGACCTTCCATGATCTTACTGATAAAAACTGTTTCCACATCTGCCTATGGCTAACACTGTATCTATTGTGTTCCATCAAAACTAAAACACTGAACATTTTCCCCTTAACACAGTCACCTTTGCCTCACCTGTCCTTTTCCACCACCCTCTTTGCCTATCACAATCCTGCCCACATGATAAGCTGTGCTATAAATTCCACCCTGTTTCAATAAAAGCTCCAGCAGATCAAAATTAATCCCTTAGAGACAAAAGCCTGGGGTGGGAGGTGAGGGGGGGGGGGGACCAGGGATAAGGAAGGAGCTGGGAGGAAGGAAACACGCATTTATGTATTTCCTACTGTGTAACAGGCACCGTGCTAAACACTTTACAAATATTATCTCATTTGATCATCACAACAACCCTGGGAGGTAGGTGTGACTATTACCCTTATTTTATAGTGGAGGAAACTGGGTCAAACAGACTTTTAAGGGCCACACAGCCAGTGAATATCTGAGACCACATTTCAGCTCAGGTCTCCTTTCCTACAAGGTGTTCAGTGCATAGAGTGCCAGGCCAAGAGTCAGGAAGACTGGAGTTCAAATCCAGCATCAGACACTTACTACTCTGTGACCCTAGGCAAGTCACTTAACTCTGTTTGCCTCAGTTTCTTCATCTGTAAAATGAGCTGGAGAAGGAAATGGCAAACCACTCCAGTATCTTTGCCAAGAAAACTCCAAATGGGCTCACAAAGAGTAAGACTCAACTGAATAACAACAACTTCTAACTCTGGGCCCAGAGCTCTATCCACTGAGCCACCTAACTGGCAATTCTTACTCCTTTCCTTCTCCTAGAGAGTAAAACAGTTTGGTTTATTAAAAGGAGAATACTATGTTTGAAAAGTCACAATGTAGAAACAATGCATTTGTGCTTAAGCTCAGATAGATAGGCCAGTCTCCCCACAGCTGGCCTGTTACAAGGAGGATGTGTCTTACCCCAGAAAACCAAACTCAAGTAGTACTTATAGCAATAGACACACCTTTGTAACGCAATAAAACAAAACAAAAAGCTTAGTCATCCTCAAATGCCACCTCTTCCAGGAAACCTTCCCTGATCTCCCCCATGGAAATGTGGCATCCCTCCCCTAAATTTCTGTAACACCTTGTACTCTTACTTCCATGACAGGTGTTTTCAATTTTACTGACGCTTTAAGCTATCTGGTAAATCCTTTGGATTCATTAGAATAATGTTTTTAAATGTATAAAATTAAATACACAGAATTATAAAAGACCCCAATTATGTTCAAATAGTTAATCAATTTTTTTAAAAGGTGAGAGAAAACAAATTCAAAAAAAATTCACAGACCCCAGGTTAAGAATCCCTGGTGATAATGTTAATCACATCCCACATTCTTTTACAATTATTTGAATACACCAACGTCCTATAAGACTATGAGCTCCCTAATGTTATTCAAATTTATAAACCTCCACTGGGCTTAATAAAGTGTCTTAAAATATTAATATTAATGAATTCAATAAAACTTTTTGTGAAATACAGAGTTTTAAAATATACAAAAGGAAACAAAAGATTCACATGGAGACTCAGGGCAATTTTGTTACTATCCTGTTAAAATTGAATATGCACTTTCAATAAACCATAACAGTTCATGGTTTCACATATAATCTTTTTTTCTTTATACGCTGAAATGTTTTTGCCTAGTAATGATTCTTAAGTTGATAATTTTAAAAAGAACATTTAAAAACTAATTTTAGGGGCAGCTAAGTGGCACAGTGGACAGAGCACCGGCCCTCCACTCAGGAGGACCCGAGTTCAAATCTGACCTCAGACAGTGGACACTAGCTGTGTGACCCTGGGCAAGTCACTTAAACCCATTGCCTAGCCAAAAAAACAAACAAAAAAAACCAAACTAATTTTACCAGACCTGTAAGGTTAATGGATAAGAGCACTGAACTCAGAATCATGACCGCAGTTCCAATCCCACTAAAGTCTTTGTTTAGCTGTGTGACCTTGGGCAAGTCACTTGACCCTTCCGAACCTGTTTTCTCATCTGTAAAATGGGGATGATATTAGCACCTACCTCCTAAGGTTATTGTGACAATCAGATGAGATAGCTGGGTAAAATGCTTTGCTTCCCAAACCTTCAAGGGCTCCCTAAATGCTAGCTTTACAGATTTATAAAATAACAATAAGAGGTGGTCAATGAACATTTTTTCTCAAATGAAGGAATGAATGCATTTGACTGGGAGGGCTCTCGTGCAAAACAAGCTTGCCTATCCTAAATCTTAAGTGGCAGGAGACCAGCCTCAGCCCAGTCACTCAGAGCCGCTGCCGAAACACTGCGGAGCCTTTCTCGCCGTCGCCCGGGTCGGTGTCTGGGCACTCACCGGACTTCGCAGGAGCCCACAGAGCTTCAAACGACCCGCGGAGGATCCACCGCGGCCGCCACGCCCCGCAGCGCCGTCCCCTCGGGCTCCGCACCGCGTACGCCCGGGGCATCCCGTCTGCAGCCCCCGCTGCTCCACCTGCGGAGCCGGGCTCCCTGCGCCCCTCGAAGCGAAATCACTGGCGTCGCTTCCTGCAATCACCGTCCTCAGCGCGGAGATCCCAGAAGGTCCCTGGCTCTGAATGACTGATTCCCAGCTGTCCGGGAGCCGGGAATAACGGCGGGTTTTTTGCAGAAAGACAAAGTGCGTTTGATCATTCGCAGCCTCAGCTGTGCTCAGAGAAACCTGAATGTGGCCGCCAGGACTCGCAGGTGCCCAGGTCTGCGTCAGATGGCAGCCAGCGCCAGTCCGTGCGGGGGAAGGCCCGGTGACCCCTAGCGAGGCAACCCCGGGGGTTGGGATGGGTGGCGTTGAGATTTGGGCCCGCCATATTTTGTTGTGAGCGGACTTCTACAACGCACTGTCTGAGCCCGTCATAAGAATTTGCAACTCAGAGCATCCTACCTCGCCCCCCTACCTGCTTCCTTATCGCCTGAGACTCCACTTCCCCTTAATTAATTAATTATTCTTTTTTTTTTTGGTGAGGCAGTTGGGGTTAAGTGACTTGCCCAGAGTCACACAGCTAGTGAGTGCCCTTAATTTATTTCAAAACACTTCTTGCAAAGCGCACGTGAAAACTCCCTGATCCTCTGAGTCATCTGTGATCAACGAAATTTACAAAACACTAGCTGTTAGATATTCTCCCCCTTTCCCTTCCCCCCTCTTCCTCTTCCTCCCCATTTCCGCTTCCTCCTTTTCCACTTCCGCTTCCTCTGCCCCCTCCTCCCAGTTTCTCCCTCCCTAGATAATTTGAATTTCCCTTCTGATTCCTGTCACCTGGGTGACCTTGGGAAGTTACTGCCCTGGGTCTCTATTTCTTCATCCGTAAAGTAAATGTAAAGTAAATCATCGCATAGTGATGTAATATGTTCACTCACTTGAGCCTCACAACGATCCTGGGAAATATTACCTCCTGCTGTTATTATCCCCTTTTCAGGAGGAGGACTGAGACTGACAGGGGCAAAAGACTTGTCTGGGATCACAGACTCACTGGGCCTAGACTAAGTGGCCTCTTAAGTCCCAAGCAGCTTTCAAGCTATCATCCTATGATCTTCCCTTTTTCCTATCCCTTCCTGACTCTAACTCCCTTCTTCAGAAACTGATCAGACTAGGGCAGCTGGGTGGTGCAGTGGATAGCTCACTGGCCCTAGATGGAGTTGAGTTCAGATATGATCTCGGATACTGACCCTGGGCAATTTGCTTAACCTCCATTGCCATAGATAGATAGATAGATAGATGATAGATAGATAGATAGATAGATAGATAGATAGATAGATAGATAGATAGATAGATAGATAGATAGATAGATGGATGAATAAGGAAGAAAAGGTCAGACTCATTCCTCGACATCCTCCTGCCTCTTCTCTTTTTTTCTCTGATTCTTTCAGAATGTGATGTTATAGCAACTGAGGGAGGACAGAAACAGGGTAATGATCAGTTTCCCATATAGTATCATAGATTAAAGGTGAAGGAACGGTAGAGATAGATTATCTAGTTCAAACTTTCCACTTTCCCTATGAGGAAGTTCAGGCCCAGGGACTGACTCGCCCAAGGTCGCAGCAGCAGAGCAAGGATTAGAATTTACACCATCTGACTTCAAATCCAGTCCTCTTTCCACATCTTGACACCTAAGCTACACTGTTCTAGCTTCCTTGGCTTCCTTCGAGGCTCAGCTAAAATCCTACCTTCTACACCAAGCCTTTCCCAATCCCACTCAATGTTGATTTTCTCCAATTTATGTTTGTATACACACACACACACACACACACACACACACAGACACACCTGTTTGTACATAGTTGTCTGCAGGTTGTCTCCCCCATTAGACTGAGATCCTTGAGAGCAGAAACTAACTTTGCCTTTCTTTGTATCCCTAACACTTCGCCCAGTGCCAGGCACGTAGTAGGGGCTTAATAAATGCTTGTTGTGGACTGACTTTCTGAGTGAAAACACAAAGATAAAATAAACCTTTCTCTCTGACTATATCACCTTTGGTTCTCCCCATGGCCTCTCAATTTACATCTAAATTCTTCTGATCTCCATCTTTCAGGCCTTTCCTCTGCTCTTCTCTAATATGCAATAAAAATTCTTTGTCCATATAATAATTTACATATATCCACTCATTTAAACCTCATAACAACCTTAGGAGATAGATGCTGTTATTATGCCCATTCTAGAGATGAGGAAACTGAGTCTGAGAGAGGGTAAGTGACTTGCCTGGAGTGGCAGAAGCAGGAGAATCTGAATGCAGGTCTTCCTGACTTCCAGGTTCAGTGCCTTATTCATTATGCCACCTAGCTGCCTCTAATGAAACATTATTTAATATCTAATATCAAATAAAACAGTTTCTTCTCTTCACCTCTTCTGACCTTTTATTTTCTATTTTCTCTTCCCACAAACAATTCAGTGAGGTCACCTCTCTGCCCTCCTCCAAATTCCTTCTTCATATCCTTTCATGGGGAAAGACCCACTTTGAAGGTAGCAAATGTCCTCCTTTTCTATGAATAGAATATGAATATCCCAAGTATTTTGTACATGAATGTCTATGATAAAAAAAAAGCCTGTTGCTTGGCTAATTGCCTTTTTTTTTTTTGGCTAGGCAATGAGGTTAAGTGACTTGCTCAGGGTCACACAGTAAGTGTCAAGTGTCTGAGGTCATATTTGAACTCAGGTCTTCCTGACTCCAGGACCAGTGCTTTATCCACTGCTGCACCTAGCTGCCCCCTGGCTAATTGACTCTTGAATCAATGTCAGCTGACCAATACCATACATTCTTAACTTCAGCTTTGCATCAACAGGATTGTACTTGACAGTGTTTCCAAATGTTTCCAATACCTTCCATATCTGCCTTTTTGGATTGAACTTTATAAGTGCTTAGCCTTGTTTTGATGAAAGATTTTTAAAAAAAATAATAATAGTTAAACAGGGGCAGGTAGATAGCACAACAGATAGAGTGCTGGGCAAGCTTCAGACACTTCCTAACTGTGTGACCCTGCACAAGTTACTTAACCCTGTTTGCCTCAGTTTCTTCATCTGTAAAATGAACTGGGGAAGGAAATGGCAAACCACTCCAATATCTTTGCCAAGAAAGCCCCAAATGGGGTCACAAAGAGTTGGACATGACTAAAACAACTAAACAATAAAATTTGCATTATGGAGAAATTATCACCTACTAGATACTTTTGAAAAGCCTTAGATTTCCAGGGCCATTCAGTGTTTCTATCTTGTTTTGACTCCTTTTGCCAACTGTGTCTGGTGAGAGAAAATGTGGTTAGGGAAGAGGTCTTCCAACTTCACCCTGGGATCAACTTGTGTATGCTGTGAAAATAGGCCTTGGTCTTTTTTGCCTTACAGTTTGCTTTTTTTTCCCCTTTCTTTTTAGGCAAAGGAGATTAATATGGAGGTTCTAATTTTGTGAGTTCCAAAAAGTCAGGAATGGGCCTCTGGGAGTCCCATCCTGGTGTCCCAGTTTCCCAGCTTCCAAGATCAAGAGGTTCAGGAGTTGATGTTTACGTATAATTTTGCCATCAACCCAACAATGATGCTTCAGGGAGTAAAGGGTAACTTTCACCACTTTAACCTAGCTGTAGCTGAGACAAAGATTCATTTGAAAAAGCTGCTGAATCTGATGTAGATATAAACTTTTTGAGGCCATTGCAATGTAAAAACTGTGATAAATCTAACCTCACTGTTCCCACCTATATGTGTTAGGAGAGACTACACCCTTGAGGTTTTGGAGTAAAATGTTTGTATTTTTTCTTATATATACATATATATGTTACATACATACATATACATATACATATACATACATATATGTGTATGTGTGTATATGTGTGTATCTATCTATATATATAGATAGATACACACATATGAAGTAAATATCCCTTTATAAAAGCTAATTGAAGTTAAGTGGTTAAATGTAACTGGAGGCTAGTCACTGGCACCTAAGGAGGGGAAAAGGGGGGAATACAACCAATCGGGGTTTAAACTGATAGCATTAAAGAAAAGACCCTAAACCTTCAGGGTACCTCTAGACCAGGACTTCTTAAACTTTTTCCACTTGTGACCTCTTTTCACCCAAGAAATGTTTACACAACCCCAGGTATATAGGTATATAAAATAGGTATACAAATCAAACCTTCACTGATAATAAATCATAAAGAAAATTATTTTAAAACAATTCTTTGGTATACATATAATTTTACCATTTATTAAAGATGAAAGCAAATTTGCATACTAATGAGACAGATGTGCTTGTTTATTTTTACATAAAGAATTAAATCTTGGCAGAATATTTCATACTGCAGGACAGAGAGGGTCTTCAACGTTTTTCAGAGTGGATCAATATTTTGACTTTATAATCATCAATGCTGAGAACACCACTTCACGTAAACACGTAGTACAAAATGGCAGAAGTATGTTTAGGGCTATTTCAGAAATTGTTGGAATTTCTGTCCTAATCCCAAGCCAAATACTTTTTATTGACAGTAAAAAAATTCTCAAAATATTGCTTTTATTTATTTGGAGATTTTAAAAGTCATTCAAAATATTCCTTTGGTTTGCAGTATGCTGCATGCTTAGTATTAAGATGTTGTTTTAGTTTGTCTAGTTTCATGCTCTCTGCAGCCAAAACTTCATTACAAATTAAGCAAAGAGGTTTTTCTATATCATCATCATTATTAGAAGTAAATCCATATTGCAAAAATGATTCAATATATTTTCTTTTTGTTGTCAATTTAGGTGTACTACAACCTGGTGGCAAAGATCCTATCACATTGTCATCTTCTGCCTAAATTTAGCCACTTATCCATAATTGAAAACTATTTTTGTCCTAAAATCTAAATAAATATTGCTAATAATTTCTCCAATAAATAATAGTTTTAGTTTATGAAATTACAGTTGTGCTTAATTTTAAAAATTCATATTCACACTTACATACACATACAGCAGTGATGCTAGAGAAATATTATTAAAGGGCTTTTGTCTTTACTTGCTGCAATTAAACATTTATTATTTCTGTAAAAGATAACAGCAGTTTTTAAAATCAAACATTCTAACATAATACAATCCAAAGATACATTAATTTGATACTTACTTGCTGAAACTATCATGTTTCTGTAAGAGCAGAAAACTATGTATGTACAGTAAAAACACTGCAATTTATAACATACAATAGCCTCAAATCTGAGCCACAGTTTTTTCTGGAAGCATTCATGGGCATTGTGTGGCATGACAGCATACACAGCGCAAAATGCACATGTTGTTCAGAACCAAGGCTGCAGTGAAGTCGAGTGATGCAAACAAGCAAACATTGCCAGAAACACCTTGGATTCATTATGAGTTTGATTTTGAATTCATTTTTGGTCATTGTGAGTTCAGAAACCTTTTACTGTTGCCAAATTTTTCACAACCCCCACATTCAGTTATGCGACCCCAGATAGGATCATGACCCACAGTTTAAGAAGTTAGAATACTGAGGGAAAATGGAGCAGCTGGGCTCCAGAAGATGAGCCAGAGTGTGTATTCATTCTACATTCATGTAACACAATTAGTTCAGCCATCCCCCAGTTGTCTGAGAGACAATCTAAAACACTGCATTGGAATTTAGTAGTTTGCTATCCTTTCTACCACTACTCTAATCCCTTTTAATTCCTTCCTCAGGATTAGAAAGTTTGTTTTGCTTGCTGACTATTCCCTCCCTGGTATTATACCCTATCTTACTTACTATACTCAACTATTTCTCTATTGAATTTCACTTATTTCTACACAAAACCATGTGTGTTCAACCCTCCTTTGGATCTTTTTCAGGTGAATGAGATTCATCTGATGCCCATACCCCATACCTTCTCTAACATCTGTGTACTTTTCTTTTCCACACATCCCAATTGTGAAAAATTAACAAGACCCATCCTTTCTTCTACCTTCCTACACTAGTATATCCTTTTATCTTCCCTTCTCTTTCCCCTCTGAACCATTAGAACAGAACCAATCCCCCAACAGTTACTCTTTCTGATTTAACTCCCTCGATAACATTAAAAGACATTAAGGTTCTGAGGAAAGACTTGGTTCACCTCCCCCAATTTGAATGTTAGTCCTTCGTCATCATATAACTACTTCCAATTGGTCAAATAAATTTACCTTTTTAGGTTTCTCTTGACTCTTGTATTTGTATATCAGTGTTTCTACTCAGCAACCGTCAGTAGGAATACTTGAAAATCCTCTATTCTAATAAAGGTCTCTTTTTTCTCCTGTAGAATAATACTCAAGATAAGTCATTCTTAGTTATAAATATATCTCTTTTGCCTTTTGGAATATTCTATTACAAGATCTCCTCTGGTTTTTAGTAAAATCTACCAGGTCTTGGGGCAGCTACGTGGCTTAGTGGATAGAGGTCTGGGCCTAGAATCCAGAAAACTCATCTTCTTGAATTCAGATCTGGCCTCAGACACATACTAGTTGTATAACACTTAACTCTGTTTGCCTCAGTTTTTCATCTGTAAAATGAGCGGGAGAAGGAAATGACAAACCACTCCTATATTTCTGCCAAGAAAATCCCAAATGGAGTCATGAAGAGTTGGACACAACTGAAACCACAGAACAACAACAATAACAAACCAGGTCTTGTGTGATCTTGACTATGAATTCTTAGTGCTTGAATTGCTTCTTCCATGATTCTTGTAGTATTTTTTTTTCCTTGACATGGGAGCTCTGGATTTTGGCTATGACATTCCTGAGACTTAACTTCTTGGAGCTGCTTTCAGGAGGTGACAAGTAAACCGTTGTACCTTATTTTGAACTCTGGATCTAATCAATTTCAGAAGTTTTCATTTATGATTTATTGAAATATAGTATTCATGGGTTTCTTTATCTTTTTAATCCAGATTTTCAGGAAGACCAAAGATCATGAAA
Organism: Phascolarctos cinereus; assembly: GCF_003287225.1. Lineage (NCBI taxonomy): Eukaryota > Metazoa > Chordata > Mammalia > Diprotodontia > Phascolarctidae > Phascolarctos > Phascolarctos cinereus. The sequence goes on from NW_027555847.1 coordinate 361,014,745, forward strand.
TTATCTCTTATCTCTTGATGTGTTTTCCATGTCAATTGATTTTATATCACATATCTTAAATTTTCTTCTTTTTTAATCTTTTTATTTTGTTCTAATATTCCTTGTTTTATCACGTAGTCATTGATTTTTGTGTGTACTATTTAGTTTTCAAGGAGCCCATTTCTTGGGTAAGGTTAACTACTTTCTCTTCTAATTACTTATTCTCCTTCCTATTCTTTCCTACAGAGTTTCTGAAAACATTTTTTTTCTGCTTTATTCCTTTTAGGTATATATAATTCTTGTGGAAAATCCATTTTCCCCATTATATCTCTGCTTACAGTTGTTATGAAGTTGTTTGCTCCTTGGGGGGGGGGAAATCTCTAAAGCTACAATCATATTTGATACGAGTCAGCATTTTCTTTGATTTAGTCATCTCTCTAGCTTTAGATCTTGAATCTGGGCTTTGTGCCAGGGCCAGACTCAACCCCTTGCTATGCTCGGGTGGAGTTGTCTGCCTGGCTTGATTTTATCCTTGGTTGACTGAGTTACTGTGTTGACCTTTATCTCCTAGGGTTAGGCCTCCCTAGACCTTTGAGGTTTGAATTTTCAAAATTCTCTACAGCATCTCAGAGTAGTATTTTAGTGACCTCAGAGCCCCTGTCCTGGAATGTCTGCGCCTGAGTATTACTGAAGTTTGTTGGTCCCTACCCTACCTGCTCCTGCTCCCTGAGATTTCCAAATTCTCTGTTTTGAGGCTTTCTCAGCAAATCTTCTTGCCACCTCTAGCCCTCTAGTTGTCTGTCTGTCTTTTTCCTTCTTTCTTTCTTTCTTTCTTTCTTTCTTTCTTTCTTTCTTTCTTTCTTTCTTTCTTTCTTTCTTTCTTTCTTTCTTTCTTTCTTTCTTTCTTTCTTTCTTTCTTTCTTTCTTTCTGTCTTTCTTCCTGTCTGTCTTTCTTTCTTTTTCTTTCTTTTTCTTCTTCCTCTTCTCCTTCCTCTTCTCCTTACTCTTCTTCTCCTTCCTCTTCCTCTACACCTCTCTAAATCCACCCTTGCTTTCTCACCCCACCCTCAAAAAAATGAGGAAAAAGAAATCCCTTGTAACACAGGATGTGACATATTTTTGGACATGGCCAATAGGATAATTTGTTTGGCTTGCCTATTTGTTACATAGGCTTTTCTTTTCTTTTCTTTTTCCAATGAGAGGTGAAGGAGATGGAAGGGAGAAGGAAACTCAGGATAGAGTCCCACCCTCCACACCTGCCTCTCCAAAAAATGAGAAGAGAAAAAAGGGAAGGTGAGAAAGAATCATAGGATAATTTTGAAGGTTACAGGTTGAATTTATTAAAAAGTAAGTTATACATAAAAGAGACCATAGTTTCATGTAGAAGTCACTGATTCTATTTTGCTATGTATAGGGAAATACCAATTTTATTTGGTATTTGTTAAATTTAGAATTTAAAAAATTTAATTCTCCTAACAAATACATAAACAAATTCCCCATGGTATGATTTGGAGGCAATAAACTTCCTGTCCCCTAAGAATGTCCGTAGTGACATCTTTAGTAGTCCTAAATGCTAAGTAGCTGCCTTCCTGGCCTCTTCTTTTTTAAAAACAAATAATCCTAGAGAGGCTTCTGTAAGCCTAGAACAAATGCAAAGGTTTAAAAAGTCCTTATCCCTTGCCATTAGGGTTTTAAGACTTGGTAAAGGAGATTAGACAGCTAAACAAATCACTATAATAAAAAGCAGAGCTGGGGACTGGGTAGATGAAAGCCTTTTCCCAAGTGGAAAGGTTAAAAGGCACTCATAGACCTTGAGTCTCTAAGAAAAAAGGCAAGGATTGAATTAAATTAAAAAGGTGTTGTACAAACAAAACAAATGTAACCAAGATCAGAAGGAAAGCAGAAAATTGGGGGGGGGGGGAATTTTATAGATATCTTATCAGATAAAGGTCTCAAATCTAAAATATGCAAAAAACTTTGTCAGATGTATAAGAATACAAGTCATTCCCCAGATGATAAATGGTCAAAGGATATGAACAGGCAGTTTTCCAATGAAGAAATCACATCAATTTGTAGTCATATGAAAAATGCTCTAAATCATTATTGATTAGAGAAATGAAAATTAAAATAACCTTGAGACATCATTTTATACCTCCAGATTGGCTAAAATGATAGAAGAGAAAAGTGACAAATGTTGGAGAGGATGTGGAAAAATTGGTACACCAATTCATTGTTGGTGGAATTGTGAACTGATCTAACCATTTGGGAGAACAATCTGGAATTATGCCCAAAGAGTTATTAAACTACCTATTCCCTTTGACCCAGAAATATCCCTACTTGTTCTATTTCTGAAGATAATTAAGGAAGAAGGAAAAGAACCTGTATGTTCTAAAATGTTTATAGCAGCTCTGTTTGTGGTGGCAAAGAACTGAAAATTTCAAGGATGCCCATCAGTTGAGGAATGGCTGAACAAGTTGTGGTATATGATTGTGATGTGCTATAAGAAATGATGAGCTCATTTTTTCTTTCTTCTGGTTTTTCTCTTTTGTTCTGATTCTTCTTTCACAGCATGACTAATGTGGAAATATGTTTAATATGATTGTACATGTATAGCCTATATCAGATTGCATGCCATCTTGGAGAGGGGAGGGGGAGGGGGAAAATTTGGAACTCAAAAATCTTATAAGAGTGAATGTTGAAAATTAAAAAGAAAGAAAGAAAGAAAATTATATACTCAAGGATTTTAGAAAAACATGGAAAGACACAAAACAACAAAGAGTGAAATGAGTAGAACTGAGAGAATATTGTATACAGTAACAGCAATATTGGGGGGGTTTTTTGTTTTTCTTTTTTAGGCAATTGGGGTTAAGTGACTTGCCCAGGGTCACACGCTAGTGTCAAGTGTTTGGTCTGAGGCCAGATTTGAACTCAGGCCCTCCTGACTCCAGGGCTGGTGCTCTATCCACTGTGCCACCTAGCTGCCCCTAGAGCAATATTGTTTTAAAAATGACTTTAAGTGAATAAGTCATTTTGTCTATTATAAATGCCTAAATTAACTATAAAGGACATATGAAGAAAGATGCTATCTGCATCCAGAGAAAAAACTGATAAAAAGAAGTATGTATAGACTATTTTTACATATATTACATTTATATATGTATACATACATACATGCATGGATGCATGCATATTACATATATTTGTGTCTAATGGTAGCTGTCTCTGTGGTAGGGGGTGGGGAGAAGAAAAAAAAGAAATTTACATGATAATTTTGTTGTATATCTGAAATGAATAGCAAGGTGGGCATAGTAGATTTGTAGTTTCATATGCAATCATCTTTTGTACTGTACTAGATTATGGAAGTGCTTGTCTTATTCCATAACTTAAAAATAAAATTTAATAATTAAAGAAAAAAGGAAGGGATAGAGGCTGGGGCCATGATGGTGAGAGCAGGGTCTGGGAAAGGGATCTACCCTGGAGAAGCAGTACTTAGGACTGAGGATCAGGCTCCATTTCGCAGGGTTGTCTTGGGAGAGGCAAAGAAAGCAGCATTCTAAACAAAAACCTGCCAGGTAGAGTCTCAGAATCCAATGAGCCTGTGCCCCTTGGCAGCTTCTCAGTCTCTCCTGTAATGGAAGGGTGAGGAGAGGAGGTGGTAGCTATAGATGTGGGGCAGGCCCAGATCCTTGTGTTTCCTGAGTAATATTATTGGGCTGCCTTCCCTGGTGTGAATAAACCTGGGGCTCCAGAAATGGCCTGAAGGGGCCTCCTTCCCTACTCACTTGCATTTCCTGAACACTAGAGCTGGAAAAGGCCTAGTGCTACCACATGAGACCTCAGGAGACCACATTTCAGCAAGGCAGTTAATAAATAAATGTTCATTGAGCTTAAAAGCAGTAGACAGTCAAGATACTTTCTAGAGTTCTAGTCTAAGCCCTGACACTAATTCTGAGTTTCTGTAAAATTAGAGGTTCAGGCAATTTCTAGCTCTAATTGTAAGACTATCAGATTTGGCTTGTATTTTTCCTTCAGTTCATCCTCAATTCCAACATGTTGGAAGAGCCTTCCTGTGTGACTTTGGGCAAATCACAACCATCTCATAGGCCTCAGTTTCCTTCTGTGTAAAATGGACTAAATGATACTCAAGATCTCTTCCAGCTCTAAATTTCTATTATATTTTGAGGGCTTACAGCATGGAGGAGAGAAGTGGACGTGGATTCAAGCCCTTTTTCAACCCATTACAAAAGTGTCTGTTTGGCACATCTGCACTTTGGATGAAGCTGTGAATTGGTATAACCATTTTGGAACTATGCCCTAAAGTTGCCAAGCTGTATAAACCCTTTGACTTAGAGATACCACTACCAGGTCTACACTCCCAAAAGATCAAAGAAATAGGAAGAGATCCTCTATCTACAAAACTATTCATGATAGCTCTTGTTCTGATGGCAAAGAACTAGAAAGTTAAAGGGTAACTATCCATTGAGGAATGACTGAACACTGGTATATGAGGGCAATGAAATATTTTGGGGCTATAAGAAAAACTTGTATGGATTAACAGTGAGTGAAGTGAGCAGAACTGGGAACACAATTTATACGATAACAACCACATTTTTAAGATGAACAACTTTGAAAAACTTAAGAACTGTAATCAGTGCAATGATCAGCCATAATTCCAGAGGAATGATGATAAAGAGTACTACCTACCTTGTGACAGAGAATTGATGGACTGAATGTGCAGAATGAGACATATATTTTTGGACATGACCAATATGGGAATTTGTTTTGTTTGACTACATTATTTGTGACAAGAGCTTTCTTTTTCTTTTTTCCAGTTGAAGAGAGAAGTAGAAGGGAAGGAAAATACATGCTTCTTAATTGAAAAAAATAAAATTTAATTTAAAAAAAAGCATCTGTTTGCTACAGGTTACCAATTTACTGCACCCCAGAAGTAATACAGCTTCTTGAGTGAAGAAACAATTGGCCTTAGCAAAATTGAGGTTTTTTTCTACTATATGTAAAGCTGAATTTTAATCATCATAATTAAACCAATATTCAGAAAGGTTTAACAAACTTTTTTTTTACAAAAAGTACATTCTTTTTTGTTTCTTTTGGCTGTACTTTTAAACGCATATTTCACAACAGAAGGATTGGTATAATTTTGGTGCTTTGAGTGAACATATATCTTTGGAAGAAGTGAAATCCTTTGACTTTTTTTTTCAAATTAGTTTTAACCTGTGAATATTTTTACCCATGTGACTTTAGAAAAGCCAGTTGACTTCACTAGGCACCAGATTCCCCATCTGCAAAATGAGGCAGCAGGATTAGATCTTTGGGTTCTTTCCAGCTATAAATCCTATGATCCTGAAGATGGATTCATTTGTCCCATAAGTATTTATATTCATGACACTGCTTTTGTTGTTGTTCAGTTGTTTCAGCTGTGTTCAGTACTTTGTGAACTCTTTTCTTGGCAAAGATTCTGAAGTGGTTTGCCATTTCCTTCTCCAGCTCATTTTACACATGAGGAAATTGAGGCAAACAGGGTCAAGTAGCTTGCCCAGGGTTACACAGCTAGTAAGTATCTAAAGCCGGATTTGAACTCAGATCTTCTTGAATCTAGGCCCAGCACTCTATCTACTGTGCCACCTAGATGTCATATGACACTGCTTAGCTCCTAGTTATCAAGAAGAATTAGTTAAAATAGGAAACTGAGAATGTATTTCTTAATAGGGATAGTAGCCTCCCCAAATGAGGCCTCAGGGAGTCCTGGGCACCCATCATAGAGGTAAGCATTCCAATAGCTTTCTGGTTTGTGGTACCTAGCGCAAAGTAAATGGCTTAATAAATGCTTATTGCTTGCTTGCTTGATTATAGCTCTTAAGTGCCATGACAGTGCTACCAATAGATATTCAAAGGAAGAGTTTGTTAACTGGGAGCTGTCTGGAAGGAAATGGCTGAAAAATGGGTAAGATTTGGCTATGGGAAGGAGAGGTAGGGGAGGGGGAAGGCATGCTAGGCAGACAGATGTGTGCAAAGGCAGAAAAGCCTAAGAGTAGACCAGTTTAATGGGTAGTGGGCACTTGGAGACTGTGGGGGACAGTTGTTGAAATATGAAGGAAAGAAATAAAGAGAGCTCAGAAAGTAGACTTGGGCAGCACCAAAAAACCTACCTAGCACTTGTCTCTAATCATGCCATATATAGCTAGGAATGACTTTACAAAGTAGAGGTGGACTTTGCAGACAGTATCCATGGATGATCCATTAAAGGAGAACCCTAGGTGTCTTATGCTGTAAAGAACAATATCGCATAAGAACCTGGAATGTAAAATCTATGAACCAAGGTAAGCTGCATGTGGTAAAACAGGAAATGGAAAGATCAAACCAACATCTTGGGTGTCAGTGAACTTAAATGGACAGGAATAGGTGAATTTGATTCAGTTGATACACATGTATGTTTGTGTGTGTGTGTTTATATACGTATATATGCATTACATGCATGTATATATTTGTATTTTAATGTATATGCATATATGTGATGTTACTTGTATGTATTACATGTGCATATGTGTTACTGTGAGCAAGAATCCTTTAAAAGAAATGGAGTAGCCCTCATAGTCAATAAAAGGGGGAGAAAAGCAGTACTGTGTTATAATCTCAAAAATGATAGAATGATACCTGTTCAAATCTAAGGCAAACCTTTAAAAATCACAGTATATATTAAGTCTCTGTCCATTGATGCCAAAGAGGCCAAAGTTAATCAATTTTTTGAAGATCTATACCATCTTCTAGAAATAACACCAAAAAAAGATGTCACATTCGTTATAGGGAATTAGAATGCTAAAGTAGGAAATCAAAAGAAAATTGCAACAACAGGTACGTTTGGCCTTGGAGTACAAAATGAAGCAGGGCAGAGACCAATAGAGTTTTATCAAGATAACTCTCTGGTCATAGCAAACAATCTGTTTTTCAGCAAGCCAAAAGGCAACTGTACATATGGATATCACCAGATGGTCAATATCAAAATCAAATTGATTATATACTTTGCAACCAGAGATGGAAAAGCAGTCAGTTAAAATAAGAGCTGAAACAGACTGGATCATTAGCTTCTTATTGAAAAATTCAGACTTACACATGATGAATTTATTATATATTTAAAAGGAATAGCAAGTTGTATACAATAGATTTATAGTTTCATGTATAATCATTTTTTTCTATTCTTCTATTTCTTTTTTTCTGCATTACAGAAATGCTTGTTTTATTTCTTAAGATCAGAATAAAATAAATAAAATTTTTTTAAAAATTCAGACTTAAATTGAAGAAAGTAGGGAAAAACCATCAGACCATATAGGTCTGACCTAAATGACATCACTTATGACTATGAAGTGGAAGTGATGAATAGATTTAAGGGATTAGATCTGGTAAATAGAGTGCCTGAAGAACTATGGACAGAGATTTGCAATATTGTACAAGAGGCAGCAACAAAAAAAAAAAACATTCCAAAGAATAAGAAGGGCAAGAAAGCAAAATGACAGTCTGACAAGGCATGACAACTAGCTGAAGAAAGAAGGAAAGCAAAAGGGAAAGGAGAAAGGGAAAGATATACCCAACTGAATGCAGAAATACTGACAATAATTTTGGAGAGCAATTTGGATCTGTGCCCAAAGGGCTATAAAAATGTGCATACTCTTTGACCCAGCAATAGCACTTCTAGGGCTATATCCCAAAGAGATCACAAAAAAAAAAAAGGGAAAAGGACCCACATGTACAAAAACATTTATAGCAGCTCTTTCTGTGGTGGCAAAGAATTGGAAATTGAGGGAATACCCATCAATTGGGGAATGACTGAACAAGTTGTGGTATATGAACGTAGTGGAATACTGTTGTGGTATAAGAAATGATGAGCAAGTGGACTTCAGAAAAACCTGGAAAGACTTGTAGGGACTGATGCTGAGTGACGTGAGCAGAACCAGGAGAACATTGTGCATAGTCACTGTCATGTTATGCAATGACTAATGTTGTTAGACTTAGCCCTTCTCAGCAGTGCAAGGATCTAAGACATCTCCAAAGGTCTTATGATGGAAAATGCTATCCACATCCAAAGACAGAGCTATGGAGTTTGAATGCAGACTGAAGAATACTATTTGCTCTTTGTTTTCCTTCTGTTTTGTTTTGTTTCCTCTTTCTGATGGTTCCTCCTATTAGTTCTAATTCTTTCTTACAACACAACTAATGTGAAAATAGGTTCAATAGGAATGTATATGTATAGCCTGTATCAGATTGTGAGCTGTCTTCGGGAGGTAGGGAGGGGGAGAAAAATTTAAAACTCAAAAGCTTATGGAAGTGATTGTTGATAAATCAAAATAAATGAATTAAAAAAATACTTTAAAAAAAGAAATATAGACAATAGCAATGAGATATAAGAAGGTTTTCTTCAATGAGCAATGGAAAGAAATAAAAGAAAACAATAGAATGGGAAAGACAAGAGATCTCAAGATAATTAGAGATATCAAGGGAACAAAGGAATGTTTCCTGCAAAAATGGACACAATAAGATACAAAAATGGTAGGGACTTAACAGAAGTAGGAGTGATTAAGAAGAGGTGGTAAGCATACAGACAAGAACTATACGAGAAAGATCTTAACATCACTGATTACCAAGATGGTGAGGTTGCTGCTCTAGAGCCAGACATCCTGGAGAATGAAGTCGAATGGGCCTTAGAAAGCATGGCTAACAATAAAGCTAGTTGAGGTGACAGTATTCCAGCTGAGCTATTTAAAATCCTCAAAGATGATGTTAAAGTGCTGCTCTCAATATGCCAGCAAATTTGAAAAGTTCAACAGTGGCCATTGGATTGGAAAAGAACAGTTTATATCCCAATGCTAAAGAAAGGCAATGCCAAGGAATGTTCAAATTACCAAACAATTGGCCTTGTTTCACATGCCAACAAGGTTATGCTTAAGATTGTGAAAGCTAGGTTTCATCAATATGTGAACAGAGAATTACCAGAAGTGCAGGATGGTTTTCAAAGAGGCAGAGCAACTAGAGACCAAGTTGACAACATTCACTGGATTATGGAGAAAGTAAGAGATTTCTAGAAAAAAAGAAACATCTACTTCTGCTTCATTAATTACACTACAGCATTTGACTGTATGGATCACAACAAATACGGCAAGTTCTCCAAGAGCTGGGAGTATCAGATTATCTTACTTGTCTCCTAAGAAACCTGTATGTGGGCCAAGAAGCAACAGTTAGAACTGAACATGGAATAACTGACTGGTTTAAGGTTGGAAAAGGAGTAGGACAAGGCTGTATATTGTCAGATTACTTATCTAACACATACAGAGTACATTCTGCAAAATGCCAGGCTGGATGAATCAAAAGCCAGAATCAAGGTTTCTGGGAGAAATATCAACAACCTAAAATATGCAGATGACACCAATCTGATGGCAGGAAGTGAAGAATTAAGAAGCCCCTTAATGAGGGTGAAAGAGGAGAGCTGGCTTGAAGCTCAACCTAAATAACCTAAGATCTTGGTGACTGGTCCCATCACTTCCTGGCAAACAGAAAGAGAAGAAATGGAAGCAGTGTCAGATTTTATATTCTTGAGCTTAAAGATGCTGACTGCAGCCATGTGAAAGTCCCTCGATCCTTGAAAGGAAAGCTATGGTAAATATGGACAGTACACTAAAAAGCAGAGTGACATCACCTTGCCCATAAAGGTCCATATAATCAAAGCTATGGTTTTTCCAGGAGCAATACATGGCTGTGAGAGTTGGACTATGGGGAAAACTGAGCACTGCAAAATCAATGCTTTTGAATTGTGATTCTGGAGAAGACTTTTGAGAGTCCCTTGGACAGCAAGCAGAACAAATCAGTCAATACTCAAAGACATTAATTTAGACTATTTACTGAAAGGTCAAATATTGAAGCTAAAGCTTAAATACTTTGGCCACATAATGAGAAGATAGGACTCATTGGAAAAGACCCTGATGTTAGAAAAGATTGAAGGCAAAAGGAAAAGGGGATGGCAGAGGATGAGATAGATAGGTAGAGGAGAAGATAGATAGATGGTGTCATGGGAACAACTGATATGAACTTGGATAGACTTCAAGAGATAGTGGAGGATCAAAGGGCCTAGTGTGCTATGGTGCATGGGAGTCACAAAGAGTGGGATACAACTGAATGACTGAACAATAACAACAAAAAGCCAGAAAGGTTACTTAAAGCTCTCCTGTATCTCAATCTCAGTGCCTATCTCTATCCATCTCTCCAATTTCCCTCTCATTTTTATCTTCCTTCTCATCCTTCTGTAACCAAATCCTTTTTTTCTTCCCCTTTCCCACCTGCCTCAGCTTATCCTAACTCATACTCATATTAATATTCATAGGGAACTCTTGGGAGTTCCCTCAAAAGTTTGATGAGCTTACCTCCAGATAAGGGCAGCTAGATGGTTCAGTGGATAAAGTGCCGGGCCTGGGGTCAAGAAGACCTGAGATCAAATCTCACCTGAGACACTTACTAGCTTTGTGACCTTGGGCAAGTCACTTAACCCTATTTGTCTCTGTTTCTTCATCTGCAAAATCAGCTGGAGAAGGAAATGCTAAATTACTCCAGTATCTTTGCCAAGAAAACCCCAAAAGGATTCAGGAAAAGTTGGACACAGGGGAAATGAAACAGAACCCCTATTCAGGTAAGCCTCATCTTGTGCTCTTGGTGTTCTGCCCTCTCCCTAAGAAGGATTTGTATATGATATCAGACACCATGTGATGAGAACAAAAGATAACTAATTAAGCTCATAAAATTGATCATCCAAGGACATATTTATATATAAATGTTTTATCTGATTGAAATCCCCTTATTTACAATTCTGAATGATTCTTGCGCTTTTTTGAGCTTGTCTATTCTACAAAGCCTCCAATTCCATTTCTCCCCCCTCTTCTATCCCTAGTCCCTACTGGTAATTCTTTGGAATCCTTTCCAAAAGAAGTTTCTTTCCCTGAACAATTATTAATGGTAATATTAAGACAAAAATAGGGAGGGTCACTGAAAACTGGAGAAACCACTCAAACCTTATTTTAGTCATTCCTGCCAAATCCTTACCTATTATGTAGGACTCCTTGCCAGGAATGGGAACTGGACATACTCATTGGTATAGGGAACTTGGGGGTGAGGAAACTTCCTCTACCAATGAAAATGGGCACCTTCTCTGAAAATTATAGTCTTTGAAAGTTGCCTCTGGTGCACTGAGAGGTTAAGTGACTTGCCTGGAGTTACACAAACAGAATGTGTGTGTGTGTGTGTGTGTGTGTGTGTGTGAGTATGTGTGTGTGGTGTGTGTGTGGTATGTGTGTACACATATATTCTATGCATATGTGTGTATATATATTTATATTTATATGAATATCTATCTAATGCTGCATCTCCTTTGTGCCAGAAGTTAAAAAGTGAAAAATTGACTTTCTTTTCCTTTGATGCTTCTGAAAAATCTGTTGAAAGTGTTAAATGAGTGTTGGGATGGCTTACAGGCAGGAAAAGGAAATCAGCACCCTTATTCTTCAGCTGAACCTGTTATATCATATTGCTAAAACAGAAAGAGCTATGAATCAGAAATCCTGGGTCCAAGTCCTGCCTCTTGCTCTAATTAGCTGTTTTTTCCAAGTCACTACCCTTCTCTAGACCTCAGTTTGCTCATCTATAAAATGATGTTGTTAAATCAATGATCTCTCAGCTCTTCTCCAACTCAAAGAATACGATGATAATTGGGGAGGGAGAAGGAAGGCAACAGGAAAAGAGAAATGGAACAGTACTGAGAGAAATTATTATTTCTCTCATATTAATAGCCAATTATTAAAATTGGGGAAACTCTAGTTTCTTTTTCCCTGTCCTATTTCCTTGTCCAATCTCTCAAGGACAGGGCTGATGGAAAATAGGATTAACATTCTCCTCATTCTGGGTGTTGGTACTCTACCCAACTAGATCCACTTCTAATATGAGGTGAAACTCCCTTCTGCTCAGGCTTGGGTAGGGAATAAATTGTTTGAATAAATTGTCCAAGGCTGGGGGGTAACTTAGAAGTAAATGACATAATCAAAATTCAGGTCCAGCCCCTCATTGTGATATTCATTCTCTGATTGATTGTTAACTAATCAGAGTTGATTGCCACCCTCAGGAACACCCCTCTTCCAATGAGCATATAAGCCATGAGCCCTCTGCCATGATAATTTTTGGTCTGAGAGACTGCCAAATGACTATCCTTTTGTTAAAATGCTGGCATTATTAATAAAATTATTAAATTACCCAGAAATTATGTCTCTTGAACCTTTTTAAACACCAAAATCTTCCACTGTTCCTAGCTTGTATAGAGAGGGAGGGGCAGAAGAAGAGGCAAAGAGTAACCTAAGGAGGACTCTGAAACAGTTTAAACCAATTCAAAAGTGGGGGAATAGAATTCACTCCCAAATAACAGGGGTTCCATCTCTCAATAAACTCATCTTAGGCAATGTTTCAGAATAACTAGGAGAATAGGTGGGAATCTTCCTAATGACAATTCTAGTTCACTCAATCAATAAGCTATTCTAAGATCATAGGAGTTATTTCTATCATGTCTTTCTGTGGTGGCAAAGAATTGGAAACTGAGAGGGTGTCCATCTTTTGGGAAATGACTGAACAAATAATGGCAAATCAATGTGATGGAATATTGTATTGTGTAAGAAATGATGAAGGGGGAGAAAAATTTAAAACTCAAAAGCTTATGGAAGTGATTGTTGATAAATCAAAGTAAGTTAATTTTTTAAAAAAGAAATGATCAAAGGGATGGTTTCAGACAAAACTAGGAAGACTGGTATGAACTGATGTAGAGTAAAGTGAGAAGAACCAAGAGAACAAGTCATACACTAACAACATTATTGTAAAGACAAGCAACTTTAAAAGACTTAGGAACTCTGATCAACACAATGACCAACCACAATTCTAGAAGACTCATGATAAATCATACTATCCATGTCCAGAGAGAGGTAATGGACTCAGTACAGATTGAGACTTTTTTTTACATGGTTGATGTAGGCATTTGTTTTGCTTGACTGTATATGTTTGTAATAGGTTTTGTTTTTCTTGTTTTCTCACTGTAGGAAAGGGTGGAAGGTAAAAAAGAATGTGGATCTGATCATAAAATAATATTGAATTTTTTGAAATATCAAACAGAACTAGAATAAACTCTATAAAAGACCATTTGTTCAACCCTCTCACATTACAAGTGAAGAAGGTAAAAGAAGGTGCCCGAGGTAAAAAAAGAAAAAAAATGACACCTAGGGTTCCATAGGTCTGCTGATCCCCATTCATTTCCTTTCCACTATTCTACACTGACTGGCACTTCAATAGAAGTATAATTTCATCAATGTCAATATTTCTTTCAATGGTGCACATGGGAACCAACCCATGCCTTCTCATTTTTTTTTAAATTTCCCCCCTCCCCAACCTCCCTTCCCTAAGATGGCATGCAATCTGATATAGGCTATACATGTACAGTCATATTAAACATAGTTCCACACTAGTCATGTTATAAAAAAAAGAATCATAACAAAAGGGGAAAACTACAAGAAAAAAAAAACAAAAAAGAAAATAGTATGCTTCTATCTGCATTCAGACTCCATACTTCTTTCTCTGGATGTGAATAGCATTTTCCATCATGAGACCTTTGGAGATGTCTTAGATCTTTGCATTGCTGAGAAGGGCTAAGTCTATGAAAGTTGGTAATTGTACAACGTGACTGTGACTGTGTACAACGTTCTACTGATTCTGCTCACTTCACTCAGCATCTACAAGTCTTCCTATGTTTTTCTGAAGTCCACTTGCTCATCATTTCTCATGGCACAATAGTATTCCATTACATTCATATACCACAACTTATGTAGCCATTCCCCAATTGATGGGCATCCCCTCAATTTCCAATTCTTGGACACTGCAAAAAGAGCTGCTATAAATATTTTTGTACATGTGGGTCTTTTCCCTTTTTGATGATCTCTTTGGGATACAGATCTAGAAGAGGTAATACTAGATCAAAGGGTATGCACAGTTTTATAGCCCTTTGGGCATAGTTCCAAATTTCTCTCCAGCATGGTTGGATCAGTTCACAACACCAATAATGATGCCCTCTCATCTTACTCTACTCATATCTATCCCAAAATCCTCCACAAGATACTACACCACATTCTGGGGTACTCCCCCAGAGTATTGCTATTAAAAATTGGGTATTTATTTTGAAGAGAAGGTTAGGATCATTAAAAGCAAAGTATAATTTCCTCAAAGGCAATCCAGTCTAGTTCTCCTTTTCCTGTTCAGTTGCGGAAACACCTCATAATCCATGCACAATATCTATCTAAGATGTATCTATTAACTGTTGGCCCAGCTCTAGGGGAAGTCCATTTAACTGCATACCATATATTAGATAAGACATTTTTTCATTTAAGTGAAAAGCAAAACATTGTCCTTGGCTCTCATTCTCTTAACTCCTTACAATCCTGCTTCCAACCTTATCATTCCAGTGAAACAGCTCTCTCCAAAGTTACTAACGAATTCTTAGTTGCCAAATCCAATAGCCTCTTCATTCTTCTTGACTTCTCTGCAGTCTTTGTACATTGTTGATCAGCAACTATTTGAGGCCATGTGCTACAAAGCAAAGTCTGCATATAGTTGGAGCCAGAAGACCAGGATTCAAATCTGGAACTTGTTACCTGTGTAACCTTGGGCCAGTTATTTCATCTCTTTGGGCCTCAGTTTATTTACCTATAAAAGTATGGGGGCAAGGGGAGAAGTTATGTGTCTGAGATGATCTCTCAGATCTCTGCAGCCCTAAATCAATTATTCTGTTATTATGAAGAAAAGAAGGCCATACAATATGTTTTCAGAGACAAAAGCACTCAGTGCTGAGATGACCTTTCTCTATTACCTTTGACTGATGGCAGATGGATTCTTGGAGTCAGAGACGTTCAGGGTGGGGAGTAGGGACCTTCTGACTTCAAAACTTAACATTAAAATGTACAGACCTTTTTCAAGACCAAATTTACTTGAGAGGTTTTTGGTTTAATTAAGATTTTATTTTATTTTATTTTTAACTTCTTATTTTAATTCTACCTAGTGTTTATAAATGCACTAGGCAACACTGGAGAAAAAAATGAAAAATGAAAGACAAGATCACTGTCCTCAAAGAGCTCATGGTCTAGTTTGGAAGAGGAAAATACAAATGAAAATATTTTAACAAATGATTCTTGAATGCTTATAATTCTCAAGGCACCACTGTTTTTACATGCATTAGAGGCACTTAAATTTTTGGGCCCCAGAATTAGAACTGTTTAATATACTTAGTAATATACTTAGTTGTATTTTTTGCTATGATCTGCCTTTCCTTAAAGAAAGGGCAATTGGCTAAATGTCTGTCCAAAAAAACATAGGTAGATAGATAGATAGATAGATAAATAGATAGAAAGATAAAGAAACAGGTAGATATAGATATATAGATATATAGTTATATATATATATGTACATATATATATAGTTATATGTAGTTATAGTTATATAGTTTATATATAGTTATAGATATAGTTTATGTATGTGTGCATATGTATATGTGGGCATGTGTATGTGTGTATATCTACATATGAATGTGTATATATGGCTATGTGTGTGTACATGTATATATGTGTATATATACACACACACACACACACACACACACACACACACACACACACACACACATGAAAGAAAGGGAAACTAACAGAACAGGATAGGACAATGAAGGCCCATGTCTTCCCCTTTGGCTCTAAGGCCATTTTTGAATTGGGGATTCGTAGTCCTTATTTCCCTTACAGGTCAATATTTCATTGATTCTACAAATATTTACAAAGCAATTATAAATGCCAGGGATTGGCTCCTGTGCTAGGGTATAACAAGCTGTACCCAGTCCAAACCCTCAAGGAATTTACCTCTAATCTGCTCCAGCTCCTGGCCAGATGGTGTTTCCAGACTAAAGGCAGTCTAGTCTAGCTGGATACCTCACAGGGTTTAGAACAACTATGCAAGAATTTACTATAAGAATAGAAGAAAAGTGGCCCCAATAAAATGTCTTGGGAGTCACTCTAGGAATATTCCAATGGGAGAGGTGCAAATCTGACAATAACAAAACTCTAGTTAAATAAGGTCTCACTAACTCACTGATAAAATTCTGTTAAGGATCCTTAAAAACAATTTAACCAAACAGAGTGAAAACATTCATGTTGATTTATATTCCTTTCTACCCCTAGCTCTCCAGGGTGAGGATTCTGATCTTCCTAGTTAATCTTACACACACACACACACACACACACACACACACACACACACACACACACACTTTAAAGCCAAGTAGGAAAGTCTGGAGAGATATTTGGAGTCTCTATATCTAGGAAGCACACTGTGTCTGTGATTTCCAGTTCAGACACACATTCCTAGAATCCTCATAAACCCTCTGTGATTCTAATGGAAATTAGTGATCGTTCCCTCATAGCACCAGTAATTCATATTTAAGTCAGTTAACTCAGGAAGGAGTAACTTTCTTATAGATGCTCTGGAAAATCTCATCAATTAAGATCAAGCAAAATTTGCTTTGAGGGGGGTGGTAAAAGGATAAAACGTTGGGGGTCCACAGTTTCAAATTTTCTTCTCTTTTGATGTTGTCTACACAGTTAACTCTCCTATCTGTATATCCAAGGACAGCGAGGTGGTGCCATAGTGGATAGAGTGCCAGGCCTGGAGTCAGGAAGACTCTTCTTTGTCAGTTCAAATCTGGCCTCAGACATACTTCCTAGCTGTGTGACCCTGGGCACATCACTTAACACTGTTTGCCTCAGTTTTCTCATTTGTTGGATTTAGAAGTGAATTCTACCAAACGTTTAAAGAGCAATTCAAATACTATATGAACTATTTAGAAAAATAGGAGAAGAAGGAGTCCTACCAAATTTTTTTGTGATACAAATATGGTGCTGATACCTAAACCAGAAAGAACCAAAACAGAGAAAGAAAATTATAGACCAACTTCCCTAATGAATATTGATGCAAAAATTTTAAATAAAACATTATAAATGGGAGTACAGCAATTTATCACAAGAATAGTACACTATGGGATTTATACCAGGAATGCAGGGCTGATTCAATGTTAGGAAAACTATCAGCATCACTGACCATATCAATAAAAAAACTAACATATGATTATAAATCATATGATCATATTAATAGATGCAGAAAAAGCTTTTGACAAAACACAGCCCCCATTCCTATTAAAAACATTAGACAGCATAGGAATAAATGGAATTTTCCTTAAAATGATAAGTAGCATCTATCTAAAACCATCAACAAGCATCATATGTAATAAGGATAAGCTAGAAGCATTCCAATAAAATCAGGGGTGAAAAAAAGGATGTCCATTATCACCACCATTATTTAATATATTATTAGAAATGTTAGCTTTAGCAATAAGAGAAGGAAAAGAAATTGAAGGAATTAGAAGAGGCAATAAGGAAACAAAGCTATCACTCTTTGCAGATGATATGATGGTTTACTTAAAGAATCCTAGAGAATCAACTAAAAAAACTATTTGAAATAACAATTTTAGCAAAGTTGCAAAATATGAAATAAATCTATATAAATCATTGGCATTTCTATACGTTACTAACAAAGTCCAGCAGCAAGCGATAGAAATTCCATTTAAAGTAACTGTAGACAATATAAAATATCTGGGAGTCTCCCTGCCAAGACCAATGCAGGAACTATATGAACACAATTATAAAACAGTTTTCACATGAAGTCAGATCTAAATAATCGGAAAAATATAAATACTCATGGGTAGGCCGAACAAATATAATGAAAATGACAATTCTACCTAAATTAATTTACTTATTTAATAGTGCCATACCAATCAAACTGCCAAAAAATATTTTATAGAGTTAGAAAAAATAATAACAAAATTCATCTGGAAGAACAAAAGGTCGAGAATATCAAGGGAATTAATGAAAAGAAATGCAAGAGAAGGTGGCCTAGACATACCAGATCTAAAACTGTATTATAAAACAGCAATCATCAAAACTATTTGGTACTGGCTAAGAAACAGAGTGCTGGATCAGTGGAATAGGTTAGGTACACAAGACACAGTAGTCAATGATTGTAGTAATCTACTGTTTGATAAACCCAAAGACTCCAGCTTCTGGGATAAGAACTCAATATTTGACAAAAAAAATTGATTGGAAAACTGGAAAATAGTATGGGGAACTAGGCATAGACCAACGTCTTACACTGTATACCAAGATAAGGTCAAAATGGGTACATGATTAAGACATAAAGGGTGATAACCATAAGCAAATTAGGAGAACAAGGAATAGTTTACCTGTCAGATCTATGGAGAAGCAAAGAATTTATAACAAAACAAGAGATAGAGAACATTATGAAATGCAATATGGATAATTTTGATTACATTAAATTTAAAGGTTTTTGCATAAACAAAGCCAATGCAACCAAGATTAGAAGGAAATTAGAAAGCTGGGAAACAATTTTTACAGCCAGTATGTCTAATAAAAGCCTCATTTCTAAAATATGTTGAGAACTGAGTCAAATTTATAAGAATACAGGTCATTCCCAATTGATAAATGGTCAAAGAATATGAACAGGCAGTTTTCAGAGGAAGAAATTAAAGCTATCTATAGTCATATGAAAAAATGCTTTAACTCACTATTGATTAGAGAAATGCAAATTAAAACAACTCTGAGGTACCACCTCACACCTATCCAACTGGCTAACATGACAAAAAAGGAAAATGATAAATGTTGAAGAAGATGTGGGAAAATTGGAACACTAATGCATTGTTAGTAGAGTTACATGAACTGATCCAATCATTCTGAAAAGCAACTTGGAACTATGCCCAAAACTGTGCATACCCTTTGATCCAGCAATACCACTCCTAGATCTGTATCACAAAAA
This sequence comes from Phascolarctos cinereus, assembly GCF_003287225.1. Taxonomy (NCBI): domain Eukaryota; kingdom Metazoa; phylum Chordata; class Mammalia; order Diprotodontia; family Phascolarctidae; genus Phascolarctos; species Phascolarctos cinereus. The sequence continues at coordinate 361,033,723 of NW_027555847.1, forward strand.
GATCATAAAAAAGAGAAAAGGACCCACATGTACAAAAATATTTATAGCCGTTCTTTTTGTGGTGGCAAAGAATTGGAAATTGAGGGGATGCCCATCAATTGGGGAATGGCTGAACAAGTTGTGGTATATGAATGTAATGGAATACTATTGTTCCATAAGAAATGAACAGGAGGATTTCAGAAAAACCTGGGAAGACTTACATGAACTGATGCAAAGTGAAGTGAGCAGAACCAGGAGGATATAGTACACAGTAATTGCAACATTGTGCAATGACCAACTTTCATAGATTTAGCTCTTCTCAGCAATGATCTGAGACAATTCCAAAAGACGCATGATAGAAAATGCTATTCATATCCAGAGAAAGAAGTATGGAGTCTGAATGCAGATTGAAACACACTATTTTCTCCCTTTTTTTTTCTTTCTCATGTATTTCTGAGAATAGCTCAGTCATTCACAGATGTCCATTGTACAATATTGCTGTTACTGTGTACAATGTTCTCCTGGTTCTATTCATTTCACTTTGTATCAGTTCCCGCAAGTCTTTCCAGGTTTTTCTGAAAGTATCCTGCTTGTCATTTCTTATAGGACAATAGTATTCTATCATAATCATATTACCACAATTTCTTCAGCCACTCTCAAATTGATGGGCATCTTCTCAATTTCCAGTTCTTTGCCACCACAAAAAGAACTGCTATTAATATTTTTGTACATATAGATCCTTTCTTTTCTTTTTTCCTTTATTTTTCCTTTCTTTCTTCCTTCCTTCCTTCCTTTCTTTTCTTTCTTTCTTTCTTTCTTTCTTCTTTCTTCTTTCTTTCTTTCTTTCTTTTTTTCTTTCTTTCTTTCTTCTTTTTTCTCTTCTTCTTTTTTCTTCCTTCCTTCCTTCCTTCCTTCCTTCCTTCCTTCCTTCCTTCCTTTCTTCCTTTCTATCTCTTTCGATATAGACCTTTTAGTGTATTGCTGGGTCAAAAAGTATGCATGATTTTATAGCCCTTTGGGCACAGTTCTGAATTGCTCTCTAGAATGGTTAGATCAGTTCACAATTCCACCAATAATGCATTGGTGTCATTGGTCAGTCATGTCCTACTCTTTGTGACCCTATTTGGGGTTTTTTGTTAGGTTTTCTTGTTATGTTAGCATTATTAGGACTTGACTATTATTGCTAAAGCCTGCTGACTTGGTCTGACTGTCACAAGTTTTTTTCCACTCCGATTCATCTCCATTCAGCTGCCAAAGTGATTTTCTTAAACCTCAAATCTGACCATGTCAGCCCCATACTCAATAAACTCCAGTGGCTCCCTATTATTTCCCAGGATCAAATACAAAATCTTGTTTGGCATTCAAATTCCTTCATAACCTAGCCTCCTTCACATTCTTTTCCAGTCTTCTTATACTTTACACCTCCTACTCCCACCTCATGTACTTTGTGATAGAATGACAATACCCTCCCTTTTGTTCCTCAAACAAGACACTTGTCTCTTGGCCCTTGACATTTTCTCTGGCTGTCCCCCATGCCTGGAATGCAGTTCCTCTGTCTCTCCTCCTCCTGGCTTCCTTAATTTCCTTCAAGACCCAGCTAAAATCTCACCTTCTGCAGAAGACTTTCCTAATCCCTCTTAATTTTAATGCCTCCCTCTGTTAATTATATCCTATTTATCCTGTACATAGCTTATTCTTACATATCGGTTTGTTTGTTGTCTCCCCTATTCCATTATAAGCTTCTAAAGGGCTAGAACTGTCTTTTCCTTTCTATCTCTGGAGCTTAATACAGTGTCTGGTTCGGGCAGCAGCACTTGTCTTACAGTCTGGGGGCACAAAGAACTTTGGAAGTTCCTGCTGGAGAAGGAAAGGTGGAAAAAACCAGACTTTTAGGTCAATATAAATAATGCTGCTCAGAGATGAAGCAGCTACTCTTATGATGATAGCACCCTCCCTCTTATTGACAGGAACCAAAAATCATATAAAAAACTTGACTAGGAGGAAATTCAGATGAGTAGCTGGGTCTAAATACCAAATCATCAGATAATTATGCCACATTGAATGAGGAGACCACAACAGGACACTGGACCAGTCTGGGGACCTGGGTGAAATGGAATCATTGAAAGAAGAACTCTTAATGCAGAACACGTAGCACCACTGTTTCAAGCTTCATATGGGTTTATAATATATATACTTTTATTTTTTGGTGATGAAATGGACTGATGATTCTATCCCCTCCGTTGCTGGACTATCGTGCCAAGTACCAGGCTGCCTCCTGCCCTATTAGCCCTATATGGGCTGCCTTCCTTTCCTCAACCTCTGCCTCATCCAATGATGTCCTTCCCTTCCTGACCCTGGTTTCTCCTAAGGAGTCTGACTCAGTAACTTGCATAGAATATCTCAGTTTCTCCTGCCTTGAGAAACTACTGCAGATTATTTCTTCTGCCAGCTCTCCTCAGAGCTGCTGATCTTATATGAAAGTTTGGAGAAAGTTTGAAATACTTCATCAAAAGCCATGGGAAGAATTAAAAGTTGTTTTCAATGTACATGGTGTCTATCAAAGCTCTCGTGTTTTGACTGGCTCTTCCTTTTTAATATATTTTTGGTGGTCAAGGAAAAAAATTTTTAATGGGCCAAGAGTCAATTCTTGTTTCTTCTCTCCACCTGTTCTTAATGGATATTTTGGTTTTGAAGCAAAGAATGTTGGTAACATTGGCACATTCCTTTTGGGTAAAGAGGCGTGTCACTAAGGGATCTTATAGAGTAGAACTTTCTTCCTGCATCTCCAGGGCAGGGACCATCTAAAGACTTTTGACTCCAATTCACTGTTCTTGAGTAGAAGCCACCCCTTGTTAAGTCTGCCTCTACCCTTCATTTTTCATCCTACCACAGATGTAATGGCCAACTCTGTTTCAGAAGTCAGGAAGGGGAATCAAGCTGTGCTGTTTAGGGAATGTTCTTAGGGGAGTGAATGCGAAGAGTGTAGAAAGGGAATGAGGTCATTAAAAAAAAATCAGCTCCCTCAGCTATCAAGCAGGGAGGAAAGTACATAAGGTTGTTGGTCTGAAGTTGAAGTGAGCTTTCAAGCTTTTCTTTACCTTTTTTTTTTTAACCTTTTATCTTTCCTGTCTTCTTTTGCTTTACCCTATGGTTGATTGGCCAAGAGAAGGATTTTTATGTACATAGCTCCTGCCCTTCCTCATTCTGGGCTGGGGGGCTGCCCTGGCTTTGTCTCTCCCATAGTGCCTTTGGCCTGGAGTGGTCCCCTTCTCCCCTCTACTGTGCCTTTCTTTGCCAAGCAGCTTCAATTTCAATGATTTTGCAAATTAGATTTTGTTGCTTTGATACTCAGGGGAGATCATGTGATTGGATCTTAGGGCCTAGAGGAACCCAAATTATCCTTTTGGTCTGGGGTGGATGACCCTTTATTTTAGCCTTGACATACTTATACCCAGTAGTGAAAGTTAGGTTAGCAATAATCCCATTTGGATAAATCTTAAAATGTTGTGAGTATAGGAGAGAGTTGTGAGACACAATCCCCAAATTTCAACCTCTGAAGGGTTTCTGGAAAGTCTGGGCTGTCTTCTACCCCCTCTAGCTCAGTGCATTTTAGCATGGTAATGAAAAAAGTCAGTGTGGTTTAGGTTTGAGGGGTGTGTGTGTGTGTGTGTGTGTGTGTGTGTTTAACCCTATCCCACATTCACTAAAATTCAAAAGCCACATTCGATGCAACAGGAAGACCTCCCCAAGCCTTGATTGTTGGGCTGCGGTAGAAATGCCCAGATGCCTGGCCCTAAAGCTTGGGTGCTCACTATTTCCTTCTGACCCCTTGCTGGTACAGGAGAGCCTTTTGCTCTCTTGGTGACCCCAGGAGTGCACACACTGCACAGAGGGGAATGGGTCCTGACCTGAACTGGATCTCCTTTCAGTCCCCATCTCCCTCTTCCACCTTTGTCTCTTTTCTTCTGTTCCTCTTTTGTTCTGTTGATGAAGTTGTGAGTATAAGTACAGATATGGGTTTTGGAGACTTTTAAAAATTTGTTGTGTGACTATAAAACACTCAACTCCAGAAGAAGCAAAAGTCCCACCTCCCCACTAAACACTATCATGGGACATGTCTTATGCTCCATTCCCTTTTCTCTTTCTTGTTAAGTCTTTCAAACACAAATGAGGCAGGCAGCTAGGTGGTGCAGTGGATAGAGCACCTGAGTTCAAATCCGACCTCAGACCAAGCACTTGACACTAGCTGTGTGACCCCAGGCAAGTCACTTAATCCCAATTGCCTAAAAAAAACAAATGAGGTTTGTTTGGGTTTTTTTTAATATAAAGCATTGTATTTCATAGATACATAGAAGGCACTTAATAAATGCTAACAGACTGACTTTTCTTCATGTAAGAATTCCATCTTTTGTCATCTTAACTGTGTAATGAATGGACTCTCTCTTCCCTTCTTGGAATTACAGGTTTCCTTCAAAGCCTTGCTTACATGCCCTCCTACTTGAAGCCTTTCCTGAAGCCCCCTAGTGCCTAGTGCCCTTAAATTACCTTGCATTTATTTTGTATATCCTTATTTAATGTACATGTGGTTCCCTGACTTTTCTTTCCCCTTTGAGGGGAGTTCCTATGCGCTTTGGATAAGACAAGAGAGGTATCCCCTCCCTAAATGGAAAGCCCAGCGGATCAGCTGTCCAGACCAGAGCTAGTCTTTACTGTAAAAACCAGGTAACTTGGTAGAAAATAGTACAGACATCTTCTTCAATTCAGTTCAATGCAGTCAGTCAACTAACGTTAATTAATGGATTATCACTCACCATGCCCAGTGCTAAACACAGGGACACAAAGAAAGGCAAAAACACGCAAACGAACCCCTTAGAATTTAACTTAACAAGCATTTAAGAGGCCGTAATCTGCTAGCCGCTGGAGATTGGTGCTGGGGGTAAAAAAAAACAAAGAGAACTGCACTCCTTGCCCTCCAGAAGCTTGGCTTCTATATTATTTCCTTTGGCTTGTAGGTAACTTTGCTCATATTTCCATTGGAACACATTTCCATTTCCCCCTTCTATCCCTCCCCCCACTCCTTCCCACAAAGCAAAGAAAGCACTTTGGTTCTACCTGCAATACTATTCAATGGAGTCTAGTTTTAGATTTCCTCCCTAAAGAACTTTTTATTACCTGGATTTAAAGCTAAATCCTCTAAACTCTGGTAAAGTATGTCTTTGTAAGCCATCTGATAAGCAACACCAGGACAATGGACAATTTACCTCATTAGGTACCTTCAGAATTATGGTTATTTAGGGTTCGGTGAGCTTCCTATTTGCTTTCCAATCAAAGAAATAATACCTCTACAAGTTGGCATTAGAGGGAAAATACTATTACTCCTACTTATCTAGGGGTTATTAAGTAGTAACCTGGAGAATGGAGGGGGGTAGTTAGGGCTGATCAAATTCAGGGATGCTGAAAGTTCTCCTAGGGCTTGGTGGTAGATTAAAAATTAATCTGAAAAGACAGTCCTTGCATGCAAAAACAACAGACTGAGAGACTGGAGAAGGATGAAGAGGAAAGGGCATAGGAATAATTTGTCAGTTTTAATGCAATCTACTTCTTCTACCACATTATACAAAGGCAAGGGATGACTGAATAAGAAAATGTTGTGGTCCATTTATTCCAGGAAATACTGTACCTTTAAATCAGGCTTGCCCAGCTTCTGAATGACTCATTGCTTCTGTACAGGAGTTAAAAAATTTATATTCTGGTTATTTTTAACAAAGAATTTCAGCTGTCTGCAGTAAGTACTGATGGGGATCTCTTTCAGGAGGTGATTGGTGGATTCTTTCAATTTCTGTTTTACCCTCTGGTTCTAGTATATCAGGACAGTTTTCCTTGATAATTTCTTGAAAGATGATGTCTAGGCTCTGTGAGAGATGAACTCTCAGAGGTGAAGCCTCCTCAAAAGGTCAATAATTTTTTATTATAATTTTCAAAGTCCTCCCCCGCTCAGACCCTGTTTTTAAGCACTAACAGAAAGAATAAGCCCTGCCCCACCCCCAACCTGAGCTGTTTGCCCTTGGCTTCCCGCCTCTTTCCTTGTCTTTGAATTTTGGGCCTGGAATGTAAGCCCCACCTCCCAGTTAGAATGTAAGCCCACCCCCAGTTAAGGGGGTAAGGGATAGTGGTGGGTGGAGACTTGTTTGCATAGTGGGTGGAGACTTTGCGTGGTGGGCAGAGGTTTGCTTTTATAAGGCAGCCCCTGTTATTCAGTCTCTCTCTCTCTCTCTTTCCACATGTATCGAAGGAGCAGACAGCCATCTCGTGAGACTGTAATAAAGGTAACCTTTGCTTTCCACCTTGAGAAGTCTCTGAATTTAATTTGGGTTAGGGTCACTGTCCCATAGCAGCTCTTTTTTTTGGTCATGGCTTTCAGGTAGTCCAATAATTTTTAAATTATCTCTGCTGGATCTATTTTCCAGGTCAGTTATTTTTCCAGTGAGATATTTCACATTGTCTTCAATTTTTTTTTCATTCTTTTGGTTTTGTTTTACAATGTCTTGGTTTCTCATGAAGTCATTAGTTTCCATTTGCTCCATTCTAATTTTTAAGGAAGTATTTTCTTCAGTGAGCTTTTGTACCTCCTTTTCCATTTGGCCAATTCTGCTTTTTAAGGCATTCTTCTCCTCATTGATGAACAGTTTCTTTCATTTACTTTGGGAAACATACACAGATATGATCTTCATAGAAGTAGATGTAGATGACTATCAGGATGTTATGAGCAAAACATTTTTTCTGGAGTCAATAAGGAAAAGCTCTTCCCCAATTGATAAATGGTCAAAGAACATGAATGAGCAGTTTTCAGATGAAGAAATTTTTTTGGGGGGGGGTGCTAGGCAATGGGGTTAAGTAACTTGCCCAGGATCACACAGCTAGTAAGTGTTATGTGTCTGGGGCTGGATTTGAACTCAGGTCCTCCTGAATTCAAGACTGGTGCTCTATCCACTTCAACACCTAGCTGCCCCCAGATGAAGAAATTAAAGCCATCTATAGTCATATGAAAAAATGCTCCAAATCACTATTGATTAGAGAAATGCAAATCAAAACAACTCTGAGGTACCACATCACACCTATCAGATTGGCTAACGTGACAAAACAGGAAAATGATAAATGTTGGAGAAGATGTGGGAAAATTGGAACACTAATTCATTGTTGGTGGAGTTGTGAACTGATTTAACCATTCTGGAACGCAATTTGGAACTATGCCCAAAGGGCTATAAAAACGCGCATACCCTTTGACACAGCAATACCACTTCTAAGTCTATCCCAAAGAGATCATAAAAATGGGAAAGGCACTAGAGAACATAGGAATAAATGGAGTCTTCCTTAAAATAATAAATAGTATCTACCTAAAACCTTCAGCAATCATCATATGCAATAGGGACAAGCTAGAAGCATTTCCAATAAGATGGAGGGTGAAACAAGTATGTCCATTATCACCATTGTTGTTCAATATCATACTAGAAATGCTAGCTTTGGCAATAAGAGAAGAAAAAGAAATTTAAGGCATTAGAAGAGGCAAAGAAGAAACAAAGCTATCACTCTGCAGATGATATGATGACATACTAAGAGAATCAAGTAAAAAACTACTTGAAATAATAAACAACTTTAGCAAAGTTGCAGGCTATAAAATAAGCCCACATAAACCATAGGCATTTCTATGTATTACCAACAAAGCCCAACAGCAAGAGATAGAAAGAGAAATTACATTTAAAGTTACTGTAGACATTATAAAATATTTGGCAGTCTACCTACCGGAACAAAGCCAGGAACTATATGAACACAATTACAAAACACTTTTCACACAAATAAAATTAGATCTAAATAATTGGAAAAACATCAGTTGCACATGGGTAGGCTGAGCTAATATAATAAAAATGACAATTCTACCTAAGCTAATTTACTTATTCAGTGCCATGCCAATCAAACTACCAAAAAAAATTTTATAGAGTTAGAAAAAATAATATTCATTTAGAATAACAACAGGTCCAGAATATCAAGGGAACTAAAGAAAAGAAATTGGGGGGGGGGGAAGGTGGCCTAGTAGCTCTTTTTGTGGTGGCAAAGAACTGGAAATTGAGGAGATGCCCATCAATTGAGGAATGGCTGAACAAGTTGTGGTGTATTAATGTGATGGAATACTATTGTTACAGAAGAAATGATGGGGGGCAGCTAGGTGGCACCGGCCCAGAAGTCAGGAGGACCTGAGTTCAAATCTGGCCTCAGATCAAACACTTGACACTTACTAACTGTGTGACCCTGGGCAAGTCACTTAACCCCAATTGCCTAAAAGAAAAGAAAAGAAATGAAATAAAGAACAGGCAGACTTCAGAAAAACCTGGAAAGACTTAAATGGACAGATGCTGACTGAAGGGAGAAGAACCAGGAGAACATTGTACACAGCAACAGCCACGTTATGGGATGACTAACTTTGATAGACTTAGCTATTCTCATCAATGTGAGGATCTAAGACAACTCCAAAAGACTCATGATAGAAAATGCTATCCACATCCAGAAAAAGAAATATGGAGTCTGAATGCAGATGGAAGCACACAGTTTGCTCCCTTTTTGTTGTGGTAGTGGTTTTTCTTCTTTCTGGTGGTTCTTCCTATTGGTTCTAATTCTTCTTTACAACATGACTAATGTGAAAATATGTTTAATATGAATGTATATGTAAAGCCTATATCAGATTACACATCTTGGTGGGGAGGGGAAAAAGGGAGGGAGAAAAATTTGGAACTCAAAGTCTTATGAAAGTAAACGTTGAAAACTAAAAAATAAAAAAATAAATAAATGTTTTTTTAAAAGGAAAAACTCCAGTCAACCATTAATGAATAGAAGTAATTGTGGATCTTGTGAACCATGTGAACAACTATGAGCTTAGGGGGGAATGGGAAAGATTTTCTTTCACTGACCTAAGCAAAATATAGGCTGGTCAGGAAGGCCAAGAATTAAGACCTTGAAGTGCCAGAGACTGTTGGACAGTGACCAGCTTGGTGCAGTAGTGCTCAAATCAAAATCCCCTAAACCCTAGAATCCCAGAAACCCAAGGTTTCTGAGGTCCCTAGCACCCTGTCCTAAGATACCGGGCTTATGAAAATTCAATGCTCTGAATTTCCAAGATTCAAGGGGGTAGGGGGAGCTAACCCTAGGAGTTAAAGATCAGTACAGGAAACTAGGTAAACCAGAGAGAAACTAAGCAAAACTGACTACCCCATCCAAAAGCATAGTAGGGGGCACAGCTGGCCTTGTTGCAAAGCTCAATCAAAGAAAACACTGATAAATACAAAAAAAATTATTATAAGGTCTAGAGGTCCCCGAAAAGAAATCAGGAGCTCCATAACAGCTACAAGCAGAGACACTACAGAAAAAATATTTTCTACAAGGACTACATTAAGTATTTAAAAAAAAAGCAGCAAATAAAAAAAAATTAAGTAAAACTTCTGTAAAAAAAATAGCTTAGTAGAGAAAATAGTAAATCTTACCCAAGAAATGGACTTCTTAAAAACTAGAAGAGATCAAGCAGAAATCAATAAATATGTCAGAACAAGAAATAGGTACTAGAACAAAATCAAAAGACAGGGGGAAAAATGTAAGATGTTGGATATAAAAAACAAGTAACTTAGAAAACAGTCCAAAGAGAGATAATTTAATAATCCAGAACTCCCATAGCAAAGAAAAAAAATGCTATGACTGTCTAAGAAAAAAAAAACAATTCAAGAATCAGGTAATCATATAAGGCCTATCAGCTTCTAGTATAAAGCAGAGGAAAGTAAAGAATTCAATATTCCCTAAAGAAAAGAGATAGATTTATACGTAAGAATAATTTACCCTGCAAAGCTGAATTTAGTTATCCTACAGGGAATGGAATAGAGGACTTTCAAGCATTTCTGGTACAAAGACCAAAACTAAGTAGGAACTCTGAAATATAAACACAAGAATCCCGAGAAACTTAAAAAGATAAAATCTGAGCAATTGGAAATGGCTATATGATGATGAAGGGCTAGTATTCAAATGGGAAAAAAGAAGAGACCCTTCAGAACCTTGTTGGAAAAGGAAATGGCAAACAACTCCAGTATCTTTGCCAAGAAAACCCGCAATGGGCCACAAAGAGTTGAACACAACTGAAACAACTGAACAGCAACAGAACTTTATTATCTTCAAAGGGTATTAGGGAGCTAGTTCAGAAAAACAGAGGTCCTAGGGGCAGATTGGTTCTGTTCTTAGGGTTTGAAGAGGAGGAAAACATAGGAGGGTAAAAGGAGGAATACACTACTCTAGAGAGGAAGAAAGGGATGGAATTTGTTATTTTTTATAAATGGTATGTGTGAGAAGAGTAAACTCACGTGGAGGAAGGGATAGAGGAAGTGGGTATCAGAAAAATGTCATTCTTATCTGAAACTAACAAAAGAGTGTGGAACACACATAGTTTGGTGTAGAAATACATCAGACTCAACACAGAAACACACAGGGATAAGGTAGGAGAGGTTAATAGGGAGAATAATACCAAGGAAGGAAGAGTCACAACCAAAACAAATTTCCTGATCTTGGAGGGAATTTAAAAGGGTGAGAGGAGAGAAAAAAAGAACTAGTATCTAGGGTAGTGCTTTAAATTGTTTCTTAGACATTTGGGGAATGAACAATTTGTGAATATGAACAAATTGTGGATATGATTGTAATGGAATATTCTTGGGATAAGAAAAATGCTAAAAGAGATGATTCCAGACAATCTTGCATAGTATGAACTGATTCAAAGTGCAGGAGAATTTTTTTCTTCTAGGACAGCAGCCCTGTAATGAAAAACAATTTTGAAAGACAGGTATTCTGATGAATACAATGATCAATCATGTCTAGAGGAGGTATAATAAAAGTATATCACACACTCTATCAGGAGGTGCTGTTGTTGTTTGTCCTCAGACATGGAAGCCACCAAGGTCATCCACTACATGCCAGGCCATCGCCAGTCCTGCCACTGGACTTCTATCAATCAGGAGTATCAAGAGACAGAAATGATGGACACAAGGAGCAGAGACATATATTTTTTGGACATAACTAGTGAATGGATTTGTTTTGGTTGACTATATGTTTATTTGTTGCAAAATTGTTCTCTGTCAGGGGCAACTAGGTGGTGCAGTGGATAGAACTCCGGCCTTAGAGTCAAGAGGATCTGAGTTCAAATGTGGCCTCAGATACATAACATTTACTACCTGTGTGACCCTGGGTGAGTCACTTAACCCTGATTGCCTCACCAAAAAGCAAAAAAAAAAAAGGGTGTGTGTGTGTGTGTGTGTGTGTGTTTGTGTTTTGGAAGAGACTTCAGAGGACAGAAGCAAGCAATATTGATGGAGATGTTTTTAAATGAATAGAAAGAAATCAAGAACAAAGCACAAACAGAATAGTTTTGAAAGTGTGCATGTAGAATTCATGAAAGTGTCATTCATAATATGAAGATTGTATGAAGAAGGGGCAGCTAGGTGGCACAATGGATAAAGCACTGGCCCTGAAGTCAAGAGAACCTGAGTTCAAATCTGGCCTCAGACCAAACACTTGACACTTACTAGCTGTGTGACCCTGGGCAAATCACTTAACCCTAATTGAAAAAAAAAAAGATTGTATGAAGAAGAGAGATTGTGGAATGGTGATGCCATTCTAGGAGGCAAGGGATCCCAGATCCCCTTCAAACAGTCCATCTGGAGTTTAGAAATACACCACTCTGGAAAGAGATGATTTTCTCTCTAGACTTCCTCACTCAGGGACCCCTGGATTTCTTCTGTTCCCCATTATCCTCTCTTTCCTTTTTTATGTTCTCCCATAATTTATTTCAACAAGCATTTATTAAGTACAGTACAGTACTAAACCTGAAGATAATGAAAAATGAAATAGTCCCAGCCCTCCAAGAGCATACATTCTGCTAGGAAGGATATAATACCGCACTTTCTGCTACATCTTCTCCCACCTCCAGCCTCAGGTGAGAAGTGAAAGAGACCTTCCTTTGACTGTACTTGACTCCCATCTCCTGCTGAGCATGTCTTCAGAGGCTATTGGCTATCTCCAGTCATCCAGAGGATATCTTGCCACTGGACCCAGAGGAGAAAGTGAGGCTGGTGACTTTGCACATCCCTGCCTCACTTACACTTAAATCCAATTCACTTGCAAGTCATGGCATCATCTTCTTCAAGAATGAAGAACAAACAAGCTGTGAGTAGTCCGAGCTGCTCCACTGGTGACCCAACTAGCCAGTTCCAGTAGGGCAATGTAGCTTCTTGTTTCCTTCCTTCCATCTTTTTTCCCTTCCTTCTTCCCTTTCCCCTTTCTTTTCCTTTCCCCTTCCCTTCCCTTCCCTAAATTTTGATGGCTGAAACCTAGCAAGAGATCTTGGGGTTTATGGGCTAGATTCCTTTCTTGAAGACCTAATTCATTCTGGTTCTCATTGATTGGCCAACAATAGGTCCCAGCCCAAGCTCCCAGATGGCTAATAGTGAATATAAATAGTAAAGGTTTCTGTTTGGGCCAGAAACCCTGAGGGTCTTCCCCTCCCAGATTGATTTTTTTTTTATTAGGTAAAAGGGGTCATTCCTTGGCTCTTTTCTTACCTACCCTTAATCACTGAATGGGCCTCAGTCAAAGTGAGAACTCCGAAAGACCTTATCTTGAAAAGGTCAAGGTCTCCCACTGCATCCAGGGCCTTTTCCAGTCATCCTGCTTTATATCTGGCGACTGGACCCAGATGGGTCCAGAAGAGAGCGTGAGGTTAATGAGTGCACAGCCCTCCCTCACTTAAATCACCTTCCTGATGTCATGGTTCTCTTCGAGAATGAAAGACAAGGGGCAGTAGGTGGTACAGTGGATAGAGCATCCGGCCTCAGATACATAACACTTACTAGCTGTGTGACCCTGGGCAAGTCACTTAACCCTATTGTCTAGCCAAAAAAAAAAAAAGAATGAAAGACAAACAGCAACAACAGCTAGAGGCAGGAGAAGCAGCTTCTATCTGTGCCAAAGATACTCCCACCTCCTTCAGTCAGTCTGATCTCTCAAAGGCAAAGAGGAGCAACCCTCCCTTTGACCTCAGGAGACCCATCTCCTGCTGAGCCTGGCCTTTGAGGAAAGAGGAAGGGAGAATCAGTGGGGAGCAGGACTTCCTTCTTCTCCTCAGCAGGTTCTACTTCTATCTCCTACCTAATCTCCAGCCTTTGGAAGGAAGGGGACTAGTGAAATGGGACCTTCCATCTCATGCAGCACTTATCTCTAGCCCAATCTCCAGCTTCCTCTGGGAAGAGAAGTGGGGCCTTCTGCTCAATGATGAACATTCTCACACCTGGCCATACCTTACATTCCAGTGATTCTGAATCCTTATAGGTCATCAAATCAAAAACATCTGTACAAACATATAAAACATTGCTTTTTTTGCATTACTTTTTTTTAACACTTTAAGTTTTTTTTCACATTTTTTTTTTAGGCAATTGGGGTTAAGTGACTTGCCCAGGGTCACACAGCTAGTTATGTGTCAAGTGTTTGGTCTGAGGCTGCACTTCGAAGCCCTTTTAATTCGTTCCAAATTTCCTTCCTCCCATCCCTCCCCCACCCATTGATAAGGGGAGCAATGTTTTATATGTTTGCATAGATGTGCTGTTTGTTTCTCTACCACTAGATTTTAAGTTCCTTGGGGGCAGGGACTATCTTTTGCCTCTTTTTGTATCCCCAGAACTTTTGCAAGTGCATGACATATAACAAATATACTCTTCCATTTGTTATTTTACTACTCTTGGGAAAGTCACTTCCCCAGGCTTTAGCTTCCTCCATTATAAAATGAAGATGTTAAACTAGATGGCCTCAAAACTCCCTTCCAGTTCTAAATTCATGATCCAATGAGATAAGAGCATTTGTAGGTAGGGGGAACAGATCATACTAAGAGAATACTGTATACATTGACAGAACCAGTTACTATGTCATTTTTGCTTGAAATCGGCATACAAAACAATTCTATGGACTTAAGGTGGGGCAATAAATCTAGCCTACGGAAAAACAAAGCACTAAGTGGAAGACAATATGGAGATACAGGAATAGCTAAAGGTGCCTCTGAAGAAGAATTTGAAGGGATGGTAGGATCTAGTAATGAGTGACAGCAAACTCCAGGCTAAAGACTGATGAGCAGAGAGGGGATGCCCGCCGCCGCCGCCAACCGCCCCCTCCCCCACCCCCGGCCTAAAGAATAAACGGATAACTTTCTTCCCCTGTTACTTTAGCTTCTTAGAGTATCCAGTATCCTTTCCAAAAATTTTATCAAGCTATTTGGGGTGGGGTGTAGTTGCCAGACTTTTGAAATAGGCAATCTTAGTTCTCACTCAGGAGGTACCCATAGACCAGCCCCAACTCCACACAAGCTGCAGATTATGAAACAATTACTTAACTGTTCCATGGAGAGGATAATTAAAGGGGAAGTTACATAACTAGGTAGGGGGGCTGCCTTTACCCAAAGCCAGCACTGGATATGGGGTCTATTCAAGGTGACCTCATTTAAGTGCCACTACCCACAAGTCCCAATATTGCTTCATACTTTCCCTTTCTTTCTCCTTTTGTTATTGTTTTAATTTTAGTTATCATGTAGTCTGACTTGGGTAAAGATACTGGAGTAGTTTAACCTACCCTTCAACTCATTTTACAGGTGAGGGTTAATTACCCAGGTTCAGAGCTAGTGTCTGAGGTTAGACTGAAGTCTGACTTCAGGCTCAGCATACCACCTTAGTTCCTTTTAAAGTTTAGGTTTGTTCACTGCTATTCCCATAGCCTCTAGAATATAGTAGACAATGCTTGAGATTTGTCCTTGGGCACATTTACAAAAGAATCCAAGGCTCAGGAAGTTAATCAAACTTTCCCATAGTCACAAAAGGTAGACAACAAACTTTGATGGTTATATTAATCCAGGTTTTAATTTAACTTTATTGCAATAACATGCCAAACACTGTCATACATGTCTTCACATAGCATAACCTTCAATACAAAAATGAGCTATCAAGAATTTCTAACCATAAATTAAATAAATAAGTGGAAGGCACATTACAAATCATAGTTTAAACAAAAAGATCCCACCATTTTTCAAATCCATGTACTAATTACATCTAAAAGAAACCAAACCTGTAAAATTCACTATGTAAACCAAATAAACCAGATAAGGCTTGAAATGTTTCTTGTTGGTAAGAATCAAGTTCTTCCCATACACATGTAATTGGAAATTACATAGTAGTGCATGCAGATCGAAACATTCATCTGTCATAATGCACATAATGCAGATGTAACTAGAAATCCTGTTTTAAATCTTGACATTGTTCAAGGTAAACATTTTATATGCATCTGTTAAGTGACATGTAACATTTCATACGGGCATTAGTTTTCCACCGAACAGTGTTGAAAATGCTGAAATGCAACACTCCAGGTTCCCAAGTATCCTCTTGACTTTCCATGGTTGAAAAGAATGGCTTATAACAAACCTTAACAGCATTCACTGAAAAGCTAGTTTCTTCCACATTTTGCCCTCAAAATCTTTTACAACATCCAACATACTGGGGATCTTCATTGTTAAAGTCATATCTGTCAGTTAACTTCAGGTTGTGTCGGAAATCGTGGACAACAAGTTTCGAACAAGGTATTCAAAATACAGCTTGTCTCCAATTTCTACAATTCGTTTGGCCAATTCAATTGTACCTTGATTAAATTCTGGATCTGGAAAAACAAAATTAACATGTTCAAAGTAAAATGAGTGTTGATATTCTTGAACTTAAGATCAAATTGATCTGACTTTTCAACAAGCAAGTAAACTATTTCTAAACTTTTTCTGACCCAAGAGGGCATAGAATCTATTCTAACTCAAAATAATCGAAGCAGGGTCAAAAGAGCTTCTAACTCTTTGAAAAAGTTCTCCGGAAGGAAACAAAAACATGATGCAACAACTGTCTGATAAAAATCAGTCCTAAAACACTGATTTACAGCCCTAGATGTTCAACGGTTTGGGTTGTTTTTTTTTTTTGACAGAAGCCTAAGTTTGCTGTCTTTAACTTGATTCGTGTGAGTGGGGGAGGGGGATAGTGGGACATCGGGGTATTGCTGTAGTCCAGAGATGCTCCAAGGATCCAGTTAACTACAAGAGGGACCTGGAGGTTTAGTTTCCTGGGAACAAATTTCTGCCAGGGCTGTTTGCTCCATCCCGCCCCCAACCTCAGTCAAGTTTAGTGATCTTCTTAGCATCCCTAAGCCTCCAGTTCCGACTTTCTCCCCCAAAGGAGACAAATATGCATTCAAGCTACAAGCCAATAAACAGAGCCGGTGAATGAGGCGAATAAAAACACCTTTAGGTCCCACCTTGGCATTTTCCTTTCTTCCCTCCCGCCCCAAGATGGTCTTGACCCAGCAATCAGAAATGCACCTCGCCACTCCATCCCTAACGAAGACTTTCCCCCCTCCCAAGCAGGCTATTCTCTACCAGCACTGGGATTAGACATCTGACCATGGAGAAGCCTCCATGGCTCAGTAGATTTGAGGACTTGGGTTCGAACTATCTATCCCATACCAAGTCAGTTTGAGCTCTCTTAACGGCTTCAGGTCTCAAAATTCTGCCGTCTGCAATACATCTATGGTCCTATGAGAGTGGACGAACTGTGACCTGACCTGATCTAAACTAGAAGGATCGTGGCCTCTAACTAGTGGCCCCCGCTTGCAATCCCCGGGTTGACTCTACCCCTTCCCCATCTCAGATCAGCTACCTCTCTTACCTGCAGGTTGCGGAGGCGAAGGATTGGGCTCACTCGGCGGGAGAGGTTCAGGTGCGTTCTGCCTAGACATCTTGGTCAGACTGGGGAAGAGAGGTTCTGGCCGTAAGACAGAGACGGAGCAGACCGCTGACAATCCTTGCTCCAGACTCTTGCTCTGGAGGGTGGCCGGTAAGCGACGAGCCGCGCTGGGGCTGCGGCGAAGGAGCATTCGGCGAAGGCGTGAGCGTGAGCGTGAGCGTGAGCGAGGCGCAGGAGTTACCTGGAGAGTCAGAGCTCCGCTCTCTGCGAAGTAATGCACCGCTCTGAACCCAGGCCCGCCTTACAGGCTCAAAAAGGGACTTTCCCAGTGACGTAGGGAAACCTCTCCCCCTTCCTTCCTCCCCCGCAGTCAAGCCTTGCCCCGCCCTTCCCTCCTCCCCTCCCGTCCCCCATTGCACTTAGCCCTAAGGCACCTAGTTTCCCTTGTCCCCTCCCCCTCCTCCTGGGCAGCTGAGAGCGCGGGTTAATTTACCCTCCTGACTGCGCGAAGAAAGGAGAAGTAGGAAGCAGCCCCGGCTGCACGAGTGGTCTGCGGCCAGACTTGCCCGAACAAGCTCCTGGGCTGGCGAAGTTGTGGGTGGGGGAGGAGGCGAAGGCCACAAACAGAGCTGGTCCCTGGACGTCCCCCCTTCCCTCCTTGTGTACTGCTGCATCCTCACATCCTCACATATACCTTATAACTTACTTAAAATCGCGAGTGAGAGATTTAGAGAGGCGAGGCTTGAAAACCTGTCATAAATGGATGGAAAATTCCTTGCGGCAGGTGTGGATCTGAAGGAAAGGCCAGCAGGGTACTTTTCCTGGTTGGAGACTTTCCACCCAAGGCTGGAAGGGGAAAGAGTACAGAAAGCCGGGGCGGGAGGAGCCTTCTAGGCTTGGGGCTCTGATAAACAAGCAAGCCAGACGTGGGGAGGGGAGAGTCCTAGTTTAAGACTGTAACCCTGAGAAATGGCCGGAAAATTAACGACATTGGAAATAAAAGGAGGCAGCTCACGACAATAGTTCTGGACAGAAAAGCATCAGATTTGAGATTCTGAGCTTGAAAGGGCAGGGAAAAGTTTGTCCAGTATACTGGAATAAAGAGTTCTCATTCCCTTTCATTCCTGTCATATTAAAATGTTACAAACCCTGTCGTAGCCATAGACAAGAGGGTCGGTTATTTTCCATCCTTGAGTACCATGTCTTTGGCATCACAAAAGCTGACTTGTCAGTTTGGGGAGCGGAGGAGAGAATCACAGCAGAGTACTAAAAATATTGGAGGAGTTAAATTAATACCTTCTGCAAAAGTCTCACCTTTGCACTAATTTCACAATTTTAAAAGAAATAAAATTTCGGGCTATGTTTAGTTCTGAGTAAACAAGTGTCTTTCATAGTATCTGCCATGCTTATCTTTTAAACAGTGCATTGGCACACGTAGGTGTGCCGCAAGCTTAAAATGCTTGTTCTTTGATTGACTGATTGATTGATTTAAAATGAGTAAGTCAGGCAATGATAAATGGCTAATCTACGTGGCAAATCCAAGTAGAGTATGACAACTGTGGGATAATTTTTAGTGTAAGAATATTGAATTTTGTTGAATGATGATAAATATATAAAAGTAGAAGGAAGCAGATTTCTGTAATTGTCACTTAATCACTCAACAAATATTTATTAAACTCCTATATCAAGAATACTGGAGATAAAAAGAAAGCTTAATTCATCATTGTGATCCTACTTCAAAATACTTATTTGTCCACTAGTGTAACAAATTAATGTCTGTTATTTCACACATCAACTCATTGATCAAGTAGACAATGTTAGCAAAAGGCCTTCCGGCCCAAAAAGAGGGATTGTAAATGAAACAGAGTCTGATGACAGATTACAGGATAGCAAAGTTACAAGTAAAAACCAGAGCCTTAAGGAATAGGACTCTTATTAGCCAAAACTTCCAGTACCTCAGTTGCCGAATAGGATGATAGATTTTGAAACCGACACAAGGGTGAACAGCTTTCAGAATACCTGCACAGACATAAGGTTGTCATGAGAAAAGCTTTGTTAACTGGAAATTGGTAGAGGAATGTGGACAGCAGTTAAAATGTAACGGCTAGGTTATCATTGTCACTACATTAAAAGAAAACCAAAACTAAGAATAATAACATCAGTCGTATGGAAAATGACAGAAGAAGGGAAGTCCCCGATGGTGGATGGTGATTAAACAATGTACTTAAAGCAAACTGAGCAACAAGAGGCCTAAAATAAAAACTAAACTAGATTTGCTCCAACCAAAGAATAAATGTCCTTTGATCTTGTCACCTTTCCTTTTCCTAATCTCTCTCTAGCCCCTCTTCCTAGTCTGTTCCTATAATTTGATCTTCTTGGGTTTGGTTTGGTTTTAACCAGTAGGAAAATGCTGCTGTGCTGCTTGGCAAAGATGGGAAGCTCTGAGGGGGGATCTGTGAATGTGTAGCTTAGCTCTGCTCAGCTGCTTTTCTCCTCTTTCTTTTTCATTCATATAGATAGATATGGAAAGGTATTAAAGGGCATAAAGTTTTAAGTTGGATAATGTATTGTAGTTGGATAATAGTTTTATATGTATATGTGTATATATGTATATACACACATACATTCCCACACCACCCCATTGCTGCTATACTTACAAATAGGGATATACTGGTAGGTGTTGAACAGCCAGCTACTCTAACATACTTTTAGGTTTAATCTGCATTATTGACAAACATATACATATATGTATATAACATATGTACACATCAGCATTATTGACAAATATATTTATATAACTTACACACACATCCGCATTATTGACAAATATATCTAGGCCCAGCACTCCATCCACTATGCCACCTAACTGCCCCCTATACATATATATATATGTATGTGTGTATGTGTGTTATGTGTTTAATAAATTCTTCCTTCCTTACTCCATGGAAGTCCATGGAAAATTAGGCCATAGGAGTTGTTTTGTAACTTATTAATAAAAAAAAAGTTTAGTGATATCCCTTTACTCAGTGTCTGTGAGGAAATAGGAACATACAGAATTGCAACTAGGTCAGGGTAACAGATTTTGCCCCCAGTTCAGTACTGGTTGCCTTAGGTGGCAACATTGCTAGTTAAGGTTCTGAGAACATGACTGGGTCAGATCATGACAGTAGTAGTTCGAGGTTTATATCCAAGAATAGATGGCTAATTCATATCAACCTATGTGGGGTTTTGAGGATTTAAATGGAGAATAATTCTTGAATGGAGAATTTCCTTATTTGTTTCTGATGAAATAAAACTGGAAGAAGTATAATTAGGATGCAATCTGCAATATATTCAGGCGTGATTATAGTCTTGGAGTACTTCTGTCCTTATGCAGAAAGACACGAACGCTTACCCTAAGACATTATACAGGAGAATGAGGCTATCCCAGGCAGCTAATGCCCCTTGTTAGGCACTGTGACTGCATTTGGT
Source organism: Phascolarctos cinereus (assembly GCF_003287225.1). Taxonomy (NCBI): domain Eukaryota; kingdom Metazoa; phylum Chordata; class Mammalia; order Diprotodontia; family Phascolarctidae; genus Phascolarctos; species Phascolarctos cinereus. The sequence continues at coordinate 361,054,002 of NW_027555847.1, forward strand.
AATTCTTCCTTCTTTGCTCTGAAGCTGCAACCGCCTGGTGCAGGCTTTCATCACCTCACGCCTGGGTTATCGTAGCAGTACATTGGCTGAGCTCCCTGCCTCAAGTCTTTCGCTATTGCAGTGTCTCCTCCACTCAGCTGTCAAAGCTCAGGGCTAACCATGTCTGCTCACAGGATCAAATGTAAAATCCCCACTCCAATGGCTGCCTGTCACTCCCAGATCAAATATAAAATCCTCTGACATTCAAACTCCTTCACAACCTGACCCCTTCATACCTTTCCATTCTTCCTGTACCTTACTACCTTCCTTATATTCTGCAGTCCAGTGACACTAGCCTCTTTGTATTCCTTGAACAAGACTCCATTTCCCTATTCTGTGCATTTTCACTGGCTGATGCCCATGTTTAGATGCTCTTCCTACTCCTCTCTGCTTCAAGTCCCAGCTAAAATGCTACCTTCTACAAGAAGCTTTTCTTGATTTCCCTTGATTCTAGTGTCTTGCCTCTGTTCATTATCTCCAGCTTATTCTGTTTATAGCATGTTTGTACATAGTTATTTATTACCTGTTGTCTCCCTTCAATTAGACTGTGAGCACCTTAAGAGCACAGACTCTTCTTTTTCCTTTTTTGTATTCCAGTGTTTAGCAAAGTGCCTAGCACATAGTAGCTGCTTAATAAATGGTTGTTGGGTGACTATTAACCACCACATCTTACCCATGCTCTTTAATTCCCCCCCCTCCCCACCCATATATATATATGTATACGTGTGTGTGTGTGTGTGTGTGTGTGTGTGTGTGTGTGTGTATACTACCTATTCTCAAAGGCTCAGTTCAATTCTCTTCCTTCCCCAATGCAACTTTCCTTGAATACCCTAGTATGTATACACCCTTACTTATTTTCATCCACTTTATTTGTCACTTAACTGGATAATTCTGTCACTTCAATGATGAGATTTTGTCCACCAGTGCAGATTGCTCTTCACTAACGCAAATTGCAACCTTTCCCACCTCCTTGGTTAGCAAAGATAGTTTTCATGTGTTGCTATGATCAAAATACTTCATCATCCTAAAACTAAGTTTCTCATGGTCATCTCTACACTCCCGCTTTCTAGGACCACAGTAAGGTTCCAAAAGGAGGATTTTATTACACATTTCATGTTGTTTCTTTTATATATATTATACACATGTACTAGTAAAGGCCTTCTATCCATGGATTAAACAAATACAATAATACTGAAATGTAAAGGTAAAGGTAAATTCTTTTCAGATGTAAATAAAACCGTCCACAATTTACCAAGGGTCAGGTATTTCAATTGCTAAACTGCACGTGGAAAAGTCAGCATAAACAATGATCTTGTTGGGGCACCAATTGAACTTGCTTCTTTGTCTTTTGCCATTCCTCTGCATAATAGTCCAACTGAAGTGTTGAAAGTGAAAATGGTTGTAATGAGGCTGCTCAGTGTGAGCAAAAGCGGAGTCTTTTACTAAAGGAACTGCTCTGGACCAGCAAGGATAGTTGAACAGGAGAAACTAGACCTTTCCCATCTCCTGTCTGCAGGCAACAAACTTCAGAGTGGAGACTGATCAGATGTTATAGCAGGGGTTTTTGACAAACCTAAGCTGAATCTAGCTGAAAGAGTTCAGTAGTATTCTAGCTAAAAAAAATGATCACCATAATTCTGGAGCTGAAGAGAATACAGTAACACCCAGCTGTGTCAGCTGGGGTGCAGCTAGTGCAGATGGTAGAGGCCAGGACTGGAGATCTGAGTTCAGAGCTGGCCTCAGATACTAGCTGTGTGACCCTGGGCAAGTCACTTAACCCTGTTTGCCTCACTTTCCTCATCTGTAAAATGAGCTGGAGAAGGAAATGGCAAACCACTTCAGTATCTTTGCTAAGAAAACCCAAATGGGGTCATTACTTATCCTTCATTCAACAACAACAGCAATAACAACCAGCTGTGCCAGTAGCTGAAAGAATAAAAGACTACAGCTGCCCATTGATTTGTCTAGCAAAGACACCACACTCTGAGAAAAGCCCAGTGGTGGGCAATTGGGCCAGCTCAGGCTAGCAACAGCAGCCAAGCCCCAGAGTGACCTGCTTGGCCCTAGCTAGTGGCAGCTGCCCAGTCACAAAGCAGCCCAGCCCAGTGGCAGAGCAACCTCAAGCCCCTTTGCCACAAGAGCCAAGCCTGGTGAGAGGCCAGCTCAACAGCTGAGTGACCTGAATCAGATCTGCATCCAGTGCAAATACTGTGCCATGCAAGGGTCCAGCCCACCTCACTAGCTGAGGACCAGCTCATGAGGACCTTCTGGATAGGAAGGTGCATTAGGTCCAGCAGTTGCAGAGTTGAAGGTTGCCTTGGGGCTAAGTATGTTACCTAGCTATAGGTTCTGCATTACTACTGTACTTCAAGTTAGTGCCTGCTTTTCACCTGCCGCTCCTCAAGGACTCTGTGTGTATTCATGGAAGTGTGTATCCTGGGTTTGGGGAGGAAATACTTCGTAATTTCTCTTCTTGTGTGCTATTCGAGTAAATGCACTGACAAGAACTTAGGACTACTTACTGGCTGTTATGGAAAGCACAATGGAGGGGGATTTTGAGACACAAGTTCAGAGAACAGTCATCCACAGGGTTACCCCAAAAACCCTAAGAATGTTAGCAACCACTCCTCTGGGATTTCAGTCTGTTAGTGCTATTGTGTGCTGGAGTGAGACCATAATGCTGGAGTGAGTCCATAATGGTAATACATACATGCATACATGCATATATACATATATGTTTTTTCCAGCTTTTTGTGGCAGTCATGCCCTTCATTTTATAGAAAACTTTATTTGAACTCTTGTGATAAAATTCTGAACAATAAAATAAAATAAATGAATAGCCTGTCACTCAGGTGACCAAATCATCTCCAAAGGATGATTTTTAAAATAGTACATAAAGTTTATTCTTAATCTAACAATATTACAAATAACATATTTAGGGGAAAAGTGGGGTGATGCCAGCAAGAAGTGTTTTTATGTAATCAAGACCATTGCTACGTCACCATCACACTACTGGTTCAGGTTGACCCTATAATCCACAAAAACCCCTGAAGACTTTTTTTCCCCTCAGACAAATGGGCTACCTAACCACACCTCCCCCATCTTATACTTGTGAAGTTGAATTATTGAACCCAAATGTAAGACTTCCTAAGTTCTCATCCCTATTGAATTTCATTTTTATTAGGTTAGTCTAGTTCTTTAGATTGTCAAGATATTGATGCCATGCAGTGTGTTAGCTAGCCCTCCCAGATATGTGTCATCTCTATATTAGTTAAGTATGCCATCAAAGCTTTAATCTAATTAGCTCTGGGCCAAGGAAGGATATCCTCCTAAATTGTTCCACTGAATGAAATCTCTTGGGCAGGGAATATTTCTTTTTTTGTCTTTGTATAGTCAGTGCCTAGCAAAGTGTCTGGTACTTAGTAGGCACTTTATAAATGCTTGTTGATGACAAATTGAAGATAGAACACATCAGGTACTTAATGCTTTAAAATTCAGATTAAGCACAAATCTTTAGATTGTAAATTCCAAGAGGGCAAGAGCTGTGTAAACAATACTTAGCCTAGTACTTTGCACGTAATCAATGCTTACTGAATCAACAATTGAGTTGATCTGGCCTGTGACTATCCTAGCGCACCAAAATAACCTGACTTTGCCAAATGCTTTGCTAAAATGGAGGTAAATGATATCTACAGTAGAGACTCTTAACCTTTTTCTGTGTCATGGACCCCTCTGGTAGTCTGGTAAAGACTGTGGACTCCTCAAGATACTGTTTTTAAATTTATATAACCATATAGCATTACAAAGGAAATCAACTATATTAAAATGCAATTATCAGAATATTAGAAGACAAGTTAATGGAGCCCAAGTGAAGAACCGCTGATTTATATCATTCTCTGGCACGGACTTTTGCCACTTTGTTGGGAATGATATGAAACGTCAAAGTAGTTTCTTGCTTCTCTTTGGCAGTATCATTTGTGCCCTCATAAATCTTGAGAAAGTTCCTCTTCATTTCTTATGTATTCATACAGGAAGACAGCGGGCTTTTCTATTGTTGTTTTCTAATTGTCATCAATCAACCACTATTACTCATTCAGGATGTCTTATCTAAAAACTATACTTAGCTAATTGTAGCTTACTAGCTAAACAGCATAGAGATTATGTTTTACCACTTTTGTCTCCCACGTAGCTTAACACTGAAAACCCTGCCCTCCCACAACACAACCTTTTGTGCTATTATCACGATTAGACCAATGAATGGTCTGATCCAGGATGGTAATTTCCTGTTTGCACATTAGACAACACTATATTAGTATATATTACTAGTATATATTTTATTAGTATATATTATATATTATATATATATAATATATATTATATATTAATAAGCCTACAAGGGAAGGTAGAAGAGGGCAGAGGGACATGCAGATCAATCAATCTAAAAGCAAACATCTATTATGTGGCAAGTATTGTGATAGGTTCCCAGGATACAAAGACTGAAAAGAAATAGGTCTTGCCCTGAAAGAGCTTATTTTCTATTTAGAGGATAGAATATGAACAGATATAAATAGATATGAAATACATAAAAAGTAATATTTAGGGATGGAAGATTAAAAATAGTATAGGGAAAAAATGAATAGAAACCAGGCTAGACCTCAGGAGATTTATCTCTTACTGCTCTCAGTAATAATATTGTGTTATTCACTACATCCAACTATATATCCATTCAGCTATGTGGCACAATTGAATACAGTGCTGAGCCTGGAGTCAGGAAGACCTGAGTTCAAATTTAGCCTCAGACACTTACTATCTATGTGACCCTTGGCAAGTCTATAACAGAGAGACTACCATAACTGGCAGCAGTAGTAGCTGAGTCTGTTGAGGAACTTCCCCAAAAGATCAACCAGTTTGATCCTGCCCATCAACGGACTGGCTTGTCCATAAAGACATCATGCTGTGCAACAGTTAGCTCAGCTGATCGAAGAAGCAACTCACCCCGGGCTATGCCACACCCAGCAACTGGGTGAGGATTCTAAGAGAATAGAAAATAATTCTGGGGACCTGGAGTCACAAGGTACTCCTCAACCCCACATGGTCCTTATGTAAATTCCTGAATACCTTTGTCCTTTAAATTTGAGCCCACTCTCCTTAAGAATTAAGTGTGAGCAGAGGGGAATAAGTTTCTGTTTTGTAGGATATATTCATAACTTCTGTCCTTGATATGCTTTTTCAGTAATTTTTCCATTGTTCACATGCAAGTCAAGATGTTGCCCCATGATGTTATTGGTCCTCTTCAAAAATGAAGGACAAACAATAACCTTTTCAGTAAATATCCCTTATAATTGATGTTAACTGGTAACGTTGGTGAATGCACTAGATAGGTACCTGGGAATGATAGTGTTAGGAGCCCCTCTGCTATCAAAGTTACCTGATAATTGAAGCCCAAGGACAGAAGTAGCTAGCCACCCTCTGAGAATTCAACCTGTAAGTAGGAATAGGGGTTGAAAGAGTGAGGCCAGAGTGGGTCCTACATTAAGAAAGAGACTGGTTGTGAAGAGGTTTAAATGTCAAACAGAGGAATTTCTATTTGATCCGAGAGGTAATAGAGCTCCACTGGAGTTTTGTGAGTAGGAGGGTGACATGGTCATACCTACACTTTAGAGAAATCACTTTGGCAGCTCTATGGAGGATGGATTGGAGCAGGGAGAGACTTATGGTAGGTAGGTTAACTAGCAGTATACTGTAATAGTCTAAGTGTGAGGAAATGAAGGCCTGTGCCAGGGCAGTGGCAGTGTCAGAGGAGAGAAGAGGGAATAGTCAAGAGATGTTGCAGAAGTAAAATCAACAGGTCTTGGCAACAGGTTGCACATGAAAGATGAGAGATAGTGAGGAGTCAAGGATGACACTTAAATTGTTAGCCCGAGGGACTGGCAGGATAGCGGTGCCCTCAAGAAAACAAAGGGAAGTTTGTAAGGAAGGAAGATTTAGGGGAAAAGATAAAGAGATAAGTTTTGGACATTTTGGGTTTAAGATGTCTATTGGACACCCAGCTCAAGATTTCTAACAGGCAGTTTGAGATGAGAGACTGGGGGTTGGTGGAGAGGTTAGTGTAGGATAGGTAGATGTGAGATCAACATAGAGATGATATTTAAATCCATGAAAACTGATGAGTATAGACTCTAAAGTGGTCTCTGTTCTCTCTTTCTCTGTCAAATATAGTGAGTATAATAATGTACATGGAAAGAGCAAAACTAAATTGAAAACTGAATGCTTGTAATCATATGACCAAACTTGACCCAAGGAAGAAGTGAGGAAAAAAAACAAACACCAGTCTGTCCTCCTTAGCAGAGGTAGGAAAGTATGAGTGTGGAATGCTGTATATAATATCAGATCATGTACGTGTGGATGAGTTTTGTTAAATTCTTTTAAGAAATTTGTTTTTTTGGGGGCAGCTAGGTGGAACAGTGGATAGAGCACCGCCCCAGGAGTCAGGAGAACCTGAGTTCAAATCTGGTCTCAGACCAGACATTTGACAACTACTAGCTGTGTGACCCTAGACAAGTCACTTAACCCCAATTGCCTCATGCCCCCCCCAAAAAAATTGTTTTTTCATTCTGTGTTATAAGGGATGGTTCTCCAGATGGAGAAGTAAAATTGAAAGAAGATTTTTAGAAACAAAGGCAATACAACATGACTAACATGGAAATATGTTTTGCATGACTGCACATGTATAACCTATATCAAATTGCTTGCCTTCTCAATGAAGGGGAAAGAGAAAGGAGGAAGGAAAGAGAAAGAAAAGGAACTCAAAATTAAAAAAGAATGTTAAAAATTGTTTTTACATGTAATTGGGGAAAAATAAAATATTAAATCATAAGAAAAGAAATGAAGGCGATATAAAAAACAAAACATATCAATGAAATTTCAGGAAAATTTTTTAGCTTTTTTGAGGTATCATAGTCCTAGAAGCAAAGTAGGTGTTCATAGGTTGGTGAATTATTAAATACATTGTGGTACATAGATGTAATATAATATTTTTGCCATAAGAAATTATGAATATAAAGAAATCAGAGAAAATATGGGAAGACTTTCTATGAATTAATACAAAGTGAAGAAAGTAGAACCAGAAAAAAATATAGTGACTACAACAACGTAAATCAAATTGAAAAACCAATAAAACAAAACTGACTACAATGAAGCTTAACCCTGAAGAAGACATGAGAAATTACATCATAATGTATTTCCTTTGCAATAGTAGGGGATAGAATATTGTATTTATTATTAATCTCAGTTACTATTGGTAAATTCTGCTGAACTCATTTTAATCTCTTTCTTTTTTGTTTTTGTTTTTGTTTTTTTGTTTTCTTTTTGGTGAGGCAGTTGGGGTCAAGTGACTTGCCCATAGTCACACAGCTAGTGACTGTTATGTATCTAAGGCCGGATTTGAACTCAGGTCCTCTTGACTCTAGGGCCAGTGCTCTATCCACTGCAACACCTAGCTGCCCCTCGTTTTTCTTTTTGTTGTAAGATCTTCTGAACAAGAAGAGATATAATTGGAATGAAGATGATATAAAACCAAAAGAGAACAATAATGCTAAAAATTTTAACTCTCCCCCTATTAGAATAATTATCAAATTTGGCTTAAGGGAAAAATGCACCTGTAGGAATGGAAGGGAGGGAGATGTAGATTTGAAGATGACTGTGATTTTTTTTGAAGGCATCCATTTTTTAAAAGGTATCCATAAAGCTTTTAAAAGTAATATGTAATTCTCCCTTCACTTCTGTGATTCAGTCCTCTGAGGCCTGCTCTAGGTTGTGGCTTGCGCGCCCACGCAGTGCTGCGCTCTGCTACCAGCCTGGTATGACATACCTTTCGGATCAATCATCCAGGTTGTCTTGGGCTGGAAATTTGTTTCACTCTGTCTTTTTGTGGGTTAAGCTGCCTTAGAATTTGTTTAGAGCCATTTTTATAGGTATTGGGAGGGGTTTGGGGGAGAGCTCAAGCAAGTTGCTGCTTTCACTTCGCCATCTTGGCTCCACTCCCTTCACTTCTGACAAGTGTTGCCATGGGAGCATGAGATTCAAAAAATTTCTATGTCAGTTGAGCAGGCATTTTTCTTTCCAGAGATCCTAAAGATGAGTAATATTGAACTTGGCATTAGAGAAGAATTCAGGGGTTGAGGTAAATGGAGAGGGGGATCCATCTTGGGAGTCAGGGAGTATAGTCCCATTCCTCTCAAGACCTCTTGTGGTTATCTGAGGAGAACAGGTGGAATTTGAGAGACCAAGGGACTACTAGCCAGAGACTGCCAGAGACTGCCAGAGACTGCCAGAAACTGAAAGTACTGGGTCTTGCTTAACTGCCAAGATGGTCAGAATTCTTTTCTACTCCCTTCTCCATTAGTGGTAGCTTATACCATAATTGTCTCTTTCCCATTCAATTGGCAGATAATTCACTTCATTTTCTGTCTGATAAAGGAAGAGGTGAAAGAGAGAGAATCTGATTGTACATTCTTGGATGCTATTCAGAAGTTATGGAGACTAAGCTGTTCTTTTCCTGCGGGTTAACTCTTTTTAATTTCTATTTCAATTACTTGATAAAATTGATGGTCACAATCCCTGCCTGGTGTGGTAAAGGAGAGTGGCAGGTCTCGAGTGGGAGAGAGATGAGGTTTTTTTTTTCCCTTAAAGAGATAGGAGGTCTCCCCCACCCAGTCAGGAACTGGGGTGAAAGGGTAGGCCCTAGAAACCAACAAACAATCAAGATTATATGAGCTTAGATTATTTTGTAGGCCCATAGACACAATTAGAGAAATCCATAAGGAAAAGTGGGCCAAGGAAAACCCAAAGCAGTAAAGTCCTCTGCAACCAAAAGTGTTGTTAAAGATTCAGTCCACAGAAAATCCTAGTTTACCCAGATCCAGGTCTGCCTCAAAGCCTTCTGGGAGATAAAATTCAGAAAAAAAAAACCGTGGTACCTATGACAAACCAAAAATTCTCTTTATTTATCTCTATTTTTTTTCTTTTGCTTTCACCTAACTCCCATCTCTTACCTGTCTTCTGTGGAATATCTGCACATGGATGTCCTGTCCACATCTCAAACTCAACAATGACAAAACTAGGCGCATTCTCTACCGTCCCCCACGTGCACCCCCCTTCCCAACTTCCTTGTTTATAACAACAGGTATTTCATTCTCCCAGATTAAAATTTGGGGCTCATCTTTAGTTCTTCCTTTTTCTTTTACTCTCTGTATCCAAGCTGTCACCAATCCCTGTTTATTCTTTTTTCCAAATGCCTCTGAGATTATAGACTCAGAGAAATCTGGGAAGACTTTTGTGAACTGATACAGAATGAAGTGAGCAGAACTAAGAAAAATACTTTATACAATGATCAAAATAATGTTAAGAAAAACATTTAAAACTCTTAAGAATTCTGATCACTGTAACGAACAATCACGACTTCAGAAGACGGATAGTGGAGCAAGCTTCCCTACCCATTGCCAAAAGGTAATGACTAGAAGTAGAAAATGAGATATACTTGGTTAGACAGGACCAAGGTGTGAATTTTTTTCTCTTTTCCTACACTTATTTATTGCAAACAAGTGTTTTTTATCTGAAGAAAGGCAAAAGTTTTGGGAGAGAGGTGATAGAAATAGAAATTGGATCCATGATTTCATTTGTATAATGTAAAATTGAAAGTTGATTTTATTCTAATTTTAATTTAATTTAATTTAATCTTAATTTTGTTAGGACTTAAACTAGATTTAATAGTACCTTTCAAGATTCCTTCTCCTTGTAAACTTCATCCACCACCCACATCCCAGAAACTTACTTAAAGGTCAAACTTTTGTATTGTAATTGCCTCCACCTTTGTAACCCCACCCATTATCCACTTTCCAGAGAAACTTGATTAACCTAAAAGGTCAAATCTCATTAATTTAAACTATTATTTATTTAAAGTATTATTATTCCCACAGACAGGTCAATCACTTAAGATCCTTTGTCTTGTGACAGAATCACATTTCTGGACTGTGGTTAAAGGGAGGTCCAAATGATGTAATCTCAGTTCTATGTCATAATAGCCATCAGAAGACATGCTTATGTGGCTTGAGATTTTGCTGTCATTTTACTAACCTCAACTCTCTGAGTTCAAATCTGGCCTCAGACACATACTAGCTGTGTGACCCTGGGCAAGTCAATTAACCCTATTTGCCTCAATTTCCTCATCAATAAAATGAGCTGGAGAAGGAAATGGCAAACCACTCCAGTATCTTGCCAAGAAAACCTCAAATGGGGTCACAAAGAGTCAGACATGTTTGAAGATGACTGAACAACAACAGCCTTGCTAATAAGTTGATCATGCTTGGAACTTTCAGAACTTCTCTCCCACCTATGATGGAACTATTCACATTCAGAGAAAAAAGCTGATGGGAGTATGAATGCAGATCCAAGCCTACTATTTTGACTTATCTTTGCTATTTCCTTCTCCAGCTCATTTTACAGATGAGGAAACTGAAGTAAAAAGTGACTTGCCCAGGGTCACACAGCTAGTACGTGTCTGAAGCCAGATTTGAACTTGGAGAGATATGTCCTGACTCCAGGTCTGGCCCTCTATATACTAGAACACCTAGCTGTTAAAGTTATTATATATTTAAAAATTATACTAAATGGAAATTCACACTTTGTTCTTTCTGTTCACTTAGCAACTAGGTGGAGCAGTAGATAGAGCACTGGGGCTATATTATAAATTCAGCATTTAATTGGAGTCAGGAAGATGAGTTCAAATCCAGCCTCATATACTTAGTAGTATATGAATAGTCAGCAAGTCACTTAACCTAAGTCTACCTCTGTTACCTCAACTATAAAATGGGCATAATAATAGCACCTACCTCCCAAGGTTGTTGTGGGGATTAAATGACACAATATTTGTAAAGTGCATAGCAGAGTGCCTAGCACAGAATCGATGCTTAACAAATACTTGTTTCCTTCACATTCCCTTTGTATCTGATAATATTCATGTAATTTTTTGTTTTTAAGTTAACAATAAAAGGCAAAATTAAAATATAGTCATCCTCATTTACCATCTCCATTCCTGTAACTATCATTTGAGTGTAGAGCCTCATCCCCTAACACCTGGATTATAGCAGCAGGCTCTTAATGTTCTCTCTGTTTCCTGGCAAAAACTGGCAGAAATAAGGGAGAGGACTTTGTTAGTGCAAGGAATTCTACCTTCAAAACCTATACATCCTCTATGGGAAGGGAGCTTCCCTGATTTGAAGGAAATTGAATGCATTTATGAAAGCACGCTGTTTACAAAGAGATGTAGTCATGTGGAAAGGTGACTCATGAGATGAATGTAATAGAATAGCATTGCACCATAAGAAATGACAGAGACAGTGTGGAAAGTGGATAGAGAACTGGTCTTCAAGTCAGAAAGGCCTGGCATATGGCTCATCATAGCTATATGATCCAGGACAAATCATTTAAGTGCTCAGTGTCTATTGTGGGCCAGGATAGTAGTGGAAATGTGGAAGCATGAGTTAGATAATCCCACAACACTAGCTAGGACTTGTAAACAAGGAAGCTGTGGTAAGGACCCATTGCAGTTTGAATTAATTTTGCACCTGTCCAGGAAGTTCTATCAATTTCAGAGAAGATGTGTCCCCTGCACTGGTACAAGAAGATTCTTGGCTGGGAGTTTATAAAGCCAACGAAATCACAGGTCTAATGCAAAAATGGAGGCCAGGCCAATGAGTCTAGCCCTTACGAGCATGCACAAAATTTTTGATAAATACAATCCTCAAGTTGACTTGGGAGCACGTTCAGACATTCTGTAGCTGGTTATGGTCTACTTACCCTGGGATGAAAAAGAGGCTCTAATTGACTATGGTTCTAGAACTGGGAGCATTCAGAAGGTATAAGTCTATCTAGGTCTGCCCCGGATCTGATATTTCCCGCCTTGTTCAACTGAAGAACCAAGCCCTCAGTTGAGAGAGAGACCTCAGGCCTTTATCTCCCCACTGAGGCAGACATGATGTAGCCCACGAGCATATGTTTCTACTGTTACTTCTGTCCCTACAGTGTCTATTCTTCCTGTTTCTAGGTGAAGGAGATTAGAGATGGCTAGGTGGCACAGTGGATAGAGTCTGGGACTAGAGTCAGGAAGACCTGAGTTCAAATCTGGCACTTACTAGATGTATGACTCTGGGCAAATTACTTAACCCTGTTTGCCTCAGTTTCCTCATCTGTAAAATGATCTGGAGAAGGAAATGGCAAACCACTCCAGTATCTCTGCCAAGAAAACCCAAAATGGGGTCATGGAGTGTCAGACATGATTAATAATTAAACAACAACAAATAACCTTTGTTGTTTGTACCTGAGAAAAATTGAGGGGATGACCTTGGCGAGGCTAATGCAGGATCCTTTTTTTTTTAAGTGAGGCAATTGAGGTAAAGTGACTTGACCAGAGTCACAAAGCTAGGAAGTATTATGTGTCTGAGGCTGGATTTGAACTCAGGTCCTCCTGACTCCAGGGCTGGTGCTCTATCCACTGCTTAGCCTAGCTGACCCAATGCAGGATTCTTCTGACAGTTTCCCTATTGTACCATTGCATTTTTTGAATAGGAAATTTTCCCACCCAGCTAATTCTGAGCCTGGCTCTAATACCCTATTAATGACATGATTGGGTGATCGATACAACTCTTACCTGGACTCAAACTGAACTGGGGGAGTATTTTCCTTCTGCTATAACTTTATCCTTCCTTTTTCTTTCACAGCAAATTTCTGTAATCAAGATAGGTTACCTTTAAAGTATTTGTTGTTGAAATTAATATTTAAACATCTAAGTTAAGATAAGAAGATACAGTGTGACCCTGGGCAAGTCACTTAACCCCCTTGCACAGCCAAAAAAAAAAAGATAATGAGATACAGGTTCCTAAACTTGCAATCCACTTGCAAATATAGTCATCATATATATTACCATAAGGCATCCTTCAAATCTCTCAGACCAATGTGGGAATAATTAGACAATGATGAAAAAAGCTTGTAGGATAAACATAACTCTATTAATTAATAAAGTTAAAAGTCAGAAACATTTTTCTGTTTTGTTTTTAAGATTTTAGTGAAATCAGTAATATCAGAAGAGAATAACTGAACATATTTTAGACATCTGTTGTCTATTATTACAATTGAAGTTGAATAAGCATCTTTTAGTCCAGTCCACCCACCCTCTCAGGGTTGCTATAAGGTGCTCAGCCTTCCCCATACCATATATCATGCAGTATATAAATGTTGGCTATTGTGATTATTTCATTCTCAGTGCTCCATTCTGGGTAATTATAGACTAGGGTTTAGATGTGACTACTATATAATATCTTAAGTATTTTCTTATATTGTGCAAATTGAGAATAGTGCTGTATTAGAGCTCTTTACCTTCTCTAGGCTCTATGTCTCAGCATAGTCATAACCTCTGTTAAAATTCTCAAAGACTGCATTTAAGGAAGTGGGGTCACACCCTGTCAGAGTGAGATCAGACTCCTTAGAGCCTTTGCCTGGGCCAAAAATCACAATACCCTATCAGCCATCCAGCTAGGATAATTGAGTGTGAAACTTTAACGACTATGGCTTATAATATTTAGTCCAGCAAACTTTGATCTAACAATTATGAACAGTTGTGCATTTAAACCAGTAGAGCATTATATGTATTTCCCAGTAATTTTATTGTGAGATTTGTTTGTCTTATGTGACTTTATTTACCACGAGCTATATCTTTCTATTAGGATGATTAATCAGAACTTATTACCATTCCTTGTCACCTCTGTTTCCCAGTGTAAAGGATTAAATGGGTAACATCCACCCCACTCCCCACCCCTCAGGTTGTCCCTTGTATATGTTACCTTTTTGTTGTTCTAGATGTGCTGGATTTCTGATGAAATGTGTTTTGCACTAATGACTTTCCTAATTATAAAGATTGTAAGTTTAAAAGCCACTTGTGATAGAATGAAAAGTTTTCTGTGAAGGATGATTTGGAAATACATTTACCTACACTGCAATCATCTAAACTTGTTATAGAATTTTTGCGATACTCTTATGTTATTGTGTTCCTAATGTGTCTCTGAGACTTCTGATATGTGGACAGAAATAATACCTTTTTGTTAAAATTGTGTTACATGCATCTCTTGCCTGCAGAGATTATCAACTGTTTACCAAAGCCTTAATGATTATAAGTCATGAAATCGTTGAGTACTAGCACCCAGCCACAGTGAGGAAACTTAGTGTTTATTTTAATGGACCACCACATATCCCTTATGAAATTATATGTTAACATATTGGAGTCAGCCATCATGATACTCACTCCCAGATTTTGCTTCTGTCTGTCTCTGATCTCTTTAGGATATAGGTAAGGAATACATTTTCAGACATACCCACTGTGCTTTCTTTTAAAAGGCTTGATCTAGTTGTTTTTTTCAAAGGATAGTTCTAACCATGGGAGGAGGGAAGGAGTTATTGGGAAGTAGTAGTGATGTTAAAAAAAAAAAAGCATCAACACAACCTTAAAAAAGAAAGATGACTCATGCTTAAATTTCATCATCTCATATCTGCTAAATATAAATATAACCTCTTTTGAGGTACAAGGAAAAAAGGGTAAAAATGACTTAGGCAGAGAGGAACTAAAAGAAAAAGAGGAAATGAATTTTCTGTGTTTTACACCCATATATGCTGTACCCTGGGAAAATGATTTGGGTGCCAGTTGAAAATGTACTGTTTTCTTAACTGATTTTTTTTTAAATTAAGTCAGTCATGGCCTTTATTAACAAGTTAATTTGATGTTTATTGACACTTTTTATTTCTTAAATCACAAATATTCGCCAATATGTGACCCTCTTTCCCTATTGAAAACTCTCTTGCAACTATAAAGTTAAGCAAAACCTACTGACAAACTAAAGTCTGAGAGCAGAAGAGGGAAGTGTGTTTCATAATCTGTTCTCTAACTAAAATTAATCATTGTAGTTTATCTGAGTTTGACAGGGTGTGTGTGTGTGTGTGTGTGTGTTTGTGGTTCTAATTTCTTTGCTCCAAATCAGTTCATATTAGTCTTCCAATGTTTCTGAATTCTTCATAATCATTGTTTCTTGTAGCATAGTGATATCCCATCACACACACACCACACACACACACACACACACACACACACACACGCATACATACACACACACCCCTCAATCTAATCAACCCTTCCCCAATTAATTAGCACCTATTTTTTTACTGAAATTTTTTGCTACCACAAAGAATGCTGCTACTATGAAGATTTTGTTATACATTTGTTATTCCTTCCATTGAAATGCTCATATTAGGTGCCTTTTAGCTTTATTTTAGGAAAAGGTCCAAGAGGAGCAAAAACTCTCCATGAATTTGGTAATGTGTTTGGAAGTGGGCAAAAACAATCCTACTTCAGGTGGAGAGACTGTTGGCAGATCCTAGACCTCAACCTCTTTCCCTTAAACTCCCAAAGACTTGTGCTTCCAGCTAGGAATGTACTTCAGTATTCTGGATTCAGCGGTCATCATGCACAGTTTGGGAAAGGACTGGGATTTGAAGGTAGGATATGTAATGTTTTGCCAGATAAAGACATTGTTGGGACAAGTAACAATACTGGAGGCACTGGAGTTTTTAGACTGTAGCCTCTAATAGGTTCACTCATGATCCGGGCAGATAGGAAGACAGCCTCGGAGGGGTTAAATAAGCTTACTTTATTCTAATCTAGTCTTCTTAAGAAGGTTGCTGATAATAGGAGCACCAATTCCTACAGCATTCCCTAATCACCTTTCCCTAGGCGCAGGCAAGAATGGTAGGAGCTACAACTCCTAAAGCCTCAGTGGGGGCCAGTTGAGGCAAGTGGCCAGATTCCCCCCAAGCCTTGATGGGGGCTGATCAAGGCAGGTACATGCATTCTTCTATGCATTATCCAAATCCCAGAATAGGTTCCCCATTCACTGACCAGTGCCCACTTGATTTAAAGGGCAAAAGACAAAGAAGGCATATTGCCAACAACAGCCTCACAGGTTAACTTTAGCGATATCATCATGACCTAGCACAGCGCAGGAGTACATTATGTCATCCTTATATCTCACTTCAACTGCATGGTAGAAGTTGTTTTCAACCATAATTTGTGGGAAATATTATCTGTTTTGGCCATGGATACTGGGATCTATTATCTAAAAAGAATAACAAAAATCCTCCTTACACACAGTAAAATCCGCCTTACTTACAGACATCCTTCAAATAAAAACTCAGAAAGCACAAGCATTGCTACCGATTGGGACTCAATTGCAGACACTTCTGGTTGGATGGGCCCTTTTCTCCCTCCCCGTAGGCTATATTTTTTCAGGGTTTAAACTATCATCTCTGTGCAGATGACTCCCAGATTTACACAAACAGCTCCAGTCTCTCCCCTGAGTTTACATCTCAGATCACCAACTGCTTGCTGAGACGTTTCAAACTGAATGTCCCAGAGGCATCTTATACTCAACCTATCTTAAACTGAACTCATCTTTTCCCCCAAGCCTTCTGCTCTTTCAGTGTTCCCTATTTGCATTCTGAGTACAGCTGTCCTTCCAATGTATCAGGTTTATAACCTCAGTATTATTCTGGACTCCTCTTTTTCTTTCCTCCCTCCATCAGTTGCCAGATTTTGCTACTTCACAAAATCCCTCAAATCTCACATCTGACCTCTTCTCTCTATTCATGCAACTACCACCTTCTTTCAGATGCTTATCACATTTCATTTAGACTGTTGCAAAAGCCTTCTAATTTGTCTCTCTTACCTGGTCTCTCCCTACTCCCGCACCAAATCCACTGCTGCCAAAGTGATTTTCCTTGACTGAAGATCCAACCACGCGAATCCTTTCCTCAGCCAGCTTCAGTGGCACCCTATCACCCTTAGAGTAAAATATAAATTCCACCTATCCTTAAATTGTCTTTTAACCCTAAATTCATTTCTAACACTAAAAAAATCAGTACTCTCTCTTTTCTCCCTCTACCTGCCTCCGCTTCCCCCAAGTACCCAGGGTTTACCTCTGAGTGGTAAAGATTTTCCAGTAAAACACTGGTATACAGGAAATGTATATGAACATTGCAAAGTTAAGGAAATAAGTTGAAATTGTCCAATGCTGTATGAGGCAACTTTTAAGGATTTAAAGTAATAGACCTATATGAATACTAAATTGGAGAGGGTCTCAGAATTTGTCTAATTCAATCCATGCCCAAACAAATTCCTTCTACAACATCCTTATAGGTGGTTAACCGACCTCTCCTTGAAGGCATCTGGAGATGGGAAGGATTCAGTTGCAGTGACACGAAGTTTTAGTTTTTCTGTTTAATTAAGTAGGTGTGCTCAGTATCAGTCTAGGGACTGGCAGACTCTCTGTAAGGTCTGATGTTCAGGGCCATCAGGAAACTGACCATTGATCTTGTATAGAGATTCCTATCAAAGCAGCGATAGGGGAAGTCATTGGACTTCCTTTGGAAATGAATTTAAATGATCATAGTCCCTGTTTTGACTCATATTTAGACAGAAGTGTTCTCTAGTTTATGAACAATTTAGTCTCAAACTTTCATTTGTAAGTTGAGAAGGAATAACATCTAGCAAAAATGTGTAGAACACAGGGCCTACCAGTGCATTCATACCATCACATTCATGCCACTGCAACATTCCTCATTTCTACTAAATCGGATTCAAATATAATTGGGAAATAATTAACAAAATAAATAAAAATACAACAGAGCATAGATAATGGTAATATGTGGTTTTCTAAGTCAATATGCTAAACTCAAAGATCCTTAATTACTTTTTAGCTATCCATAATTCTATTTGAGTTCAAAATCAATAACCTAGTGAATAGAACACTAGACCTGCATACAGAAAGACCTGAGTTCTGATCCTTCCTCACACTTACTAGCCATGTGACCTTTAGCAAAGTCATTTTACCTCTCTGAGTTAGTGTCCCCATCTGTAAAATGGTACTAGCAAATGTCTATAGTGCCTCCCTTCCTCAAAGGGTTGATGTGAGGACCAAATGGAAAATATGTATAAGGCACTTTGCAAACTTTGAGCCACTATATAAACATTTGTAACTTGATTGTTCAGAAAGAACAGAATATATTGTAGAGATAACTAACAGAAATAAGACCAAAAGTTGTTTCCTAATAAATGAGTGGTCAAAGGATATGAATAAACAGTTCTCAGAAGAAGAACTGCAAATTATTTTTCCCCACTTTATTTTTTCCAATTACATGTAAATAGTTTTCAACATTCATTTTTATAAGATTTTCAGTTCCAAGCTTTTTTCTCTCTCCCTCCTCACATCCCCAAAATGGTAAGCAACTTGATATAGGATATACATGTACAATCATATTAAACATATTTTCACATTAGTCATGTTGTAAAAGTAGAATCAGAACAAAAGGGAAAACCACAAGAAAGAAAAAAGGAGAAAAAAGAGTATGCTTCAGACCTACATTCAGACTCCAAAGTTCTTTCTCTGTATATGGATAGCATTTTCCATCATGAGTCTTTTGGAATTAACTTAGATCACTGTATTGCTGAGAAGAGCTAAGTCTATCATAGTTAATCATCGCAAGATGTTGCTAGAACTACAAACTATTAGCAACTGTATGCAAAAATGTCCCGTAAAAAAAATATAAATTCAAGCAGACCTGAAGCTTCTCTTCACACCCAACAAAATGCTAAAGATGACAAAAGAGGGAAATAGTTAATATTGAAAGGGTTGAGGAAAGAAGGGCATAGTAATGCATTATTAGTTGAGTTGTAAATAGGTCCAAACATTCTGGAAAGAAATTTAGAATTAGGTGGAGAAAGGGTCCAAAATGTCCATGTCCTATTATTACCCAGAGACTCCATTACTAGGTATACATTTCAAGGACATCAAAAAGAAAGGCCTCACGTACACCAAAATTTTACAGGAGCACTTTTTGTGGTAGCAAAATGCTGGAAATAAAGTAGATGTCCATAGACAGAGACAAAATATGGTACATAAATGTCACGGGATATTGTTGGGCAGTAAGAAATGATGAAAATAAGCATGAGAAACGTGGACTTATATGAACTGTTGCAAAGTGAAGTAAATAATCAAGAAAACTATGTAAAAGGAAAGTCTCCAAATGGCCCTGTCTTTAGGCACTCAGTGTTTTCATACTTGTCCTAGGCCACCCAGCTTCCTGACTTTATCCTCTTCAAACCTCACTTCTCTAAAAGCACAATCAACCACAAGTGTAGGAGAACATTTCTTGGTATGTCATTTTACAAGTGTGGTTTTCACAAACCAGGGATTGCTACTTGGTAGTCCCACAGACTTTGGTTTCTAGTTACTATTTTCAGCCTGTTGTCACCAACATTTTATCAGGCAATGAATGGGTCACAGCGGGTTTTTGTGTGGGAATACATTAATCTCTCTCCAAATCCCTGGTTATTCACTATGTTATCCTTTTAGAACTCAAAGTCTTCTACTAGGAAAATGACCACAGGTGTTTTGTACAATCAGTACCAAAGGTTAGAGAACAAGAATAAAAAAAGGTGAGCTCTGAAGAGGTAATAACAACATTGGTAATAGCAGCCAGATCCACCCCCAGGACACCCCAACACTCTTCTGTGGTTATTTGGTACAGGGAGACACTTTCCCCACCCACACTAGCTTTCACTAATCTGTGTCCTCCAGAATGTGGTCCAAGGGTTCTTTTCTCCAGATGAAAGTGAGAAGTACATTTAGTATCTTCAGAAGGGCCTCACCCTTGTTTTTTCCTTTGGTTTTCTTTTTTCTTCATGACAGCTGTGTGTCTAGGTATCTCCCTCCCCTCCCCCCCAACTGAAAGTAGAATCTCAGAGTTGCCTCAGAGATCATCCATTCTAACCCAGACATGAAAGAAGAAATCCTTTGGACAACATCCCTGAGAAGTGGTCCCCCCAGTCTCTGCTGAGAGACCTCTAGTAATAGAGAACTCACTATCTCCCAAGGTAGCCCATTCTACTTTAGGACTGTTCAAATTGCTGAGAAAACTGTAACCATATTTTCTAGGTGTTGATGTGATGGTAAGAAAAACAGGGATCAGAAAGCCCATCATAGGTTTGCCCATAGCTTACACCGTCCTCCCCTTCCCTCCCATTCTCTCTCTTCCCTTCCTTTCTTCCTCCTCCCCTCCCCTTCCCTTCTCTTCCCTCCCTTTCCTTTCTCTTCATCCTCCCTCCCTCTCTGCCTTCCTGTTTAATGATGCATTTTGTTTTTATAAGTCATTTTCCAATATACTTACCTCCCCACTGAACCCTCTCCAATGACAAAAATAAATACTAAAGCAATACCAATAGACCCAGTAACTACTTCTGGCGAGATGCAATATAGCTTTATTGAGTGGAAAGACGTATTTCACCATCTGTTCTTCAGCATAAAAATTGGTCATTACCAAGAATGATGTCTTAGAATCCTCCATTTCCTTCAAAACTCTATTTAAGGGACACCTACATGAAAATTCCCCTCATCCCCTTACCCAATGGTGCCCTCTGCCCTCCCAAAATGACTTTCTACTTATTTTATATATACTTATTTATGTGCCCATTTTCTCAGTGAGAGAATGTAACCTCCTTGAGGGTAAGGAATGTTTCATTTTTGTGTCTGACACACAGTCAGTGCTTAATAAATGCTTATTATTTAAAAAAATAAATGCTTGTTGATTAATCAATTGATTACAGTTCATTGGAGTTCCCAGCTTATTCTCATACATCAAATGAAACTGACGGGGTCAGAAATGGGTCAAATGAAATAATATTTATAAAGCACTCAGCACAGTGTCTAGCATACAGCAGGTACTTAATACATGTTTATTCCCTTCCATCTTTCCCCTTACATCAGCCAGACTTCATAAATGCAGCTTCTAGGAACCGAAGGTCTTTTGGCAATGGTTTATAAATGCATAATTTCCTAGTCTACATGCCATATTTGCAAAACTCTTCCTAGACAATTGTTGATCCATAGACCCCAAACCAGAAGGACTAGAAAGTTACTTAGGGACCTCCTCTTAGTCTCTAATATTGTTCCTAATGAAAGTCCTGCCCTTAGAGAGCTTTCTTCCTCTTAGAGGAGACAATATCTACTAAATAAGGATATACAGAATATTCAAAGTAAACACAAAGGCAAAGTTCAATAAACATATGAATTTTTTTATTAACGAAAACATCTCCAACAGGCACGCTGGACTAAGACTACCTATACCTCCTAAGAACCTGATTATGAAGCAGTGCACAGCAGCACCTATAGACTGCATATTGCCAGATGTGCACAGATGTGAGTTCTAGCTGCTTTTCTTCTTGCTCAGTAGATCACTCCAGATCCCATCCTTTACGCATATGCCAGTGCTGAAAGGGTCAATTCTATCAATTCTATCTACTCTTGAGTTTCCTCATGGTATACCTGATTGACGAGGCAGTGTCTCACATGTAATCAAACGCTACCTGAAAAAGCTTGGGACCAAGGACACCATTTCACTGTAGATTGGGATTGCATTTTGCCAATAGAGAAATGAGAAGCTAGCTCCATGTAAATTGGAGATAAGTACTCCAGCCTCTCCATTTCTATTAAGAATTCAAGTGTTAGATGTAGCCCATTTCCCCTTTCCTCCCTCACAGCCCTCACTGGTGGTGCTTCAAGGTAAGGAAGCAACCCAACTAAACCAAACTGAGGAGCATCGCCTAGCATAGATGTGTCAAGCACAAGGCCTACAGTACATTCCTGCCACCACACTGATACCTCTGCATGCAGGTCCCCATCCTGAGCTATTCCTGAGATCCTGAAATAACACAACACTCACTACCCTTAGAAAAAAAAAAGCAACAACAGGACCAGCCTAGACATTCCTTCTAGAAGTACACGGAATCTAGAACTAATATAAAATTCAAATTAAAAAAAAACCTGGAAGAAGAAGTAAATAGGAAAAGAATCCTACTATAAAAAGCTATTATGATAACAGTGAACTCAAGAAGAAACTTAAAAGAAGAGCCTCCAAAACATCTACAAGCAAAGCCTCAAAGTGGAAAAAAAAACCTTGGGCACAAATTCAACTAGAATTCCTGGAAGAGATGAAGCAAAAGTTAAAAACGAGTTAAAATGTTTTTATAAATAAAATGAGGGCACTAGAGGAGGGAAAACATGGAAAAGAAATAAGAAAGAATGGAAGAAAGAACTGTAAAAGGAATTACCAGTGTGGCAAAACCTTGCTCAAGGTACAAAATAGGTATAAAATCTTGCCCAACCAACAAACTCTGAAAATTAGAATGGATCAATGTAAGCTAATGACTCTTAGATGAATCAAGAAACATGTAAACAAAATCAAAAGACTGAAAACCATGGAATAAAATATAAGGTATCTCATAGCAAAAGCAATTGGAAAACAGATCAAGGTATGATAATTTAACAATTATTGGACTACCTAGATGGCAGGACCAAAAAGTGAACCCAAACAGAATATTTCAAGAAATCAATCTTTTAGAACCAGAGGGCAAAGTAGAAATAGAAAAAATCTGCCAGTTACCCCTCAAAAAAAATCTTAAAATAAAAACTCCCAGGAACATTTTAGGCAATAGCCAGCGCTTCCAGGTCAAAAGAAGATATTGCAAGTGGCAAGAAAGAAAGAATCCAGGTACTAAGGAGCCACAGTTAGAATTAACATGTGATATAACATCCATTCCTATGAAGGCTCAAAGAACATGGAATTTGATATTCCAGAAGGCCAGGAATATTGGCTTGCAATCAAGAAAAACTTATTCAGCAAAACTGAGCACAATCCTTCTGTGAAAAGTGGATATTTAATGACAGAGGATTTCTAAGCGTTCCTGATGAAAAGACCAGAGCTTCATAGAAACTTTGAAGTGCAAAGACTCAAGAGAAATATAAAAAGGTGAGCATGAGTGAACAATCATAAAGGACTAAATAAGGATGAACTGTTTACATTTTAATATGGGGAAATGATTCATGTGTCCCTTAAGAACTATTTCATCATCAGAGGTCATAGAAAGGAGTTTAATTAGAGTGGTTCTTGACTTTAAAACTTTTAAAAAAATGGAAAGGAAAGGCAAGAGAAAGACAACAGAGCAGTGGAAGGATGGAGCAAGAGAAAGGAAGGTTAGGGGAAATTATTTCACAAAGTCCAAGAGTACAAGTAAAAGTCTATATAAATAAGGAGGAAGGGAAGAGGGGAGTGGCTGACATTTGAACGTCATTCACTTTCAAATGAACTGGTCAAAAAAGGGAAAAATATGCATACAGTTGCATACAGAAATACATTTCACTAAACAGAGAAACAGTGGAGAAAGGGAAGAGAGAGCTTATTATTATTATTATTATTATTTTGCTAAGCAATTAGGGTTAAGTGACTTGCCCAGGGTCACACAGCTAGTAAGTGTCAAGTGTTTGGTCTGAAGCCAGATTTGAACTCAGATCCTCCTGACTTCAGGGCCAGTGGTCTATCCACTGTGCCACCCAGCTGCCCTGAGGGAGCTTATTATTAAGGAAGGGATTAGTCTTAAGAAAAACAAACTCTCCAGATATACAAAAATACTTATGGTAGCTTTTTTTTTTCAGTGCTAAAGAATTGGAAACTGGCCTGTTGCCCAACAATTGGGGAAGTACTGAACAGGTTACGGTATGTGAATATGATGGAATACTATAAGAAATATTGTAAGAAATGATAAAAGGAGATGGTTTCTGAGAAATATGGGAAGACATATAAACTGATGCACAGTGAAGTAAGCAGAACCAGGAGAACAATTGGATCATAACACCAGGAATACAGTGACAATATTGTAAAGATCAACAGTTTTGAAAGACTTAGCAACTCTGATCAGTGTAATGACCTACCATATTTTCACAGGACTCATGATGAAAAATGATAAACACATACTGATAGGAAAGTAAAGGAACTCAGAGTGCTGATCAAGACATGTTTGGAGGAGACATGGCCAATGTATTTGTCTTGCTCAACTATACATGTTTGCAAAAAGGGTTGTTTTTCTTTCTTTCTCAGTAGGGGAGAGAGAGGGGAGGCGGATTTTTGTTAACTGAAAAAAATTGATTAAAAGTCAAAGAACTGTACACAGTAATAGCAACACTGTAATGATGATCAACTGTGAAAGATTTGACTACCGTGATCGATACAGTGATCCAAGACAATTCCAAAGGACTTATGATGAAAAATGCCATCCACCTCTAGAGAGAGAACTGATGAACTCTGAATGCAGATTGAAGTATAATTTTTTTACTTCTTTCTTGCTTTTTTTTTGCAACATAGCCAATATGGAAATATGTGTAATTACACATGTATAATTGATAAAATATTGTTTCCCTTCTCAATGAGTTGGGGAGGGACTAGAAGGAAGAGAATCAGAACTCAAAATGTTAAAAAAAATTCTAAAACAAATTTTTTAAAAAATGAAAATACAAGCCTATATTAGATCAAGTACCATCTTGGGGAGTGAGGTGCGGAGGGAAGGAGAGAAAAATTTAAAATTCAAAAGCTTATGGAAGTGATTGTTGATAATTCAAAATAAATTAATTTTAAAAAATAGAAATACAATGAAAAAAAACCCTATGTTTCCCCCAGTAACAGCAATTAAGTATGTAATATTTGTATTTAAGGATTTCATTCTGGTGGTGCTCTTCTTTAGTGTATAAAACTCCACGAAAGGCTCTTAGGCACCATTTAGATTGCTAACAATGTGTTTTTAGGTAACAAGATTTTCCCTTGCAATAGGTGCTCAGTAATTGTATCTGTGTTTGTTGAACCCAATTCTAAATGGTGCAAGTTAGTCCCAGTTCAGTCTGTAAGGCACCAAATGATGCAGGGGCTGTTCAGGCAGCATCAACAGCTATGATTGCTGCTGCTGTTATTAGTGATGTTACCATGGACATTTTAAGATATGAGCCAAACAAGTAACTAGCACAGTAAGATAGCAAAATTCACAAAGACCCAGAGGGGAAGTAATTCCACAATGAGAGAACTTTTTTGTCCTTCAAAACATCACTGATTCCAGGGGGCAGCTAGGTGGCACAGTGGATAAAGCATGGGCCTTGAAGTCAGGAGGACCTGAGTTCAAATCCGACCTCAGACCAAATATTTGACACTTACTAGCTGTGTGACCCTGGGCAAGTCACTTAACCCCAATTGCCTTAAAAAACCCCAAAAAACCCCAAACCATCTCATCCAAAAAAATCACTGACTTCAATAAGAAAACCCACAGTGCAATCACAGATTATGACCTTTCCATGCCTTAGTAGATGGCTGTCCTACTTTGCCACAGCATTCCTCCACCCACTCCTCCAAAAAAAATCACTAACTGGATACTAAGCTTTGAGTCCTTAGCCTTTTTCACACTTAGCTGGGCTGGTTCTCAGATGATGGATACCCAGGACATCCCAGTCTGATAGGACCTAATGGAATTTGTACCCCAATAGCATAATTTTTGACAAACCAGGGTCACTTGTATGTCAAGAAGAGACATTAGTGGAACTAGTACTTTAGTGGAATTCATCAATATTAAGTATTTGTATGTAGACTAGAGATTTCATTCAAGTTGGAAATGCCTGTCAAGGAAATTTCCTCTAGCAGTGAGTATCTGCCTGCTGTTCTGTAATTTCTATAATCTTAGAGAGTTTCCTGGGGGTACTGGTAAATTAAGTGACTTTCTCAGGATCATGCCATCAATATGTGTCAGAGGCAGGACTTGAACCCACGTTTTCTTGACTCTGATCCACTGTGTCTTGATGCCTCTCTGTCAATATCAATATGAATTTCAAAATTTGAACAATATAACCCTCCCTCCCCAAACACCAATACAAAAAAAAAAGAATTTAATCTTGGCTTAGGTGCAAGAAGGTAGTTAGGTGAGACAATGGATAAAGCGCTAGGCTCGACTTGAGATCAAATCTGGCCTCAGACACTCACTAGCTGTGTGACCCTGGGCAAGTTACTTGACCCTGTTTGCCTCAGTTTCCTCATCTGTAAAATGAACTAGAGAAGAAAATGACAAACCACTCCAATAACTTTGCCAAGAAAACCCCAAATGGGGTCACAAATAATCTGACAAGACTGACATGACTCAACAACAAGAAGACGTAAGAATTTTGCACCCCGAGTAGAGTTAAAGTGAGCCTAAGACCTGCTGTATTTTCCTTCTAATAGCCCCTAGCCTCCAATACTGAGCCAATGTAATTCCTGTAAATGGGCTATATTGATTCCCACCAATTTTGCCAATTTTTCTCGTGTTGTATGCCCATAAATTAGTCTTCTCTGAATTCCTAAAGTGCAATAGCAGTATGCTTTGGTTGAAAGGCATTATTGCTTTATGTTATGGTTTTGGTTTTTTTTCGGGGGTGGGGTGAGGCAATTGGGGTTAAGTGACTTGCCTAGCGCCACACAGCAAGTAAGTGTCTGAGACTGGATTTGAACTCAGGTCTTCCTGACTCTAAGGCTGGTGCTGTATCCACTGCATCACCTAGTTGCCCCTATGCCTTTTCTTAATGCCCATGAAGCTAGTAACTGAGTTAGACATTTTCACAATGTGGTTTTGTATTTTCAAAGATAAAAAATTCTTTGGTCTTGTGTTCTCAGTTTCATTTTAACTTTCTTTAAGTTCTTATATTCTCAGAATCTCGCTCATTTCCCCCCCCCCAATTCTCAGAATGAGAGAGCGAGCAGGAAACAGACCATAGGTTTAGTATCCATTTAACAACTATGGGCTGACTTCTCTGATGGTGTGTGAGGGTTTGCTTTTTGTTATTCTTTGTGAAAAGAAAGTTTTCAGTTCTCGGTTGTTAATCAGCAAAATCTATGTCTCACCATTTGGCTTTACACCCATAGATATAGGGTGCAGGATAACAAGGAAAGGTTCCAGAGAAAGAAAAGGTAGTTGGACCAAGCTCTCATCTGCGACAAGTCAAAGACCACATCTCCTCTGTTATCATATGCAATAAGCACTCCTTGTCAAAGAGAGATCAAATGTTTGTATTTTAATATGGAATAATACGATCTGAAACACAGAGGGAGTGTTCCTGGGAGAGTCCAAAATCCTTGGTTACAGACAACATTAGCATTTTAGGTATTTCATATAGGATGAGGAAGGAATAGCAGTGTTAAACCAAATCAAGGCTGATTAAATTTCTTCTTGAATTTCAGTAATGACTTTATATGTCAAGTCAACAAGCATTTATTAAGTACCTACTATGTGCCAGGCATTGTGCCAAGTACTGGAGATATAAAGATAGGCCTTATAATTTTAATATCTGAAGTCTCTTTCTCATTGTAAGTGGCCACAAGGAAAGGGGTAAACTTTTTTGGTCAAGATCTCTGATTTCTGCATAGGTCCTTCCCCGAAACTCTCTCCAGATTAACAGAATTGGAGAGCTTCCTGAGGGCACTGAATAGGTAAGTAATTTTCACATAGTAAAAAGCTAGTAATTAGTCTTAAACCGAGGTCTTACAGGCTCTAAATCTGACTTCTACCCACTATACCACCCTGCCACTGAAATGAATAAAGATAGTATTATTATCTATATATGGCAAACACTGTTCACAGGAGTTAGGATGCAGACAGAGAGTTACCTGGGCAGCCCCTGAAGTGGGAGGCCTTCATTTTATGTTTCCTTGTTTTAATGTGGCACACTTCACTTTTCCTCCTACATTTACTGAGGCCTCAGTTTCCTCATCAGTAAAATGAGGGCTTAGACTAGATGACTTCTGAACACTCCCTCACCTAAACAATTACTTTTCCTGAATCTTATCTTAGTTAGCATTCTTTACGCAGCAGGTTAGTTAGCAGTTAGCCAGGAATACCACCTGGACCTTTACTCCTCAGGGCCTCTTTCTCTTATACCTAAGGTTGCAGATATGTATGTGTAATAGTGCATGTACATGATTTGTATTCCGGCCAACACTGGCCATAGTTATTGCACACTTTATTGTTTGTTGTTCAATCATTTCAGTTGTGTCTAAATCTCTGTGACCCCATTTGGGGTTTTCTTGGCAAAGATACTGGAGTGGTTTGTCATTTCCCTCTCCAGCTCATTTTACCCATGAGGAGCTAAGGCAAACAGAGTTTGTGACTTGCCCAAAGTCACATAGCTACTAATTGTCTGAGGCCAGATTTGAACTCAGAAAGATGAGTCTGACTCCAGTGAAGGTACTCTATCCATTGCACCACCTAGCTGCCCTTTCATGCTCCACACAATTGCAAAAAGACAAGAGCGTTTGAAGCTGTGTATTTGAGGACAGGGTAAGACAAGAATAAAAGCTGAAATATCTTTTATGAATAGCCCAAGACACAGAACTCACTACAACAGTATGTCTTTTCTCAGTAGGAATAAGTGAGAGCATTTTCCACATCAGGAGCCGAAAAATAAACACAGAAGCCATAGATTGATAAATTATCTATTTCAAGAAGTATATTCCAAGAATACCTTGAAAATTCTGATTGGGTCACTTACAAGCTGTGTCACCTTGGAAGAGTCACTTCGTCTCCAGGCCTTTTCTCATCTATAAAATGAGGGATTGACATAATAGACCCTGAGGTCCCTTCCTGCTCTAGACGATCCTAAGACCCAATGAATTATATTCTCGAAAAGGTAGAATATTTTTTTTTAAAAAGTCCAAAGAGCATTACAATTAAAAGCACCTAGTTCCCCTTAAATTTTCAAACAGTTGCTAAAAATATGTTGAAGTTTTGGTCTGGATCTGTGATTCGTATGTCCATAGTGCAGATCACAACTTGCCAGGTCTCAGAGAGTCTCCTCTCATTAGGGCCGAGAGGTTAAAGGACTTGTCCAGGTCACATAGATAGTATAAATCAGAGGAAACACTGGGATCCAAATTATCCTGACTCAAAAGTCTACTTTCTGTCCATTAAATCATGATGTTTCTCTGTGTGAAAGTTATAGATTTGGGGACTTAAGATGTAAAATGCTATCCACATCCAGAGAAAGAGCTGATGGGGTCTGTATACACATCCAGAAAGCATACCATCAAAGCACACCATTTTCCATTCTGTTTTTTTTTTGTCTGTGTCTTCTTTTACAACGTGACTAATATGAAAATATCTTTTGCATGATTGCATATGTATAACCTATATCAAATTGCTTACTGTCTTAGGGAAGGGAGGGGGGAAAGGAAAGAGGGAGGGAGGAAGAGAATTTGGAACTCAAACATTTTTAAATGAATATTAAAAATTGTCTTTGCATGTAACTGGAAAAAATGAAAATATTATTTTTAAAAGTTGCAGATTCTCAGGAGAGAGTTTAAAGACTTAGAAGACAGTGGATCTATTCTATAGGTGAAAACAATGACTTTTAAGTAGGAAAAGAAATCTACATGACATAGCAAAGGTGGGAGATAACTTAAGATCAGGTTGGCCTTTCCAGAACTGAAGCCAATTTGAGTGGCTTTTGAACATTTTGAACCATGGAATATGGTTTTATATTCAGGATGTAAATAAAGGGAGATGGTACTCTTTAAAAATATACCAATCTGCTTGATAGATAGGAACTAATGCATTGTTCATGGACTGAATTGTTCCAATCATTCTGGAAGGCAAATTATAATGCTTTGTGTCATTTGCCCTACTCAGTAAACTCCAGTGATTCCCTATCACCCCTAGGATAAAATACAAAAATCCTGTGTTTGGCATTCAAAGCCCTTCATAACCTGCCTTCTCCCCAACCTTTCCAGTCTTCTTATGCCTTACACACAACCACTTTTTTTCCTTTTTTTAACTTAATTTATTTTTAGTTTTTAATAATCACTTTCATACACTTTTGAGTTTTAAATTTTTCTCCCCCTCCCTCTCCACCTCTTTCTCCAAGATGGCATGCAATCTGATATAGGCTCTACAAATACATTCCTATTAAACATATTTTCACATTAGTCATGTTGTAAGGAAGAATTAGAACCAAAAGGAGGAACCACAAGAGAGAGGAAACAAAACAAAACAGAAGGAAAAAAAAGAGCAAATAGAATGCTTTCATCTGCATTCAAACTCCATAGCTCTTTCTCTGGATGTGGATAGCATTTTCCATCATGAGACTTTTGGAATTGTCTTGGATCCTTGCATTGCTGAGAAGGACTAAGCCTATCAAAATTAGTCATTGCGCAACGTGGCTGTTACTGTGTACAATGTTCTCCTGGTTCTTCTCATTTCACTCAGCATCAGACCATACAAGTCTTTCCAGGTTTTCCTGAAGTCAGCCTGTTCATCATTTCTTATAGCACAATAGTATTCCATTACATTCATATACTACAGCTTGTTCAGTCATTCTCCAATTGATGGGCATCTCCTCAATTTCCAATTATTTGCCACCACAAAAAGAGGTGCTATAAATATTTTTGTATATGCGGGCCCTTTTCCCATTTGTATGATCTCTCTGGGATATAGCCCTGGAAGTGCTAGTGCTGGGTCAAAGGGTATGCACATTTTTATAGCCCTTTGGGCATGGTTCCAAATGGCTTTCCAAAATGGTTGGATCATTTCACAACTCTACCAACAATGCATTAGTGTTCCAATTTTCCCATATCTTCTTCAACTTTAATCATTTTTCTGTTTTGTCAAGTTGGCCAATCTGATGAGTGTGATGTGGTACCTCAGTGTTGTTTTGATTTACATTTCTTTAATCAATAGTGATTTAGAACATTTTTTCACATGACCATAGATGGCTTTAATTTCTTCATCTGAAAACTTCCTGTTCATATCCTCTGACCATTTATCAACTGGAGAATGACTTATATTCTTATAAATTTGACTTAGTTCTCTAGATATTTTAGAAATGAGGCCCTTATCAGAGAAATTGGTTATAAAAATTCTTTCCCAGTTCTCTGCTTCCCTCCTAATCTTGGTTGCATTGGCTTTTTTTCACACAACCACTTTTTAATCCAGTAACACTGGCTTCCTTGCTGTTCTTCAAAGAAGATACTCCATCTCTCAGCCCTGGGCATTTTCTCTGGTTGTTTCCCATGCTTGGGATGCTCTCTGTCCTTATCTCAGCCTCTTGACTTCCCTGGCTTTCTTTAACTTCCAGCTAAAATCCTGCCTTCTAGAGGAAGTCTTTCCCCATCCCTCTTAATTCTAGGACCTTCTCTCTGTTGATTATTTCCAATTTATCCTGTGTATAACTTGTTTGCACGTAGTTTGTTGTATGTTGCCTCCCTGATTAGACTGTGAGTTCTTTGAGGGCAGGGACTGTTTTTTGTTTGGCACATAGCAGGCACTTAATAAATGTTTATTGAGTCACAGATTCACTCTATACTGAGAGAGTGGCTAAAATTTTCTTAGCCTTTGACTCAGAAATTCTACCACTAGTCAGTGACAAAAAGAAAGATCACACACACAGCAAAATATTTATAGCATCACTTTTTGTGGTGGCAAAGAACTAGAAACAAAGTATCTAACCATTGATCTGCTAGATAAACAAATTGTGGGACATGGATGTAATGTTATAAGGAATTATGAAAATAATGAATACAGAGAAGCACAGAAAGTCAGAAGCACTGATGCAGAGTGACGTGAGCCCAACTAGAAAAACAACATACACAATGACTACAACAATGTAAATGGAAATTGGAACAATAAAATACTCTAAACTGAATGCTGCAAAGTTGTAATAACCAAGCTTGGTTCCAAAAAAGAGCAAAGAGAAGATACTATCTCCTGCTTCTTGGTAGAGGTGGGGATCATATGGGTATAGAAGATAACATATAATGTCAGACTTTTTGATACGTTGGTTAGTTTTCTGGGAAGAACTATACGAACTCATGCAAAGTGCCGTGAGCAGAACGAGGGGACCATTGTACACAGTTAACAGCAATGTTGTAATGCCAATCAGCTGGGAAATCCTTAGCTACTCTGATCAAGACAATGATCTAAGACAGTTCCTAAGGACTCATGACCAAAAATGCTCTCCACCTCTAGAGACAAATGATGAACTCTGAGTACAGATTGAAGCATTCTTTTTTTCACTTTATTTTTCTTGCTTTTTTTTTTGCAACATGGCTAATATGGAAATGTTTTACGTAATTTCACATGTATAATGGGTATCATATTGCTTACCTTCTCAGTGGGTGGAGGTGTAGAGGGAGGGAAGGAGAGAATTTGGAACTTAAAAAATGAATGCATATCTCTTTAGTATCAGAAAATTGTGCCCCTTATGGCACACAGATTTTTTTTTTTGGTGGGTCATGTCAAATCCCATGTTGAAGAGAAAAAATGAAATCAAAGCCTCAGGTGACAAGTGACAATCCAAGGATATTTTCAAGCCTTGCATAAGGCAGGCTCTACCTTGTTTGCTTTCTTCTCAGCCTTCTCTCTAAAGTCATACTCCCACAGCTTCAAAGATTGTCTCTACTCAGATGATTCCCAAATTCAAATCCCAGGTGGAGCCTGACCTCTCTCCTGGTTTCTAGATCCACAACTCCAGCT
The DNA here is from genome assembly GCF_003287225.1 of Phascolarctos cinereus. Lineage (NCBI taxonomy): Eukaryota > Metazoa > Chordata > Mammalia > Diprotodontia > Phascolarctidae > Phascolarctos > Phascolarctos cinereus. Next base: position 361,086,556 of record NW_027555847.1, read on the forward strand.
GTCTTCTGAATATCACAGCTTAGATGCTTTACTAACACTTCAAATTCAACAAAATCAAAACTGATCTTTTCATCTGCCTCCTCCTCCTTCCTCTTGGTTGCCCTATTTCATCGAGTAATCCCACTACCCTCTTACCCAGGGCTGTAATTGAAGCATCGACCTTGACTCCCCTAGTTTCCTCCTGTCTAATCAGTTACTAAGCACAGTCTAGTTATCTCTTAAATCTGTCCTTTCCTCTCCATTCTCCTTTCCTGCCTCCCCAGTTCAGGCCTTCCTCATCTCATGTCTGGACTCTTGCAGTAGTTGCCTATTGGTGTCCCTACTTTCACCTTCTCCCTTTCCAAAATAATCAATCAATTAGTAGACACTTATTAAGCACCTACTATGTGCCAGGCACTGTGCTAAGTGCTGGTAACTACCTTGTATACAGTGCCAGAATAAATTTCCTAATGTCCGGGTCTATTTAGGACATTTCCATGTTGAAAAAAAATTAATGATCCCCTTTATCTGCAGGAAAAAAAAGCCCATATTTTCAAACTGGCCTAGTCTCTATTCTTCCTCATGCCATTTTTTTCTCTTCCTTCTTACCCCCCTTTTGCTAGGGGAAATAATTATTCAAGCATTGGAGTGGGTTTCGGTACAGAGCTGAATTGACTTGCTTGAGTGTCTCCCACAAGCCCTTCCTGGTCCCAGGACTATACCGACTTCGGTCTTGACCATCAGGTGGGACCAGGGAGTAGATAGCCATACATGTGCTCTGCTGATTTGGTCTTACTGGACCTCTCCTCCCCTATTTTTCCACCTCTTTCTCAGAGACTAATCATCAAATCAACATTACTTTTACTACTGTGTAGGGTCTGACGTTCATTTAGTATCTCTGTGCTACTAAACTGTAGGCCTCCTAGGCCAAAGTCCCTTCCCTAATCATTATTCCTTGTTCCTTCTTAGTGTCTGTATCAGCCCAATTCCTCCGGTGTCCCCATTCCATTATTCCCCACCCTTAGGGTGTGCCCTCTGGAATCACTGTTCCTTTGGGAAAAAAAACAAAAACAAAAACAAAACCTCCCCTTCACATTCGACCTGTGTTTTGACCTTGGAGATTAGTATTATTTTTTTATATCTATTTTGTACTTATATATGTACATGTTATTTCTCCTCAATAGACTGCAAACTCCTTGGGAGTAATTTCCTTTTGTCTTTATATCCCCAGTACCTGGCACAGTGTTTAATTTGACTAAGTGCTTAGTGAATGCTTATAGAGTTCCTAACATTGCTCCACCCCACATAATTGACTCATTAGTTTCTTTCCCTTAAGAATAACTTTCTTAGGGCAGCTAAGTGGCTTGGTGGATGGAGCACCAGCCCTGAAGTCAGGGGTACCTGAGTTCAAATCTGGCCTCAGACCAAACGCTTGACACTTACTAGCTGTGTGACCCTGGGCAAGTCACTTAACCCCAATTGCCTAAAAAAAAAAAAAAAGAATATCTTTCTTCCCCCAACTTCATCCACCTAATTAGACCCAGACCAAATACCATCCTCTTTTGGTTCAAGTAAATTGCTGGCTCCTTACACTAAAAAAAGAGCAACAGCTAACATTTACATACTTCCTTATGGTTGCATTTTAAATAAATTATGTCATTTGATCCTCTTAGCAAACTGGGGAGGAAGGCACTTCAAGTATTATTATATCAATTTACAGATAAGAACACCAGTCAGGTGAGCGGCCCAAGGTTACAGAACTGATAAGTTACAGAGCTCAAAGACCTATTGGTTCTTGAGATTTAAATTCAGGGCTCTATCCACTCTGTCTGCTTTCTCTACTGTCATGACACATGGTTTGTGCCTCTTTTGCTGCATTTTCACATTCTACTTTAGTGTGATAGAATGGAGATCTGGAAGAGACCTTAGTATTCTACCTCCTCATTTTACAAACAAGCAGAATGAGGTCCAGAGAGGTGGATGACTTACTTGCCCAAAGGCCTGCCTGTCTGAAGTCTCACCCCATTCAGCCATTGAAGTGATTTTCATAAAGCACAAGTCTGACCGCGTCACTCTCTCCCTCACCCTCCACCCCCACCCCATTCAATAAACTCTAGTGGTTTTCTATTGCTTCCAGGAGCAAATACAAAATGATGTGTTTGGCATTCAAAGCCTTTCATAACCTGTTGTTGTACAGTTGTGTCCAACTCTGTGACTCCATTTGTGGTTTTCTTGGCAAAGATATCGGAGTGATTTGGTATTTCCTTTTTCAACTCATTTTGCAGATGAGGAAACTGAGGCAAACAGAGTTAAGTGACTTGCCCAGGGTCACACAGTTACTACGTGTCTGAGGCCGAATCTGAACTCAAATCTTACTGACTCCAGGCCTAGTTCTCTATCTGCTGTGCCACCTATCTGCTCCTTCATAACCTAGCCCTCTCCTATCATTCCAGTCTTCTTACACTTACTCCCAGACATCTTCAGTTCAGTGACACTGGCCTCTTTGCCTTTCCATGAACAAGATACTCCATTCTTAGGCTCTTAGCATTCTCTCTGGTTGTCCCTCAAGCCTGGAATGCTCTCCCTTCTCTACTCAGACTGTTAACCTCCCTGGCTTCCTTCAAGTCTCAAGTTAAATCCTACCTTCAACAGGAAACCTTTTCCAACTCCTCTTAATTCCAGTGCCTTCCCTCTGGTCTTTGTTTGCATCTTATCTCCCCTGTGGAATTTTAACTTCTTCAGGGTAGGCACTATCTTTTGCCTTTTTTGGGGGGGGTATCCTAAGCAATTAGGACAGTGCATAGTAGATGCTTAATAAACATTGATTGAGGAGGAGCTAGGTGGCACAGTGGATAGAGCTCCAGCTCTGGAGTCCGGAGGACCTGAGTTCAAATCCAGCCTCAGACACTTGACACTTACTAGCTGTGTGACCCTGGGCAAATCACTTATTCCTATTGCCTAGCAAATAAATAAATAAATATTGATTGATTGACCCAAGGTCACACAGGTTATAAGCAGCCAAATTAGGATTTGAACCCAGATCCCCTTCATCCAATCCATTCTTTCTCTACCAGACTGCCGATTTTTTGAGGTGAAAGATAAATGTCTCATTTATCTTTGTATCTCACAGGACTTAATCACTTCTAGATGCTCAGCAAATATTTGCTCAATAAATAAAAGGAATGGGTAGATTTGTTATCAACTGATTCTTTTTCTTTAAAAGGGATTTATATCTTTTTGTTTATTTTTACAATATTTTCATTTTCAAATATATCCTGCTCCCCATCTCCACTCAGAGGGCCATCCTCTGTGACAAAGGCAAAGGTAGAACAAAAAAAAATCAGTTAAAAAAATTAACCAGGGGCAAGCTAGGTGGCACAGTAGATAGAGCTCTGGCCTTGGAGTCAGGAGGACCTGAGTTCAAATCCAGCCTCAGACACTTGAAACTTACTAGCTGTGTGACCCTGGGCAAGTCACTTAACCCCAATTGCCTTACCAAAAAAAAAAAGTGGGGGAAAAAAAACCAAACACATCAAATTAATTTGATGGCATATGCAATGTTCTACACCCATAGACTCCCACTTTGTGAAGGGAGGTGGCAATTTATTCTTGTAAAGATAACTATTTTCAAGATAGTAAGATATATTAAGTGCCATTTTATTACATCACTGCCCCCACCCCAAACTAGCCATCTTCTTAGTTTATACATGAAATGCTTCACCATCCCCCATACCACCTAGTGTCTTCCCTTTGAGATCATCCCTACTCTAGGCTGCATAGATATCTTGTTTGTACTGTATTTAGTTGTTAGGATGTTGTCTCTCCCATTAGAAGATTTGTAAGCCCCTTGAGGGCAGGGATTGGTTTTTGCCTTTGTATCTCCAGGGCTTGGCATAGTGCCCCACAAACTTTTATTATTGCTGTTGTTTTTCAGTCATGTCTGACTCTGTGACCCCAGATCTCTTGGCAGAGATCCTGGAATGGTTTGCCACTTCCTTCTCCAGCTCATTTTATAGATGAGGAAACTGAGGCAAACAGGGTTAAGTGACTTGCCCAGTGTCACATAGCTATTAAGTGTCTGAGGTCAAATTAGAACTCAGGTCTTCCTGACTCGACCTGGCTTTCTATCCTGTAAGTAACTTAGCTGCCCCTTTTAAGCTTTTTTAGCCCATTTTACTGATGAGGAAAATAGTAGGTATTCTGGCAAATAGTAGATACTTAATAAATACTTGTTGACAGACTGACCTAACAGCTATTACCCATGAAAAGTTGGCAACTAGAGAAGAATCACTATGTACAAATTCTCTCAGTACCATTGCTTGACTCATTCTTGCTTTTTCATTCCAGTAAAAAAACCTGGTGAGGAACAAATGAAAATAAGGAGAAGAAATTCCATGAGATAAAAATTAACCACAAATTATACCCAGCTAGTCACAGTCTCCTGATGGAATATAGGTGGGGACACTCCTCTCTCCTCACCTCTGCTTGGTGTTCAGTACTTTTCCTAGCTGGACAACTTCTGGGAAAACAATGTATGTCACTCATCCACCTGCAGGGGATTTTCAGGGCAGTGTTTTGTGAAGCATTAGATGATGGGATGATACGGCTATTTTTCATTATGCAACCCTTGTTTACCAGAGCTGCTCCCTGGAGGAGGTCTGAAGAAAGGAGGAAGACCAACTTTCCATTGAGTTTGTGGTAGCTACAAAAGACAAGCCCCACCCCAAACCTCTCCCAATATATGACTCATTCTAGGGCTTTGGGGGTTTCTGTGAATGGTCTCAGCAAGTCCATTACACTACACTTATGCTGAATCAACTAACAAATGAGCATTTATTTACTGTTTCCTTACAAAGTTAAGAAACTTCTTTTCAAAAATTTCCTTCATTGGATATGTAAATATCTGTACTATTGTATATTTGTACACATATTTATATATCTGCCAAGCATGTATTACTAAGTTTTTAAAAATATTACTTTTATTATTATTGACACAAACTCCAGTGATCTTCTGAAAGAAACCTGAATAATATTCTCCATCCTTCACTTAGGGTCAGCTATCAGTTTAAATAAGGAAGTATACACTAAGAGATACCATCTGTAAGTGGAACCATCACTTACAGCAAATGGAGAAGTTTTGAATGCTGTGGACAAGTTCACTTACATTGGCAATATGCTTTCCAGGGATGTGTATTGATGATGAGGTTGACACACGCATTGTGGAGCTAGCTCAGAGTTTGAGAGGCCCTGAAGAAAAGTGTGAGAGACTGATTACCAAACTGAAGGTCCACCGAGCTGCTGTACTGACCTCATTGTTACATGCCTGTGAAGCCTGGCCAGTCTACCAGGGCCATGACAGGAAACTGAATCACTTCCATTTAAATTGTCTTAGGAAGATTCTGAAGATCACCTGGCAGGATAAGATACCAGACACTGAGGTCATTTCTCAAACCAAACTGCCAAGCATTCAAACTCTGCTTCAGAGAGTGCAACTCTGATGGGCTGGCTGCATTGTTCAAATACCAAACATACACTTGCCTAAAAGACTATTTTTTGGAGAACTCACATGGGGCAAGCACTCACATGGTGATCAGAAGACACTATATACAAAGACACTTTTAAGGTCTCTTTTTTTTTCCACTTTTTGGTGAGGCAGTTGGGGTTAAGTGACTTGCCCAGGGTCACACGGCTAATAAATGTCAAGTGTCTGAGGCCACATTTGAATTCAAGTCCTCCTGACTCCAATGCTGGAACTCTATCCACTGCACCAAACTACCCCAAGGTCTCTCTTATGAACTTTGGAATTGATTACATTACATGGGAGACGCTGGCATGGAACTGCCCAGCATGGTGTGCCCTCATCATTCCAAAAAGGTGCTGTGCTATGAGCAAAGCAGAATTGCAGTAGCTCAAAAGAAACTGGAGATGTGGAATTTTAGAGAATCTACCCCAAACATTCTCATGGACTACTTATGCCCAACCTGTGGTAGAGCATTCCAAGCTTATATCGGTCTGATCAGCCACAGTTGGATACAATGTAACTTGATTCTATCCTAGTGATATCATTTTGGTCCTCTGAGAATGAGAAGGAAGGTCAACAACCATACTAAGAGTCTTAGGGCAGCTAGGTGTCAAAGTGGATAGAACACCAGGCCTGGAATCAGGAAGATCTGAGTTCAAATTCATTCTCAAATGTGACCTTGGGCTAGTCACTTATTTGCTTCAGTTTCTTCATCTGCAAAATGAGCTGGAGATGGAAATAGCAAACCACTTTAGTATCTTTGTCAAGAAAACCCCAAATGGAGTCATGAAGAATTGGACACAACTGAGCAATAAAAATACTAAGTCTACCAGGTCATTTTGGCGATGAACAAGAGGGCCAAGAAATTTAATTTTAGTATTTTCCTTCAGCATCCAGTGAGGGAAAATATTAACAGGAAAATTTTTTGGCATAATAAGCATATAATACTTTAAGTACATTAGTCACACGTGGATGCATATGTTCTTTTTTTGTTTGTTTGATTTTTTGGTGAGGCAATTGGGGTTAAGTGATTTGCCCAGAGTCACACAGCTAGAAAGTATTATGTGTATGAGGCTGGATTTGAACTCAGGTCCTCCTGACTCCAGGGCTGGTGCTCTATCCACTGCACCACCTACCTGCCCCCATATGTTCTTCACCTCTCTTAGAATCCCTTATTTCCTTCAAAACTCTCAGTGCATGTGTAGCTGCACATGAAACCTTTCTTGATCCCCTCACCTCCTAGTTCCTTCTTCTACTAAATTAGCTAGTATGTATTTATTTTCTGTAGATTTGTATAAGTACTGTCTGTCTACCCCAAAGAAAATAATAAAACCTCCATGAGGACAGAAGCCATCTCATTTTTGTCATTGTATCTCAATGGCCAGCATAGTGCCTGGCCCATAGTAGGCATTAAATAAATGCTTATTCACATATATACCATATGAATGTGTTATATCTATATATGTGTATGCATGTACGTGTATGCATGTATGCACGTGGCTTTGTGAATAGAGAACTAGGCTTAGTCAGGAAAACCTGGAATTTCATCCTGTTTCCCAAAAATACTGGCTATATGACCCTGGGCAAGGTCATTTAACCTCTCGGTGACCCAAACAATTTTCTAAAAGTGTAAGCTGCAGAACAGAGCAGGTTCCTATGTGCATTGGTAGAGAGAATTTCTTCACAGGAAGTTCCTGATACCAAGGAGTGAAATCACAGCTCTGGTAGGAATATATGTGAATGTCTTTTATTGGTGCTTTTCTCTTTTAATGCTTCTCTAAAATGACTCCCCTCCCCCCAATACAGCAAAGAAGAACAATTAAGCAAAAGAAATCTATGCATTAGCCGCTTTTGAAAATGCATGCCTCCTTTTACACATATAATCCACCACCACAGTTGGAGAAAGGAGTGGCATTGGACATTCAAAAGAACTCTGACCACTTGTGCCTTTTAATTTTTAAAACAATCTGCATAACCTTTATTAAACTGCTTGCCTTCTCAATGAGGGAGGAGGGGAGAAAAGGTGGGAGATAATTTAGAACTCACAATTTTAAAAGATGAATGTTAGAAATTATTTTTACGTGTAACTGGAAAAAATATTAAAACAGAAAAGTATCAAGACCAGGAAAAAAAAAAACTCCGTAATTTGCAGACATTACTGTTGACTTCACAACAATGGTGTCAAACTCAAATAGAAAATGGGAGTGGGAAGGAAGCACTAAACTTTACGGAAAGATCCCTGTGGGCAACATAGTAACTTAGAAAATGACATATGAACATTATCTATGCTTTACTGTATTTGTATTTAGTTTGTTAAATATTTCCCAACTATATTTTAATCTGGCTCATGTTTAATACTGCTTTCTTACAATAACATGGAGAAAATGATAATGATGATGATGATAGTTTATATTTTCCATAGTGTTTTAAGACTTACAAAGCATTTTTTATATATTACATAATTTGATTCTCCAAAACCCCCCATAAAGGTGAGTAGTAACTAGCTGCGTGACCCTGGGCAAGTCACTTAACCCCAACTGGCTAAAAAAAAATGAGTAGTAGAGATATTATTTCCATTTCATAGATAAACTGAGGCGCATAGAAGTTAAGTGACTTATCTAAGGTCACATACCTAGACTCAAATACAGGTCTATTTCAAGTCTAGGGCTAGAGAAGGGCAGGATCTATCTGGGATCCCTTGGGACTCATTTTTGGAATTGTCTATCCATGCTACACAGCTCAGTTGATAGAGCACATGCTTGGGGTCAGGAAAATTCATCTTTCTGAGTTCATATCTGGCCTCAGACACTCAGTAGCTGTGTGACAATGGGCAAATCACTTAAGCCTATTTGCCTCAGTTTCCTCATCTGTAAAATGAGCTGGAGAAGGAACTCATAAATCATTCTACTATCTTTGCCAAGAAAACTCCAAATGGGGTCACATGACTGCCTTTTTTGGGGGAAGAGAGCCCTGTTGTTTCTACATTTCCTGTGTAGATGAAGGAGGAGCAAACTGATCAGATTCTACACATTAGATCAAGGATTTTTAACTTCTTACGTATCCTGGACCCCTCTGGCAGTCCAGTGTAACCACTGTGGGTCCCTTTTCAGAATAAAGCATTTCAATACTTGTAGGAATCGCTACATTTCAGTTAGACATTAGTGAAAATAATTTTTCCCCCATTCACGTTCATAGACCCTCTGAAATCTATCCTTAGATTAAGAAGCCCCGCACTTTGTAGATACTGGTATGGTATCCGAAGGATGTTTTTAGGCTCAATGAAATTCCCCCTCAAACCAGTTCATTCACCATAGCAGTCAAAACAATGAAATACAAACCAAAACAAACCTTTGCTAATAATGTGCACCCAGCCTATTACATTGAAAACCTTCAGTGAATGCTGACAACCCTTCCCTATTTTTAGTCTCCAGTATTGGTGGTCCCACTGCCTGAGAGTTCAGCCCAGTGAAGAGCTAGAGAAAATAATTTTTTCTCTTCCATTAACGCTGTGGCACATCTGTTATTGGGACCTGACATTCCCTGCTCCCATCTGCCACCCCATACAAATTTCCACTGATATCTGTGTACTATCTCTGTGTTCTACATACCTACCAAGAAATATCTTCCTTCTGCATTTGTCAGAAGTACAGAGTCTCAGGACGTGAATGTTACATAGATATGTCTTCAACGGCGGGCTGTTTATCTTCTTGATTGACCTTTGGCATTGTTTGGGGGGGGGTGGCATTTGTAAGAAGCCGGCCAATAAAGCATTAAAAAAAACAAACCTCTTTTATGAAAATTGCATTTCAGGATGTAGCAAAACTGCTTTTATAACGGAAATACTGTTCAACTTCCTTCAAGAAAAAATATTTCAGTGATTCCAGAAGTTGTGTAACTTCACAATATTAAGGCAGCTGCTTTTTTAATTTAAAAAAAATTTTTTTTTTAACCAAAGCAGAAATCACCACGACATAATGGTCACTAGAAAACAGTGGTCATAGACACAAACTGTCTGACTCATTCCCTGAGCCACACTGTTTTTAGTGAATAATTAAAAGTGCTGTACAAAATTATCTAAACAGAAGTAGTGACTTTTTAATGACCTTCCTAGACATCAAAAGATTTAAAGGTGGACGGGATGTAAGCAGTAAGCAGTGTTGTGCCAGTAAATGTTTACTTTCAAGGGAGGTTAGAGTAGGGGTGGGGGAGAGTAGAGGGTGGAGTGCTCTGAACATAAATTTAATCTGCAGTTGCTAACCTTTTCTTCATCACTTTTCCTAGCATTTAGAGCAGTACTGGTCACCTTGTAGGTGCTTTATAAATGTTTATTGATTCATTGATTAATTTCTTAAGTCTAAAATCAATAGAACAGTAAACAAACCTCAATTGTATGTTTGCCAATTTCTGAGGTGTAAATTCTCACACTGAAAATTTAATAATTGTGTCTCAGAGAGTCAATAGCTCCAGCATACCCCTGAAGCGGAGATCATTTTATCCCATCCCTTAATTTTACAGGTGGAGGAACCCCTACTCCCACCCCAATCACATCACCACATAAAAATGTGATCTAAATTTTACAATTTTTATTTTTCATTTATGGAATAAAACAAGCATTTCTATAACGATATATATTATATAATTATAATAAATATATATTTATAAGTACAATAAAAAGGATGATTACACACGAAATTGTAAATCTGTTATGTACAATTTGCTAGTCCTTTTAAACATATAATAAAGTTATCAAGTAAATTTCTTTTTTTCCTTTTTTCCCCTTCCTTCTTAAATGCTGAAAAGAAGAGTAATAATATTTTCTCTTGCTCAAGAAGCTTTGGTGGCTCCAACAGCCCTCCCCCCAAATAAATACTCCTCTGTTGGTATTTAATAGCACTTCATAACCTGGCTCCAGATTATCTTTCCAGGCTGATTAGGGTTACTTTCCCTCAGACACCCTGCCTTCTGGCTAAATTGACCTACTCCTGATGTTTCCCCCTTAAGGAATTAATCCTCTTTCCTCTGCAGCCTTTGCACAGACTGTACCCCAGGATGCAAAGAATGCACTCTGTCCTGACCTCCATGCTGGAGACTCCCAACTCCCTTCAAAGCTCGTCCCACTTCATTTAAAGGAACTTTCCCGATTCCCCTAGTTATGAGGGCACCCTGAATCCATCGCTTTGGATTTATTTTGTCCATTTTCTGTATTTATCTACTGGTTTTATTATATGTTGTATCCTCCCAGTAAGAATATAAGCAGAATGCTCTCCTCCTCCTGCTTATTAGTACAGTGAATGGCTGGAACATACATAGTTGATGCTCAATAAATATTTGATTCCCTTAATACCTGCCTTCTGATCAACTTTTCACTGGGGCTACAAGCTATCTTATTTAAATGCAAGTTTTGTTAAGGGGGGTGGGTGAGAGAAGTAATAAGATCCAAAAGGATGGAGAGGGCAGTGCTAAAAGTCTAGAATGGAGAATGAAAGGCAATATTGATAGTGTGGACATGGTGTGACTCCTTGGAATACTCTGAATTCCGTGTTTTATTATAAATAGTACTTTCTTTCTACTCTACCTTAAAGAAACTAACATGAGAGGGTATCTTTATTTTCCTATTACAAATGAATTTTTTAGTCAGTATGGCCAAGTGCAATTTATTGCACCATGTGTCATAAAATGAGGGAGTTATATCTACTGACCTGTGGGAAAGTCACAGACACAATGATTGAGAAACCTTAAGTAATGGCCTCTAGACTTAGTCACTAGCCTGGGGACGCTAGGCTGAGAGAGAGAGAGAGAGAGAGAGAGAGTGTGTGTGTGTGTGTGTGTGTGTGTGTGTGTGTGTGTGTGTGTGTGTGTGTGTGTGTGTGTTGTTTTGGGAACATGGGGGAGACCAGAGGAAACCCATGAATGCTGAAGGTTATTGGAGAGCTGTTTAAGCCTCCATAGGGCAGTGAAGAGCCTGAATCCCGGATAAGGATGAAATCACCTCCTGAGTTGGAAAAATAGCTTCAGGGGGAAGGGGTGAGAGAATTATCCTTAGTTCTGTGGCCTCAGCCACAGGCATGCATTTAAAAATGCAATTAAATGCTGTGATCTATTTACTTACCTTGGTTTACATATTTGATGATTTAACATCTCTCTGATGTACTGGATTAATTTGGTAAAATTTCTTTGAAGTCTGTAAATATTTTCATCTCATTTTATAGATTAGGCAACTGGGACCCTGACAGATAATGAGATTTGCTCTAGGTTGCACAGATACTGTCTACTGAAGAATTTGAACCCAGGTTTTCTGATAAGTTCTACTGTGGCAATTAGAAGTAAGCTGAAGAACAGGGCCCAGAGGGGTGAACTGATTTTTCAAAAGTCACTAGGGCAGTAATTAAGGCCTAAAGAAAAAGGTCAAAGGCAGACACATGTGCAAAATGGAACTCATTAGCTTTCTCCCACCTTCTCACCCTTCAATGAAAATTACACAATAGGAAAAAAAAAGTGCTGGATTTAGAGTCTTAGGACCAGAGTTAGACTCCCAATTTCTTTTTTTGCTACTTAGGAGACCTTGAGCCAATCATTTAATCCTTCTAGGCCCAGTTTCCTGTGTCTAAAATGAGTGAGTAGTAACAGATGACTTCTAAAATCCCCTCTAACTCTAAATACAAGACTTGGTTCACCACACTACAGAACCACAAGTTTCCTTTCTAATAATTGGAGCAAATAACAATAATTGTGTTTACTTAATTTTCAAAGTCCCCTTTTACAAGGACATTTCATAAAAACCACTCATTTGACGGTGAGCTTTTTCCCCTCCACCACAAAGGTCACAGTTCATAGTTTCCCCTCCTAATTGCTTAGAAACATTTCAGGCTGTAGAAGGTTTTATTTGTAGACATTTCCTTGGCTAGGTTTCAAACGAGTGTCGTAAAGTCAATAAATCCTGGTCCAGCCCCTCCCACTTCTGGCTGGCTTTGTTTAATGCTCCTAGGTGCCTCCGGCAGTCATAGACTATCCTTTGTATACATTGGAAGGCTAATGACGGGCGAGACTACATTCATATCCGTGCCAGTGCAGTCAGAGTTAATAATGCAAGCCCGTTGCCTAGTCTGTCTCCAGGAAAGCTCAGCTAGGCTTTGGTGTGAAGTACTGTTGTTTGCGAAGCTCCAAATCTTGAAAATGAATTGGGAGAGGGAGAAAAGAAAGACCAGAGATGAAGGAGAAAGGGAGTGGGTAGGGACTTGAAAAGAAGGGTGAAACTGATGTCCATTCAACCAATCAGTCACAATTTATTAAGTGCCCACTGTGTTCCAGGTGCTTGCTCTCCAAAACTGAAGACACAAAATGAAGCAAAAGACCGGCCCTACCCTCAAGGGGTTTACAATCTAATGGGGGTGACAACATGAAAATAAATAGATACAAAGCTAGCTATATCCAGGATAAATAGGAGATAATTACTTACCAGAGGAAAGTCATTGAATTAAGAAAGGTTGGGGAAGGTTTCCTTGTATCAGATTTTATTTGGTACGTGAAAGGAAGCCAGGTTGGTGAGTGGTCAGAGTAGAGGGGAAGAGCATTCCTGGCATGGATTGCGGGGGGGGGGGGGAAGGAAGAATGGCCAGAGCCTGTAGATAGTATGTCTTGTTCATGGAACAGCCAGGACACCTGTGTCTCTGGATCAAAGAGTAGGTGGTAGGAAGTAAGGTGTGAGAAGACTGGAGAGGTAGGAACAGGCTAAGTTATGGAGGGCTTTGAATGTCGAAAAAGCATTTTGTATTTGATCCTGGAGGCAACAGGGAGCCACTAGAGTTTATTGAGCAGGTGAAGGAAGATCACTTTAGTAGATGAATGAAGGATGGATTGGACTGGGAAGAGACTTGGAGGACGCAGACCCACCAGCAGACTTCTTGCAGTAATCAAGGTGTAAGGTGATAAGGGCCTGTATTAGAATGGTAGCAGTGTTGGTATATAGAAGAGATATTGCAAAGGTGAAAATGATAGGCATTGGCAGGAAGAAAGTCATGCTCTCTTTAGTGATAGGAAAGGCTGGGGAGGATTTAAGGGGAAAGCTAATGAACTCAGTTTTGGATATGTAGATTTTTAAATGTCCACTAGACATTTAGTTCAGGCTGTCTGAAAGGCATTTGGAGATATTGGATTGAAGGTCTGCTGAGAGTTTGGGGCAGGATAGGTAGATTTGAGAATCTTTGGCATTGAGATGGTAATTAAATCTATGAGAGCTAATGAGATCATTAAGTAAAGTAGTATTGAGGGAGAATAAAAGACCACCCAAGACAGAACTGTGGGTGTCACCTGCCATTAGAGGGACCTTAAAAGGTTGAGTTCTAGTTTTGCCACAAATTAGTTGTGTGACCTTGAACAAATCCTAGATTAGAATTAAGAGACTAGAATTAGGTCTTCTGGTTCCCAAGTCCAGAGTTGTCTTTGTTACTGTGTCTGGCACGAAGTAGGAGCTTAATAAATGCTTTCTGATTGATTACACTACATTGTCTGTCTTGGGTTTTCTCCATCATGTGGTACACATACTATGCCATTAGAAATCTATTTATTTAGTCTGAGGACTTAAATTAGTAACAATAGGTATGAATCAGTAGGGTATTTTTATCAAGATTTCTCATTACTAAAAACATCTCTTCATAGAAGGAAGTGTTTGGTAAATCCCCTAAGCACTGGTCACCTGAGCTATATTATGAGTTTCTAGGAGTGGTAATAATGGATACCACTAAACCAAAATTTCATTTTTAGCAGGATAACTCAATTACAGCATTTTGGAAAGGGGAAAGGCTGCTATGAGGTATAGCATTTTTATCTATATCAATCTATACCTAAATATCTATAAATTGTATGTATAAACCCTTGGTATTATTTAGTGTAAGATTTTATTTATATATATATATATACAGAGAGAATCCATTTGGACTTACATTGGCATTGCTTAGATATGACTGACTTTTAAAGAAGGAGTTAGGAGGGGAAGGGTTTTCAGGTGTTTCCAGGAGAAAAAAAATCACAAAAGGGGCAAATCATTCAAATTTTACAGACTGTATCAAGGATTCTTAACTTTTTATGGATCATTGACACATTGATCTATCTATCCATCTATCTATCTATCTATCTATCTATCTATCTATCTATCTATCTATCTGTCTGTCTGTCTGTCTGTCTGTATGTGCATGTATGTATATGTTTCTCTTAAGCAGAGTAAATTGGAGATGGTTTGACTGATTTACTCATACAACATTTCAGCTGATCCTCATGTCACTAGGCACTAATCTTGGTTCCTTCCACATAGATTCTCAATCCAAATCTGTTGATTTGAACTTCTCTACTACACTGGGATTACGTAAGGTATATACTATCATCTCCATTTTCCTGAGGAGGAAACAGAGGTCAAGAGAAATTAAGCCCTAAGTAACACAGCTAGTCAGCAGCAGAGGCAGGGAGAAAGATATTCAAATTTGTCCCCTAGTCAAGTGTACCTTCCATGAGGGCACCTGCTAACTCTTTCATTTGGGGAATGAGTTAGCTCCATGGCCCCAGGACTCATGCTAGCCCAGCTTCTGTACCCTTTGATTCCACAATTGGTCCTTTATTTACTGTACCAAGAGATGGGTAAAATCCACCCTTCACTTCCTCTGGGATCAGTCACTTCTCTGGCTGTTTTGAGAACAATAGCAACTCTGCCTTTCGGAGTCCATGAAGGCTATGAGTAATCATAGCATGACTTGATAAGGTCAAGATTTACCTGCTTCACTGGACCTTCCAGTAGTGATAAGCATGCAAAAGAAAAACGTGTTCACTGTAACTAAGAGGTTCCCAAATACAGTGATTTGGGAGTGGCATAGGTACTATTGCTTCCTGGAAGAGTGGCTCTGATGAAGTGACCGTAGGTTCTTAAGGGCTGTGCCAGCACTGTCACATCTCTGACAAATGCTATCAAACTGACAATGTTTTGAGCACAATTCCAGTGAATTGCTAAATATGGAGCAACTAATGAGTAATTAGTCTGGCCACTAGAAGGTGAATTTATGTGCCATGACAACTCGTAAAACTAATATAAATAAACAGAAAATGGCCTTTAGCCCTGCTCAGTCCCTTTCTGTCAATGGTCAAGTGGTAGAAAAGGAAGGAGAAAGTAATGATCATGGTTTTTAGGTCACTTATAAATGGTAATTTAACTGTTGGTGCTCTAAATTTGAGATCATTGTCTAATGACCAAGGAGCTGGAGGAACTGAATCATATCAATATTGACATTATTATTTTAATAAAGTGAGAAGATAAAAGGATGTTGTAGCTAAATGGAAGGATGCCCTAAAGATTGTCCTTGAATGGACAAATAAAGGATTTGGCTGAAATTGATCACATCCTCCTCTCCTTTAGTCTTCCCTTCTACCTCACTCCCACATTAGTGGGTTTATTATTAACTTATGTTATCAATCTCAACTAGGCCCTCACTGTCACATGGCAACCTTTCATTCTTACCTGAAATTCTTCCCTCACTTTCTCTGAAGATGCCATTCTAAACTATCTCCTGCGATCTCCTATATTTCCTTCTCCCTCCCTGCTTTTAGATATCACTTCAAGTTTATTTAAGGCAGTGAAAGAAAATGGAAATGATGTGGATAATGAAGAATCTTTCACTGCAAGCATTGGTTGGTTTGATCATCTTAAAAATCGAATTTACTTGCAAATTGTTAAATTACATACATGCATGCATATATATACATATATCTTTTAGAAATGAGACTTTATCATTTATGTTTATCATGGTCTAAATATCCCCCCCCCATTTCTTGCTTTTCTTCTAATTTTAGCAGCATTGGTTTTTATTTGTATAAAACTTTTAAATTTTATGAAATCAAAACTGTTCATTTTTATTTCCTGTATTTCTCAGTCTTGGTTTGGTCATAAACTCTTCCCCTTATTCATAGATCTGACAAGCAATTTCTTCTATGTACCTCTGATTTGGTTATGATGTTTCTTACCTTTTATGTCTGTATCACATATTCACTGGGAGCTTGTCTTGATATATGGTGTGAAATTTTGGTCTATACCTAGTTTCTGCCAGATTGCTTTCTGGTTTTCCCAACAGTTTTTGAAGAATAGTGAGTTCTTGACCCAGTAGCTGGGATTTTGGGATTTATCAGCGCTAGATTACTATGCTCATTATATTGTGTACCTAATCTGTCAACCCCTCAGTTTCTTACTCAGTCTCAAATTGTTTTGTTGATTACAATATTATAGTTTGCAATTTGGCATTAATAGGTACCCTTTTCTCTCTTTCATTAATTCCCTTGCTATTATTGACCTTTTGTTCCTCCAGATAATTGTTATAATTTCTTCTAGATCTCTAAAGTAATTCTTTGTTAGTTTCATTAATATGGCATTGAATAAGGAATTAATTTGTGTAGTATTGTCATTTTTATTATATTGGCTAAGCTTACTGATTAATGACTAACACTTCTCCATTTGTTTAAATGTCTTTATTTGTATAAATAGTGTTTTGGAATTGTGTTGATACAGTTTTTGTTTGTGTCTTGGCAAATAGAATCCCAAATGTTTTATGCTACCAGTAGTTACTTTAAATGGAATTGCTCTTTCTGTTTCTTCTGGCTGGATTCTGTTGGTAATATGCAGAAGTGTCAATGATTTGTGTGCATTTATTTTATATCCTGCAACTTTACTGAAGTTGTTAATTGTTTCAATTAGTTTTTTTTTAGTTAACTCTTTAGGGTTATCTTAATCGACCACCATATCATCTGCAAAAAATGCTAATTTTGTTTCCTCTTTGCCTATGCTTATTTGACCAATTTCTTTTTTTCTTATCTTATTGTAATAGCTAGCATTTCCAGCACTATATTTAATAGTAATGGTGATATGGACATCTTTGCCTACCACTGATCTTGTTGGAAAGGCCACTAACTTATCCCTATTAGAGATAATGCTGACTCTTGATTTTAGAGAACTACTACTTATATTAGGAAAGCTCCACTTATTTCTCTGATTTCTAATTTTTTTTTAACAGAATGGGGATTGTATCTTGTCAAAAGATTTTTTGTATCTAGTGATAAGAGAATATTATTTTTGTTGTTTTTGTTATTAACGTGGTCAGTTATGTTTGTAGTTTTCCTAATGTTGACCTAGCTGTTCATTCTTGTAATAAATCTAACGTGGTTAAAGTGTATATTCTTTGTCATATGTTGCTGTAGTCTTGTTGTAAATATGTTATTCAAAGTTTTTGCATCAATATTCATTAGGGATATTGGTCTATAGTTTTCTTTTTCTGTTTTGACTTGCCCTGGTTTAGGTAACAAGATTGTATTTGTGTAATAGAAGGAATTTGGTAGTACTCCTTTTCCAGTTTTAAAAATATGTATTCAGTGCCACAACAATCAAACTACCAAAAATTATTTTATGGAATTAGAAAAAACAATAACAAAATTCATTTGGAATAACAAAAGATCCAGAATACCAAGGGAACTAATGAAAAGAAATTCAGGGAAAGATGGCCTAGCCATTCCAGATCTTAAATTGTGTTATAAAGCAGCAATCATCAAAACTGCTTGGTACTGGCTAAGTAATAGAATGATGGATCAGTGGAATAGGTTAAGTATGCAAGACACAGGAGTCAACGACTATAGTAATCTAATTTGATAAACCCAAAGACCCTAGCTTCTGGGATAAGAACTTACTCTTTGACAAAAACTGCTTGGTAAAACTGGAAAAGAGTGTGGCAGAAACTAAGCATAGATCAAAATCTCACACTGTATACCAAAATAAAGTCAAAATAGGTTCATGATTTAGATACAAAGGCTGATACTGTAAGCAAACTGGGAGAGCAAGGAATAGTTTGCCTATCAGATCTATAGAGAACAGAAGAATTCATGACCAAACAGGAGATAGAGAACATTACAAAAAGCAAAATGGCTAATTTTGATTACATTAAATTGAAAAGTTTTTGCACAAACAAAACCAATGCAACCAAGATTAGAAGGAAAGTAGAAAATTGGGAAAGAATTTTTACAACCAATCACTCTGATGAGGGCCTCATTTCTAAAATATGTAGAGAATTAAGTCAAATTTATAAGAATACAAGTCATTCTCCAACTGATAAATGGTCAAAGGATATGAACAGCCAGTTCTCAGATGAAGAAATTAAAGCCATCTATAGTCATATGAAAAAATGCTCCAAATCACTATTGATTAGAGAAATGCAAATCAAAACAACTCTGAGGTACCACATCACACCTATCAGATTGGCCAACATGACAAAACAGGAAAATGATAAATGTTGGAGAAGATGTGGGAAAATTGGAACACTAATGCATTATTGGTGCAGTTGTGAAATGATCCAACCATTTTGGAGAGCCATTTGGAACTATGCCCAAAGAGCTATAAAAATGTGCATACCCTTTGACCCAGCACTAGCACTTCCAGGGCTATATCCCAGAGAGATCATACAAATGGGAAAAGGACCCACACGTACAAAAATATTTATAGCAGCTCTTTCTGTGGTGGCAAATAATTGGAAATTGAGGAGATGCCCATCAATTGGAGAATGACTGAACAAGTTGTAGTATATGAATGTAATGAAATACTATTGTGCTATAAGAAATGATGAACAGACTGACTTCAGAAAAACCTGGAAAGACTTGCACGGTCTAACGCTGAGTGAAGTGAGCAGAACCAGGAGAACTTTATACACAGTAACAGCCACGTTGTTCGATGACTAATATTGATAGACTTAACCCTTCTCAGCAATTCGAGGATCTAAGACATCTCCAAAGGCCTCATGATAGAAAATGCTATCTATATCCAAAGAAAGAACTATGGAGTTTAAATGCAGATCAAAGCATACTATTTGCTATTTTTTTTCTTCTGTTGTGTTTTGTTTCCTCTTTCTGGTAGTTCCTCCTATTGGTTCTAAGTCTTCCTTGCAACATCACTAATGTGAAAATATGCTTAACAGGAATGTAGTTGTATAGCCTATATCAGATTGCACACCATCTTGGGGAAGGAGGTGGAGAGGGAGGGGGAGAAAAATTTAAAACTCATAACTTATGGAAGTGATTGTTGATAATTCAAAATAAATTAATTTTAAAATATTCATGTAGTATTAAAATAAATTGTTCTTTAAATGTTTTTTTTTATCCTGGAGTTCATTTATGCCTTGTCTAATTTCTTTTTCTTAGATAGAGTTATTTAAATCCCTATTTCCTATTCTGTTGCTCTGGACAATTTATATTTTTGTAGATATTAATCTATTTCATTTAAATTGTTAGTTTTATGGGCATATAACTAGGTAAAATATCTTCTAACAATTTCTATAATTGCTTTTTTTGTTTTGTTTTGTTTGTTTTATTGCTTTTTTTTTTTGGTGAGGCAATCAGGGTTAAGTGACTTGCCCAGGGTCACACAGCTAGTAAATGTCAAGTGTTTGAGGTCAAATTTGAACTCAAGTTCTCCTGATTCCAAGGCCTGAGCTTTATCCACTGCGCCACCTAGCTGCCCCTCTATAATTGCTTTTTAATTGGTTTTCAATTCATCTTTTCTCATTTTTGATACTTGTAATTGTGTTTTTTTCCTTTATTTTAAAAAATCAGCTAATAACTTATCTCTTTTTTTTTTCAAAATAGAATTTACATTTCTAAGAAAGAAGAAACTCAGTATGGCTATAGAGTGTCTAAAGATCACCTAACAATTTTATTAAGTGGCAATACAGAAGGAGAATTTAAATTAAAACTAATTCTTATTTATCAGTCTAGAAATCATCCAACTTTGAGAAAAAAAAGCACAAGTGACCAAAGCTGCTTTCAAAGACTAATTTTCAATTTATTTTAGTCCAACTGTTGATAAATATTTCAAGGACAACAATATCTCATTTAAAGCATTATTGATTTTAGATAATGCCCTAGGTCATACAACTACTCAGTTGATTATGTGAGAATATGAGCATGCTCAGAGATGTGGACAAAACTCTGCACCTACTAGTATATGTACAAAGATTTGAAGAAAGAAAAGATAGCTCAGTCTATACTGCTAAAATATTTTAAATAACAATGGCAATATTTTCATTATATTGTCAATGTAGTCTTATTTTAGGTGTGATATTCAGCAAATTTAATTTGCTTAAATTCTGTTCTTTTAAACTATCATTTTAAAATAAACTTGAATAAGAAATACATTTTTCTTATCCTTTGCTGTTCTATTACATTAGTAAACAGATAAAAACTTGTTTTTAAGTTTTTTCATTGCATGTCTCCATTGGGTTGGCAGTATTTTGAGGAAGTTGTATGGCTTTCCAAAATAACTGCATTGTAAGGAACAACACTAATTTGGATGCATAAGTTCTTCTATGTAGGCTAAAAAAAATCATTTGCTAATTTACAGCTATTTGCAAATATGCCATAAATTAAGAATGTATTAGGAAAGGTTGAAAATCAAAATTATTGGCAGGTTTGGTATAAGATGAAAATAATTATTACCTTTTATTCCATCTTCTTCCTATATATCCCCATCTCCACAGGCCCCACATACCCTGCACTCTGCTGGGATATATTGCAATACTAGGGGTGGGTAGTTGAGAGACCAGAAGACACAATCTCTACCCTTGCAACCATTGGGAATATTAAATTCACACACTTGGAACAGATAACAATTCATGGCACAATATGATCCAAATTGGTGTTGTAGATAATAGTGGACTTACTTTAAAAGAGAGAATGATCATTGTGGACTGGGAAAATGTTTTGAGAGGAGGTGGCATTTGAGTTGGGCCCTGAAAGGCAAGTAGGATGTAGATGGTCAAAGAGGACAGGGGAAAGCATTAAGAGGAGGGAGCAACATAAGTGAAGACTGAAAAAAGACGTCATGGATAGTGGATGCTTAGCAGACCAGTCAGTGTGAGATTATATATCAGGGTCTGCGTGAATCAATTTCCTCCAGATCCTTCAGAACCCCAAGGGGGAGGCTAGGTAACCAGACTTTTGCATTGACTCATCTTTTCCTATTTGTTGAACTGGGCAATATCCTGGGGACCTCTGAAAAGTTTAAATTCCTCTAGCTTTGGTGGGGGGGGGAGTGGAAACACAGAGATAGAGACAAAGAGAGAAAAACACAGAGGCACAAAGAGAGACAGATTGAGATGAGGGAGTCAGAGACAGACAGTGAGAGACAGAGTCAGAGAGGTATAAGCAGCCCTTGAAACCCCCAACTAGCTTAGCGGCCCTACCCTCGCAGCCCTGTAGGGGAAACGTCAGGTTGGTCACAATGGGTAGTATCCAATCTCTGTTGGACCACTATATTTAGAACCTGACAGCCAACCAGTAACTCCAGGAGCAAGACACAGTGTGGTATACAAGCCCTTGACTGTCTAGGTAAGCCCAAGTCATGGCTTATTGCTTGATAATATGCCATGGAAGGCACTGAGCACATTGGTAGCAAGCTGCCCTGTACTGGTTAGGATGCCAGGCTTGAAGATGATCATAATCATGATTACGGTCTCCAGTTACTGGGCCAGGGAATCCGCCTGGAGGTAACAGTGAGGAGGTGCACTGTTTCAGGGCCTAGCTGTCTAGAGGATAGAGACCAAGGGTGGCCAACGTGATATCCCACACCCCATGAAGAACATGGAATGTTTAGAAATTAAGAACATTTAGAAATTAAATTCTACAAACATTTACTATATGTTTACTGTATACTAGGTACTGTGCAAGGCACTCTCTTGTTCTGAATCTATCCATGCTGCACCTTCCAAGGCATCTCTCCTCATAGGTAATGCAAAGCCCTGGGTTCTAGGATAGGGAGGGGCAAGGGATTGGGAAGGTAGGGGACATTAGATAAACAGAAGGTGAGCTCTCAGCCCTCAAATATGTAGTTGTGGAAGATACGTCAAGCGTCTCATATAATGAAGACAGAATGGTATTAGTCTAAGAAAGAGCTTGGGTTTGAACCCCAAACTTTGCTACTTATTGCCTGTGACAAATCATCTCACCATTTTGGTCTTCACTTTTTTCATCTGTAAAACTAGGCAATCAGAGCCCCATAATGAGAGTGGGACCATTGGAAATGTTTTCCCTGAGGTGTCAATATTTGAAAGAGAATGTGCTCCCTCCCCAGAGAGGTCTTTTGGACCCCTGACTCCATGCCTTCCAGTACACATGACATGATGATACAGCTCAGGGACCCTCTACACTTCTCCCAGGATTTGGGGATTCCTACTTATGAACATCACCTATTGTACAGGGATTCCCGGAAAGTATTCCTGAGGAATATAGGAAATGACTCCAGGTTGTTCTGGGTTTTTTGAATTCTTCCTTCTGCAGGAATAATCTCTATCAGATTACTTACCACCTCAGGGAGGGGGGTAGATGGGGAGGGAAAGAGGGGTAGAATTTGAAACTTAAAACTTGAAAAAAAAAGCAATGAATGTTAAAAACTGGTTTTTACATGTAAATGAGGGGGAAATAAAATATTTGAAAAAGTTATTAGTGCTATAAAGGGAGAGAAAAATGGATGAACTCAACTTTCAGCTCTGAATTTAAATGAGCCTATGATACAGAGTGAAGTAAGCAGAACCAGGAAAACAACATTCCCTATGACTATAATATAAATAGAAAGACAACAAAAAAGCAAAACAAAACATAACAACATGTAATTATAAAGGCCAAGCTTGACCATGTGGAAGAGATGAACAAATGTACCTCTTTAATTTCTTTGCCAGAGGTGGGAGACTGTGAATGGAGAGCATCCTTCTGCCTGAAACCTTTCAAAATCCCGCTTAATTCGAATGCTTCTCTTCCTTTGAGTATTTACCATTTGTCCTGTATGAGGCCTGTTTGTATATATTTAGATTAAATCATGAATTCCTCAAGGGCAGGGACTAGTTTTTGACTTTCTTTATCTCCCCAGACCTTAGCACAGTGCCTGGCACATAGTAGGAACTTAGTATCAGGCACATAGTAGGCACTCATCTTCCTGAGTTCAAATCTGGCCCCAGACACTTACTGGGTGTGTGATTCTGGGCAAGTCACTAAACCTCTATTTGCCTCAGTTTCCCCATCTGTCAAATGAGTGAGAAAGCGCCCTTCACTGGGGATCTTCATGAAGAGACTGAGTGACTATTTGACAGAAGGGGTCATGATGAGTCCAACATGACTCAACAACAACGATATAGCTTGTTGACCACATGGACTTAAACATGTCTATTGACTATTTAAAGACTGTTTCTTTTACTTCCTGTCTTCCCGGCTGTGGTTCAGAAAGGTCAGGCTTGATGTTGACTTTAGCTTTGGGGGATGGTTTTTTTATGAGTGTCAAATGAAAAACTCAAACATCTTAGGCATATAGGCTTGTCATTAAATGTACTTTTAAGCTTTAACAGTTAGGTAGCAGTGTATAGTCTAAATAATCTGTAATCATTTTAAAGCACATTTATTACTTTTGTATATTTTGTAGCCTGCTCTCTTTGAGAAAAAGGAAGGTTTAATTTAATAAAGAAAAATTGCTTTTTTTTTTCAGCCAAAATAGACTAAGGGTGAAAACTAAGCTCAGGTCTCCTTAAAATATATGCATCCCCCTCCTTTCTGTGCTTGTCAAAGCTTGTCAGAAAGGTAAATAACTATATCATTTTATTGAACTATTCTCAAAGTAAAAGTGTCAGTAAATAAATCTGTGTATTGGGGAGAATACAACTGTTGGCTGGCAAGAAACAGAATCATGAGTCTCATTAATGTTTTTAATTAGATTCTGATGAATGTTGGCCAATTTTATGATATTGAAATGTCATTATAAAGTTTTCTTTCTGAAAAGTTATTTACTTCATTTAATATCTTATGTTCATGTGCATAGGGAAACTCTAGCTTTTATTTCCTTTCATATTAAATAGGTGGTACAAAAACATTTTACTGAAAAACCAGAGGGTTCAGGGATTGAAAAAAGGTTGGGAACTCCCTCTTTAGACAATGGTTAACAATAGTTCACATTTACATAGGCAGCACTTTATAGTTTAGTCAATCAACAAACATTTATTAAGCACCTATTGTGTGCCAGTTGTTCAGCCATTTTCAGTTGTGTCCAGCTCTTCACGATGATCCCTTTTGGGTTTTTCTTGGCAAAGATACTGGAAGTTTGCCATTTCCTTCTCCATTGGACAGATGAGGAAACTGAGGCAAACAGTGTGAAGTGACTTACCCATGGTCATATAGCTAGTAACTGTCTGAGGACAGATTTGAACTCAGGACTTCCTGACTCCAGGTCCAGTACTCTATCCACTGCACCATCTAGCTGCCCTACTATGTGCCAGGCACTGTGCTAAAAGCTGGAGTTACTAAGAAAGGCAAAAGCAGGGCAGCTAGGTGGTGCAGTGGATAGAGTACTGGACCTGGAGTCCGGAGGACCTGAGTTCAAATCCGGCCTCAGACCAAACACTTGACACTAGCTGTGTGACCCTAGGCAAGTCACTTAACCCCAAATGCCTAAAAACAAAACAAAACAAAACAAAAAAGGCAAAAGACAGTCCCTGCTCTCTAGGAGCTCATAGTTGAAACAACTATTTACAGACAAACTATATACTGGATAAAATAGAAATAATCAACAGAAGGAGGACACTAGAGTTTAGGAAGGACTGAGAAAGGTTTTGTTTTGTTTTGTTTTATTTTAGGTAGGACTTAAAGGAAGTGAAGGAAGACAGGAGGCAGAGATGAGGACAGAGAGAATTGGTGCCATGGAGGACAGCCAGTTTTGAAAAAGTCAGGCTTTTGTAAAGTATCACCTTTGCAACATCCCTGTGAAACAAGAGTCTGTTTATTACTTATGTGACTTCTTTAGAAATGAAGCTGAGGTTCAGATAGGTTCAGCCATTTCTGTGGTCACATAGTGTGGCAAGAATAAGTTGCCCAATTCCTAAGTGTTAGACCTTACACAAAAGTTCAAGGTACCTTACTGTAAGGTAGGTTTTTTAAAAAAAGCATTTCCAGCACATTAACACAATTTAATAGTTTTATAAATTTTCCAAAAAAATACGTCCACCTGAGATACCTTACGCTTAGTCAGAATTTCTACTTAAAAAAAGCAAACATGTTTTGTGGCTCTTTTCCTCTACATTGTCATTTCCCGGATAAGGTCTGGGACAGCTAGGTGGTGGTGCCATAGCACACAGACCGCAGGGCCTGGAATCAGGAAGACTTATCTTCCTGAGTTCAAATCTAGCCTCAGACACTTCCTAGCTGTGTGACCCTGGGCAAGTCCCTTAACCCTGTTTGCCTCAGTTTCCTCATCTGTAAAATGACCTGGAGAAGGAAATGGCAAACCATTCTAGGATCTTTGCCAAGAAAGCCCCAAAGAAGGATCAAGAAGAGATGGACAGGGGCAGCTAGGTGGCACAGTAGATAGAGCACTGGCCCTGAAGTCAGGAGGACCTGAGTTCAAATCCGACCTCAGACCAAACATTTGACACTTACTAGCTATATGGCCCTGGGCAAGTCACTTAACCCCAATTGCCTTAAAAAAAAAAAAGAAGAAGAGATGGACAAGACTGAACAACAGAAAATGCCTGACCTGCCCTTCCCAATAGAATACTTCCACAAAACAAAGAACAACTAAGCAAAACAAATATAGCTTTTAAAATTCAATTAAAACAAATTTACCTTAACAAGCAATTATTAAGCCACATACTGGTTGCTAGAAGTGAACTAGGCCCTTGTATTGCCTCAGTCAAACTGAGACCCGTTAAAGACCTTAGCTTTAAAAGGTCAAGGTTTCCCACTGCATCCTGGGCCATCTCAAGTCATCCAGATCTATATCTGGCCACTGGATCCAGATGGCTCTGGAGGAGAAAGTGACGCTGGTGACTTTGCACAGCCCTGCCTCACTTAAATGCAATTCACTTTCACGTCATGGCATCACCTCCCAGCAACAACAACAAGGCCCTTGTGATACAGGAAAGAAAAAAAAAACAGTAGTTTTACTACTGTTTATAGTAGTAGAAAAATAGTAGTTCCCTGCCCTTAGAATGTTTACCTGAGTGGAAGGAGGGAATATATTTACAAAGAAAAATAAACAGGGAAATAATTTGAGGAAAGGGAGAGCATTAACTCTAGGAAAATACCTGGAAGAATGATAGCTAACCACTTGAGTGCTGTTGGAGATCAAAAGCAGGCCTGTGCATTTTAAATTTTTAAAATTTTATTTTATTTTTAATTTATCAAATGAAGCATTTCCATATCATAGCATAATTTTAAAAAAGATGTTTGTACATGAAACTGCAAATCTTTATCAAGTTATTGTGCAAATTTCTTTTTTTTCTCCCCCCCCATGGCTACCATCAGACACAAATAGGTATACATATACACATACACACACATACATATGTAAAATTATTCTATACATGCTTCTATTTATTGGTTCTTTATCTGGAAGCAGATACATTCTTTTTTAACGCAAGAGACTAAGTAGTAACCAGAGATGTCCTTGGGAGACTGAGACTAGCTTTTGCAGATGAAACCCAAACTGTCATCCAAAATTTATCTCCTCCCTGCCAGAATGGCACATCCTAACCAACTTCTACAATTTTCTATTGCTTCCCTATCTCCTTGATGCTGACCTGGACTAGAAGGAATGGCTCTTCCTATAATTCTTCCATACTGATGCTACTAGGATTGTTTGTAAGCATTCTGTTTGTTACAAACATTTTGTGAGGGTTTCATCCTCTTTCCCCTAGGGTAGATTAAATCCCAGTACATTTCACAAAGGGTAGTTAAGGTGATAATGATTGATACTTAGATCAGAAGGGAGGTTCTTGGGCTCCTAGGAATATTAACATATCAACTGTTTTGATGCTTTTACTCAGTTCAGTTTCTTTGGGTGAGCATATGAAATGAAAAAGAGGTGAGAAAAAAGGGAAAACTAAAGGAGAGAAGAGACTACTTTCTAAATTTGTTTATGCTTTAGTGATGGAAGAACTGAGATGCAAACAATGGTTGTGGGGCTCTAGAATTGAAGGCTAAAAACATTGGGGGCAAGAGAGGAATTAGCTGACATGAACTTAATTTCTTGTTTGTGATACCCCAACTTTCTGTCTGATATTTTGGGTAGGGATTATTGTATGTCCTAAGATTTGGAAGAGATGGTCAGTTGATGGGTAGATGCAGAAATAGGTAGGTAGGTCATTAGGCAGAGAGAGATAAATAGATGATAAAGAATTTATTAAGCACTTACTGTGTGCCATTCACTGTGCTAAGCCTTAGAGATATAAATATAGTCACTACCCTCAAGTAGCTTTCATTTTAATGGGGGAAGAC
Organism: Phascolarctos cinereus; assembly: GCF_003287225.1. Lineage (NCBI taxonomy): Eukaryota > Metazoa > Chordata > Mammalia > Diprotodontia > Phascolarctidae > Phascolarctos > Phascolarctos cinereus. The sequence goes on from NW_027555847.1 coordinate 361,114,370, forward strand.
AAAACATTTAGGGGTACTGGAAAGCAGGTGGAAGGTAAGAGAAGGAACATAACCTTATGAGGGCAAATGCCATAGAAGAAGAGGAGGTGGCATTCAGGGAGTTATTTTTTTTTTTTACATTTCCAGTAGTAGAATATTTATTATATCATATATATTTTATATCATACATACATACGTATTAGTAATATAAACTTTTCAGATGTAAAGAGACTTGGGTTTATTTTTTTTTTATAAAAATGGAGTTAACATTGACAAAATTGTTAATGTGACAGAAATAGTTAATATCAAATGTAATATTTGGTATTACTGCCACTCCCTTAAATGATCCTTGTAATGTCAGAATTTCAGTAATTAATTCAGTACTTACCTTTCTAATGTTAAGATATTTACTCTTGATTAGGTTGAGATGAACCACACCCTAGGTCCCCCCACCCAGAGTATGTGCCTTGAGGTGAGCCAGCTCCAGCTGGATCTCAGCTTCTAGTGTCCTTGCCCCTTTCCATTGGGATGCATGGCATGAAGGGCAAAATGGCCAGAATGAAGTGGCTTTCCTTGCCTATATTACTAAAGGCCTCTGGGGTCTTATGACCAGGCCTTGCTACCTCATACTGTCTCCTCCCCTTCTCCTAGAACTATTAAAAAAAATTTTATGGGTCTCTTTGGTTGGGAAATCCATGGACACCCTCAGGCTTTGCTGCCATTATTTCCATTAAGGATTTTGTTTCTCAGCTCATAGCTTTGATTTATTTCAAGACTTGACAATATTTAACTTAAAGAAGGAGCAAATGTGGGAAACTAAAATAACCCTGATTCCAGGATACCAGGATTTCAGTCATGTCCAACTCTTCATGACCCCACTTGGGGTTTTCTTGGCAAAGATACTGGAGTGGTTTGCTATTCCCTTCTCCAGCTCATTTGACAGATGAGGAAACTGAGGTAAACAGGGTTAAGTAACTTGCCCAGGGTCACACAGGAGTAAGAGTCTGAGGCCCTGAGGCTGCATTTGAACTCAGGATGATGTACCTAGTCTTTTCTTACTGGTACTGAAGAGTCCAGTGGCCCAGTTCTGTGTCCAATCCCATTTCTGACACAAATTAACATCAACTGGACCAAAATGGCCTCTACCCTGCAGGTGGCCAGAGCTGAACAGAGCAGGCTAGAAACAGGAAGAGTCAGGAATCAAACAGAATTTAAGTTCAAAGGGAGTCCTCCTTCCTAAGAAAGGGGGCTCACCCGCTTATGGCAGGGGTAGGGTTTTAAGTGTGAAAACCACAAACGGCTGGACCACAGCACAGGCATTCTTGGGTCTTGCAACAGTTTCCAAGTCCAAGGCTAGACCACAGTAGTCCCCGAGTCGTTAGTGTCTTTGAGCCTTGTGGTTGTTCAGCAGGGCACAGAGCCAGGGTTAGCATGGCTGCGAGCAGCAGCAGGGCATCTGGTTCAATTCACTTGGTGGTTACAAGAGCAGGGGATTGTTGTTATGGCAAGCGCAGGGCACAGCTTGCTTACTGCATCTAAGTTCTGGAAAACAGAGTGTCTCCTCCTAGTATCTTGACATTGAAGTTTCTTGGTGTCAGAGCTTCATTTGCAGACTCAGTCTTTTTATGCTTCTGTCTCCTTAGTGTACACCTTTCTTTTTCTCAGAGAAATGACATGTTCTAACCTACCTGTATCACCTGGTATAGGACACCACAGGCATTATAGCCTTAAAAATGCAAGTTATTACTGATATGTAGTACATGTGCTCAGAGACAGGCAGTCACTTCTGCTCCTCAGGGTGCCAGGGGGTGCTCTTAAGGGGTTAGGGTGTTTTTACTGCCATAAACTCAAGCCTCCATTACTGTGTTTCCCCCATAGCCTGTGACTAGCACACTAGCTAACCACTAAACATCAGGTAAGCATAAGTATAGGAGGATTATTTACTTCAAAGATATAGCAAGAACACATGTACAAGTATTTTCCCCTGATATTTCCACAGGGTATCCTTCCCAACACCCTCTCAATCTGTGGGAGAGTAGGTTAAAATCTTCACTCAATTCCTATATAGAATTAGTCCCACCAGACACATCTTTCTGCTGGGCTGGGGTCACCAAAGGTCATTCCCAGAGTTTGCTTTTTGTTATGCTGACTGTAAAACCATCCTGGATTCCAACTCTTATGTTTTTCTCCCAAACTTTGAAACTCTGAAATTTGGAGGCTCCCCTCCTTTCACCTAGAATGGAAAAAACAAAAATTCTAAGGGGCGAGGCCTGTTTCTTGGGGCCATATGACCTCAGAAGGGAGGATTGACCAAATGAAGTAAGTAGTTTCAAATAATACTGAGTAATAGTTTTTATATGTCAAAAAGTTGCAAAGTGATATACAAGTTATCTCATTCTGATCTTCATAGTACGGTTAGGTATGTGCTATTATTATCCCCATTTTACAGAAGAGGAAAGTGGTCCAGTGCCTGCCATATTATATTCAACAAATACTTGTTGAATTGAACTGAATTGAATTTTGTTTTTGTCTGTATATTACCAGTGCCCATCCAGAACTTTGCATATTTGTTGTTGCCAGTCATTTTTCAGTCCTGTCTGATTCTCTGTGACACCATTTGGGGTTTTCTTGGCAAAGATACTGGAGTGGTTTGCCCTTTTCTTCTCTAGCTCCTTTTACAGATGAGGAAACTGAGGCAAAAAAAGTTAAATGACTTGCATGGGGTCACTTGTCCTGTCTGGGGCCAGATTTGAACTCATAAATATGAGTCTTCCTGACTCCAGGCCTAGCAGCCACCTAGCTTGCCTAGGGACTTAAGAAATGTTTGATGCATAGTCATTGTAGAAGAAAGAAGGGCAAATCCAGAGTATGTTGAGAAGTGTGTGATGTCTTTTAGCTACCAGTTCTAATTCATGATACTGGTGTTTTACCTCTTCAAGGGAGGAGAGTATTTTAAGCATGTTAGCTGCATTTGAGTTCCCTGGCCATACTCTTATGTTAGAGCAACCTTTGGAAAAAACATTTGTTAGGATCATAGATTTGATGCTAGAAAGGACCTTAGAAACCATCTAGTCTAAACTCCTCACTTTACAAAGGAGGCTACTGAAAACCAGAGAATTTCAGTGACTGGTCCAGGGTCAATAGATAGTGAATGAAGTCTTGAGATTTGACCTAACGTCCTCTGACTCTAAATCTAAATGCTGTTTGTACTATACTCTAATGCCTCTTCTTAAAGAGCCCATAGGCTGTCCTCTGAAGGATGGCTACGTCAGATTCAAGGTGCTCTGTAGGTTCTGACTCCTAAGACCATCTTAACGTTAGCCTGAATAGGCCAAGGAGTACTCTATGGTAAGGGCACATAGGTGGTGCCAAAGTGCACAGTGTGCCAGGCTTGGAGTCAGAAAGACTCATCTTCCTGAGTTCAAATCTAGCCTCAGACACTTACTAACTGTATGACCCTGGGCAAGTCACTTTACCCTGTTTGCCTCAGTTTCCTCATCTGTCGAATGAGCTAGAGAAGGGAAAGGCAAACCCCTCCAGCATCTTTGTCAAGAAAACACCAAATGGTTCAAATTCAGTCTCAGATGCTTGACACTTACTAGCTGTGTGATCCTGGGCAAGTCACTTAACCCCAATTGCCTCACCAAAAAAAAAAAGAAAAACAAACAAAAAAACCCCAAAACCCAAATGGGGTCACAAAGAGTCAGACACCACTGAAATGACTTATCAACAAGCTGCCTTTCTCTACCCTAGGACTAACTAAAGCTCCTCTTCAGACTCTCCATACTACTCTGAATTTGTTTATCATTTTAAATCGAGATGATTTCCTGGCTTGTGGTTTCTTTCCCAGAGCCAGACCAAGACTGAGACCCAAAGATAAGGCAGAAGTACACATTTCCTTTTGTGTCACTGAGTGTTCAGCTGTAGGTTGGGTCCTATTAATAAACCTTGTAGATAGAATTAAAGGGCAGCTATGTAGCATAGTGGATAGAGTGAAGGGTCTGGACTCAGGAAGACCTTACTAGCTGTATGACTCTGGGCAAGTGACTTCACCCTGTTTGCCTCAGTTTCCTCATCTGTAAAATAAGCTGGAGTAGGAAATGGCAAACCACCCTAATATATTTGCCAAGAAAGCCTGAAATGGAATCACAAAGAGTCAGACACATCTGAAATGAATGAACAACAGCAAATGTCAGAATAAACGTGGGTGAGGCTATCTACCTCTCCTTGAGATTTTGAACCTGATCAATACCTCAGGATAAAACTATTGACACAGTATTAATAGAACAAGAGTCTTAAGGTTTGGTTTTTGTTTTTCCCAAGATGGTAATCGATTTGTCCTCCTGATCCATTTGCCCACTCTTGCCCCTTAAAGCTTTTTGAGCTGGTAACTATCCACTTCAAAGCAGCTACATGGGATTTGGGTGTATGGTATGAGGCCACAGAGTTAGGGAAGCTGACTAGAGGCTAGGGTGGTGAACTTGTGGCCTTGAGGCCTCATGTGGCCCTCTTGGTCTTCAGTTGCAGCCCTTTGATTGAATCCACATTTCACAGAACAAATCCCCTTAGTAAAACTTGTTCTGTAAAAACTGTTCTGTAAAACTTAGACTCAGTCTTTCTACTGAGGCCATGCCTGAGGACCTAAAAAGCCACATGTGGCTTCGAGGCCACAGGTTTCCTGGTAGTCTACATAGAACCTTACTGGCCTGTAGCCTGGTTCTCATTAGCACCAAACTCTAAGTTAGGGCTTCTTAACCTAGGTTCTGCAAACTTTTTTTCCTTAAAATATTTTGATAACTGTGTTTTGATATAATTGGTTTCCTTTATAATCCTATGTATTTTATTAATCTAAAATCATTATTCTAAGAAAAGGTCAAAAGACTTCTTCACTAGGCTGCCAGAGGGGCCTGTGACACACAGCAAAATGAAGAACCACTTCTGTGAACGAATCATCCAGAGATACAGTGAGGTAAGCCATGGGGTGGAGGAAGCTAGGGCTCTGGCATTGTATTACATAGGGCAGACAGCTGAAGACTCAGGAAGCAGTTTGAGCTAGCCTAAGCCCCAGGCAGAAGTGATGCAGGCAGACTGGGCCTCTCATAGTGTCTTCTGCCTCTACCATTCTCTTTGATGCCTTCCTCTCTTTCAGTCACCCTCTTCCTCGTCCCAGCTACAAGGCAAATTTTTCAAGGATGGGAATTGTTCCGGTCTTTGAATTTGTTATCTCCAGCACCAACACAGTGCCTGGCACATAGTAAATGCTGAATAAGTGCTTTTGGATTGATTAAAGATCTTTTTTTTTAAATACACACTTATCTTTTTTTTTTTTGGTTAGGCAATGGGGTTGAGTGACTTGCCCAAGGTCACACAGCTAGTACATGTTATGTGTCTGAGGCTGGATTTGAACTCAGGTCCTCCTGAATCCAAGACTGGTGCTCTATCCACTGAGCCACCTAGCTGCACCTAAAGATCATTTTTGTACCCACTGAATACCCACTCAGGTCACTTGAATTATTCAAGCTCTGCTTTTCATGACTGCTTATCTAATGCTGCCTCTGGCTTCCCAAAGTGCCCAGACATACTGTTCTTAGCTGGTACCATATACCATTCTGCCTCCTTTGTGCCTCCAAGATTGAACCAGTTTGTATCTTGCTGTTTCCCCTCTTATTCCACAATGGTGCAGATGGGATTTGAACCCAGACATACTTACTTAATCCAGATCTAATGTTCTTTCCACCGTACCTTATTGTTCAAGGGAAAGAGAGTGGAGAATGAGATTAGAATCCTGAGTACTGAGTCACTTTGTTGTTCAGTCATGAACCCCATTTGAGATTTCTTGTCTTGTCTAGAATACTAGAGTGCTTTGCTATTTCTTTTCCAGCTCATTTTACAGATGAGGAAACTGAGGCAAGCAGAGTTAAGTGACTTGCCCAGGGTCACACAGCTAGTGAATGTCTGAGGCTGAGTTCCAACTCTTCCTGCCTTCAGGCCCTACTCTCTGTCCACTCTCTGCACCACTTAGCTGCCTGCTTAGCACATACTAGGGACTTAATAAATGTTTGTAGTGATTTCTAGTTATAGGGAGAGGGACTGGATTTGTGATTTCATTGGTAGAGGGAATTCTCTCTGCTAATGCTGGTTGGCACATTCTGTGCAGTTTATAATTTTAGAGAGTTTGGGGGTGGGGGATCGACAGGTTAAGTGACTTCCCCAGGGTCACACAGCCAGTGTGCTGTGTGAGGCAAGCCTTAAAGGCCAGCTCTCTTCTATCCACTAACCCTTGTTTCCTCTCATTTAGCTCCAAGGCAGAAAAAGTGCACCAGTCTCTGAGTGCTAATTTGGTGCTGATGAGGATACTTGAAAGACTGAAGCTGGCATTCAGTACTGCTGGGATTCCAGATGCAGTTATGGGTGGGGCAGATAAAAATGTGTGTTACTGTGAATAAGACTGGAGGTGGGGACTTTCAGCTGCGGCCTGGACATCCCCAAATGAGGCAATCCCCCTACATGCCCTAGTGTGGCTGTAGTCCAGGACTCATGTCATCTCCTTTAGAGTTTCCTGTGCGTGATAGACAATGACATTTGTTTCTTTGTGCTTGCTCATGTGTTTTTCTCTGGTGCCCAAACTAGAGTCCCAAGGCTGTTGCACCCCTCTCCTGGGATGCGTCTTCCCTCCCTATGCTGCCTGGCTTTCGTACTTGCTTCATACAAACAGCATTGGGGGTAGGGCAGTGCCCTGGAACTTACACAGCCAGCTCCCATAGAAACCCAGGCCAGACACTGTTTTCTGCTTCCCTCTCCCCCTCCATGTCCACTGGGGTCTCTCAGCTCCCCTCTATTGTTCACAAGCTCCTCCTCATCCTAGATTTATTCATTTCACTTCCCTACCATTTTCTGGTGCTCACTGAAGCCTAGATTTTTCCTGAATCCACCAGTATTTCTTAGCATCCTCTCCAAAGCTTGCTTCATATTCCTTGCTCCACACTGCTACTTTTCAGTCCCTCGTTGTGCCACCATCACTCAGCAGCCAGCCCTTGTCCTTCACAGCTCACTGCATCTTGTCCAGATGCTTGTTGCTCTTGTCTATCACCCTCTAGGTCACTACTGTCTGTTCCAAGTCAATTTCAAACATGCATAGGAGTGGAGATAGTGTGCATGCATTACACATGGATAGATAGATAGATGGATAGTTGTTTTTCACTTGTTTCAGTCATGTCTGACTCTTCTCCATTTGGGGTTTCTTGATAAAGATACTGGAGTGGTTTGCCATTTCCTTCTCCAGCTCATTTTACAGGTGAGGAAACTGAGGCAAATAGTGGTTAAGTGATTTGCTCAAGGTCACATAGGTAGTATCTGAGGCCACCTATGAACTCAGGTCTTCCTGACTCCAGGCCTGGTACTCTATCCACTGTACCATCTAGCTGCACATACACACACACACACACACACACACACACACATCAGCTCCTCTCTCTCCCCCCAGCTTTACTGTATTTATTTTGGAGTCTTAATTATGGTTCTGTTTTTTCTCTTTGTCTCTATCCCCTCTAACTTCTTCCATTGTCTCTCTCCAGTTCTTTCCCTTTCTTATTCTCTTTTTATCTCTCTGTCCTCTGCCTCTGTTCCTCTCTTCTTCTTCTCTATCTCTTGTTCTCTCTCTCCTAAACATATCCTCCACTCCTGACTTTGACTCCTAAAACAAGAATATCATCAAAGCATTACCAACAGATTCTCTCCCTTCTTCAAATTTTCCTTGTCCCCTCAATTCCCCAAAATCAGGAATTTCATATCCTCTGATGTCATACCTTGTATGTTTTAGAGTCACATGATTATCTGTAAGTCCTAGGGAATGAAGGGGTAAGGAGGAGAGTGCTTCATCTGTACTTGTATATACATTAGCACTCCTTTATTTTGGATATTGATATCAATAGCAAAATATAAAAATCATGACCTTTTGTACTTTTGTCAGTCCCATGGTTAATTGTGAACGGGACTCTGGGAACAGCCTAGCTGGGAAACCTCATTCTTGACTCATAGAGCCATCTCTTGGCTTTCTAAATAATAATGCCCTGAATATAATAGACTTCTATTGCATCAATTCCTTCTTGTTTAGGAGGAAGCTGTTCTTATCTGCAAGCCAAAGCTTTATTAACTTTATTTAGCCAAATTCTCCTTGAGTGTCTGTTTTTAAAGCAAATAGGGATGTCCCATAGACCACCAACTCTCTCACCTGTGCAATTCCGTTTTTGAAGTCAATAATTTTCTATATTCCATATTCAAGGTTTAATGATGTGTTTAGGGACATTGTTGGAAGTAGTCATCATTTTAGTCTTCAAACATAAAAATCACTCTAGGGTACCTTCCAAAGCATTTTAGGTGACCTACCAACATCAGTGAATCATATTACTAGAAATGAAATTCTGGCAGGTGATCACAGAAGCAAAATCTATGGAAAATATAAGTCTTGAGCTTTTTGGGTGGTCAACAGGAAACAAAACAAGACAGATGTAGACCCTGAAAAGAAGAAAAGCATATCCCAGTAGAGAAGTGGTCTGGAGAATCAATTCTGAAAAGAAGAAATGCAAGCTGTCAACAACCTTATGAAAGAATGCTCCTAAAAAGAAAAGGACAGCAGGTGCCGAGACAAGCAAGATGAGGAGCGTTACTAAAAAAGCAATTTCCTGTCCCAGGGTTTGCTTTTGTGGATTGCTTCTTTTCATTTGAGGTTCTTTGAGAATGGAAACAAATGAAAAATGACCTCTAGGGGAAATGGAAAAGAAAGAAAAAATAAACAAAACAAGAACCATCTCTTTGAAACAGCAATTACCCTGGCCAAAACTCTATCCTGGAAATTCTTGTCATGAGGTAACTTTTTGGGAAGCTGGGAAGCCCCTCTGATATTGGGGAAATAAACAAAACCTGGTTTCTTATGTTTGGAGACCTGGGTTGATCTAGGCATAGTGCTGCTGCTAATTAGCTGTGTGAGCTTCACTAAGTTCCCTGAGTTTTCAGTTTTCTCATTTGCCCTGCAAGGAGACAGGACTAAGTTTTTATCTCTGTGGTCCCACTCCAAAGGATGGTTCCATGACCGCATGTTAGTTATGGTCTGAAATTTTATAATCTCCCTTAATAATATGGAGTGGTATATATGAGCTACCAAGAAGTTCTTCCATGTTTGAACTAAACAAAAACGTCACTTTGGGGCTTTATGAAACCAGGTTTTTTTTGTTTTTTGTTTTTTGGTGAGGCAGTCAGGGTTAAGTGACTTGCCCAGTGTCACACAGCTGGTAAGTGTCAAGTGTTTGAGGCCACATTTGAACTCAGGTCCTCCTGACTCCCCCTATTTGCTCTTTACAGATAGTTTTTCTCCCTCCTTTCACTGATACAATTAACTTGCCTCGTCCCCAGCAGGACTGGTTGATTATTTTATGATAGATAGGTCAGAGGTGGTGGCCTCAGATTCTATCAGGCCTAGATAAATCCTGAATAGATGGAGATGAGAGATGTATTTACTGTTTTGTGAACAGCAAGTGGGTGAACACCGCCCCCCATTATTCCTCTGCTGAAGAATGTCATCGGGAATCCCTTTTGCCACCACACCTGGTAGGAGGTAATCGGAGCTGGTTGTCTCTGTATAGGAAAGTTTGATATATTTTGTTTCAGTAAATGATATGGTCACTGTGTACAAAATCTTCCCATTTGTGAATTGAGTAGGGGCTTGTGAAGTAGGAGAGAAGAGAGTCCAGACAGGGTAGGGACTGGTGAACTATGTACACATTACAGATTTTACATTATATTATATTTACGTATTATTTTGAAAAAAATATTCCATTTATTTTGGTCTTGGCCAATTGAGTCGAACTAATCTGCGTAACTATAAGGCTGAAGGTATGAACTAAATAGGAGAAACAGTTTAGACCTCTGCAGGTACAGCACCCTCTTGTGATTACTAGGGATTCTGCAGCCTTGCATGAAAGGTATACTACACAGTGCCAGAAAGAAACAGATGAAACTTATGGGGCTGGTGGCACAGAAAGAGAAAAGAAGGGGAGAATGGGGAGGGACAAAGAGACAGAGAGAGACAGAGAGACAGAAAAACAGGGAGAGACAGATAGAGACAGAGAGAAAAAGACACACAGAGAAAGCTACAGAGATGGACAGAGAGATTAGTTAGTCAAAGATAACACAGAGATTTTGAGCATGGGTCAAGACAGTGCACCAAAGACGATGGTGATACTATTGAGAGAAACAGGGTCTCAGAAGGAGTTAGCGTTGGGGGAAAGGCAAGGATTCCTTGTGGATGTGTTGAACATGAAGCATTAGCAGGATTCCAGGTCTAGATGTCCATTACACATTTAGAGATATGGTTTGGAACAGATACAACTCTTGACAAAATTATAAGGAAGGTGGATCTCGTCCATTAGTGCTTTCGCTCCCCTTTCAATGCTTTGCTCTGCTTCTTTTTCCTTCCTCCCCCACCCTCCACTTTGAATTCTGTCTGCATCCCTGATTTCTTCCCAGTATTCTTCTGCTACCTGGCTGACAGTGGAATGCCCACCAGGGTTTTCACTTCTACTTTCAAAATTAACTTTCATTACCTCAGTTGGCTTAGCCAAATCTCCAAAGAAAACAACTATGTTTTTTGTTTGTTTTTGTTTTTGTTTGCTTTGTGTGTGTGTGTGTGTGTGTGTGTGTGTGTGTTTACAATCCACATTACAAGGATACTTTCTGGTAGAGATTTGACTTGACTTTTTGTGGGTAGTTACAATTCGGCAGCCAGGGAAAATGGGCATTCTAGACAAAGGGATCAGCAGCAGTAAAGTCATGGAGCATTTCATTGGGCAGAAAGTAACACAGCTTAGCTGTAGGACATGGAGGAAGTCATGCGCAGTAGGTGAAAAAGATAGGGTGACACTAGCCTTGAATGCCTGGCCAAGGAGTTTTGCCTATTTTAAAATATTTTTTTTCCTCAAGCAAAGCAAAACCCCAGCAAAATCTGAATCCAGAGACTCCATCCTTCCCCACTCACACCCAACAAAGAGAATCGCAGTCACGCCCATTGGGGAGAACAAAGAATTAAAAAATAGCAAACAATTTAATCAGAAATCTCTGTGTCTAAAAACAGGAGCTCCTGTAAGTGACTTTTTCCAGTCTAACTAAACTACTCACATGACCAAAGTCAGATCCCCAGGTGGCACTATTTTCTGAAAATACCATTGCATGACTACGTAGTTGACTGGACAGGATATCCAGTTGTTTCCCAAAGCGTCAGTGGGGGTTGGTGGTGCCTGGAATTCTCAGAGTGAAAAGCATTTGGGACGATGACATTTGCTACAGTGAGGTCCTCAAATAATCTCTGTATCCTCATATCGAGGCAACTAGGTGATGCAGTGGAGAGACTGCTGGGCCTGGAATTAGGAAGGCTTAAAGTTCAAATCCTGCCTCAGACACTCCCTTGCAAGTCACTTAACTTCTCTCAGACTCATTTTCCTTAACTGTAAAATGGGGACAATAACAGCAACTACCTTACAGGGTAGTAGTGGAGATCAAATGAGGTAGTATTTAGAAAGGGCTTTTTAGAAAGTGCTATTTAAATGCTTATTCCCCTCCCCTTTCTTTCCCTGACTCCTGCCTTGGGGCTCAATTCTGGTCGACTACTATGAGCTGTATGTTTGTGCTACTTAGCAAAGCTCCTCTTGAAGGAAACCTTGCCTGATTCAAGAAATGAAACACATCCTCTCATTAACAGAATCAATGATCCTCTAAATCAAAATCAGATTCTAGAAGAAATATAACATGTACTGTGGGTACAGAATTTCATAAGGGGTTGCAGAGTTGGCTTAATTATTTTTCTTTGCTGTGTAAGTTTATAGTCAGGGCAAAGCCCTTTCCCTACTTTGATCTTGTCCTCATGTGAAGGGGCTGGGAATTTAGCTGAACAGGTGGCAGAGACAATGAGCAGCTTGACATTGTCTCTCTGGGTTTCTCCATCCATTCCTTTATATGGGTGAACAGAAGATACAGGGTTCAAAAAACTGAGCCACCTCAAACCCGCAGAGCCATTTGGTAGTTTTGGGGAAATAACCATTCCTAGTTCATAGCCTAGTGGTCAGAAAGGGAGGTATATGAGATAATCAGCATGAGCTAGAGTGTGGGCTCTGAATGAGGGACTCAGGTTCTGAACTAGGAAGAGAAGTCCAAAGAAAGGTCTGATCTTAAAGCCAGTCAAAGCTTGGATGACACTGACTTTTCTAAAGAGCTTGACACCTGGGACTAAGAATCTTCTAGGAAGATAAAAGGCTCAGAGGTAGCCTTTAACCTGCTAGTAAGGGGGAAAGACAGGGAAAGGACAGCTTTCTGCTGGGCCTTTGGCAAGCATTTTTTCTGCATTTCCTAAATGAGTTGGGGCAAAAAGTCTACCCGTAGCCTTTACTTAATTTATTTTTTTACTTTTATTTTTAATTTTATGAAATAAAACAAGCATTTCCATAGCAGTAAATAAAAAAAGATGATTGCATGTGAAATACAAATCTCCTATGTACAACTTGCTATTCCTTTCAAATGTACAATAAAATTATCATGTAAATTGTTTTTTTTTCCTCCCCGTCTCCCCTCCACTGGAGATGGCTATCATTAGACAAATAGGTAAACATAAGTGAAAAGAATATGTTAGCAGGTACTCTGCTGTAGTGGCCACAGCTGGGCTGTGTCCACAGAAATTATGTGTCTGATAGCTATCCAGGTACTGGGAGCAGTTAAATGATATTACTGGAAGATGCCAGCTACTCTGCAGTTTCACAGGCATGAGTGGCTGCTCCATACATGATATATACCCTGGCTACATTTGTTTCCTGTGTGTCTTCCCATTTAGGCAAGTTTCCTGGACATATGTGTTCCATATGTGTATCTTTCCATGTTTATCCCATATATGTGCCCACTCTTACCAGTGAAGCTATGTACATATGTATACCTTCCAGGTTAAACATGTTTTATTACAACTTTTCTAATTATGCTATTTTATTAAATGTCCTTTCTTTGAACTAATTGTGTCTTTTTGCTCACTATTAAATATAAAGATATTGGTGGGTACTTGTGAATTATGGTTTTGGGGATACTTTGATTGGGGCCGAGGTACTATATTTATAAGGCAGGATTCTATGAGAGGGAATTACTGGGAACTGACCCCATATGCAAAGAAAAACATGAAATATATTTTCATAAAACATGAAAAACAAATAAAAATTGAACATTTTCTCTTACTAAAAATGCCTAGCTAAACAAAGCTCTTGGGAAAAGAGAGAAGTGCTCAAGAATTACAGAAAGCAAAATTTGACGTATTAAATTAACATTCTGTAAATAGCATCCTCCCAAAAGAAATGCAGTTTATTGGCTGAGAAATCTGAGAGCTCTATCATATCACATCTTAGAGGGGGAGATCCTGCCTTTGTCATTGACTACCCTGGGCAAGACATTTAACTTCTCTGTGACCTCTTTAAAATGAGAGAGCTAGATGACATGGCCTCTGAGGTCCTTTCCTTCTCTAAGTCTGTGACTTTATGACTGATTTCCATTGCCATTTGCCCTACTCTCCCTTGTTTAAAGTCTGTGTTTCCAAGACAGGAGTGGACACTTCCTCCCATTATTGCTTTCTTGGAACTGCAGGTGCATGTAATCAGGAGTTCACCCCATTGGTAGTCACACTCAACAAAGAGAATTGCAGCCATACCAATTAAAGAGAATCAGAAACTTTAAAGTAGCAGCCAATTTATCAGAAGCATCTGGGTCTAAAAAGAGGCTTTCCTGAAAGTGGCTTTTTTTGGGGGGAAAGGGGCAGGTTTGGCAAGGCAATTGGGGTTAAGTGACTTGCCCAGGGTCACACAGCTAGTAAGTATCAAGTATTTGGTCTGAGGCTGGATTTGAACTCAGGTCCTCCTGACTCCAGGGCCAGTGCTCTATCCACTGCACCATCTGGCTGCCCCCTGAAAGTGGCTTTTTAAAGTTTCACTAAAGCATTGAGGCAAAACACTTGGCCTTGCCTGCAGTGCAAGGAAAAGGTAGATTGTGTTAGGGCAGCTAGGTGGTGCTGTGGCTAGAGCACGGGAGGACCTGAGTTCAAATCCAGCCTCAGACCAAACACTTGTCATGAACTAGCTGTGTGACCCTGGGCAAATCACTTAACCCCCATTGCCTAAAAAAAAGAAAAGAAAAGAAAAGGTAAATTGTGGGAATTATGTCTTAAGTCATAAGGCTGTCAGAAAAAAAAATCTATGCAAATATTTCCTCCCTGTAGAATATTAAGCTCTCAGAGGGTAGTGACTGTCATGTTTTCTTTTGTGTATATTCCCAATGCCCAGCACTTTGCCTTACCCATAGGAGACACTTAATAAATGGATGCTTAATTAAATAATCAAAAGTTGGTGGTAAGAGCTTGGGCAGAAGGGAAAAGAAAGCAAAGAAAGAATAAAGTCTAGATCCTATAGTTGGTGTTCAGGACCAGGATCAAATCATAAAAATCTTTGCAACTTTTAAAACTGTCAGCTATTTTGTCTGTATTTTTTCTATGATGCTATGTAATAACCTAAAATTTAAAACACCCTTCCCCCCAACAACAACAACAACAACAACAACAAAAGGTTGGGTTGCTGTCATTGGGAATGACAGGAAGGTGGAGTAGGTGAAGGAAGAAAGCCTTTTGGTCTTTTCCTGGGAAAGGTCGTTGTAGTAGGGAACCAAGATTATTACAGCAAATGGTGGCAACAGAAATTCATGAGGGAGCACTAGCTGCCTAGATCTGAAAGTGAATCACACCGTCTCTGATTCTGAGCTGAAAAAAACATCTCAGAAGTCATTGAGTCCAGCCTCCTAATTTGACAGATGAGGAACTGAGGCTCAGAGGTCAAGTCATTTGCCCAAGAGTCCCCAAGAGATTGGACCCAAGAAGTGCAAACGTGGTAAGGAGCAAAGCTAGGATTTGAACCAGTGTCTTCTGACTTGAGAACCAGCAATCTAGCATTCTTTGAATCACAGCATACAGGTAGAAGCAGGCATGTTGTGGAGAGATAGAGAGAGGTGCTTCTCATGCCTTTCCCCTTCCTGGCTCATGTGTGGTGACACACTTCCATATCCCAATAGCCAGGGCAAGAAATCAAAGGGCTATGGGGTGTGATTTTGCCTTCCAGCTGGCTGGATGATATGTAAAGTTCCAAAGTCTAACTTTTAGCTCTAGGCTTTGCTTCCTGTTAAATGCATACATCTCTGCAGGGGCTAATACTTCAGTTCTCTACTTGAGAAATCTAAGAGCTGGTTTTGGTGGGAGGAAGGGTGAGTGGTGGGCTGGCAGGAAGGAGCTCAGAGGCACTGGTAGGGATGCTACAACACTTCGGGGTTAAAAGCCCATGATGTTTGGGCACTTGAAATTCACTAATGATGAAAGTGTGGAGTAGCAGATTGAGAGTTAACTCTGAAGTCAGGAAGACTTTTACTAGTCCTCTCTCTGAGACGTAGTTGTTTTTTTTGTTTTTTTGTTTTTTGGGGTGTTTTCTTTGATGAGACAATTGGGGTTAAGTGACTTGCCCAGAGTCACACAGCTAGTAATTGTTAAATGTCTGAGGCTAGATTTGAATTCAGGTCCTCTTGACTCCAGGGCCAGTGCTCCATCCACTGCCCTCCTAGCTGCCCCTCAAAGTTGTTTTTTTGATCCTGGGGAAGTCACTTCTTAACCTCTTACTGCCCCAGGCAATTCTCTAAGGCTAAAAAGTATTAAGTAGAGGCCTATCTGGGAGCTTCCAACATCAGGAGAATCATACATTTATTTTTTTTTTAATGGTGAACAGTTTCTTTGGAGTATGAATAGGTGCTATTGTTTATAGAGATAGTTAGAATCTGAGATGAGTTCAGCAAGCCTTCTGATAGGAGAGTTCCATCCTTCTTCCTCTTCATTCCACCTTCTGTCCTCCCTACGTTGAGCCCTGGGTAGCCTTGCAGCACTCCACAATTTCCACATTTTACCAATGAGAAATGGGCACCAATTGGCAAAGGTCCAGGCTGGCCTGACCTATAGCTGGGTAGCAGCATATGGCATGTCTCCTGGATTCCAGCTCAGTGAGTGTCTGTGGACACCATGAAAACATCACAAAGGACATTGAAGGCCTCTGTGTCTTAAATGTCAATTACTTCCAGTGGGTATCAGCTCCTTTCAGTCCCTTGAGGGACTAAAACATGAGCTTGAAATTCCTGAAATGCTCAACAGAGGTGTCTCAAGAGAATCCTACAGAGGAAGGGAATCTGCCCTTACTGGTGAGACTGCTAACACCAAGGGCACATTTAGGGCTTTCCTTATCTTTCACCTGGAGCAGAAATCACCCCAACAGTAGACATAGCCTCCAGCTACGTGGCCTCCAGCTGCCTGGACAGCTGGATGGTCTGGAAGAGCACCATCTGAAGCTGCCACTAGAGGGAGGAATGCCATAGGAGAAATGATCACCTAGAGAAGCTTATTACTAGTGGTGTTTTCCATATGGATAAGGCCTGGATTTGGGATTGCATTAGAATAGGGAACTACTGGATGAGGAAACTCCCTCTACCAGGGTCTATACCTTCTCTGCAACCTGTCCTTTTAAAGAGTAGCCCAGATCTGCCCAAGGTTGTACAGCCAATAGGTGTCAAAGGCAGAGTTTGCATGGACTCCTTTACTCTGGACTGGAATGTCATCTCTCCACTCTCAATCCCACTGCGTCTCATTTGTCTCTCCTGGACCATGGAATTGCACTATCATGGCCAAATAGACTGCACCTGGTTTTGTAGGAGTTATCTTTAGAGTCGAATAAAAAATTCTTAGAACAAACATTGCAATTCACTTTTTTAATTAAAGATGAGTGCATGGTAAGGAGGCACTGAAGGGACATTAAAAAAAAAAACACAACCCATTAAAAGATCAGCCTCTTAAACTACTATATACATGCCAGGGGAATATGGGGCAAGGAGGAATCATTGGGTTTGGATTCCTTAGTTGCTTGCTATTTTTGGATTTTTGAATCACCACTTTCAGACTTATATCTTGTCTGTATGCAGAAATTTTGCACTAACAGGGTCCTAGAAATTATGATAGGCTATGTAAAAATGTCAGTAACTGGGGAGGAGGATGCTAGTTTATATATATTTTTTGTTAATTTATTTTTAATTTTCAACATTCACTTCCATAAGCTTTTGAGTTTTAAATTTTCTCCCCCTCCCTCCCCACTTCCTTTCCCAAGATGGTGTGCAATCTGATATAGGCTCTATGTATACATTCCCTTTAAACATATTTTCACATTAGTCATGTTGTAAAGAAGAATTAGAACCAATAGGAGGAACCACAAGAAAGAAGAAGCAAAACAAAACAGAAGAGAAAAAAAATAGAGTAAATAGTATGCTTCAATCTACATTCAAACTACATAGTTCTTTTTTCTGGATGTGGATAATACTTTCCATCGTGAGACTTTTGGAGATGTCTTAGATCCTTGCATTGCTGAGAAGGATGCTAGTTTAGTTGGAGTCTCACCAGCTTCCAATGGGGCAAAGATAATAGAATAGATGGAAAGTTGGGGTTCTATGAGATGGGCATGGAATAATGAGCTGGAAATGAGCAAGAACTCCTGCCAATGTAAACCAATAAAGATGGCACTTCTCCTTTCTAGGCTGACTCCTCAGTCACCCCATTCTTTGCTTCTCAAGACTAGATGAAGTCTTTCATAGTCCATCAAGCCCTAAATTCCTCTTCATAGCTGTAAAGCGGAAAGAGACATTAAAGGTCAGAGGAGCTTATGTTTACAGCTGAAAGGGACCTCAGGGGCCTGTGCAACTTCATCTACCAGGTGTAAATGAAGAGGTGAAAAGGTGAGGTGGGGGTAGGAAGAAGACTTTTACTATTCTTTTTACTCAAGGGTTATCTACTCAAGATTTCATTTGCTATTGTCAATCCTTGGTGCTCCTAGAATAAGCTGGACACCTAAGCTCATTGAACAGTGACACAGATCCCTAGGAATACCCCAACCCCACCTTGGTTTGTAGGGATCTCTGTATTACTGGGGTCCATACCCCCGGGGATTCTGCTTGTAGAAGTAGCTCCTAGGAAAATCCTCATCTGAACCCAGCTCATCTATAACATAAATGTTCAGTGGAAAGGATAGAGAACTAGGGGTAAATGGATGGAGAGGTGATCAGAGTCACCAGAAATCTCATGTGATATTGCGTTGTTATCTTTGGCTTAAGGAATATTGGTCCAGGGAAATGGGGAGATGGTATGGCATGGTGACATAGAAAATGGGCAGGATTCAGAATTAGTGGACCAGGGCTCAAATTCTGGCTTGGCTCCATACTTCCAGCAAGTCACTTACTTTACTTAACCTTTCTGGGTCTAAGTTTCCTCATCTATGGGATGGTGGTAGTGGTGGACATAGTGTGGGTGGATTAAGTTAGGTGAACCTTATGGTCCAGTAGAAAGAGTACTTCTCTGGAGTTAGAGGACTTGGGTTCAAATTCTGCCTCTAATCCTTTCTTACCTGTGTAACCTTGAGCAAGCCACTTAACCTCCCAGGATCTTTATTTCCTCCTCTGTAAAATGAGAGGATGGAGTTAGATGGCCCCTGAAGTCACTTTCAGCTACAGACCTGTGCTTTTTTGACCTTTAAAGACCCTTTTTGCTTTCCAGATATGAATAAGAACTTAGGGCTAGATGGATTATGAATAGCTTCATCAGGTCTTGAGAAGCAAAAAGTGGGATTACTGAGGAGTCAGTCCAGAAGAGAGAAGTGCCATCTTCACTAGTTTACATTGGCAAGAGTTCTTATTCATTTTCAGCTCATCATTTGATGCTCTACCATGGAACTACTACTTTCTAGCTATTCTTCCTGCCTCTCCCAGTTTCCCCTTTTCCTACTTTAGTAATACTTATTGTTTAGAGGCTGAGGAGCTTTCATTCCCACTGCCCTGAATATGGATGATGGTCATAAATCCCTGATCTCATTGTTGGGGTTAGGGAAGCTATTCCGGGTGCTTCAAGCTGGTACCTTTAATACTATATTTACTATAGTATGCTATGCTATACCTATTTTTAAAATTTATTTTTAACATTAATTAACAAATTTTTTTGAGTTCCAAATTCTCTCCTTCCCTCCAACCCCTCCCCCAATCATTGAGAAGGTTATGCTATGCTTCAACTATATTGTGGGTTAAATAAGCTCATGTTGACTGGCCTGGGAAAATGTTGTATTCCATAGTCAACTCTGAGTTATCGAGGCTATTTATGCAAGTCTAGCTTGTTTGTACTTCTTATTCCATTCCTTTTTTTCTCCATGTCATTGCCTGAAAAGCAGCATTTCCATCTTAGATTGACAAGGATTGGAAGAGTTGGAATGAAACTCTATCCATTTGGGGCTTTTCATTAATAGTTGAAATAGAAGATCCCTGAGTGGGAAGGTGTTTGGAAGTGTGAATTCACTGCCTTTAAAGCAATAATTAAATCAATGAATTTGTGATCTCATTAATGTGCTATCAGTATTAGTTTTATCAATATAAATTGCAATTCATCTACATTATGCTTCTCAACTTAGATAGTTGTATCTCTATTCTTCCATAGATCATTCACAAAAGATTCTACCCAACATGCTAGAGATCTTCTTCTTGATACTGTCACATGCTATGGGTACAGTGAGGTACTCAGGTTATCCATCTGTTATCTTTCACTCTCCTCCCAGGACTCTCTCCTTTTCAGATAATGTATTTTCTAAATGCTATCTTTATATGAGTTCTTGAGTAGAAGTCATCATTACAAATATTCTGCAGCTATTTCGAACCCACCACTCCTCTCTCCATTGCACTTTGGGTGTACCCAGAACTTTAATTCCTTAGAGATTGTGGGATTCCATGATTTGCAACCATTCATCAGGGTCAAGAGAACATTTGTGTTATAAATATGGGTCTTTGTGAAGGGTTCTATATATACCCAAATACGTATTTTGTACTTTCATTGGTAGCAAATAACTGGAAACAAACCATTGACATGGTTAAATATTGGAAAGGTTTGTGGTACATGAATATAATGGACTATTATTATGGTATCAGAAATGATGAGCGTGCCGGATACAGAGAAACATGGAACCACTTCATTCTTCAAAAAAAAATTATTTATTTTAAACATTCATTTAAAACATTTTTGAATTCTGAATTTTCTCTCTCTCTACTGCTCCTCCCCCACCTATTGAGAAGGCAACAAATGTGATATAAATTATACATGTGAAATCACGTAAAACTTATTTGCATATTTGGCACATTGCAAAAAGAAGCAAGGAAAATAAAGTGAAGAAATGATGCTTCAATTGGCACTCAGACTCCATCAATTCACTTTCTGGAGGTGGATAGCATTTTTCATTATGAGTCCTTTGGAACTGTCTTGATCATTGTTTTGATCAGAGTGGTTAGGTCACAGTTGATTATTATACAGTATTGCTTTTAGTGTGTCCAATGCTCTGGTTCTGCTCACTTCACTTTGCATCAGTTCATATAAGTCTTCCCAGGTTTCTCTGAAACCATTCTGCTTTTCATTTCTTTTAGCACTTTTAGCAATAGTATTCCATCATAATCATATACAATTTACTTAGCCATTCCCCAGTTGATGGGCAACTCCTCAAATTCCAATTCTTCGCTACCACAAAAAAAGAGCTGCTATAGATATTTTTGTACATATAGGTGATGGGATCTGCACCCTGAATTTTCTACATGCAACCCAGTCCCTGGCATTTTGCCTGAGGCATCTGGCCCATCTAAACCCACCTAGATACTCAATAATCCCTTTAACAGTCTTTTCACTAAGGCTCTCTGACTACTTAATTCCTTTCATTGTTGACACCTGGAACACCCCAGGCTATTTAGCACTTTTTAATCCCATCCAGATCTTCTCCTTGTCTTTTCTTGTGTATAAGTACCCTTAAATCTCTCAGGTTCACTTAGAATCTAGTCTGCTTCTATTGGAATCTCAAATAAACCTTGCTACTTGGACTGAAAGAAGGCTTGAGTGATTGAATTCTTTTGAGGCAGATTCTCCCTATACCCTTGCATTTCTGGGTTCCCAGCATCCCAAACCACAACAGAGGTGCATGGGACAACTTTAAAGGAAGGGAAGTAAGCAGAACCAGGGAAATAATGTACACAAGGAATATGTAAATGGAAAGAGCAATCACCACAAAACAGTAAAATATGAATTCAGTGAAAATTTTTTCACTTTTTAAAATAAAATTTTGCTTTTTTTCAATCAACAAAAATCTACCTTCTCTTTCCTGCTTTGTCTCTCCACGCTGAGAAACAAAACAATACAAATCCTTTTTACAAACTTGTATAAGTCAAGCAAAATAAATCCTCACATTGATTATGTCATTCCCCCCCCCAAAAAAAGGTCTCACTACTCTGAGTCCATAGCCATTCTATGTGGAGGAGGGTAGGGTAGCATGTGATTTGGCTGGTTATTGTGTTGATCAGAGTTCCTAGGTCTGTTAAAGCAATTTGTTTTTACAGTATTGTTTTTATGGTACAAATTGTTTTCCTGGTTCTGCTCACTTCACTCTTCATTAGTTGATACAAATCTTCCTAGGTTTCTCTGAAACCATTCTTTTCATAATTTCTTACTGTATAATAGTATTCTATTATATCCCTTCTTCAGCCATTCCCCAGTTGATTGGCATCCCTATAGCTTCCAATGCTTTGGAACCACAAAAGGAGCTGCTGTAAATTTTTATTTGTATGTATGAGTCTTTTCCCTCTTGTTTTTATCTTTTTGAGGGTATAGTGCTAAATTGCTTTCCAGAACAGGAAGACGAGTTCATAGCTCCACCAACAAGGCATCAATGTACCTGTTTTCCCATAGCCTCTCCAGCATTTTCCTGTTTTGTCAACTTTGCTAATCTAATAGGTGTGAGGTAGAATCTCAGAGTTGTTTTATTTTTAATTTCTCTAATTGTTAATTAGAGCATTTCTTTATATGGTTATTGATAGCTTGGATTTCTTCCCCTGAAAGCTACCTATTAATATCTTTTGTCCGTTTATCAATTGGAGAATGAATACTGTGAGGAATAAGGAATTAGTTTGCCTCCCCAATATAAGAACAAACCACTGGTTCCTCCCTGTTCCTTTGCAGAGGTAGGGGGCTATGGTTATGGAACATTGAATATAATGTCAGATTTTTTTAGATGTGTTGATTAGTTTTTAGAGAAAACATTTTTTCTCTTCTCTTTAATTTTTTTTTATAAGGAATGTCTCTTTGGGAGAGATAGGGGTTTAGAATATAGGGGAATCTAGGTGATATAAAAACAGATTTCAATGAAATCTATGAAAAAGGAAAATTAAAAAGATGATTCCTTGAGTCAGGAAAAGATTTTGGATCATTAAAAGCATTGAAGACAACCCAACCTATTCTCTTCCTCCTGTCCATTTCTGGGCTCAATTAATTGTTGATCTAGAATTCCCCTATTTATATGTACTGACATATCAATAATAGCTAATAGTGTGTTAAAGGTTTCAAAGTGTTTTACAAATATTATCTCATTCTATTTTTATGCCAACCTTGGGAAGTAAGTGCCATTTTACATAGGAGAAAACTGAGGCAAACAGAGGTTAATAGATTGGCCACCTAACTCTACCCTCCTAATCTGCACAAATAGTTTAACTGGTACGGATTGTTAAGCATATCTCTTTTGAGATATCATGGATCTTATTGAATTGGTCCAAGTACTGTTTGATTCAGTGACATTGGCCTCCTGGTTGTTTCTCAAATAAGACACACCTCTCTTGCTCAGGGCATTTTCTCTGGTTATCCCCTCTGTCTGGAAGGCTCTCTCTCCTCTACTCCATATACTAGCTTCCCTGGCTAAAATATCATCTGGTATAAGAAGCCTTTCCCAGTCCTTTTTAATTTTTAATTCTAGTGACTTCCCTCTCTTAGCTGTTTTCAATTTATCCAATATGTTGCTTGTTTGTACATATTTCTTTACTAGTTAGATTGTGGGTTCCTTGAGGGCAGGGACTCTTTTGTATCCCTAGCACTTTGCATAGTGCCTGACACTTAGTTTATTCCCGGCATCCCGCGGGGGCGGGGTGGGCTGAGGCCGGAGGAGTGGCTGGAGTGGGGCCGGGTGGCGCGCCGGCCTCCGGCCTAAGAGGAGTCCAAATAGAGAGAGAGCGTAGGCCGAACCTCGCCGAGCCGGGCTGGGTCGGGGTCCCGGGCTGTAGTAGAGAAAGAGGAGGAGCAGGAGGAGGAAGAGGGGAAAGAAGAAAGACGATCCGGGTCCTGGGAGGGCACGCGCCCGCCGCCACGATGCAGGAGCTCATCGCGAGCGTGGACCACATCAAGTTCGATCTGGAGGTCGCGGTGGAGCAGCAGCTGGGGGCACAGCCTCTGCCCTTTCCCGGCATGGATAAGTCGGGGGCTGCCGTCTGTGAATTTTTTTTGAAAGGTGCTTGTGGAAAAGGGGCGATGTGCCCGTTCCGTCACATTAGTGGTGAGAAGACTGTTGTGTGCAAACACTGGCTTCGAGGACTGTGCAAGAAGGGAGACCACTGCGAATTCCTGCACGAGTATGATATGACCAAGATGCCTGAGTGTTACTTCTACTCCAAATTCGGAGAGTGCAGTAACAAAGAATGTCTCTTTCTCCACATTGACCCGGAATCCAAGATCAAAGATTGCCCATGGTATGACCGAGGCTTCTGCAAACATGGCCCCCTCTGCAGGCACAGGCATACCAGAAGAGTCATTTGTGTGAATTATCTTGTCGGATTCTGTCCAGAAGGGCCTTCCTGTAAATTCATGCACCCTCGATTTGAATTGCCCATGGGGACTACAGAACAGCCATCCCTGCCTCAACAGACACAGCCTCAGGCAAAGCAGAGAAGCCCGCAGGTCACTGGGGTCGTGCAGTCTCAAAAGTGCAACGTGAGCAACAGGGGACCCCGGCCATTGGAACAGGTCACCTGTTACAAGTGTGGCGGAAATGGACATTATGCCAACAGATGCACCAAAGGACACTTGGCTTTTCTCAGTGGACAATAATGTGTGTGCGCCCGGGAGTCGCCTGAGGAGCCTTTTTTCTTCCCCATAGCTATTCTGCTGGGGAGAATTATCCTACCGCCGTCCTTTGATTTAATTGTTTAATGCCAATGTTGACAAAACTAAGGTTAGAGGCTGGCTGAAGGTTTTTTTTTTTCTAAAACATTTTTGAGGGTTTGGGTTTGCTAGTTTCCCGATCATTTTGTTTTCTTTTTAAAAAGAAATATGCTATTTGATGTCTCAGAAGGTGATACGCCTTCAGCTGGTGTCACATGCCTGTCATTGAACCTAACAAGCCCATTCGTTAGAGGCTTGGTTGTTAGTGATATATTTGAAAGACAAGTGGCCTTCTGTGGTCTCTGACCTGAGTAAGTGACCTAAGTGACCTGAGTAAGAAGGTAAGGTCTTTTATGTCACTCAAAATCTGGCTTTCTACTGAATTCAGAAGGAATGCCTATGATACAGTAGTCAGCCCTTATAGGAAACTTGATTTTTACCTCATGCTGGTCTAAGCTGCCAGAAGTAAATAGCAGTTCAAAGGAAAGATGCAAAGCCACTGAGTCAAAGGTGCTCATTTAGATTGGGGTGTATTTCTGCTTGGTGTCAATTTAATTTGACAACACAGTACAATTTCACAGGAGACTTAAGTCAGAGCCACAGGTTATCTGTTTTAATTGATGACCCAGCTGGCAAGAAAATGTATCTCCCCCCCCCCCCCCCCCGTATGTATGTTACCACCATGTAATTGAATATGCTGTTGAAACTCTGTGAAACTATCAAATGCTATTTCCCAGGAAAATGGGCCTATGATTTAATTGCAACAATTTTTATTATTTTGATTAAAGCCTTTTTTAAAACAAATGTTTGTTGAGTGACTGGGGGCTTGATGTAATCAGTACAATAGCATTTGTAAAGAGGAACACCTGGAGGATTTCACTATTTAAGGGAAACCTTCAGTTTTGACAATAAGTATATTTGTTTAATACTTTAAAATGTAATGTAGTGTGAGTTTCTATTACTTTTGAAGGAAAAATCTGTGGGTGGCTCTATAGAAGGCATGGGATCTTATCAACTCCCTCCTTTCTTCTGGAAAAAGGAGAACTGAATCTCAACCAGGCCTTGGCAGGCTTCTCTCTCTCATATCAGGAAGCTGGAGATTTAACTAACCATACCCTAGCCTGGCGAAGAGCTCACTTTTAGCCCAGGGGCAATGTTATATCTGGCTGGTCTCCATGGTCCCTTTCTTTGCTGTTTTGTGGAATTTAGATTGTAGTAAAAGTTATCTGCACAATAACAATAGCTTGTAGCTCTGAGGGAAATTCTTAACATTTAGATGGAGGTTGGGCTCCACTTCAATTAAAATTTTGGTGTAAAATCTCCAGGTGAGCCCTGCCTTTCTATATTTGATGCAAAATCTGGATACGGAAAACCTTTAGGTAAAAGAAATGAGCAAAGTATATTGCAGTGCCTGTTATCAGTGAAAGAACAAACTTTTTTAAAACTTCCTTTAGTTGCTAAGTAAGCCAGCATAACTGGTAGCTTCAGCCAGAGTCCTCTGCTATGAAGTGTCTGCTGGGTATACCTCAATCTCTTCATCTCCGCTGGTACTCCACTATCCTTTTAGTTTCTCCTTTTGTTTTTTCTTTCACACATTGCTGCATACCACTGACTTCTTCCAACTCAGCTCTAAGTCCCAGGTGTGGATGAAGTAGTTCTTGTGTATATTGTTTCCTGGACCACCTTACTCCACTTTGCATCAGTTTGCATAAGTATTTGAATGCTTCTCTGCATTCATTCTAGTCATCCAGGTCTCATGCCACTTGCCCACTCCTCAGTCTCCTTTACAGAGGCTATTCCCCCCCCCCCTTTTTTTGGTTAGGCAATGGGGTTAAGTGACTTGCCTAGGGTCATGCAGCTAATAAGTGTTATGTGTCTGAGGCTGGGTTTTGTACTTAGGTCTTCCTGAATCCAGGGCCAGTTCTCTATTCACTGCACCACCTAGCTGCCTCTGAGGCTATGTTTTTATCTTTTAAAATCCCCAGATGTGACTTCAGTCTTCCTCTGGCCTCAAAGATCCTGATAGCCCAAATTGCTCTCAGGGCTGAGTGGAAATACCTTTCCATTTGAACTAAAAATTCCAGAATTCCTGTAAGTTCTTATGCCCTCATCACTCATTATTCCTAAAAAAGCAGAGCATATAAATTTAATTTTTGAAAATTAAATAAGTGATACTATTCTCATTTTTCTGTTGTTTTATTTCTTCTGTCTCAGTGGTTTCTCCCATTGGTTCTAATACGTCTCTACAACACATCTAATTTGAAAATATGTTTAATATGAATGTATCTGTGGTGCCTACATCAGACTGCACATCATCTTGGGGAAGGGAGGAGAGGGGAGGGCAGGAAGGGGGAGAAAATTGAAAACTCAACAGCTTATAGAAGGGAATGTTGGAAACTAAAAATAAATTAATTTTAAAGAAGAAAAAAGAAAATTAGATAAGCGTAAATGCCCCAGTGGAGTGCATTATTTAAAAGGATCCTATGGTAAATTCATTCGTTATCTACCCCTACCATATCTGTTTGGTTAGTTTAGATATCTGTCCTGCTTGTTAAATCTTTCATGGCCCTCAAACTTCCCATAGCCTAAAAAAAAAAATACTCTTGATTCTCCTATTCCCTCCACTGATAATCTCCCTTTCTCTCAAGAATTGTATATACTCACAATTTTCTATTTCCCTGTCCAGTTACTCCTTGATTATTTGTGTAAATTTAACTCTCCTGCCTGGCTCTAGGCTTCTTTCCTAGAAGGACTTGGGGTAACTAAGTTACTTGTATATAGCAAGACCTCAATAAATGTTCAGTGAATGAATGAGGAAGGAGCAAATGAACTCTGCTGCTCCTGAGAGTGGATCTAAAGCTAATGGGTAAAAATTATAGGGAAACAGATTTCAGATCAACATAAAGAAAAGTACTTTTTAAAAATTAGAGTGGTCAGTCTGTCAGGGCAGTGTCAGTGGCCTGACCACTCTACTGAAACAAATTTAGGGGCCTTGAATCCATCTTTGTCTCTGCAGTAATTGACACAGCTGAATATCTTTTTTGAAACTTTTATCTTTTGGTTTCTATGATACTGACCTTTTTCTTGATCATTTCTTTTTTCCTTGTCTAACTCTTCTTCCTTCCCTTAACAATAACTGTAGGTGATGCCCAGGTTTGGTCCATGGTCGTTTTCTCCATTTAAGCCAGTGACTTATTCACTCTGAAGATTGAACTCTCACCTCTGTGTAGGTGACTTCCAAATGTAAATCTCCAGCCTTACCTACCCTCCTCACCTATAGTTCTGCATATTAGTGTAGCAAGCGCCTGCATTCTCGGCTGTGTTTGAATTCCGGCCGAGTATGAAGACAGAAAGAAACACATGGGCCAGGTGGGAAGTGTAAAAAACAAGCTCCGTTTATTAATCTGAGGGTAAGGGTTTATATATCTTTAATACATGAGAATATCACCCAAAGTAGCGAAAGCAAAGTAACAAGTATTTTTCTCATGGGAACATTAATCAGGGGAATTACCCTGATCGTTTCTTCACTTCCCTGTAATCTTCAAGGTCCTCCTGTTCTCAAGAGACAGAACAGGGGGGTGGGGAGCCAACATTCCTGAATTCACACAGCCATGGGATAGAGGAAAACTCAATGGAAAACCTGGGTTGGCCTGAATCCTCTGACTCTTCAGAGCTGGCCCTCAACATATTAGGAAAGATATTAAGAAGCTGGTAACTGTCCAGGGGTGGCGATCCAAAATGGTGTTGAAGAAACTAGGGATGTTGAGCCTGAAAAAAAAGAAGATATGGGAGGACATGATAGTTCCAATCTGGCCTCTGATATTTACTAGCTGGGTGACCCTGGGTCAGATTGCCTATCTCTCTCTCTCTCTCTCTCTCTCTCTCTCTCTCTCTCTAATCACATGTATATACACACAAATATATCAATATTATATGTAATATAATTATATATTATATAATGTATATATTACATACAATATAATAATATCTAATATAATTATATATAATACATCTTTAAAAGGCCTTTTCCTATATGTTACTGGTGCACAGACGCCATCTAGAGGTCTCAGGAATACTGCCTTAAAATCAGATGTGCTATGAAGCATACCCTTTTCTCTTGAGCTGGAAGTATTCTGTCCTGTCACAAATTTGTCTAAAGCTTTGTTTAGGTTTCCTTTGTCCCTTGACACTGCCTCTCTAAATAAACAAATAAAAAAGTAAATATGAAAATTTAAAAATGAAGCATTTCAAAATTAAGATTTAAAATAGCAAAATTTTCTAATTTTAGAGTTTAAAATGTAAATTTTCATATTTCAAAATGTCACATGCAAAATTTCAAAATATCAAATGTGAAAATTTAAAAATTTCAAAGCCTACAATGATCATTTTTCACATTTCTAAATTTAAAAATCTAAAATTTCACATTTTAAAATATCAGTATTTAAAATTAAACATTTTAAAATTTAAAATGTCATTTTGATTTTTCAAACATCAAGTTTTAAATTTTAATGTCAATTTTTCAAAATTTCAAATTTCAAAATTTGAAAATTCAGAATTGTTATAATTTCAATTTTGAAAATGTCAAATTTTGAATTTATAAATTTATAAACCATGCATTTAAAACACAAAATTAAAAGTTTTTATATTATGTAACATTAAAATTAATGTAATTAATATAATATTGATTATTAATATAATATTTATATATTAGAAATATCTTTCCCTTTATAATTCTGATACATAAAAGCCATCCAGAATTCCCAGAAATACTGCCTTCGAATCTTATGTACTGTGAATTTTTCCCTCTACTCTTAAATTAAATTTTGCTAGACCTTTTCTGGATTGCTTCTTCCCCATCACAGTTGAGGCTGAGTTGCTTAAAAACAAATTACAAATAAATAACAAAAAATTTAGAAATGAAATTTCAAAGCAAAATGTAAAATTCCAAAATTTCAAAATTAAAATATGAAAATGTCAAATTTTAACATTTTTTAATTTTAAATGTCAAATTTTCTATCTTCAAAATTTTAAAATTCAAATTTCAAAATGTAAGAATTTAAATTTTCTTAATTTCTAATTTCAGAATGTTAAAATTTCAAAATTTAATTTTTAAATTACAAATTTTTAAAATCTTAAATGTTGCATATTCCTATTTTCACATTTCAAAAATTTGAAATTCATATTTAAGAAATTAAAAATAGAAACCACACATTGAAAAACTAAATACAAAAATTTTGACTTAAAAATTTAAAGTCACACATTTAAAGATTTAAAATTTAGAAATTAAAAATTAAATAAATTAATTTTCCATTCTCCCCCTCTCCATATCTGATTAATAGTATTGTTGATTCTGTTTCCTCAACAATAATCCCATCCCTTTGCTCTCCACTCCGTACCACCACAAGAGTTCAAACTCACCTTCTCAAAATTAAAATTTAATTTCACTCACTTTTTATTTTCCAGATTTGAACAAGATTCTTCCTTAATCTACTCTGCTATATAACTGCTCCTCAACTTTCCTTGTTAATGGGAGAGATTTTAACCCCAGGTCTGCTACCTACTTTGTATGCAATTTTGGTCAACTCTCATAACTCAACCAAATAATCTGCTAGTATGTATTGCTTGCTATTTGTCAGGCAGCCTGCTTTTGGATGAAGATACCTTCAAGTATACCACATCTCTTTGACAATATTAACATTGTTAAGAATAATCTTTAAAGTATCCACAGTTTCCCTGATATGAGAAATACAACCAGGGATATACTGGAATCAGTTGGTACCTCTTCTTGAGACCCAATGTTTTAAATTTTCAGTGTGATCATTTACACTTTGGAAGTAGGTAAACACTATCTAGGTGGTGCAGTGGAGAAGGTGCTGGACTTTCAATCAGCAAGTCGCGTCTTTGAGAGGCCAGATCTGGCCTTAGATACTTTTGCTGGCTTTGTGATCCTGGACAAGTCACTTAACCGTGTTTGTGTCACTTTCTTCATTTGTAAAATGAGCTAGAGAAGGAAATGGCAAATCACTCCAGTATTTTTGCCAAGAAAACCCCAAATGGCATCACGGAGAGTCAGACATGACTGGAAAACGACTGAGCATATCAAGACTTGATTTATTGTTATGATGATTGGCTAGACATAAGAAAGTGATGGAGAAAATGTTAATAATGCAATTTAAACTTAGAAGAGTGTCACGCGTACTTATCTTTTCCTGTAGTTGTTTAACAGTTAGAACCACATCCCAGACATATCTCTCTACCACTGCAGATCTTAGGCTTAAGCCATATATTAGTGGACATTCTTTGTGAAATCCTAGATCAAAAAAAAAAAATTAACACATGTTGGCCAGCCCAATCCTTGTGCCTCTCAGATCTTAATTGGGCTCCTTCTCGGATAATTGCTGAAGAGACTCTCTCCAAAGCCCAGTTAGAGCAAGTGTTCCATTTATGTCATCTTAGTGAACCCAAGGCTGCTTTTATGCTACAATGAGATATTGGAGGACTGCAAAGCAAGAGTACTAAGAGCAACAAAACATCCCTCACCCAGCATCATTTTTTTAAAAAAAAATTTCCAATGTGACTTTGTATTTTGAGAGTGAGCACTGGAAAAAAAAAAAGCAGCTTCAGTCTAACCCTAATGGACAGCCAGGTGGTTAAGTACATAGAACACCAGGCCCATAATCAGGAAGACAAATCTGGTCCCTAACACTTACTAGCTTGGTCAACCTGGGAAAATCACTTAACGCCTTTCTCTCTCTCTCTCTCTCTCTCTCTCTCTCTCTCTCTCCCCACACACACACACACACACAGCTTAAAATATATATTTACAAATTTGAAATTTGAAATTTAAAATTCTAATTCTAAAATTCAAATTTAAGAATTTAAAATATTCAATTTTCAAATTTCTAAGTTAATTATGTCAAGTTTAAAATTTAAACAAATTCTAAAATTTAAGCCTTTCAAATTTAGAAATTTTAAAATTACAAATTACATATTTAATAATTTAAAAAATTTTAAATTCAAACATTTGAAAATTAAAAATCTAAAATAAACAATAAAAATTAAAATAAAAAATTAACTCCCTATATTTCTCCCATATCTGATCAGTCGTCTTGTTGACTCCATTTCTTCAACATCACTCGCAGCACTCTTCCTCTCTCCACTCATAGTACCACCATTATATTTCAGACTCACCATTCACTCCCTTCATTTCCTTCTCCAGATTAGAACTCTGGCCTTCCTGACTGAAAGCTTGGTGCTCTGTTCACTCTGCCGTGTAACTGCTCCTTTGGCTTTCCTTGTTAATGGGAGAGATTTGAACCCTAGCTCTGCTACCTACTTTCTATGCAACTTTGGTCAACTCTCATAGCTCAACCTACTAACCAGCACATATGCATCAGGTGCCTGCTATGTGCCAGGTACCCTGTTTGGAAGTGAAGCTGTCCCCAAGCATATCACATCTCCTTGATAACAATAACATTGTTAATAAGAAAACTTAATGTATCCATGGTTTCTCTGATATAAGAGATATAACCAGGGGCATACTGGAGTCAGCTTTAAAATGTAAAATAAAATATAAATTTAATATTAAAAATTAAAATTGAAAAATTAAATTTCTATCTTTTTCCTATATCTGATCAGTCATCTTGTTGATTCTATCTCTGCCCATTTCATTGATCTGTTCTCTCTCTCTCTCTCTCTCTCTCTCTCTCTCTCTCTCTCTCTCTCTCTCTCTCTTTTAAGGCAATTAGGGTTAAGTGACTTGCCCAGGGTCACACAGCTAGTAAGTGTCAAGTGTTTGGTCTGAGGCCAGATTTGAACTCAGGTCCTCCTGATTTCACTGCTCAGCCTAGCTGCCCCGTCTTTCTTTTGTTAAAAAAAAAAGTGTTTAGAGGTATAAATTTTCCCCATAAAGATTGCTTTGGCTGCATTCCACAAATTTTGTTATGTTGTCTTATTGTTGTCATTATTTTTTTTCTATATTAGACATGTTTCAAAAGAAAACACTGACCAAAAAGACAAGAAAACAAAAACCAAAAAACAACCAAGAAAAATAAAGTTTAAAAAAAAAGTATGCTTTGATTTGTATTCAGGCTGTATCAGTACTTTCTCTGGAGGTGGGTGTTGTCATCATTTTTGATGAAATTATGTATTGTTTCTATAATTTGTTCTTTGACCTCTCTTCTCCTCATTCCTTAGGATTACATTATCTAGTCTCCAATGAATTTTAAAAATTTCCTTCAGGGGTCCTTTGAAAAATATAACATTTATTGTATTGTGGTCAGTATACTCTGTGTTTACTATTTCTGCCTTTCTACATTTTTGTGAGGTTTTTAGTCTCCTAACACATGATCAATTTAAAAAAGACTTAGAGTTTGGAAAGGGAGGAAAAGTAGGACAAAAAGGAAGACAAAGCAGCTGGGGAAAGTACAGAAGGAGGTGCGGGGAAGATACATTGCCCTCTTGTAAGTTAAGCTTGACAGATTGAACTAGAGTCTGAGTAGGGGAATGGAACAACTGATGGAGAGGCCATGATTGAAAAATGTGGTACAGTAGGAAAAGTGCTGAATTTGGAGGCTGAGGAGTTAGATTCAAATTCTCACTCTGCAACTCTTTGATATTGGGTAAATCACTTAATCCATCTTGCTCTTAGTTTCTTCATCCAGTGAGGTGGTATGAAGATATTTAGAGGAAAATAGTTTCTACTGGGTGATGGAACATTACTGCACCTTCCATTTGGGGGCAGTTTTTATTTTTTCTCTCATTTCCTGTTCCTTGTCTTTCATTCCTGAGGTTAGGCTATTTTTCTCCCCCGCCAGACTCTAAGTGCCAGCTTCTGCATGAGATTGATCTTCTGCCATATGTGAAAACTTTTTCTTGACCTTTTTCTGCTAATCAAAACCAGGAGGCAAAATTTCACAGAGTTGATAGATCTATGCTGAAACAAAACAGATTGAAATAAAATATGAGGAGAGGAGTGTGTATGTCTTTGTGACAGAGAGAGAGAGAGAGAGAGAGAGAGAAGAGAGAGAGAGAGAGAGAGAGAGAGAGAGAGAGAGAGAGAATATGTGTATATTGGAGAGGAGAAGGACCTGTTGGGGGACTCTAAAATGACCTCCCTTTAGGTACCAACTTAGTTTACTTGAAAAAAAGAGTAGCCCTGTAGCCCTGTAGCCCTGTTTATTTTCCAATCATGGACATAAGAAATCAGATACTTTTGCAAGGATCTCAGATAACAGTAAGATGTATGTTAACTTTCAGCCCAGAACCAATTTTTTTTGTGTGTGGAATATGTTTGTGGTTTCCACTAGATTGGAGAAGGTGGATTTAATGTTTCTATTTGTGATTTCTAGAAAGTAAGCACTTTGGCAGTTAATTAAAATTAAAATTATTAAATTAATATTTATTTAATTATTAAATTATAATACATAATATTTATTGAATTATTAAAATGTTAAATTATATTTAATAATATAATTTAATGATTAAAAAATTAAAATTAAACCATAAAAGCAAAAAATCAAAGCATGTCTGGTATGTATATGTACATGTACAAAGCATGTAAATGGTAAGGTCAGATATTATTAGCATTAGTGAGTATTATAGAAGAGGTCAGTTTGACTCATTTGACTGAGAAATTTCATGACCGGCTGTGATCATCAGAGTAAACACTGAGAAACAAACTCAGACTCTTTCTTTCGGTACTATTTGGAGCATAGAGGGTCATTTTGCTGTGGGAGAACACAGTACTGGCTTCTTTCATAAGAATGATATTTGGAGGAAGAGCCAGGTGTCATTGAGTATGTGTATTAAGGGGGATAAGTAGAGCAGAAATGGAGGATTTGGACTTTTCCTCAAAACTTCCTGGTATTTAGCTTTATCTCTTTTTCTTTTGGAGTAATTCTCTCTCTCTTTTTTTTGATCCTTGTCTTTTTGTTTTTTGTTTCTTTTTTTTTCATTTTTGTTTTTAGGCAATTGGGGTTAAGTGACTTGCCCAGGGTCACACAGCTAGTAAGTGTCAAGTGTTTGGTCTGAGGCCAGATTTGAACTCGGGTTCTCCTGGCTTCAGGGCCAGTGCTCTATCCACTGCTCCACCTCTTTTGTTTTTTATCTGCAGTTCCCTGAACCAAAACAGCTTTTTATGGTAGAGTCTTTTTTTTTTTTGCTTACTCATTCTTCCATTTTTACTTTATGAATTGAGACTTTGTGTTAGGACCTCAAGCCTTAACAGAACCCTAGTCTGTTCTTATGGCCCAAGAATATTCCATTATATGCATATACCACAAATTGTTTAGCCTTTGTCAATGTATTATAGGCAAAGTTCATGCAGATATCCATTAAGGGCTTGAACTCTTTTCCTGAAAAATATGTTTTTTTATAAGTTGTTCTTAGTATTATTGTGTTGATGGTCATGTTTTAAATACAGAACAGTTTTCCATATACATACCAGCTACTCTAGTGTACTTACCATACTTGGGTCCATTTTGTATATTTTTAGTATATGAGTAAGCCATGAGTGTGAAACTAAATCAAAGGCTTTCTTTTAAACAAAAATAATACACACACACACACACACATACATATATACACATACACAGACATAGACATATATACACATATACACATATATAATGTATGTATTTACACATATATGTATATATACGTAAACACACACACATATATGTATGTTACGGTGTTTTGAGTTTGTTGTTGTTGTTCAGTAATTACAAAATGATAATAAGTTGTTCTTTATGTGCCCAGGATGTTTTAGCACACCCTTTTTCTTCTCAGTTAATATATTATTTTCTCATAAGTATCCATAGATTTTTTTTTCACAATAGAATCTATGACTGTCCTATGTCAAGTACATATGCACTTAATTTAGCCTTTATTTCAAGAGGCCACTGGTAGTCTCATCCTTTGGAAAAGATATGTGATGCTTGCTGTTAATAAAAAAAGCTATTTTCCAGTAGATAAGTGGTCAAGGGATATGAACAGTTATCAAAAGAATAATTGCAAGCTAACAATCATATGAAAGCATGTGCCAAATCACTAATAATAGCATAAATGACAACCAAAACAATCCTGAGACTTTACCTTACGCACTGCAAATTAAAAAAGATGACAAAGGATGGCAATATTCTATGTTGGTGGGGGTTGTGGAAAGATTAAGCACACTAGTGTTGGCAGAGTTGTGAATCAGAACAACCATTTCAGAAAGCAATTTATAATTATGCAAATAAAGTGATTAAAATGTCCATACCCTTTGGCCCAGGGATTCTGCTACAAGGCTCAGGAGATTGTTGATAAGAAAACACTTAACACAGGAGCATGATGAAGATGTTGGTCAGAGAAATCCCAGAGTAGTACAGCCAGGTGAGAAATGAGAAGACGTTTGAACTGAGCTCTCTCCTTAAATGGAGGTTTGGAGTTCATGGCCTCACCCTCCAGAGAGGCAGAGGGTGATGAAGTGGAGTACCAAGGCTGATGAAATCTTACAGGATGATGAAGTTATCTCAGTAATGAGCTTTCTGGGGCATGGTGGAGCCATCAGTCAGAGAAGTCTCAAAGTTGTGTATCCAGATTAAAACAATGTAAATGGAAAGAAAAACCACACACAAAAGAATTAAATGTGAATGTTGCAAAATTACAAAGAACAAACATGATTCCAAAGAAGAGATTTGAGAAGACACCCTCATCCTGGGGTGTGCTAGAGCCTGCTCCTACTAGCTTGAGAGCCAGTTGTTAAATTTTTCAATGTGAACAGCTCAGAAATTATCAGACACTACAAATCAGGACTTAATTTATTGCTTGTTGATTGTCTAGACTTAAGAAAATGATTCAAAAATGTTAATAATGCAGATTAAACTTAAAAGTGTGTTGTGTGTTTTCAGAGAAACTTGTTTTTTAAAATATATTTTATTAAATTTCCCAATTACCTATAAATTTTTTTAATATTAATTTTAAAAAAATTTGAGTTCCAAATTATCTTCCTCTCTCCCACTCCCCCACTCCTTGGGAAGACAAGTAATATGATATTGGTTATACATGCAAAATTATGCAAAATATATTTCCATATTAGCTGTGTTACAAAAGAAAACACAAAAAACCCCAAGAAAAATAAAGTTAAAAAGTATGCTTCAATTTGCACTCAGTTCATTAGTAGAGAACCTGTTGTAAAACATTTACTAACACATAGGTGCCCAATCCTACTCCTTTACAGAAGTGGGAGATTTATGATTGTGGTACTTTATACATATTTTCAGACATTTTTGATGTATTGATCAATTTTCCTGCCTTTTTGCTCTTTATTTTAGTTGCCAAAACTATTTGTTGTATGGAATGGTTCTCCAGGAGAGGAGAGGGAAGGGGTACTAAAGAAATTTTTGGTTATGTAAAAAAAAAAGTTATCAATAAAATTTTATCAAATAAAATAAAGGTGGGATCAGACTTACATCTGAGAGGAAGATGGTAAAGTATATTGCTAGTAATTCATATACAACTTTGAAGAGTTTCAGCTGATCTAGCCTTGCTGACTTCGAGTTTTACAGAGAGAATACTTTCAGTTGCTTCCCTTGATTTAACTGTTATGTTAAAACTATGAAATAAGAATCTGTTAAGAATAAGAATATTAAATAAGAATAAGAAATAAGCTTTCTGTTTCTCATTCAATCCAACTTGCACGTTCTTTGTGTTGGACTTATTGAGACCATATACATAACCAGAAAATTTCCGCATCCTCCTTCTTGAATGTGATTTTCTTGTCTGTGATTTCTTTACTCACTAAACCTGTGAAGTCAAGTTTTTGGTTGATGTTGAATTGGTTCTTTTGTTTGTAGTGTTTTGACTCTTTGTATCACCCTAACCTTTTAACTTTTTATTTCAATCATTGATTAAGGAAACCTGGAATTCCTGATATGCTTTCCACCCTGGATTCCTTTCTGCATTTGTCAGTTGCCTTTAATTAAGAAATTTGGCATTCAAGTTTCCCAGTCCATGTACCAGATAGATATGAACATAATTGTCCAATGCCTTTCTGTAGACTCAAGTCACTTCTCCCATGCTGATGGCAGCATGTGAGGTATTCTTAGATACCTCATATATCTTACAGGTGTTCTTAGATGGCTCTACCTTTCTTCTTGTGCTTTTTATAACGTCAACAGCTGCCACATTTACTTTTGTTTGGAGATCCTGAAATATCTTTATACTTTCTGCTAAATCTTGTAGGAGAATGAATTTTTTCATTATTGCTAAACCTGATACTAGCTTTTAGGAAGTACTTCATTTTAGCATAATTGATTTGCTAGTTGGATTCTTGGGATCAATCTTAAAAATGGTTTTGAAAATTCCAATCTAAGTATGCCCATTTACTTTTCAAAACAATTTGAGACTTTGGTGCCGTTTTTTGCCATCTATTTCATTATTAGGCATAATTTCTGTAGTTTGTGGCAAGTAAAGATTCTCAGCTGAGTTCAGATCTTCAACTTTTCCCTCTTCAGATTTTAGTAGCTCTTTGATTTTGTGTACTATTTTGTCTAATCAAAGCTTAGAAATAAAGTATTTTTTTAAAAAAATGACTGTCTTGTATTAATTAGCAATACAATGTTATATGATTTGGAGTTACAGGTACTGACAGTATTAAGCCCTTACCTCTATCTGAGATCTATCATGTGAGAGGCTTCCAGTTTTGTTATGATATAATATTGATATATGGTGAAAATATTCATGTCTTCAGTTATTTGTACCAAAGCATTTTTAGCCAGTTGTGATATTGCAATTTCTGATTTGTTTAGATGGATATTGTCTTCTTGTGATAACAAAACAAAAATGAGAACCACTCACTATGCTGTTCTTTGGGTCAAGCTAATGATTATGATTTTGAGTAGGGCTATAACACTATTCCAATATATATATTTCTTAGATTAATAGGAACAGTTTTATTACATTGATTTGGATGCTATTACCAGAGCCCAACTGACTAGTGTTTCAGGGTCCTTACCATGTCTTTGTAGGTACTGTAGAGTTCTCAAGGCACCCAAAGTCCTTGTTGTATATCAATTTGACTGACATTCACTTATTTTTCCATTGTCCTTCAAACTCTCAGGACATGGTCCATACCTTGGGCTTTGACTGTTGAATGAATTATCATTATCATTATTATTATTAACTACCTCCAATGGCTAGACTATAAGGCTGTTGAGAAAAATGAATGTCTTCACTTTTGCCTTTGCCTTTTTTTCACTTTTTTTTTACCAGAGCCTAGCATATTGCCTTGCATGTAGTAGGTCAGAGGTCCCCAAATTTATTTGGCCTACTACCCCCTTTAAAAATAAATTACTCAGTGCCCCCTCTGGAAATCCACTTTCTTTAATACTTTAACAGTTTTTTTTAAAAAAAAATTTGCATCATTTCAAAAGTATATATAAAATATTAAAAAAAGACATCTGAAATTTAATAATTTATTGTAAATTTGTGGTTTCCCCCCCTGCATTGAAATTTTGATGATGCTACATTGCATCATGTAACCTTATAGTATCATATTTAGACAAATCATTACATGCACATATTTCTCCCAATGCATGCTGGACTTCTTAATAGTGTGCAACGTGCTCACCTGCCAACACTTGCTTGTTAAGACCTGTCAGCAGACTTGACCACTGATCAGTTATAACTTGCATTTTGTATATTTATTTGGGAAATAATGCAATCACTATGACTTCAACTGTGTTACACAACAGATGAAACATGTGCAAATGGTTTTTCAAAATTTTCTTATTTTCTCTCTTTCCTTATGCTTCCACCACCCCCCTTATTTTTATTCAATGCCCCTCCCCAAATTCACCTGAGGCTACTCCCCTGGATTATTCCAGTGCTCCCCAGGAGCACCTCTGGAACCTCTGTGTGCTTAATAAATGCTTGTTGATTGATACTGAGTGACAGATGGTCTGCTCGTGAGAAATGAAGTAAAAGCCACAGAAGAAAAAGCAAATTAATTTAGTTTGTGTGTTTGTTTTAGAGAAAGAAATAAAAAATACTTCACTCTCATTTATATTAAGAATAGGGTATATATGATTAAACTTAAACATTTATTAAGCACCTTATATGTGCAAGGCGCCATGTTAGGATCTATTGTTACAAAGACAAAAATGAAATAGTCTATTATTTCTTCCCCTGAGACATTGCCACGAAACTCTATTCAGTAAGTAATGCAAATGAACCATATGCTTCAGTTCTATTTTATGACCTGGACACCGAGGGAATTATTTGGACAGTACACAGCCAAGGTAAAGGCAAAACACCTATTTAGCAGTCCCACTAAAAGTTCTACATTGTAATGTTTCAAGTATCTTTGAAGATTATAGGGGTTATAAGCTACTGTAGCATGTTTTAAGTCTTTGCCATTGTGTGCTTGTGAATTTTTTATATTCTAAGCATTTCTTTCATGTGAAGGAAATAAAGAATTGGCCTATACCTGATCCACCTTATGATTTGAGTACCTTTCTACTTCCTTTTGGGAATAGCCTACATATGAGTTAAACAAAAGCTTACTTTGTGATTTGCCATAGGATTTTGGGGTTGAAGATTAAAGAACCAAACAGTAAGGAGCAAAGAGCCTAATCATTCTTGTAAGCTGCCGGGATTCCTCATGACTGAGCCTGGTAAAGACCCACTACTTTTGGACCAGCAGGATTATTGTTACACAAACATTATTGTCTTCATTTTCCAAATGAAGAAATGAAACCCAGAGGTTAAATGATATGATCAGGGTCACATGTCTACCTGGCATCAGAGTCAGGAGTTGAACTTAAGACAGTTGCAAAGAATTTGGGTGCTCTTTCCATTAGCTAGCACATAAGCTTTTTTTTTTTTTTTATTTTTGAAATGATCTTGAGGGATTAGGGAGGAGACAGATTGGGTTGCTGAAGAAGAAAAATTGTGGTCATGTAAGAAAAGAAAATATTTTCCTAATCACCAAGATTGAGCAAATAAACTTGAGGCTATAATTTCACTGGCAACAGCACCCCAGAAATTAGGCAGTTAGTATTACATGATTGCTGATAGGTGTACTGATCTCATA
The DNA here is from genome assembly GCF_003287225.1 of Phascolarctos cinereus. NCBI lineage: Eukaryota > Metazoa > Chordata > Mammalia > Diprotodontia > Phascolarctidae > Phascolarctos > Phascolarctos cinereus. The sequence continues at coordinate 361,154,554 of NW_027555847.1, forward strand.
GCTCATTACTGAAAGGTGATAGCTTAAAAGGAACAAAGATTAACCTAATTTAGGTTCATCTGAAAACACCCTGGGCTTGTATCAGAGAACGTTCCTGGAACAAACTATTTTAAGTGTCCTGATTTGAAACTGGTGGAAATCTTTTTATACACATTATTCCATTTACCATCTTGAAATGAAGGTTTTTTCCTTTACTAGAAGAAATCTATATCTCATCATAGATATGAAGTGTGCTGTCCTGTTCTTGGTTTTATTATTCTCTAGAGAGGCAGGTTTTCAGTGTACTGAATGCTAGGAATTTAGTAAAGCAGATGAGAAGCAAGCTCATTTTAGGCACAAGGTAGCAAAGACATATGGATTGAGGAGAGATATTAACGATGCAAGCCCTGTTCACAGAGTACCAAATACCAGGTGACGAAAACATCTATCAGGGAAATCATTAATATCCACCTTCACGACTAGGAATCTGTGAGGACAGAGCAAATTGAGACCAAGAGTGATTGATGGAATCAAAGTTATTGGTAACCTAAAACCTGGCTATCAAGAGTAGAAGAGCCAGCAGCACTTCTGAGGCAGAAATGCCCAAGGGCATTTCTCTAAGCATTGTTTATTTTAGGAACACACTGAGGTACAAGTCCAAGAGCACTGGTGCCTGAGCCAGAGTTCGAGGGAACAAAAAAGGTATGCAGATAAATGCCCACAGAGCTTCTATCCATGTATCTAACCTTGCAGAAAATTAGAACAAAGACAACCAAATCTGTTAAAATGAGTTTGGTTGTTATGATGCCAGACCATGGAGTGAAAGGTGGGGAGGGAAGAAGATCAAAACGGGGAGGAGAGAGAGAGAGAGAGAGAGAGAGAGAGAGAGAGAGAGAGAGAGAGAGAGAGAGAGAGAAGAGAGAGGAGGGAGAGAGAGAGAGAAGAGAGAGAGAGAGAGAGAGAGAGAGAGAGAGAGAGAAGAGAGAGAGAGAGAGAGAGAAGAGAGAGAGAAAGAGAGAGAGAGAGAGAGAAGAGAGAGAGAGAGAGAGGAGAGAGGGAGAGAGAGAGAGAGAGAGAGAGAGAGAGAGAGGGAGGGAGAAGGAAGAAAAGGGAAACTGAGAGGGAGGGAAGGAAAAAAGAAGACAATTATGTGAGAGAGACAGAGACAGAGACCGAGAGACAGAGAGAGAGAGAGAGAGAGAGAGAGAGAGAGAGAGAGAGAGAGAGAGAGAGAGAGAGAGAGAGAGAGAGAGAGAGAGAGAGAGAGAGAGAGAGAGAGAGAGAGAGAGAGAGAGAAAGAGAGAGAGAGAGAGAGAGAGAGAGAGAGAAAGAGAGAGAGAGAGAGAGAGAGAGAGAGAGAGAGAGAGAGAGAGAGAGAGAGAGAGAGAGAGAGAGAGAGAGAGAGAGAGAGGGAGAAGGAAGAAAAGGGAAACTGAGAGGGAGGGAAGGAAAAAAGAAGACAATTATGTGAGAGAGACAGAGACAGAGACCGAGAGACAGAGAGAGAGAGAGAGAGAGAGAGAGAGAGAGAGAGAGAGAGAGAGAGAGAGAGAGAGAGAGAGAGAGAGAGAGAGAGAGAGAGAGAGAGAGAGAGAGAGAGAGAGAGAGAGAGAGAGAGAGAGAGAGGGAGAAGGAAGAAAAGGGAAACTGAGAGGAGGGAAGGAAAAAAGAAGAAAATTATGTGAGAGAGACAGAGACAGAGACCGAGAGACAGAGAGAGAGAGAGAGAGAGAGAGAGAGAGAGAGAGAGAGAGAGAGAGAGAGAGAGAGGACGGAGGTTGGGGGCAGGTGAGGGGTGGGTTGCGTGGTAGTGCTGCTAATTCCCAACGCTCTAGGGAGCAAGGTTATGAGCTGTCTGCATCGTGGTATGAGGGGAAGTAATGGTTTAACACAGTGGCTGATAGTTCGCTTGCCTGGCTCATGCCTTCTCCTGTTTGTCCATCAGGGTGCACTGTTGCTTCAGCTAGGCTGGTTAGCCTAGAAAGTTATCTGCTTGCACAGTATTTGTCACAGGGTTTCACAATCTTTTGACAATGGGTTGCCATGGTACTGACTGCTTTTTTTTTTTATCGTGGTAGTGAGGAAGTGGTGGTTGAGATAGGCCAGCAGAACTTGCAAAGCCCTCTTAGCTCAAAAATATCTTTATTACAGTCTGTTAAATAGAGATTTATTTAGGTTAATTAGGAATAATAATGATATGTCAAAAATAATAATGCAGGTAACACAAATGAGCTTTTTAAAAGTATTTTTGGAAGGATTAAGGTAGGAGGGGAAGGCAATTTTGGAGGATAGGATGCTATTTGGGAGAGCAGCTCTGGGTGCAGTAGTAGTAACTTTGGATAGCCAAAGAACCCCAGGAGATTGGGAGGGGTTGGGAATGGGGGGAGGGGCGAGAGTTGACTGAGAGTGGTGTCAGAAGCTAGATTAGGGGCACAATCCACTCAGGCAGCCATTGAAAAGCATCTTTTTGGCATTAATATAGTAGTTCTCTAGTGCCCGATCCATCTTCCCCATTTGCAGGGGAATACCTCTCTGACTCTCTGTTGGAGAACAGAAGAATTCTTATCTTGTATTCATGAACACCACTCTTGAAGCTGGGGAGGAAGTCAGGGAATATGTTGCAATAGCTATTTTCCCAAGGAAAGTTGGGAGCAGTATTATGATCAACAAAAACATATGAGGAGCACCTGGAATGTTCTTTCTTGCCTCTGCCTTTCAGATCTCCTAGCTCCCCTCAAGGCTCAGCTCAAGTGCTAACTCCTTCAAGTGATCTTTCCTGGTTCCTAGCCATTAGGCCAATCATTTTCACAGTGCTTTTACACATCTTCGGTAATTGCTTATCTGTGGTAGACACAAGTTGAATCCTTCCAATAGAATTCATCCTTGAGTACAAGGACTATCTCACTTTTGTATTTGTATCCTTAAAGAATAATCCCTGCACAGAGGGATAGGATCTATACCTACCATTCGTAAAAGGAACTCCCAGATGAAGAAACCTTCTCTGCCAATACAAATAGGCACTTTCTCTGTAACTTGTAGTTTTAGAGAGTTACCTACAGCACCAAGAGGTTAAATGACTTGCCCAGAGGCACAAATCAGTATGTCAGAAGTGGGACTTGAACACAGCTGTTCCTACTTCCAAGGCCAGCTATGTGTCCACCTTGCTACAGCTGTTTGTCTCTATTCCTAGCCCACTGGTGTTCAGTCATTTCACTTGCGTCTCTTTGTGACCCTATTTGGGGTTTTCTTGGCAAAGACACTGGAGTGCTTTGCTATTTCCTTCTCCAGCTCATTTCACAGATGAGCAAACTGAGGCAAACAGGGTTAAGTGACTTGCCCAGGGTCACACAGCTAGTAAGTGTCTGAGGCTGATTTTGAACTCATGAAGATGAGTCTTCCTGACTCCATGCCCCAGCATTATATCCACTGTGCCACCCAGCTACCCTGCATACACTGGGTACTAAATGCTTACTGATTTTTCGTGGAATTTAAGTTGTCTAACAAAGCATTCTAAAATTTGAAGCTCTAAATTAAATATCAAATCTAGGGTGTGGTAAGCTTTTAGATACAAAACCAAAGATTTAGAAGTGACTTATTCCATTAAGTTTTTGACTGAAAATTTGCTAAAGGGTAACTGAAGCATTATCCAAAGATACCTGGTTGATAAGGGCAGGTGCTGAAATAGAAAACACAGAAAGAGATGTTAAGTTTATCCATTGATATTATGGAATCATTTTTAGCTTTTTTTTCAGATAAGTGAAAATAGAATGATTTAATTTTGACTCGAGTCACTATAGATCAAAACTGATGTTTGATAGCTACATTTTAGGAGACATGAAGATCCAGTGGAAGGCCATCTGACTGAATTCAAGCTTTTCTAAGTAGGTTGACATATGGAATTTTTTTTCCACTTCACCTACATCTGTAACTTTGGATCTCAGGGACTCTGGGGCTCAGTTCCCTCATTTGTAAAAAGAGGTTAGACTAAGTGATCTCTCTAAGGTCCATTTCATCTCTAAAGCCCTATTATACTGATGATCCCTCTAATGGTAGATCATCTTACAACGTCTTTACTATATCAACAGACTTTATTTTTTAAATATATATTTATGAAACCCCTTCAGTGCAACAAAGGAAATAGTTGACTTATTAACATACATTTAGCATTTTCTCAATCTGCCTTTTTCCTCATTTCCAATTTATCATCATTTCTCTTTCTTTCTATATGTACTACTTTCTCATATGCAGGGCTATGTTCTGAGAATGTTTTTTCCTTCTGTTTCTTTGCTCAAGTTTGCCAGTTCTTTGTCAGAATATCAGCAATGTTTGCCCATATGCATTAAAGCACATGGGAAAATTTACCTACATAAAATACTTGCAAATAGTTTTAAAAAAACCTGTTCAAAGACTTTTATGTTCAGTAAGAACTGAGGGATTGCTCTAGAAACTTTCCAATGATCATTTCTTAGTATGAACTTAAGTTTAAACATGACTAAGATTGTCCTTGTGACATTATGCTCAGTAAAACATAATTATTTACAGGTGATCAATTGACTCTCTCTCTCTCTCTCTCTCTCTCTCTCTCTCTCTCTCTCTCTCTCTCTCTCTTTCTCTCTCTCTCTCTCTCTCTCTCTCTCTCTCTCTCTCTCTCTCTCTCTCTCTCTCTCTCTCTCTCTCTCTCTCTCTCTCTCTCTCTCTTTCTCTCTCTCTCTCTCTCTCTTTCTCTCTCTCTCTCTCTCTCTCTCTCTCTCTCTCTCTCTCTCTCTCTCTCTCTCTCTCTTTTTTGTATCCATGTTTGGACTGTTTCTGCAACATTTCTCAATTAGTATGCCCAAAGCCAGATCCATCATGTTGATTATTTAGCCCAAAGTGGTCTTTCAATTTCAGAGAAAATAATGTTCTAATAAAATACATGAAATGCATTCAAAGGCAGTAAAATCTGATATGAATTATATTCACATGTTTCTGAATATAAAGGCAGCTGGTAGCAGAGTAGATAGAGTGCTAGGCCTGGAGTCAGAAAAACCTGAGCTCAAATCCAGCCTGACACTTACTAACTGTGTGACTCTGGGCGAGTCATATAACCTCTGTCTGCTTCTGTGAACTGTAAAATGGGGATAATAATAACACCTGCTTCCTAGGGTTGTTGTGAGGATTAAATGAGGTAATATTTGTGAAGTGCTTAGCATAGTGCCTGGCACATAGTAGGTACTTACTTTGTTTCCTTCTTTCCTCTTAAATAAGTAGGAGCTATGATCTGAGTCAACAAAGACTCACAATCACCTATGATAATGGTTGATCACTCCTAGACTATAAGAGAACCTCAGAATGTTTTCCTGATGCAGGTATTCCACAGAGCAGGTAGGTGTATTTTGGAATCAGCCATTAGGAGTGGTGATAATTTTATATAAACAAAGAGAATGATGAGGTGAGTCCAGGCAGCGGATAGAGTACTGGGCTTGGCATCATGAAGACCTAAGAATGTAAATTCCTTGCAAGTAGGGATTATTTCATTCAGTGTACCTTTACCCCAGAGCCTAGTGCGGTGCCTGGCATAAAAGGCACTTAATAGGTGCTTCTTGATTGAGTTCAAATCCTATCTTTATGATCCTGGGCAAGCCACTTAACCTCTTCAACCTGTTTCCTCATCAGTAAAAAGGGAACAATAATAGCACCTACCTCACAGTGTTGTGAAATTCAAATAGGATCATATATGTAAAAAGATTTTGCAGAAAGGTACAGAAAACACTATTTAAATGTAGCTATTATCATAATTATTATTATTAAGTGTGGGCTAGTGGTGGGATTCTGAACTCATTGTTAGTCTCTATGTCCATGGAAATGTTTGGACCCCCGCGCTGGGGCGGGGTGACCACTGTACACTCTGACAAGTATCAGATCCTTTAGCTCTACATACAGAGCTGATAAAGAACATTGAAGTAAATAGCTGAAAAGACAATAAAAATAACAAGCAACATTATTATAATTAGTGATAATAAATAGATAACTTACCAAGTTTGGTATGGTTGACATTCTCTTCTCAATCTAGAGAGTTATAGGATATTTTAGAAAATGAGGGACGGTGAATGTGGTGAGCCAGGGACCAAAGCTTCAGGAAAATTGGAAAACTGCCTTTAGGATCAAGGTGTCAAATATGCTGCTGTGGGCTACATGCTGCCCACAACACTCCTGAGAGCAGCCCAAACCAGATTAAAATGTGACTGGGAAATATTTAACAAAATAAATGAAAAGATAATACAACCTAGATAATGTTAATTTATGGTTTTCTAAGTCTACGTGTGGCCTTCAGAGATCTTCCTCCATTGGAATTTTTAACCCCTACTTCAGATTTCAGCATGATCCTCATTGAATTCTGTGCTGAAATCACTTTATATGTTTAAAATTCATTTTTAAATGTTGAAATGCATTTTTCTTTTTTTTTGAAATGCATTTTTTAAAGTTATGTTTTGATAAGCAGACATATTGTAACTTCAAGTCCTCTGAAGAAAAAAATTTTAATATCAGAAAGCAGAGATAAGGGCAGAAACATAGTTTAGAGCTGGAAGAGACCTCTGGGTTAATTTATACTCCCAAATTTTCTCAGTGATAGAACCAATGTCCAGACAGTCAATTCTTCCCTATGAAGAGATAGCTAGGTGACTCAATGGATAGAGAAATTAGACTTAGAGTCAGCAAGATGTGAGTTCAAACTCTGCCTCAGTCACTTACTAGCTGTGTGACCCTGGGCAAGTCACTTGACCTCTGACTGCTTCCGTTTCTTTATGTGTAAAATAAAGATAATGATAACACCTTCCTGCTAGGGTTGTCGCAAGAATAATATGACATAATATTTGTAAAGCACTTTGCAAACCTTAAAGTACTATTTAAATGTATAATTATTATGAAGGAGTTTGGGAAAGATGAGTTCTATATATAGTCTGAATTGGAACTCAGAACGCTTCCCCGCCATCCACTCCATGCAAACAATCTAATGTCTACAGTGGTGGCTTTCTGTAATCAAAAGAGTATTATTTATAGGTTTGGGAAGGAATTTTAGGGATCACTTAGTCTAATCTTCTATTTATATATTTCTATATATTATTATTATATAATACCTTATAGAATATTCTATATATCTATATATTCTACATATAAATATATATATTTATATTTTTGTATTTATAGAAAATTGACATCCACATAGTTTGACCATGTAATTTGGCCTTTGTTAACAATTAGTAAGCAGCAGAGATAGGACATGAACACATTTTTTTCTGACTCCTGATCCATTTTAGTACATTGTTTCTATGAATACTTAAGCTACATCATGGGCTAATTTTTTTTTTAGTGGGCTAGGAACCTAACTATGGTTTATAGTATTATTTCTTTGGGAACGTACATCTTGAATTCCAAACAACTGATTTAGGAATTAATTTTTGGAAACCTGTTCATTACTTGGGGAGGCCTGTATTGTGTTGTATTTTTCTTTTTAAAATGAAGTGAATAAAGCATAGCCTATGGGGGTAAGCCAAGTAAAATAACTGTAATCTGCACAAATGACATTTATAGTGCAAGGTATTAAAACCTAAGGGCCTAGATGGCAAGGACTATTTCTGTTAAGATTACTTTGTAGTGCCCAGAATTATACACTTAGGGATTTTAAATATTCTTCAGTAACAATGATAATTGGCAGAGCTGGGGATTTAAAAAAATTATTTATTTAGTATTTCATTTTTTCCACAATTACATGTAAAAACAATTTTCAACATTCATCTGAAAAATTTTGAGTTCCAAATTCTCTCTCTCCCTCCCCATTCCCCTCACTGAGAAGGCAAGCAATTCGATATGTTATACATATATAGTCATGCAAAACATATTTCCATATTAGTTGTATTGTAAAAGAAAACATAGACAAAAAAAAATCCCAAGAAAATTAAAGAAAGTTTAAAAAGTATGCTTTGATCTGTACTCAGACTCTATCAGTTCTTTCTCTGGGTATGTAGAGCATTTTTCATCATAAGTCCTTCAGAATTGTCCTGGATCGTTGTATTGCTGAGAATAGCTAAGTCATTCACAATTGATCACTGTACAATATTTCTGTTACTGTGTACAACGTCCTCCAGGTTTTAAGAGCTGAGGATTTTTCATTAAAAATTGTTGGGTTGGATGGCTATTTTGTGAATACCTAGTGCCTTTGTTAACAATTAACTTGTGTAGTTAGAGCAACTTCTAAATAAGACTGTAAAGACCTCGCTACATATACTAATTTTCCCCTAAAAAGGCCATGAAGTTATTCCTTGAAATTGAGTTCCAGGAAACTGAGCCTCACATTATTCATGTAGCTTTCTGATCCTGTGCATGAAAAACTCAGCTCATGAGTAGTAACCATTTCTCAGGCACAAGAAACTCCATGTTGCCATTCAAGTCAAAGTACCCTTCTCACGGCAAATATAAAGGTAAGGGTAGCATTGAACCAGTGCAATATCCTTGCTGAATACCCTTTCCGCGCTATTGTTAAGTAAGAACAACATGGTTATAGTAACAACGTAGCATATGTTGTTACCTTATAGTGGTATGTATATGTTAACAACACATGTTGTTAGCTTATAATTATATGTATATGTTATCAACATATGTATATGTTGTTTTACTATAACCATATTGTTGCCAAACATAATCAAAATGTTGCCATTTTTAAAAACCATATGTTGTTGTGGATGTTACCGTAATAGCATATGGTAACAAAATGGTAACATGCCAAACGTTCTGTGTTTTATGAGTTTTTTCATTTGTTCCACCAGACTTGTCTGAAATATTCTACTAGGCGCATGGAAGTACTCCTTCCTACTGAGGAACTACAGCCTCTTATTAGAAAATTGGTGGCAGCCTTAGAACAGTCTGCTTCTAAACCAATAGACATTTTACCTACTCCCTCTTTTCATTTTTCTCCTAGCTTACACATTGGCTGAGACCTGTCCCAGACATCTATCTGACTTAAAGTTAGAAAGAGCTTATATTTCCTATTTAACTCTCTTTGGTCATCCCATGCCCTAAAAATCTATTTCTAGATACTCTGCTAAAGAAGCCATGGAGGAGCAGTGTGGAAACTGAGGCTATAAAACTACTTTCACTCTCATGATGTGGGAGTGAAAGTAGTTTCTTGTAGTGTTTAGCTCTCCTTATCTTATCTACTCTGTTATCTGGTAGGTTAGGTATTGCTCCCAGCTTTGTGTCATCTGAAAATTTGATAAGCATGGCTCATAAAAAATATGAAATAGTACAAGCTAAATACAGATTCCTGGAATACTCCACTGGAGACCTCTTTTCAAGATGACCTTGAATCATCAGTGACTTCTCTTTTGGACCAACCATTGAAGCAGTTTTGAGTCCAATTAACTATACTATCATCATGTAGCCTAAATCTTTCCATCGTAGTTAGCATTAAGAATGGCATGAAGAGTTGTTAAATGTTTCATTAAGATACAAGAAAATTATATCTGTAGCATTTCTTGACCTACTCAGTTATTAAGCCTGTTTTAAAAAGAAAAAAAAGGAAATTAAATTAGTCTGACATGATTTGTTCTTGATGAAATCATGCTAGCTCTTTGTGATCATTGCTTTTTTTTTCCTTCTAAGTGTTCAGTAACCATTTCTTTAATTATTCCTTTGTACGAGTACAGTGAAGTTTTGCACAGGCCAGAACCAATGATGGATCAATAAAATAAAGCCAGAAATACGTGACAGGAGGCTGCAGGACAATGACCATTTGTTTAGTTTTTTTTTTAATATAGCTTGGATTCATTGCATACCGACATGGAGACCACCTTGTGAATGAAAGCTGTTTCATAGTTCCAGCTTCCAAACAGCTCCACTGTGGCTTCTTTAGCAGAGCACTCTAAAATGAGTTTTTAGGGCATAGGATGTCTGAAGGGGTTTAAACAAGAAATACAAGTTATTTCTAACCTTAAGTCAGATAGTCGCATGGGAAAGTGAACTTCAATACAGCAGCAGACACAGACGGTCCAAAGAATACACTTAATCTTAACTTAAAGATATTATTTTTTGACTTTTACTTGGCATAGTTCAGCATGGTAGGAGAATCAAAATCCATTGTTTGAAACAATTATCTGATTTGGAATTAGAAATTCCTTCTACCTCTTGTGTGTACTCTGAGCCCTTAATTTTTTTTTCTTTTCCAGGAAAACAATTCAAGCTTATTGTGCTATAGCTCCCCCCCCATAGTTCTATTCTGTTCCCTCTTTTTGAAAATTGAGAAAATATTTGCTCTTAAGTTCTGTGATCTCTCTCCCATGCTCCATACATATTAAAAGATCGCTGATGATAATCATTTCAATCACATTCTCTAGTTCTTTCAGTTACTTGGAATGCAATACGAAACTTTTAACCCATCTGGTGACCTCACCAGATGTGACTGGTGACATGAACTCATCAAGGGCATCATCAAGGTGTTGTCTTACTATCTCCCTACTCATCTTAGGCACTAACTGTTTGTCAACCACTTTTTTGGAATCGTTTTGAAAACCATCATTTTCCTTGTCAGGGAAAACAGAAACAAAATAAGATTTGGATAATTCCACCTTTTCCTTACATCCTCTGCTATTACATTCCCATTCACTTCAATTTGTGATCCTACTGCTTCTTTGATCTTTCTTTCTCTCTTTCCAAGTAAAGCTAAAAACCCAAACAAAAGAAAACATACTTTTGTTGTCCTTAGTTTTCTTTGCCATCCTCAGCTCATTCTGATTTTAGCACTAATAATACTATTCTAACATGATGGTATCACACTTTTACATTCATTCTCCATTAGTTGCCCCTGTTCCTTTCTTTGCTACATGTCTTTTTAAATTCTCAAATAGGATGGGGCAGGTGGGTGATGCAGTGGATAGAGCACTTGCCCTGGAGTCAGGAGGACCTGAGTTCAAATCTAGTCTCAGACATTTACTAGCTCTGTGACTTTGGGCAAGTCACTTAATCCCAATTGCCTCTTAATAAAAAAAGATCTTAAATTGCTTGATGAATTCCCTATATATCCACATCAGTCTTTTAAAACAGTTTCCACTTTTCTCCTTCAGAATTGTTTCTCTTTTTGTCTTTAAGATTTAATTTAATTTAAATTAATTAATTTAATTTAAGAATTTACTTGTTGAAAGCCTTTGATCTGTCTTGATGTGTTTTCTCTTATAAAATTTAATCTTGTGATATTACCTATGCTTTCTCCAAGCTAGTTAAAATATACTTTCTTAAATTCAGGGTCCACATCAGACTATTACTAGTTTTCATCTTCTCTATCAAAAATTCTAAAATGGAGTCATTACTTCACTCCAAGATGCCTATTGTTTCTACCCCAGCAACCAATTCCACCTTGCTGATGAGAATTAGAAATGGAATAGAATTGGTACTCATTGACTCTTCTACTTTTTGAAGGATGAAGCTATCAAGATAGTAAGTCAAAAGTTTATTAGTTGCTCTGCTTTTGGCAGAGAGAAAGCTTCAGCAGATATCCAGAGAATTGAAGTCGCTCATCACTTCCATATCTTGCTAACATTCCAGTGTGATTTCTTTCCTAAATTTCTCATCTATTTCCCCTTTTTGTCTGTAGTATACTCAGATGACTAACTCAAATATGTCCTATATGATATATTATATATTTCTGTTCTAGTTATCTTCACTCAAATGTTCTCCACCATGTTGCTCCCCTCCCCCCACCCCACCTCCAGATTCCTGAATTTCCTCAAAGGAGCATTTCTTCTTCATGTACAGTGCTATTGCATCCCTCCCCCACCCTGGTCTAGTATCCAGTTTGATATACACTTTTGGAGTGTTTTAAAGCCTTTTTGATGAAATTTATAAAACTTCAGGCAAATACATTCCTTTTGAGGTTAGAGTGTGGGTGTGGGGCAGCCTTTACTTTTCCCACCAAAGTAAATGCATGAGCTGCAAAGGAAACACTGATCTAAGCCACAGAAACATACTGATAATACATAACATGCTGTAATAGCCCATTAGATGAATTAGCTTTCCCCGAGGATGATGCCTAGAGAAGAGACATAAATATTTCCCATTTACCTCAGACCTTCACCATCTGAACAACTCAGCAATGTTGTGCAAGGTTGGCAAGGCCTAGATCTTCTAGGTCCCTCATGTCATGACCTTATTCTTTAATCTACAGGTCAATCCTCTGCAGACAATCTTCTCTTTCTCTGAGAAACACAGTAGAGGAAATACTCTTCATCTAGGAGGCTGTTGCCCAACTCTCAAGGCTCAGGATCTTCCAAATTCAGGATTATCCAGAAGGTAACTTGGGTAACTCCCAAGGTTGGAAATGTACATTCTCAAGCTGGCTAGTATCTGATGCTCAAGAAAGGAAACAGAAAGGCGTGATAAGACAGACAGGAATGAAATGTCCAAAAATTCCTTTCCCAGGCTTGCCTGAGCAAATGCAGGCCACTTGTCATGTGCTTCTCCTAAAAGTTGACATTTTCTGCTTCTGGCATAGAGCTAAGCTGGGGGAGAGGATGCTATGCTCTGATCTGTATGTCTAAGAGAAGAAGAATACAGGGAAAGGGGAAAAGGGCAAATGCATTCTGACTGGCCCTCATTAGGCACACTCCATCCCTGGCTGGCAGCCCATCTTGGCTATGCTAAAAAATGTATGACCATCACCTTCTCTGTCTGTTCTCAGCATGCCATTGATCCTGAGCCCTGTCCTCTCTCTTACTTGATTCCCTAACATTTGGTTGTCCTGGTGACTCATTGCCAATATCAGCTTCTTCTAGGCATTCTGTAGTGCCCCACCCCTAGTGCCCTTCCAGCATCTATACATATGTCATGAAGGAAGAAGTGTGACTTTCAGGTCATCAAGAATCACCAAGTTTGGGCAAACCTTATAGAGGACAGAGAGAAGAAGCTTGCAATAGTTTTCTAAGAAGTTGCCAGCTTGTAGGTTTTAGGCCTCATACCAGTGTTTTTCTGTGCCTGCTCATGCCCTCCAACTCTGCTACAGAGTCTTCTCACCTAGGGATCCATAACCCTAGCAAGAATTGTGAAGTAGGCAAAGCTGGTCTTCAATTCTCTTCTACCTGAGGCAGCTGGGCGATGTAGTAGATAGAACACTGGACTTAGAGGCAGGAACCCCTAACTTCAAACCCTATCTCAGAAGCTTACTAATTGTGTGACTCTAGACAAGTCATTTAGCCTATCTTAGACTCAGTTTTCCCGTCCGTAAAATCAGCATAAAAAACCTCAGAGATGTTGTGAGGACCAAATGTGATAATGTCATGTGCTTTGAAAACCTTAAAGTAATGTAGAAATTTTTACAATTCTCTTTATTTTGCCATTGTCCCCCCTCTTGGGCCTCCAAGTGTTCAGTACCCAAATTCTGCCTTCTAATCTCTCAAGGCCCTGGACAGTGGCGACCCAACCTCCATTTGCTTTTCATAGAAAAGGACTCTAGAACTTTGTTACCTCCTTTCTCATCCTTAATACTTACCTGTCTTCTGCCTCATGACCTTAGAGCCCTGGTAAGTGTCTGATTAACTTATACACTAGTTCAGTCTGAGGTGTTTGTGACTGAAAAAGCTAATTTCTCTAGTCCTGCTGCACCTCTCTCATTGTTCATGATCTGAAAGGCAATGTTAGCATTTCAAGTGGTGCCTTAATGGCTTAACTCAAAGGACTGGCACTATGGCAAGTCTGGTAATGGAGTTATTTTGTAGCAGGGGTGGAATTTGGTGTCTCTCTTTTCATCTCGCATGGGTGACTTCTATTCTGCCTATGGCTAGAACCAGGTCAACCCTAACTAATGTCTTCAAGTAGGTAAATGCCTAATTCATCTAGAATGGAAAAATCACTAGAAATAAAGATAATACAGTCCCTCTTAGTCACCCATTTCCTCATTTCAGGGTCTTGTTATCCTGATGATAAAATTCTTTCTAAAATCCAGCTGAAATCTCTCCTATTTTCTTCTTGTTTAGTCTTCTCTGAAGTTGGAGAAACTGTCAGATAATTCACTTCATTTAAAAAACAATGAAACCAAAAAACAACCCTTTAGACAATCGGTAATCACTCCAATTTCCTTAACCCTTCCTGTTAATTATCCACGTTCCATTTTTCAGTTTCATTTTCACTTTTCTCTGGACCATCTCCAGGTTGCCCAGCTCCTTTCTGAAATGGAGAAGTTCAGAGTTTCTTTTTTAACTCAGTGTTCTGGGCTGTGTCCTAAGTTTTGTGACTAGAATATTAATGAATGATATCTTGAAATATGTTACTTAGGTTTTGTTTTTATTTTTGGTCACGGATTTCAGGTAATCCTATGATTTTAATTTCTCTCTTGTTGATCTGTTTTCCAGGTAAGTTGCTTTTGATGTGAGATATAATATGATATGAGACATTTTCCTCTATTTTCCCATTTTTTTGAATTTGAATTCTTGTTTCCCTGCTATTGTGCTATAAGAAATGATGAGCAAGTGGGCTTCAGAAAAACCTGTAAAGACTTGTATGGACTGATGCTGAGTGAAATGAGCAGAACCAGGAGAACATTGTACACAGTAACAGCCACATTGTGTAATGAATAACTTTGATAGACTTAGCTCTTCTCAGCAACGTGAGGATCTAAGACAACTCCTAAAGTCTCATGACGGAAAATGCTATCTACATCCAGAGAAAGAACTATAGAGTTGGAATGCAGATCAAAGCATTCTATTTGCTCTTTTTTCCCCCCTCTTCTGTTTTGTTTTATTTCTTCTTTCCTGTGATTCCTCCTATTGGTTCCAATTCTTCTTTATGACATGACTAAAGTGAAAATACGTTTAATAGGAATGTATATGTAGAGCCTATAGCAGATTGCATGCCCTCTTGGGAAGGAAGGTAGAGAGGGAGAGGTAGAAAATTTAAAACTCAAAAGTTTATGGAAGTGAATATTGAAAATGAAAAATAAATTAATTTTTTAAAAGAGTCTCAGCTCCTTGAGGGCAGGCACTGTCTTTCTTTTTGTTTGAATTTTTATTCTTATTGTTTAGTACAATGCTTTGCACACAGTAAGCACTTAATAATAATCTTTTAAAAAAGAAAACAAAAGAAAGTTAACATATTGAGATGATTTGACTTTACAGGGAAGCAATTTCCACAAACTCAATTCAACAAATATTTATTAAAAAGTAATGTGAAGAGTGTCAGAGTGGGTGTAACTGCCCAAGAACTTTTCCTCAGAGCCAAGAAGACCTGGGTTTAAGTCCTGTCTGTGACACATGTTGATTATGTGCCCCTGGGCAAGTTACTCTTGGTCCTCTAAGTAATTTTCCAAGACTATGTTGCCAAGAAGGTGCCAATCTGGATTGGCAGAGGAAGTTTCTTCAGCCAGGAAGTCAGTCAACAAGCACTTATTAAACACTATGCCAGGAATTGTGCTAAGCTCTGGGGATATAAAGAAAGGCAATAACATATCCTCTGACCTTGAAGAGATCACATTTTAATAGGGGAGACAACATGCAAACTCCTATGTATGGATATATACACTATAAATGGGAAGTAATCTCAGAATGAAAGGCAGTAGCGAGGGTGAAGGGTTGGGGGATAGAGGAAGGAACCTGAAGGAGGTGGGATTTGAGCTGAAACTTGAAGGAAGTCGGGGGAAATGGGAGGCAGAGGTGAGGAAGGAGAACATTTTAGGTATGGAGGATAGTCGGTGAAAAGATAAAGCAAACAATCTCAACCAAAAAGATGCCCAGGGCACATCTTTGTTTGGTGTCCCACTCTCCCTCTCTAGCCTCCTTAGAGAGCCCTTTCTTCCTTTCCTTAGCTCTACCATGGTATGTGTGTATATATTTTTGTTAAAATTCAATGAATGTTAAGCCAACTATTTGGTATTAATACAAAATACGTAGTTGATTTATAAGTAAATACCGGCCCTTAATTTGGGTGAGAGCAACATCTAGTGGCCTTGCTATGCTACAGCTGATGGTAGATATAAATTCTCTTCTGGCAGAATTGAGAGATTAATTTTGTAATTAGTGCTATCACTTTTTATTTGGGTTTACTCAAACTCATTGGAGGAGGAAACAAAAAAAGTTTTCCTTCTGGAGAACTCATATCATATCGAATATGGGTCATAGAAACCTGTATGTGTAAGGATGGGGTCTAAACCACCCTATCCCATTTAACATTGATACCTGAAGTAGATGACAAGTCTCAATCAATCAAAGGTCTTAGACTAAGTGCTAAAAGGCCTTTAAACTGAAATGAGGTAGGGAGAGGAAACTTGGCCATACACCAGACAGTTCTAAGTTTGTAGAGAAGAATTAGTTCGAGAGATTGGAGCAGGTGGGCTTTCCAGCACACCCTTGAGGACAAATCTCCTGCAAAGGAAGGAGAGACTCTGGCTTCATCCTTGACCAGGCTTCCTGGGCCCCTCCCTCTATTCTTTTGAGGTTCCTCCCCCAACCCTCCTGTCTTTGGCCAGAAGAGCAGAAGAATACCTTTCGAATTTTAAAATGTCTGGAAGATTTTAGATTTATCATCTTCCCATCAATGTTTGAGCAGCATCTCTTGATCAGCTGGCAGCAGCTCTGCCTCAGGAGCCATGACAGCTGTTAATTTACATTGCTTTAAGAGAAAGCTTCTTCAGCATCCCATAAATAGTAGAAAAGTAGCAACCAGAAGCTGTGAGTTACACTTTGGCCACATTGGCTTTCTAAGCATGAGCACACAGTCTCCTGATCTCTGTATATACTTGTGGGAGAATGGGTCATAGCCTTTTTTCTGGAGGGGAGGATGTTTTATAACAATTCTTCTTAATATATCACCTTAGTAAGTAAAAGCAACCCTTTCTAAAAGTTCCTTAAAGCTGGTTGACTAAATGATTCTCAACTGATAATCTTAGGAGAAGCACAGGAGTTGGGGGCTTGAATTGATTGCATTAGAGAGCTATCCATGACCCTTTAGGGGCATCCCCTGCCAGACTCCTGCAGGGGAGATGTAGCAAACTCTGGGGACTCAACTAGTCAGTGAGAATTGGGATAAAGATATAATTGTAGGATCAGACAACGTCCTTAAGTGTCCTCATAATGTTACTTTGAAAGGGATTGCCTTTGCATCACTCAGACGGTGCCTTAGAGAAGAAGGAAATGGGTCATTTGTAACATTACTATGCATTGGCATAAGGTCCATTTTGCAGACTCAACTTGCAAGATTTTTTTTTTCACCTTTCACCTTTCATAACTTATGTAGCCATAAACTGTCAGTAAATATTTTGATGCAATGGGGCATCAGACCTACGTCAAAGGTATGCTCAACAGAGAGAAATCAGCACATTTTCCATTTGTTATCACTTTTAAAATCTCAAATGCTATTAAAAAAAATTGTTGAGCACCTAGAAAGCACAAGGCATCGAGTCAACTCTTACCGAATATGGGCCGCAGTGAATGTTGGTGATCGAGTAGGGCCAGGAGCATGAAGGCAAGGTTGGGAGAGCAGCCTTATCACACACAGCAAGGAAGGCAGGAATGCTGATCTGATAGGCAAAACACATCTGTTATAGTAGTTTTGAAGTCTCCATCAACCTTTCTCCTATTAAAAAGCTTTTATGTAGTTTGGATAAAGAAAAACCTGTTGTCAAAAGGAGGTTTATAGACTGTTAATACTTTGTATTGTTTGTTAATTATTGTTAATTACAAATTAACCAGGACATTCTTGGAGACAGGATGACCCGGGTTTGAATCCTACCTCAGAAACTTACCTTCAATCACTTAAGCTTGATTTTCCTAATCTATAAAATAAGGGGGCTGGGATCAATGACTACTCTCAGGCCCCTTCTAACGGTAAATCTATGATTTTATGAAAGATTGCTTCAAATCCCTAGTAGTAAGAGAAATGCAAATTAAATTTAAAAATCACCTCTCTGTTTTCACCTCATACCAAGCAAGTTAGCAATCATGATACAAAACAGCAGTCGTCAGTGTAGGAGCCATTATGAGAAGGTACCTTGATACTCTTCTGTGAAGCTGTAAATTGGTCTAACTATTCTGGGAAGCAATTTTTAAAAAAAATTTATTTATTTTTAGTTTTCGGACATTCACTTTTATAAGATTTTGAGTTCCCAAAATTTCCCACTCCCCTCCCCCCTCTCCAAGACAGCAAATAATCTGATATAGGATATACATGGGCAATCATGTTAAACAAATCTCCACATTAGTCATGTTATGAAAGAAGAATCAGAACAAAAGGAAAAAACCACGAGAAAGAAAAAAAGAGAGAGAGAGAGAGAGAAAATAGTATACTTCAATCTGCATTCAGACTCCATACTTTTTTCTCTGGATATGGACAGCGTTTTCCATCATGAGTCTTTTAGAATTGTCTTGGATCATTGTATTGCTGAGAAGAGCTAAGTCTATCAAAGTTAGTCATTGTACAACATGGCTGTTACTGTATACAATGTTCTCCTGGTTCTGCTCACTTCACTCAGCATCAGTTCATATAAATCTTTCCAAGTTTTTTTCCCCGAAATCCGCCTGTTCATCATTCCTTATAGCACAACAGTATTCCATTACATTCATCTACCACAACTTGTTCAGCCACTCCCCAACTGATGGGCATCCCCTCAATTTCCAATTCTTTGCCACCACAGAAAGAGCTGCTATAAATATTTTTGTACATGTGGGCCCTTTTCCCATTGGTATGATCTCTTTGGGATACAGACCTAGGACAGCTATCACTGGATCAAAGGGTATGCACAGTTTTATAGCCCTTTAGGCATAGTTCCATATGCCCCCAAAATGACTAAAACGTACATACCCTTTGACCCAGAGATCCCATTGTATGTTCCCTACCTAAGGAGATCAAAGACAGAAATGATAGGCCTACATATGTCAAGGTATTTAGGGAAACACCTTTTCTGGTAGCAAATAACTGGAAACAAAGTGGGTACCCACTGACCAGAGAATGGCTGAACAAATTGTGTTGTGAATCTAATGGAACATTATTGTTCCATGTGAAGTGATGAATATGAGGAATTCAGAAACTCATGGGAAGATATATGAAATGATGAAAACTAAAGTAGGTAGAACCAAGAAAATGTATATATATATATATATATA
Source organism: Phascolarctos cinereus (assembly GCF_003287225.1). Classification (NCBI taxonomy): domain Eukaryota; kingdom Metazoa; phylum Chordata; class Mammalia; order Diprotodontia; family Phascolarctidae; genus Phascolarctos; species Phascolarctos cinereus. Next base: position 361,173,642 of record NW_027555847.1, read on the forward strand.
TATATATATATATATATATACATACACATACACACACATTATCTATCTATCTATCTATCTATCTATCTATCTATCTATCTATCTATCTATCATCAATTATATAAATGAAAAGGCCAACAACATGGAGCCAAATCCTGTGTTATTATCCGTGGAAAAGAAATGAGAAAATTAAATGCATCCTTTTCTTTTATTTCTTTCAATTTGATATTTTCAATGGACAAAAATTCTATTTTATCTTCCTTTCATGCCCCCCCCCCAACTCCAGTCCCTCCTCAACTCACTTGTCAAGTTGAATTTCCTTGTTTGGGTCTGATTTTGTCATCTCCCCTGCCTATTTAATAAACTCCAGTGGTTCCCTACCGCCTCTAGGACCAAATAAAAAATTCTCTGTTTAGCATTCAAAATCCCTGATCAGCTGCTCCCCTCTTGTCTTTCCAGTTTTCTGACACCTTATTGTACTTGTGCTCCCACGTACTTTTCAATTCAGTGACTGGCTTCTTGATGTTTAATACTCCATCTCCTAACTCTGCACTTTCATTGGTTGCTGCCCCCCCACCCCCAAATTCATGGAATTCTCTCCCTCCTCATCTCCATCTCTTGGACTCTCTGGCTTCCTTTAAGTTCCATCTAAAATCTTACCCTCTACAAGGTAGCCTGATTCCCCTTAATACTAGTGCTTTCCTTCTGTTGATAATCTTCAACTGAACATATATAACACATATGTGTATGCATATATGCAGGCACATATGCATATGGAACATGTATATTTATATGTATTATATGTATTTGTATTTATATGTTGTATATATTGTATATGTTATATATCTATATGAATTGTATGTGTTATGTATGTGTCGTATGTGTTGTGTATGTAGTTTTCCTTTTGTCTCTCTCATTCAGCTTGACACTGTGAGAGCAGAAACTGAGTTTGTTTAGTGTTGTGGGGTTTTTTTTGCCTTCCTTCATAATCTTAGCATTTAGCACAGTACCTAGTATATAATAGGTACTCAATAAGGGCTTATTTGTTTGCTGAATGACTGACAAAATCCTTGTAACAAATATCCTTAGTCAAACAAAACAAAAAATATGTTTCATTCTGTACCCCAAGTCCATCACCTCTCTGCCAGGAGGTGGGTAGTATGTTTCATCATGAGTTCTCTGGAATTGAAATACATTTTTTGTCATGGGAGAAGTGGGGGAATATGGATGTGGAATTTTACATAGCTGTCAGATTCAGTTGGTTTTGTTTGACTGTTTTTCTTTGTTACATCATCATGTTATGGGTAAGGAGGGAATAATTTTTAGAAATAACTAAAGTAAAAACAAGAGGCATTGATTTTAAAAAGCCTCTTTTTTACTCGGAGGTCATTCAAAAGCAACAAATAAAAGTAAGTAGATGGAAAGCTATAAACTAGTGTTTGTAGACTGGACTATTGCAGAATGAGTTTTCTAGGAAGGAAGGAAGGAAGGAAGGAAGGAAGGAAGGAAGGAAGGAAGGAAGGAAGGAAGGAAGGAAGGAAGGGAGGAAGGGAGGAAGGAAGGAAGAATGATTTGTTTGCTTTGTACCAAGCACTGTGCTAGTGGTCTGGGAAGTCACAGGCTATAAGTGGCACTAGAGGGCAGTCTCCAGCCATGTCCTTTTCAGTGACAGTGATAGCATTTATTTGATTACTCTTTCCAGAGGAAGAGCAAGAAGTGAAATGCAGGGTTGAAGGTAAGTTTTGAACACTGAGGAAGACCAGATAGCAAGATGCCCACATAAGCTCAGGCTTGCTAGTAGGTTGTTGGTTCAGAGGCAGAAAAAAAGAGCCAGGTGAGACCTGGGGTAATCTTTTTTCTAAGTAGGTGCAGAGAGGTCTGTTGTTTCTGGGTAACTTTTCCTGGTATCTCAGTATTTTCATGTCTTGTGTATATCTTCGGGGAAATCTTTTGTGTCAGACTGTGCTGCATTTTGTTGTTGTTCAGTCATTTTAAGTTGTGTCTGACCCCATTTGGGGTTTTCTTGTCAAAGATGCTGGAATGGTTTGCCATTTCCTTCTCCAGCTCAATTTATGGAAGAGGAAACTAAGGCAAACAGGGTTTAAGTGACTTGCCTAGAGTCAAACAGCTAGCAAGTGTCTGAGACCAGATTTGAACTCAGAAAGATAAGTCTTCTTGACTCCAGGCCCAGCACTATCTTGAGCATAGGAAAAACAAAAAATGTCAGAGAATATATCATAAGGTCAGCATTAGGGGCATTCTTCCATCAGCTTCTGGTCCTTTCTCTATCTTTCTGTATGCTTTTCATTCTACCCGCTTCTGTCTTTTTCAGCAGGTTATACCCTCAATAATCACCCACCTGCCCAAATCTTTAACCTTTCTTTGTCTCCTGGTTCCTTCAATATTGCCTTCAGCTATACACATCTCCTCCATCCTTAAAAAAAAACAAAAACAAAAAAAACAAAAAAAACCTGTGTGATCCTGGGCAAGTCACTTAATCCTTTTTGCCTCAGTTTCCTCTTCTATAAAATGAGCTGGAGAAGAAAATGACAAACCACTCCAATATCTTTGCCAAGAAAACCCCAAATGGGGTCAGACACAACTTAAAATGACCAAACAACAACCTTCACCAGACCTCATTATCACCTCAAACAATTGTCCTAGACCCTCTCTTTTCTCAGCAAAACTCCAAGCAAAAGTCAGCACTGATTGCCTTCATTTTCTCTCTTCTCAGCCCTTTGCAATTTGGCTTCTGACTTCATCAACCACCTGAGATTGTTGTCTCTGGAGTTACAGTGATCTATTAATTGCCAAATCTTAGTCTTCATTCTTCCTGATCTATCTCTTGCATTTGACACTATTGAGCACCTTTTCTTCCTGGGTAAACTTTTCTTGTCTATTCATAATACAACTCACCCTCCTACCAGTGTAACTGCTCCTTTTGTCTGTTGCTGGCTTATTTATATTCTACCTTCTAACTGTGGGTTTCCCCCCAAGGTTCTCTACTGGGCCCTTTTCTCTTCTCTTAGAGTCCTCATTAGTTTCCATGTATGTCTAGCCCAGGAACCCAGGTGGGCAGTCTGGGTTACCAGCGATAGGGCTTAGCTGTGCAGAAATCTAGTGACTATAGCAAATCTCCCCAGCTAGGAAATCACTGGATAGGATGCAGTACCAGGTTATGGCCTGTTTAGGGATGGCAGGTGGAAAGACATGAATGGATGAACTTGACTGAAGCATATGGGTGAGGTTAAAGGCAGATTTTGACATACCCTTAATGCAAGGAAAGATCTGGAACTTCAGGGTAGTTTGACATTTTTCTGGGCAGCCAGAATTCTCTCTGTCACAGCCACAAGGAATCTTTTTACTTGCCTTAGACCATCCAACCTAGCTGAAGGGAAGAACCTATTAGCTGTCTACTTCTCTACCAGTTTACTTTGGCTGCCCTGCATCCTCTGCCCATGGGACTGAAGCAGAAAGAGAAATACAGCTAGGTGAGAAAGTAGAGAATAAGCAATTTTTCCAGAGTTTAAAAATTTTTTTATCTCAAATTAATTTAGTTTTTTAAACTACATGCATTTCTGTTTACATACATACAGAGAAGTGTCATGGTGTGTCAGATTGAGCTGAGAAGAGCTGTTCAAGCCTCTCCTCTGACGCAAGCTGGCTATGTGACTCACAGAACATGACATTATCTTGTATTTTGCCTTGTTTTGGTAAACATTTCCCAATTATATTTTAAGTGGGTTCTAGCTGGCACAGGGGCATGCTAGGTGGCACAGTGGATAGAGAGCTGGGCCTGGAGTCACTGAGTTCAAATCTGGCCTTAAATACTTAGTAGCTATGTGACCCTGGACAAGTCACCTAACCCTGTTTGCCTCAGTTTTCTCATCTGTAAAATAAACTAGAGAAGGAAATGGAAAACTACTCCAGTATCTTTGTCAAGAAAACCCCAAGGACAGTATTGGCATGCTATGGCCCACAGGGTTACAAAGAGTCAGAACTTGAACAAGAGTTGGGCTGAACAACAGCAATTGCTTATACATATTTGTTTGCTTGTTTTCCTTTCCCCTCCCTCTATTAGATGGTGAGTTTCTTGAAGCCCAGGCTTTTACCTCTTTTTTGTATCACCTGTTCTTAGTGCAGTGCCTGGCCCATAGTAGGCACTTAACACATATTTATTGACTGAGTGAGTGATTGCCTGGTTTAGGAGACACAGTAGTCCTCAATTTTTGCTGAAGAAAAAGCTCAAGAAAATAACTTTTCCCTACAGAATGAAGGATTCAGTTTAGATATAAAGAAGAAACTGAGAGTGAAGCTCCTTAAACACTAGAATATGCTCTTGAGTAATATTTTGAAATCTTCTTAGGAAATTTTTAAAGGGAGATTTTTATCTTCTTGGCTACTTTCAGTGTGGTCCTGCCTGAAGGCAGGGGAATGAACTAGAATGCTAGATGACCTCACAAAACTTTCTAGCTGTAAGAGAAGGGTTCAATAGTGTTAATACAGAGATACTGAATTTCCTGTCTTTTTGTTTTATCTTTGGGGCCAATCCTAAGGAGCTAGCTATGTCTGCAAAATTAACCAGATCAGTCATGCACTTAATCCAATCTACTAGTTGAAACTATTGAAAATATTGATCTATTATGCTCTGACCTGTTGTGTTATATGTACACAAGTGTAGTAAGCCTGATTCTCTTGCTCACAAAAGATCAAATCAAGATGGTTTTAAGAGGCAAAGGGTTAGAAACTGGACTAAGGTTAATGGGTTGTGTGTGATCAGACACTTTTTGTTTGCTGTTAAGTCATTTTTCAGTTGTGTTCAACTCTCTGTGACCCCATTTGAGGTTTTTCTTGGCAAAGATTCTGAAATGGTTTGCCATTTCCTTCTCCAGCTCATTTTACAGATGAGGAAACTGAGGCAAACAGGGTTAAGTGACTTGCCCAGAGTCACACACCTAGTAAATGTCTGAGGCCAGATTTGAACTCAGGAAGATGAGTCTTTCTAATCCAGGCCCAGCACTCTATGTACTATGGCACCACCTAGCAGCCCTGATCAGAGACTACCCTACTTTAAAAATTTTTTAAAGCACTCCTGTGATTTCATTGGCTGAGTGAGTAGCTTACTCTACCTTCTCCTCAATTAGGGTTGCATATAGCACTAAGTTAAATGAGGTCTCCCTGCCCGGAATTACCGGCCCGTATAAGGCAGAAGCCAGACTTGAACCTAGGTCTTCATGACTCCCAGGTCTGTTCTCTATATACTACACCATGCTGCCTCTCAGCCTACTTTTAGGTAGGTAGACTAGATAGATATATTTGGACCCAGAATAGATTAGGAGGAAAATAAGTGGAATAGTTTAGGGGAAACTGCTCAGCTTCAAAGATTTTAAGCTATTCCCTGTTGTGAAAGCCCACATTTTTAAAAAATTATTTTTAAATATTCTTTTAAAAATTTTAGTCCCAAATTTTCTCTCTCCCTCAAGCCCTTCTGCCACCCATTGAGAAGGCAAGCAATATGATACCCATTATGCATGTGAAGTTATGCAAAATATATTTTTGTATAATATCCATGTGGAAAAAGAAATCAAGAAAAAGTGAAAAACAATATGCTTCAAGTGGCACTCAGTACATCATTGGATAGCATTTTTTATTGTAGATCGTTGTATTGATAAGAGTAGCTAAGTCTTTTACAGTTGATCATCATACAGTATTGGGATTACTGTGTACGATATTCTCCTGGTTCTGCTCACTTCACTTTCCATCAGTCCATATAGGTCTTCCTAGTTTTTTCTGAAACCATCCACCTTGTTGTTTCTTATAGCACAGTACTATTTCATTACAATTGTATCCCACAACATGCTCAGCCATTTTCCAGCTTATGGGAAAGCCCATATTTTCCTGTGTCCAAATACACCAACTCTAAATCATGGAACACAGACATCTCAGGAGAATCACAATCCCAGATCAGTCAAAGAACAGCAAGCAGAAGTACAGGTAGGGAGTGCAAGACAGCTGCAACATCCTCCTAACACTGATATTAGCGCAAGAAACAGATTGAAGGCATCCTGAGCCTGATGGATAACAAATGTGGAGCTAGAGGGGATTTTAGGAGCCATTTTGCCCAGACCTTTGATTTTACAGATTAGGGCAATGAAGGCCTAGGGAAGTTAAATGATTTACTTAAGGACCCACAGGCTGTAGTGGCAGAGCTGGGTTTGAAATCAGGTCCACTGACTCCCAATCCAGAATGCCTTGTGCTGCACCATACTGCTCACGTTCTTCTCATGCTCTATATATACTAGTACAACCCTCCGTGATGCAGCTGTCTTTGCTTATTCTCAATACATGACTGGCATCAGTACTACTTCTAGCTATTATGGCTCTGCTACATTTTTATCAACTTAACCCTGGAACTGATGGAAGCAGACACCCCAATCCCCCCTGCTTTCGCTTTTTTTTTCAAGGCCATTGGGGTTAAGTGACTTGCCCAGGGTCACAGAGTTAGTGCATGTCAAGAGTCTGAGGCCGGATTTGAACTCAGGTCCTCCTGACTCCAGGGCTGGTTCTCTATTCACTGTGCCACCAAGCTGCCCCCTTTCTTTTCTTTCTTTTTTTATTTTTGGCAGTTGGGGTTAAGTGACTTGCCCAGGGTCACACAGCTAGTTAAGTGTCAAGTGTTTGGTCTGAGGCCAGATTTGAACTCAGGTCCTCCTGACTTCAGGGCTGGTGCTCTATCCACTGTGCCACTAGCAGCACCTATAGCTGCCCCCTTTCACTTTTAGAAGTATTAAAATTATGCTAGTTTAAAGCCTTTGGACTATGGATAAGAAATTATCAGTCTTTCTTTAACTCAGTTCCAAGACAATGCCCTGCTCTCCTCCAGATCAGCCCAAGAAGGACTGACTCTTCCTTGAAGTGACCTGACGAGGGCAAGGGGTCTTTGATTGATCTGCCTAAGGACCATACCTTTCCCCCCCATTCCCTGAAAGGTGAAGGGTACTCATTAGACTGACAGAAGGCAAAAGTCTTTGATTACTTCAGTTATTGGAGGAATCCTTTGAGTTTACCTTTGACCAGCTAGAAAGAAGAATCCTTGAAGGCAGTGGTCAAAGAAGAATTAAATGTTTCAAGAAAATGATCCTCCAAAGGTGCGACTATTGTTTTGTTTAACGAAGCGAACTGTTCATTGAACTGTTACATAAACTCTGGACTCTCTTTCCATTCTGACTGTGAAAAATCCCTCGCTCAAGAATTTTACAAATTGTGACTTCAGAATGACTTGTGTTAAGGAGATATCCAAAGGGCTCAAGAGGCTTGACCAGCTCCAATATTTCTCTCTAAGTAGAAATACTTAGATAAAGATAATAGCAATTAATAAAATTGTTTCTGGCAGGCTTGTGTCCAAACCACAGTGTATAGGGTTTAAAAAAATTTTTATTTGTACTTTGACAAGCTTAAGAGAAAAAGCTGGAATCAGTTAATGAGCTCCCATGGCCTCCTTCTTTAGGGCTATCTGCATTCACATAATCTCAAAGGCTGAAACTGGAATCGGAAACTGGAAACACAGTTAAGGAGTGACACTTTCAGAATTCTTATCCTTTCCCCCCACTTCTGCTTCTCCAGGCTCACGGGTTAGTTTTAATTTTCCTCCCGTGTCCCAGTTAGGCTCCTGCTCCTGTCCTCCTTCTCCAATCCTTTTCAAGTCTTCATATCCAAATCTCCTCGAACCCCATCTTTTCACCCCGTCATTTGGCACCTACCTTCCTTTGTTACTTTCTCTGTTTGCCTGTTATAGTCATTTTCTTCCACCAACCTACTAAATGTCCCCATGATAAGAGACATAGCTACTGAGACGCAGTGTGGTTGGCATACGTGGCTCACCCTTCTACATACATTGAGAATGTCACAGGTATGACAACCATATATCCCAGGTATTCTGGGATGGTTGTTCAGTCATTTTCAGTTGTGCCTGACTCTTCATGACCCTGTTTTTCTTGGCAGAGACACTGGAGTGCTTTGCCATTTCCTTCTCCATTTTATAGATGAGGAAACTGAAGTAAACAGGGTTAAGTGACTTGCCCAGGGTCACTCAGCTAGTAAGTGTCTGGAGCTGGATTTGAACTCAGAAAGATGAGTCTTCTTGACTCTAGGCCCCGGACTCTATCCACTGTGTACCTAGCTGCCTCAGATCGTGAAGACTTCAAATATTCTGTTATACACAAATTGGGGAGATAACATACCAATTACTTCACTACTAACAGGAGCAGCAGCAGGTGGAGGCGGGGAGGGTAGCAGACCTGCAGACTCTGTGTTGCTCACCAGCCTGCCACCCCATGATCCCACTCTAGCACAGGCTGGAGCAGGCCCAGGCTCCTGCTCCCCTCTCCTCTCTGAGGTGGGTGGGCTTAGGACCAAAGTGTGCCCAGAAAAAACCAAAGACCTAGGCCGACAAAAGCAGGACAATTAGAGGGAAGAGCACCAGACCTGGTTTGGGAGACCTGGGTTTAATCCTAGCTTTGTCCTTTAATTGCTATGTAACCTTGTGGCAAATGGCTTAATCTCTCTGAGCCTGTTTCCTTATCTACACATTGCTGATGGTGACATTTGCATTGCTTATCTGTCACGATTGTTGTAGGACTCTAAGGAGACAATGTAGGTAGAGAACTTTATAAATTTAATATGAGTATCTCCATTTTATAGATTAGAAAACTGAGGCTCAGAGAAATTCAGTGATTTGCTGAAGGTCACACAGCTAGAGAGAGAGAATTGTCATAGTAGAAATCTGGCCTCAGAGTCAAGGAGACCTGGGGTCAAATCTCATTTCTTGGGCATACTGGCTGTTGACCTCAGGAAAGTCACTTAACCTCTCAGTGTCCAAGTGTTCCAGGTCACATCCTAAGACTCCAAGTATCAGAATAGTTGCTGATCTGTTATTAGTAGCTAGATGGTACAGTGGGTAAAGTACCAGGCCTAGAGTCAGGAAAACTCATCTTCCTGAGTTCAAATCCAGCCTCAGACACTTACTATCTGTGGGACCCTGGGAAAGTCACTTCACCCTGTTTGCCTTAGTTTCCTCACCTATAAAATGAGCTAGAGAAGGACATGACAAACCAGTATCTTTGGCCAAGAAAATCCCAAAGGGATCATGAAGAGTCAGACACACCTAAAACAACTGAACAATAACAAATTAGTAAAGGGAATTTCCTTACTGGGGAGTTTTTTACAACTATGAAGTCTGGAAAAAAAAAAACCAAACCACACAGCTAATAAGTAGTGAGGCTGGGTCTTGAATGTAAGCCTTCTGACTTCCAACCCAATTCTTCTTATACTATGGTATCCTTTGGAAGGAGATCTATAGAGAAGTCTTGATCCAGTATGTCTGCATCAAGCTATCACACATATCTGAGATATGTGAAGTCAGAAATAAGTAAAAGTAAGTCTGCTGAAATTCCAAAAGGAATCTGCTAATTTTCAAAGTTGCAAATGGGCAGCCCTCAAAGTTTCATAAAAAGATTACACAACATTTCTGGCAGTGGGACACAGATTGTTGGATTTACATACATTCCCTGCCTCTGAAAAATTATATATGGTATACTCTTAAAAAGTTAATTAAAAGGAATTTCGTGATACCCCTATTTTCCCTAAAGAAGATATTTATATTATCACTTTTATCTGACTGAAAATGAAAAGTCTGAACCATCCAGCCTTAACAATGACTCAAAATAAAGGACCTTTGAGTTCCACCCAACTAACCTTAGGGTTCTGTGGCTATCTTACTCACCCTCAGTATGTCGCCATTCTCAACAGAAATGATGAATCATGGTGACACAGCTTGGGGGCTCTTCCAAAGACCGAACGACCAACAATTCCAAGCTATAGTCCAGCTTGCAGGCATGAAAGAAGACAAGATACAGGAAGAGAGAGCAGGCACTGAGACACTGGTCTTGCCTCAGGCTGCTTGGGCCATCTGGGCCTTGCAGGTCTGCTCCTTTGCCCATCCCCTTTGCTGCTCTGCCAGTGAAGCAGACTAAAGGGTAGCTCAGGGCCAAAGACCGGGCTGAGCTTGTCTACAAAGCCATTGATCCAGCAGATGTGTATTCTGCCAAGAAAGACAGGCAGGGAGCCTCTGAAGGTTGATATTAAAGATGAAGGACTCTTTCTCTTTAACCACAGGGATGCATGTAAACAAGGAAACAAAACTGTTTTCTTCTTTAGTTATGGAAGGGAGCTCGGAGCTGGGAGACAGAAGAGCTGCATATTGTAGGCCTTCCTCTGCCACTAATCAGCCAGGAGGCTGTAAGCAATTCACTGGAGCTCTTTGTAATTTAGTTTCTTCATCTGCAAAATTAGGGTAATAGTAGACAGTCATTGTATCTCATTGCGTTGTTTTGAATTTGGTTCAAAAGACATTTATTAAATGCTTACTATGAGGGAGACACTGTGCTAGAGCCTGGGAATACAAAGATGGTTATGGCACAGCATCTTTTTGCAAGGAGCTTACAATCTAATGGGGGCAAAGAACAGACGGACAAATAACTGTGAAAAGAGGGAAAGCGATAATGGCAAAGGAAAGATTCTTGCAAAGTGTTATAAAAATTTGAATAAGGGAACTCAATTTTTAAAAAATTAATGTTAAAAATTGTCTATACATGTACTTGGGAAAAATAAAATCTTATTAAAAAAAGAAATTTGAAGGAGCTATTACTTTCTGCTAGGGGAGGAGGGAGGTCAGGAGGGAAAACTTCATGGAGGAGCCTGAGTTAATCATTAAAGGAAGAGAGAAATGTCAAAGGAAAGAGATGGAGGAGGCGTGTGAAGCGTGAAGGGGATGGAAGGAGGAATGTTCATTCCAAGTACGGAGGATGGAATGTGCAAAGACATTGCTATAGGAGAGGGTAGGATGAGAATGAGGGGGTGGAGGTAGGTAGGTCCAGGTGGGTTGCAGCCAGGTTGTATAAAGCTTTGAATTCCAGAGTAGGGAGTTTATACTTAGTAGGCAATGGGAATCAGTTGATGATTTGAGGAGAGAAGTGATGTGCTTTTATCAGTAGATTAGAAAGTTTCAGACAGCAGAAGATGGGGTAATCAGGATAAATTATAGGCAGGAAGACCAATTAGTAAGTTATTATAGTAATCTGGGAAAGAAGATGCAAAGGACTAAATTAGGGTCATAGCTGTGGAAGTATAAAGAAAGGCAGAACTATTTCAGAGGTAGACATAAGACCTGATAACCGATTACGTGAGTGTGTGTGTGTGTGTGTGTGTGTGTGTGTGTGTGTGAGAGAGAGAGAGAGAGAGAGAAGAGAGAGAGAGAGAGAGAGAGAGAGAGAGAAAGAGAGAGCGCGCGCGAGAGCTGGTGAGGGAGAGAAGAGTCAAAGATAAAGGACAGCTATTTATTTGCTCCACCAGAAAAGAAATTCTTAAAACATAAAACACTCATATATGCACGTTGGCAAATACTTAAAACATGATTTAGTAACTCATAACTTTTATTATACTTTCCCAGGATATTAACAAAAATAACTCCTAGGTGACTTGTAGGGCTAGCTGAACAGGTACTTTACCTTCCCCTAAGATCTATACTGTTTGTACAACTCACAAAAGGTTTGTATTTTGTGGTGACCTAGGGCACATCTTGGACTATCTTAGACCTTTTATTTGTACTCTGCTCCTTGTAATGGTCAAAGTTGTTGCAGAGATTATCTCCTACTGAGCAACCAGCACCCAGACATGAATTCCCGATATCTTGAACTTAGCATTTCAGAATGTGCTCAGAAACAAAACAAACAAAAATAAATACCACAAAGTAAAAGAGGCAGCCAGGGTCTTAAGATCTAGACAAATTTTCACTTAGACAAGCAAGTGGGGGCGGCCACCGTAGCTGCTCTGAGGGAGGGGAGAAAAGTCCCTTTCTTTCCCTGTTGGAAATCTGGAGGAGAGCTCATAGCGTCCCACCCAACACACCCAAAAGAGGAGAGGAGAGGAGAGAGGAGGAGGGAGACAAAAAGAGAAGGAGGGAGCAGGAGAGGAAAGGGGAGGGAAATTAAGTTGTTTTTCCTTTTCAGCCTACTGAGTGGTATTAAGTAGCCCTTCTAGCTCAATGGCCAGTCCTCTTTGGCACAACCCTTTTCCCCAACTTAGCTCCCATCACAGGGATCAAAGGACCAAGCAGGATTGCTGCATCATCCCAAAATAAAAGTCCATGGGAACCAATGAGGAGTTGCTGTATTATCCAAAAACTCAGATCCATCAATGCTAAGTCACGTGGCAAGAAGGAACCAGGGTACACCCTCAGTCCCTTTGTCCCTGTTACTCCAACCCTCATGTTAAATATTTGCTGTCTCCAGCAAACCAGCTCGGGGTGCTTTTGATAGATTTGCCTATTTCCAATTTTGGAAAGTTCTCTGGGGACATGGGGGAGCTCAAGCATTGTCCTATTGAAAGCTGTCACCTAGTGCTTTAGAGTTTCACTAGAGTTTCAATAACATCCATATGACACATATAGCCTCTGGAAGAGCCATGAAGAGTCCATTCAGAACAGTTCTTACACAGTCCACAACACTGGGGATGCAACACACACATAAATGGGAAGGAATAAGTATTTATTAAGTGACTACTATGTGCCAGGCACTATGCTGTGTTTTACAAATGTTTACAACAATCCTTCGAAGTAGGTGCTTTTATTGCCCTAATTTTAGAGTTGAGGAAACTGAGGCAGGCAGAGATTAAGTGACTTGCCCAGGCTCACACAGCTAGTAAGTGTTTGAGGCTGGATTTGAATTGGTTCATTGTGGCCCCAGGCCCAGTACCACTAGCTGTCTTTAACAGACCTTTCTTGCCAATCTTCCAAGTTTTTTGGTCTAAAAGATTGTTTCACCCTGTTTCTCTGCTGGTTCTACCATTCCAGGATTTGTTTTGGGTGCTATTTTATGGTCGTTTGGAGATGAATATGGGAGAGTTATACTGATTTACTGCTTTGCCATCTTGGCTCCCAGAAATCTCACCAGCTGCTTTTAAGCAAGTGCGTAAGTATATATAGTACCAGGGAAATTGGGGAAGGAAAGAACACTAATGTTCTCTTGTTCAAGATTCTTCAGTAGCTTTCTGGTGCCTGTTGATTGAAATGCAAATTCCTTAGCTTGCCATTTAAGGCCCTCATAGCCTGAGTTCAAACTAGCTTTCTAGCTTTATCTCATGACATTTAACTTTGGATTTCCCTACACTCCACTCAAACTGGGTTACTGAACTTGTTTTTATTTATTTATTTTTTTGGCTAGGCAGTGGGGTGAAGTGACTTGCCTAGGGTCACACAGCTAGTAAGTGTCAAGAGTGTGAGGCTGGATTTGAACTTAGATCCTCCTGACTCCAAGGCTGGAGCTCTATCCGCCATGCCACCTAGCTGCTCCTGAACTTCTCTTTAGATGTAGTCCTGTGCATATCATTACCCGTGGTGGGAATAGAAGCCCTCCTGACCTGCCTCCCTCATCCCAATCTCACTTTATTGATATCTTTCGTTTTCTGAAAGGCCCTTCTCACATTCCCTTTCTTCCATGGGGCCTTCCTTAGTTGTCCCAGTACTAGATGATCCCTCCCTCTCTGACTACATTGTATCACTCAGTTTTACCTCTCTTAGGCATTTGAACATATTCGAACTTGGAGTCTGTCTATTTGGATGCATGTTTTGCCCTCCTTGCAGAATGTTAGCACTTTGAGGATTTAGTTAGTCAAGATGCTCTTCAGAGACAAGTGGTCCAGCAAAGTGGTCAAGAGACAAAGGCTCTGAATGGTGGAGTCCTCCGAGCTACAGACATGTACAGGAGGCAACTCCATTATGTTCTTTGACCTCCAGAGTTTGCAATTCTAGAGAAAAGACTTCCTCTGGGGGAGATCTTTCACTCTCTTCTAGTTTGAGCTGAAATCTTTTCTTGCTTCTGGCTGAAGAGTTTATTTATCCTTGTCTCTGGTATATCCTAATCTATATAACTTGCTTGATTTCTATTTGCTGTTTTGCTTGGATAAATGGGTTTACTCACTATTTACTGTTTATGATGATCTTTTGAGTAGCTAGAGTTTGGTAGGGAGGGATCAAGCTGGATTGTATAAGATTAGGACTACCTCTCCCCTCAAAAGTACTTGAGGAAGTGATTTTCTTTTTTAACCCAGATATTTGAAGGGTAGCAGATATAATTCTATCCTGTCACTCCTCTTGGAGATCTGAGGAAGAATTGCCTAGCTTCAGGAGTCCAGGACCTTGCCTGCCCCTCCTAAAACAGTAACTATAACAATAACCCATTTTTATTTGTGAGTCAGGTAAATACTATGACTTACAAAAAGCACTTTACTCACAATGCCTAGTTGAGACAGGAAGCTTACATCTTATTATTTCCGTTTCACAGATTTGGAAACTGAGTCTCAGAGAAGTGAAATGATTTGCCCAATGGTCACACAATGGAGCTGGGACTTAGACTCAATTCTTCTGCCTTTAATTCTAGTGTACCTTCCATTCACCATGCTGCCAGCTATGTTTGACAGAAAAGAAGTCTGCCTCAGTGACTTGCTCTTCTTATCCTGTATCTCCAGTGATAGACCCAAACTCATAGGATGATGGGATCATAGTTTGATCTTAGCCCTGATACAACCCTCTCATTTTCTAGGTAGAAAAAACTGAGGCATAGAGAATTTAAATGATTTTCCTAAGATCACACAGATATTGTTATATTAATATATTAATATGAATATATTATTATTGTATTAATTAATAATATTTATATAATAATAATTAATATATTAATATCCTCATGTAACACATGAGCAAACTGAAGCTGAGAAGGTTGAGTGACCTGTCCAAGCTCTGAGGCAGGATCTGAACCCACCTTTTCCTGGCTCTACCTGCTATACCAAACAGTGTACTTTGCAGGGTATACGCCACTGCCTCTTCGTTTGTCTCTGAGCTTTTCAATCGAGAAGTGCAAATGGTTTTTCTGAGCAGGCCAAGGGTTATTGAGTGCCTCCAAATTCATTTTCTTCCCTGATCTCATTTCCAAGTTATTAGCTTCATGAGCTCTCAGGAGTTATGACCAACGACTGGGTCATGCACAATAATTCTTGGTCAGGCTCAAATGACCAGACAGGACATTAGGCCAGAAATCTTAGTCATAGCAGTGCAGACACTAGTCAATGAGAGAAAAAAAGATTTCATGGAGACCACCAACTTGGTCATCTACAACAAGCCAAGTTATGGTTCCCTGGCTAACAGCAGTGGTTTTGTCTCCCTAGAAGGGCACGGAGAAACATACCGGGGAAAAAAAGTTCAATTCAATAGCCATTAGAATATCCATTTCATCTAGTGCTCTCTGTAAAATATGTCTTGAAGTACCTAATGCTATGTATATTTAACATATATGTGTATGTGTATGGGCCATATATAGACATGGCCTGTGAGTAGCATGGTTGGAGGTCTGGCCCCTCTTAGCAGAGAGTAGGAGGAGAAGGGCTGTGTCTAAACCACCAGCAAGCTAGCTTATCCCACCTTCCTATGACCTTGAGCCTGTCACTGGAAATGCAGGAGAAGCTTAGCAAAAACTGAAGCAGATTTATTTCCTGCCAAACAAATGGTGAAACATAGCTGGCAGTATAGTGAATGGGAGCTATACTGGATTTAAAGGCAGAAGAATTGAATCTGAGTCCCAGGTCCATTGTGTGACCATTGGGCAAATCACTTCACTTCTCTGAGACTCAGTTTCTAAATCTCTAAAATGGAAATAATAAAACTTACGCTTCCTATCTCAAATGGGTATTATGAGGAAAGTGCTTTTTGTCAATCATAATGTTTACCAGGTTGACAATTACAAATGAGTTATTGTCATAATATTTTTCCTGCTCAGGGAACATAGGGCAGGGCATATCCCTAATCCAGTACTATGGAAAGTAATATAGAGATGTACTTCTAAAGTCAAATACCCGGAAAGGGAAGAAAGTCTAGAAGAGAGCACACCTACCCTAGGACCCCCAGGGTGTTTTTATCTTAGGGACTAGAATTCTAAGCCCAGTGTTCTGACAGGTCACTTGGAGACCTTGGGCTTAAAGGGGTAATAGATTTTCCCATATTTAAGGGAGGGGGAAAATCCTAAAGGAAGGTTGTCATAAGTGGGAGGCAGGAAGGGGGCTGGTTTCAAAATGATTGTGAAGCCTTTTCCAGCCCTGTATAGAAAAGCTTTATAATCTCCTTGTGTGGGGAGCCTGGGGGCCCTTTGCCAGTTCAGGCAAGCTCTGTGTGAAGATGCTTTAAGCCAGTGGTCCTCAAACTTTTTGGTCTCAAGACCCTCTTACACTCTCAAAAATTATTGGGGACCCCCCAAGAAGTTTTTGTTTATGTGGGTTATAACTATTGATATTTACCATATTAGAAGTTAAAACATCTTAATATTTTTATGAAAATGGTTTTGACCTTGGGACCCCCCTGAAGAGGGGGAAACCACATTTTGAGAACTGCTGTTTTCAGCCATCCCTGTAACAGTCTGCTCTTGGCACAGGCAGGAGGGAAAATGAATGATTTTCCTCCTACTACATGGGAAAGCATGTGGCTTATGGGCTGGTTCACTGGAGTCAAGGCAGTAGAATTCAAAAGCTTGGCTGGAGGCATTCAGGAAGTTCACTAGGGATAGAAATTTAAAAAAAAATGTAGTCTAGCCTTCTGACCTTGATCAGATGAGGGTCTAAGTCTCCTTTTCCCCCATCTCTAGACTTTTACATAACCCTCATCCCCAAAACTGGGTTCTTTGAACTGGCATTGAAAAGTCAGTGGCTATTAGCAGGCGTGGGGCCCTGCGGTTACCAGTGCTAATTAGCATAGCAGTCGATCAAGCACTCCTGTCTAGCCTTCCATGAGGAATATCTTGCCATCTGCCTTCTCCCCACCTCATGCCTCCAGTCCCTGGGAGAGTTAATCCACTTAGCACTGGGACTCCTGCTCTATGACTGAGTTGTCATGATTGTCGGGTTGGCAAGGATGAACTCACCTAGCCCACTACATCTAGCCTGCAGCCGACCAGCCAAATATTTACATTCCATCAAGCAATCTACTTGGGATATGTTACCATCTGCTTTGCCCTCATTCTCCTCTTGTTTTGGAATGGTGCCCTCCAGACTGAGCCATGTTCTCAGAAACCATGCTCCTAGTCCCAGGGAGGGTTCATCCCCCTCCCTTCTTTCTATAGGCAGTCCCCTTCCCAACACACACCTCTTTCTCTAGGCAGTCAACAGATTCAGTCATTGCTTCTGCAAAGGGCATGTCAGTTGACTGCTCTGCGAATCAGCTCAACATTAATGTGACTTCCCAAACCAGAGCTTCCTTCTCTGGCCAGCACATTTCTGTTTGTGTTGTCTCAATAGGGCATTAGTCTCTGAATTGTTTGCTTTATGAGCAGAGAGTTTCATTTTATACTTGCATTCCCAGCACTTGTGACAGGTGCCAAGTTTGTGGTCACTAAATTATAAACTCCTTGAGCTCAAGGACTGTCTTTGCCTCTTTTTTATGCCCAGTGCTTAGCCCAGTGTCTGGCACATAGTACGTGCCATAAATGTTATTTGAATTGAATTGGTCAGTGCTGTGAGAATTCATGGGAAGGAAAGACCACTGTAGTCTGGGTCAAAGATAGTCACATCATCTACAACTGGTTGCTCCACTTCCTTTCCTTTCACTTTCTTCTCATTACAATCTGGTTGTTGATCTCATCATTCAACTGAAACGATTTTTTGCAATATTACCAATAATTTCTTAATTGCTAAATTTAATTGCTTTCCCCCACATCCAATCCTCATTCTTCTTGACCTATCTGCAGCCTTTGAAACTGTCAGTCATCTCCTTGATACTTTCTTCTCTCTAGGTTTCATACACATACGTCTCAGTCCAATTTTCTGGATCTTTGTTCATGTACCACTTTGATATCCCACAGGGCTCTAGTCTGGGCCCTTTTCTCTTCTTCCCTTATACTAATTCACTTGGTGATCTCATAGATTCAATTATCATCTCTATGCTGATGATTCTCAGATTTACTTATCCAGCCCTAACATCTCTCTGACCTCAAGTCTCAAATCTCCAGCTGCATATTGAACATCTGTAACTGGATATCCTATAGACATTTTAAACACAGAGTAATTTTAAGGTTATGAGCTTGAGTGATTGGGAGGATGGTAGGGAAAGTTAGGAAGAAGGGAGGGATTGCTGGCAAAGACAATGAGTTCATTTTTGGACATGTGTTTGAGATATTTATGGGTCAATTCATTTGAGATATCCAAAAGGCAGTTGGTGATGTGGGACTGGATTTCAGGAGAGAGGTTAGGCCTGGATGTATAGAAGTAGAAATCAGCATAGAGATGAGAATTGAATCCATAGGAGCTGATGAGATCACCTAAAGATAGTAGAGGGGGAAAAGGGGACAGAGCCTTGGATGACACCCATACTTAGGGATCATGATGGCAGTGAGTCCACAGAGGGGACAGAGGCAGAGAAGTCAGACAGGTAGGAGGAGAAAAATCAATAAGGAGCAGTGTCATAAATACCTAGAGAGGAGAGATGGTCCAAAAGAACAGGGCAATCCACAGTGTTAAAGGCTGCAGAGAAAGCAAGAAAGATGAAGATAGAGGAAAAAAATTTATTTGGCAATTAAAAGATCGCTGGTAACTTTGGAGACAGCTATTTCAGTTGAACGATGATGTTGAAAGACAGCCTGCAGAGGGTCTAGAAGAGAGGTAAGAGAAAAAGAAAAGGAGACACTAAATATAGATGACTCTTTCAAGGAATCTGCCAATAAGGGTAGGAGAACTATTGGACAGTGGCTATTGGAGATGGTAGGGCTAAATGAGGTTTTTTTTTTTTTTTAAGGATGGGGACATATTTGTAGGCAGTAGATAAGGAGCCAGTGGGTAGGGAAAGACTGAAGATTAGAAAGTGAGTGGAGATGATAGTGGGGATAGTAGGGACAATCTGCAGGAGAAGATGAAAGGGGATGGGACCAAGGGTGCATTTGTTTTCCTGTTTCCAGCACCTAGTACAGTGCCTTACACATAGTAGGTGCTTAGCAAATGCCTGTTGGATTGTATTGGAAGAGGTCCAAGTGAACACTCCGACTCTACTATCAATATGGAACACACTAAGCTTAGCTTAAGAGACAGCTGTATTTATTTATAAAGTATTTCCTCCTTCAGACTCTGCTATATGACAGCCATGGGAAAAACAAACAAAATCTCCAGAACCTCATAGAAAGCTGTCGGAATTGTGGTTAAAGGGGGGTGGGGGTGGAGATTATCAGAAGGGAATTACATATAGTAAGTACCATATTATCATGCTAAAATAACCCCTTTATTTATTTTTAAATGTGCAATAGCTGCTCAAGTTTCTTTATAGAAGACAATAACAAGTATTCTCATTATATAATCCCTGGCTGACTTGCCCAGGCATAGTGTGTGGAGAACTAAGGCTGAGTTTGAAGAACAGTATCATCTTACCAATAGATGAAGCTCCACACAATTACTGTTTGAGTTACAATCTCCAAACAAAACAAAACATCCATTGTCATTCAATATATAGGTATTATGTAAAGTCAATGGGATATCTTCAAGGCATCCCATTCCAGTTTGGGGGCAGCTCTAATTACCCCCAAAACAAGTTGATCATCTCCCCTGAATCTTTCCCTTTTTCCAGTTTCCTAGTTTCTGTTTGTTTGTTTGTTTGTCAAGGCAGTTGGGGTTAAGTGACTTGCTCAGGATCACACAGCTAGTAAATTTCAAGTGTCTGAGGCCGAGTTTGAACTCAGGTCCTCCTGACTCCAAGCTCTATCTACCATGCCACCTAGCTGCCGCTATCAAATACATTCTTACAATGCATGGCTGGGGGGGGTCTAGTACAAAAAAATGTTCAACATCTCTGCTTCCAATCCTTTGTAATTTATGTTCCTGAGAAGGAGTATCTCTTCACTTCTTCATCCTCTTTCTCTTGTCAGACCAACCTCTGCATCGCATCTTTGGTTAGTAGTATTTTACAGATTGATGGCCTCATTGGAAAATTTGTAGGAGTCCACTTCTTCCCATCTTCACACATCACCTTCCTATTCCTTCCTTGGAAGGGCATCTGTCCAGCAACCATCTTAAGAATGAGCTAGCCCAGGCCCCCGTAGTCAGAACTCAGAGCATACTTGCTTGTTTAAGATCTCTGAAGCCATGTATATATACTACTGCTTATACTCTGCTTGGTTCTCTGCTAAATCCTCCTTAGAGATCTTCATAGCTAGCCTCAAATAGAATATTCTAACGTGACCCTAATCATCTAACACTATGTTTTCTGTTTTCAAATCTATGCATACAGTATTTTCTCTCTGAAGGACTTTAAAGCCACAAAGGATCTGCATAAACAATGTTCT
This sequence comes from Phascolarctos cinereus, assembly GCF_003287225.1. Taxonomy (NCBI): domain Eukaryota; kingdom Metazoa; phylum Chordata; class Mammalia; order Diprotodontia; family Phascolarctidae; genus Phascolarctos; species Phascolarctos cinereus. Next base: position 361,194,038 of record NW_027555847.1, read on the forward strand.
CTCGTTTTAAAAGTCTGGGTTTTCCATATTGTAATCTGAAACTTCAGGTCTGCCCCAATCGTGATGCTCAGAATTAAGCACAATGTATCCTGTTTCATAGGCATAGGCTAAGTTGACTACAGATTGATTATTGACTTGAAAAAAAATTATGCCTCCCATTGAATGCTTTGGATTCTCCTTTTCTTTATTCTTTTTTTTTTCTTCAACTGCTTGCAGGCATACATTTTGTATGCAGCCCAGACCTTGTAAGCACAGACCTCCTGAAGTCACCTTTCCCTGACACTCACTATTGCCTGAAAGTGTTTTTGGTCACTGATTGTCTTTCCCATCACTTCCACTGGAGAAAGTCATCAAAATACATGCTATCCAGGTATCCTTGAAATGGCTCTCCACCAGTAGTCAAGGACAGACTTTGCCCAGCAAGAAAAAAAAGTTCTTAGCAGGGTCTCAGTTCAAGTTTTTCCTACATTTGATGGATGTGGTCTTCATTGACTTTGGTGACATATACTCAAACCAATTTCCTTCTCTTTCTCTCCCAGTTTTTCACTGAGAATAATTTCCTGTTCTTTTTCTGAATTAAGGAAACTGACACAGCACTCTAGTTCACTCCAGATTTCATAGGACTGCAAGAAAAGACACCTCCTGATTGGCTGTTTGCCACACAGACTACAACAATCTCTGTCTGACAGCTTTCAGAGATCTCTGCACTGCCTAAATCGAGGGAACTTCAAGATTTCCTTCAGCTGTTGGCTTTTATCTTAATGCTTTCTTCTACCCTCTTCCCTGGCTTTTAGCAAGATACCGTTGGCAATGTTTTCCAGCTCCAGTGACAGCAGCAGTTAGGTAGGTAGCAGCTGGCAATGGTATTCCAATTTCTAAAGGTGCTGCTGGAAGCAAAGAAGAGGCAACTTCCTTGCCTGTCATGTGATTCTTTCTTTTATCTAAGTTTTTATTCTCAGACAGGAAAAAGCTGTGGCTTGGTTTCTTCCCCTCCCCCAACAACAGTTACCCCTTCCCTAATCCCCTGTATTTCTCAGTCACTTCATTCTCTTTCCCTCCTGCTTTCCGAGGATTTTGTAGTGATCAGTCTTTTTTTTAATTTTAATTTTTTAGGCAATTGGGGTTAAGTGACTTGCCCAGGGTCACACAGCTAGTGTCAAGTGCTTTGTCTGAGGTTGGCTTTGAACTCAGGTCCTCCTGACTTCAGGGCTGGTGCTCCATCCACTGAGCCATCTAGCTGCACCTAGCGATCAATCTTAATCCTAGAGTATACGTGATGAAAATGCCACCCTCCTCTCTGTAGCAAGGTGGAAGATGACAGTGTTGACTGTTGCATATCCTGTCAAATATGATTGTTGTATCAGTGAGCTTTTAACTGTTTCTCTTTGTTACAAGGGAAGGCATGACATGTGTGTGTGTGTGTATGTGTGTGTGTGTGTATGTGTGTGTGTGTTTATGGGCAAGTTTGTATAAGGAAATAACTGTGGTGTAAAAAAAAATGGTAAGGGCAGCTAGGTTGTGCAGTGGATAGAAGACTGAGTGTGGAGTCAGGAAGACCTGAGTTCAAATCTGGCCTCAGACATTCACTAGCTGTGTGACCCTGGGTAAGTCACTTAACTCTGTTTGCTTCAGTTTCCTCATCCATAAAATGAGCTGGAGAAGGAAATGGCAGACCACTTCAGGATCTTTGCCAACAAAACCCCAAATGGGGTCACAAAGAGTCAGACACAACTGAAAAACAACTGAACAACAGCAAAAAGCTTTCAATAAAACTTTAAAAACCTAGAACATGATTAGAACTATGTGTTAGACAAATCAAAACACTACCACTACCACCTCCCTTTAGACTCCATCCATCCATCCATCCATCCATCCATCCATCCATTCATCCAAAAATAGAAGTGACTACTGTGGTGGGAAATGCTTTTCTCCATAGCATGTGATTTGAAGTCAGAGGACCTAAATCCAAATCCCAGAACTATTCCTTGCTGCCCATGTGACCTTGGGTAAGTCACTTAACCTTTCTCGACCTCAGTTCCTTGTAGGTAAAAAGAAAGGTATGGATGTGATGACCTCTAACATCCCTTCTAGCTCTAAATCTATGAACTTAAAAGTCTAGTCCTGCTGTCTCTGCAGGATCAGAAAGCATCTATAGTTAAATTTTAGGTGTCAGATTTTAGGAAGGACACTGACAAACTGATGAATCTCCAGATGAGGCGAACAAGCATTTATTAAGCGCCAGGCATTTTGCTAAGTGCTTTACAAATATCTCATTTGATCCCCACAGCAATTCCTGGAAAGAGGTGCCATTATTATTCTCATTTTATAGCTGAGGAAACTGAGGTAGACAGAGGTAAAATGACATATTGTATCTGAGGTCGCATTTGAACTCGGGTCTTCCTGGTTGCTAGCCCAGCTCTTTTGTGCCGCTTAGATAAGGGGAATGCATATGGCCTCAAAGTCAAGCTGCAGATGTAGCAGTTGAAAGAACTACATTGAAGGATGTGGAGGAAAGACTGCAAGAATCTGAAGACACGACCCATGGTAGAAGCATTTGATTTATTTTTTTACAATCCCAAAGGGTAAAAATAGGAATAATGGGTACAAGGAAACAGATTTTTAGTGCAATGTAAGCACAATGTTCCTAATGATTAGAAGTTTCTGAAAGTAAAATGGACCACATTGGAAGTTGTGGGTTCCCTAGAGATTTGGGTATTTTGTAATAGAGATTCTAATTCCATGTACAGGTTGACCTAGCTGGCTTCTGAGGTCCTTTCCAACCCTGAGATTTTGGGAATCTGTGACTTTGCTAGGTATGTAGAAGGCATTCTGGTTAAGGTAGCTTGCATTTTTATGAGTTTGAGTAGGATACTCTCTGAGATATTTGGCTATGGTGGCCAGGAGGAGAGATTAAAACCAGGAAGTTATAATGGACTGGCCTGACTTAGTTTAATTTTGGAGTTAGTTTAGGTTTGGAGTTAACTAAACGAGATGATTATAGGCCATTCAACAGTTAACAAGAAAATGTTTAGTTAGTTATAGTGTAGAAATAGCATAAGCTATTCAACAAGGACACTACAATCTTAGCTTGGGGATACCAATACCCCCTCACCCCAATATGGAAGCTGTCTGATTAACAGGACAAGCCATTGTGACTCCCATGTTCTTTTGGACCATCTACCACATCTGAAAGCCATTGCTCTACATAGGCAATCCTTTTTATGCCCTCAGGTGAATAGGAAGCTAGTCAATATAGCCAGAGGCTACCAGAACACTATATCAAAGGAGGTGCTTCTTGAACCTTTAGCTCTCTGGGCTAATCAAGTTCCTGGGGACAGCTTTGTTGTCTTTCTAGAGGAAAAAAATTAGTTGAACTCAAGTTTTTGGGGAAGGGGAGAACCCTAATAGATAATGGACTTCCCACAGAGATATTAGTAATGATTATTTGACAAGTGGCATATGAGCAAATGAGCGGTCAAGTGTTCTAGAGATCCATTCCAAGTAATCCAAATAGAGATAAAGACAGAGGGAGACAAAGAAAGAAGGGGAGAGAAGAGAGAGAGAGAGAGAGAGAGAGAGAGAGAGAGAGAGAGAGAGAGACAAAGAGACAGAGAAAGAGAGACACAGAAACTGAGAAGGCAGAGGGGAGATTGCCCATTAAAACCAAGGCTGGACTATAGGAGGTAACTTAGTACATATAAAGTTCACAAGTTGGGTTGGAATTAGAAAAACTGAGACTCTGGTGAGATGGGAACAAGACTGAGATATGGAAAATGAAACTGCCATTTCTTCCTAGATGCAAAGTTTAATAACAAAAGCTCCTCATGAAGTATTCCTTCTTTTTTCTTTTTTGTGAAGCAATCAGGGTTAAGTGACTTGCATAGAGTCACACAGCTGGTAAGCATCAAGTATCTGAGATCACATTTGAACTCAGGTCCTCCTGACTCCAAGGCCAGAGCTCTAGCTACTGTGCCACTAGCTGCCCCTGAAGTACTACTTCTTAACAGGTATTTTAAGCAATGCCTGCCTTGGGAGGGAACAGATTTCAAAGGAGACCAGCTCTATATCAGAGAGGTCTCTATTAGAAGCTTTCTCTCCCTTGGACCCAGGGATTCTCAAAGTCAGAGGCATTGATATCCCTTTGGAGGAGATAGAAGAATGTCTTCCCCAATGTCCTTGGATTCCTTTGTCTGATTTGTCATGGGCCAGTAATAGGACCTGGATTCAAGCCCATTATACCTTGGGTAAAAGAGTTGGATTAGATAACAACTTCTAAGGATTATCAGAAACTCCCTAGCTGTGTGACCTTGGGCAAATCACTTAACCTCTGTTTGCCACTGTAGAAGGAAATGGTAAAACCACTCCAGTATCTTTGCCAAGAAAACTGCATGGACCATGGGGGTCACATAGAGTCAGAGGTGACTGAAATGACTGAACAGCAGCAACAAAAGATTATATACATTTTGAGATTTGGAGATTGTGAATTTGTAAATAGAGAGCTGAGCAATGATTTAACCAAACTGAATTTTTTGAGGGGGAAAACATCATCTTTTTCAGCAAGTTAGTTTTCTCTACTTGAATTAGCCAGATAATTACTTTTTTGGGTGTGGATACAGTTAATTTTGCATTACTCCACTGCATCTTTAAAATATGCCTCAGACCCAGTTGCCAAGAGTGTAGAAATACTGTTATCTTTCAAGGCTATGCTAGTTGACCTCATCCCATTTTAACAGCACAATTACTTGAAGTGAATCGTTCAACTTTCTCTGATCCTTCCCTTTCTTTCTCCCCTCCCCTTGTAATCTTCCCTTTAATGCCTGTTGTTTGGAAGAAATTCTAGAGTTCAGTGAACCTAAAAGTCTTCATTAGGCACAAACTGAGAATCAGATGAATTTTGGCAAATTTGTAGCAGGTTCCTTAAAGGGACACTTTCCGCAGGCCATCCTGTGGAATCCTAAACAGGCTTTTCTCCCAGGGGAGTCACATGGACCTGGATGCATCAATCAGCTCAGAAATGCATATCCAAGATTTTCTGTTTTCTGCAAAATGTCAGGTTTCATTTTTATGGAGCACTGAGAGGTTTAATTGTTTATTGAAATAAACAGGGCTAACAACAGCTCTTTCCAAGAGCAGAATCTTTCCATTCATTTAAATGAAATGAAATATTTCTGGCATGTTCACATGAGATGAGAGAACAGGACATAAAACATACATCATAAAGGACCCCAAGGACCCCCATCAGGTCATTTTCCCTATGATTAGATTAGATTTCCTGTGATTAAATTAGATTATTTATGACTTTAAAAAAAGACACAACAGTGAATAATCTCTCCAAAGAAAAGGATTAAGATCCCAATTCCCCTGCTCCAGATTTGGAAGATTCATAAAAAAAGAATAATTTGGGAATTGAAATTCCATAACAGCATCTCAGTCTGGATGTGAATGTGCAAAGCAGGCCTGATGCAGAACATGCAGAATGAGACCCAAATCCACAAAGCCCTGCTGAGGCTGATTGCTCCTGTCCTGCCAGGGATGACATATCGAGGGTTTTTTCCCCTGCCAGTGTGTATGTTTGTGTGCACGAGTGTGCATGCTCATGTGTGTGTGTATGCATGTGTTTGTCAGTGGTGAAAGAGAATTCATCCCTGACCTGCACTCAGATGCTACCAGGATGTGTAGCCCTGACCTATGTACCGTCCCAAAGGACCATGCCTTGTGATATGGAAGATTAGAGTGAACACCTACATTGAGCATGTTATGTAACTCACTGGCTAACTTCTCTTCACTTTGCCTTTTGCTGGAAGTGTTCCTCTTCTCTGTTGAACTTCTCTGAGTACCTCACTTAGGCCTTCTATTATGCTAAAGGACCAATTACTTCTCGTAAATCTTTTTTTTTTCTTTTAGGCAATTGGGGTTAAGTGACTTGCCCAGGGTCACACAGCTAGTAAGTGTCAAGTATTTGGTCTGAGGCCAGATTTGAACTCAGGTCCTCCTGACTTCAGGGCCAGTGCTGTATCTACTGTGCCACCTAGCTGCCCTGACTAATTACTTATCAAGCAGTTATTATGTACTTTCTATGTTCCATAATTCTCTTATATTTCTCTTCCCTTTCATGGCTAAATTTTTTTTATGTTGTGAAAAACTAACTATATTTCCCTTCATCCTATCTTATCCCACCCCCTGTTTATTCTATTCTCTCTTTTGACCCTGTCCCTCAGAAGTGTTCCCCCCCCTTTATCCCCTCTGCCCCTGTTTTCCTATAGGATAAGATAGATTTCCATACATGGCTAAATTTCTTGAGAAGGACATTTATAATCAATGCTTCCACTTACTCTTGAACTTTGTAATTCTCTGCAATCTGGTTTCTGACCTCATCATTCAACTGAAACTTCTCCCTCTAAAGTTTCCAATGATCTATCCCTTCATTTTGTTTTTAGAGGCAGTCGGGGTTGTGACTTGCCCAGGATCACATAGCTAGTGTCTGAGGCCAGATTTGAACTCAGGTCCTCCTGACTCTAGGGCTGGTTGCTCTATCTGCTGTACTACTTAGCTGCCCCTGACCAATTTCTTAATCACTAAATTTGATGACTTTTTCCTCAATAATCATCCTCTTTATCTCTCCTCTCTTGGTTACTCTCCCCTTTCTAGTTTTGTTTTGTTTTAAACCATGCTGCTCTCTCCTGCTTCTCCTCCTGTCTGTCTGACTCCTCCTTTGCTGTATTTTTATCGAGGTCACATCTCCTAACTAAGATTGTCTCCCAAGGATTTGTCTTGGACTCTCTCTTTTCGCCCACTATACTTTTCGGCTTAATGATTTCATCAGCCCTCATAGAGTCAATGATCATTTCTATGCTGATGATTCTCAGATCTATTTATCCAGCCCTTTCTGCCGACTTTCAGTCATACCTCTCCAACTGCCTATTTGATACCTTGAACTAGATGTTCATAGTCATCTTTAAATCAACATGTTCAAAACAGAGCTCATTTTCCTCTAAACCCTCCCCTCTTCCTAATTTCCCTATTACTCTCAGTCACCCAGACTCATAGCTTAGGTTTTATACTCAACCTCTTACTATTTGTCACCCCCACCCCAGTATCCAATCTGGTACCAAGTTCCATCAATTTTACTTTTGTAACATCACACACACACACACACACACACACACACACACACACACACACACACGCCTTTCTCCACTGATAGGGCCACTACCCTATTGCAAGCCTTCATCGCTTCATGCCTGGGCTATTGCAATATTTTTCTGGTTGGTCTCTCTGCTTCAAGTCTCTCCCAACTTCAATCAGGCCATCTTTTGTCTCAATTTTTACCTGGCCCTTAGTCATTAAATGGGTGTTGCCTCAGACAAATTGAGACCTGGGAAAGACCTTAATTTAGAAAGGTCAAGTTCATCCATTGGATCCTGGGCCATTGCCAGTCACTTTGACTTTTGTCTGGCCTCTGGACTTCAGTGACTGGGAAGAGAGAGAGGGAGGCTGCCTCACTTAAATCCAATTCATGTACAAGTCAAGACATCAGCCTCGTGATGTCATTGGTCCTTTTCCAGGAAGAAGGATGAACAGCAACAATCACCTTCCACTCTTGCCTTCTGCAAGACGCCTTCCCGATTCCCCCTTAATGCTAGTGCCTTGGTTCTGATGTAATCTCCAATGTGTATCTCCTCTGCATACCTTGTTTTACTTGGTGTTTTGTATGTTGTTTCCCCCATGAGACTGTGCAGACCTGGAGGGCAGTGATTGTGTTTGTCCCTCTATGACTCCTTAGTATTTAGCAGGGCCTGACCCATAGTATATACTTAACAAATGCTTATTGCCTTGCCTTGCCTTGCCACTGTGCTAGGACCAGTGGGATTCAAAGACAAAATGGTGCCAGGCCCTACTCCATTCTTCTAGGTTGGCCACGAGTAGAGAAGAGGAGATGAGAGTGAAGGAAAGCACTTTACCCACATTCATCCCCTCAGCAGGTTACTGCTTTTCTTCGAGTCAGAAACAGAAAGACGGAACTCCCCGAAAAACAATACCCTGGTATAGAACAACAAACTTTCTGTCCCTCTCTCGTTGTCACACAAGACGGAAGGGTTACCTTTTCTGGTCACAGAATCTTCTTGAGTTGAAGGAACCCTAGAGTCCTCTGCAGGATCTTCAGCCTTTGCTTAAAAACTCCATTGAAGGAGACCCCCTCCTGCCTTCAATCGTAGCAATATGGTAGTTTTGAAAATCCTTCCTAAGCATCCTTCATTGCTTCCTACTTTATCAAGAATACATATGAATACTTTGCTGCTCAGAAGAGGAATAGGTGTTCTTTCATGATCAGAATACCTAATTATGGAATTTATGGATAGATTTTTACAACTTGTCAATTACTTTCAATGATAAATTAATTGAAACTTCCTCCACTCTATTCTGTTGTTTCCATTGTAACTCCAGTAAGGTTATAAGGAAATACATGAAAAGATGTAACTCAATGGATACCAACACAGTGTGGATCAATAGACTTTTCCCCCTTTTGACTTGAGAAGGAATATTCTTTCTTTTTAATCACAAAATCACAGAACCTTAGAACTGGGAGGAAGCTCAAAGGATATTTAGTTTAACTCATACTTGGATAAGAATTCCAAGAAAAGAGATTTCTAGTTTAATATATTCCACTGCACAAAAATTTTCTTATGCAAATAGTTTCATCACATTCCGGGAATTACAGGTCAAGTTCTATTCTAGTTAACTCTCAGGCATTCCCCATTCCTTTTGCCACACTGTCTAGTCCTCCAAAAAAGTGGATTATAGGCCAGATCAAGGAAAAAATGTGGTAATATGGGACTTCTCATTGCAATGATATCTGTGGTGTTGGAATGTGACCCGAGTGTAGTATAGTTTTAATTCATTTTGACTCCCCATTTGAAGAGTTCACAATAGAGAAGAGTTCTTTCTTTGTGTTTATTTTAATCACACATCCAACTTAGAGTCATTTTAATGGTTAATGTGTGTTATTACCCACATTCCTGGTGGGAGTTCATAAACTGACAGGAAATTAAATTTTGCTTCATCCTGGAGTGTAGTTATCTGGTGGGAATGGAATCCACATAGGAGAGGGCTTTTGAAGTTTTCCTGTTTATACTTGGAGTCTGTCCCCTACCCCCTGGTTTTATGAGGTACTGGGCTAGTCACGGGTGCTACACACATTGCTTTACACATCCGCTGTTTTGCTCGTCCTATTAATCAGGCCTGTGAACGTGTGTAGCCAGGGAAGTCTTAGTTGGATGTCCTGGTTGAGGAGTTTCCATGTGCCACTGAGAGCCTACAGATGGATTCTGAAAGGCTCCCTTAGGCCAGAACTCCCATATGGTTACAGTTCTTTCCCTGCTCTTGACCCCAAGCAGCCTCCCAGCAGAGGAACTTCAAGTGACAATGAGAATCAAAAGTTATGTTGTCATATGTTGTATTTAACTTATTACTATTTTTTGCTGCTACTGGTTTCTCTGAGATATAGAGTGTTGTTGCTTTTTAAGGCCTAGACCAGTTGAAATTTTATATAACTACTGTATATTGGGTTCATAATACCAATCTACCTCCACAAAGGACTAGCGTAATGGTCATACTTCATTTTTTATTTATTTATTAACTCACTCTCTAATAAACTAATTAATTAATCCATCCATTTATTTATTCACTCATTTATTTATTTATTCACTTATCTGTCTAATTATTCATTCATTTATCTATCTATCTATTCATTCATTCATTCACGTATTTATTTATTTGAGAATGGTGCTAAATGTCCCAATTCTGGGGCTTAGCTTTGTATGGGCTCTGGATCAACATGGACTATAATCCCTTGCTGACACAAACACCCAGGAATACCCCTAGGAACCAAACTGATGGTCTTTGAGGAGGAGACCCAGGAGGAAACACCACCACAGCTGTTATAGTTGCATTGGGCTTCCCAGACTCACTCATTCCAGGAACTCTCATGATCACATATAGGGGAAGTTTATTCAAGATAAGCCATGTCCTTTCCGATGATCTGTCTCCCTTAAATACCTTGGAAGAGGTAATAGGATAATAAATGTAGAGCTGGAAAGGTTATTAGAAGTCATCTAGTCCAGGCCTCTCATTTTATAGATGACGAAACTGAGGCACAGAGAAGTTGTTGACTTGTCCTCAAAATTGCTTAGGTAGCAGGTAGTAAAGTCTGAATTTGAACTGAGGTCCTTTGATTCTCAGTCCTATGTTTTTCCACTATACCATGTTACTGTCTTAGCACTGTCAATCACACTGGGTTAGGGACTTAAAAAGGGAATTTTGTGAGGCACTGCCTGCACCATCTTCTACCTCCATCCTACCTACAACACAGACAGTTGCCCTATGTCTCTATATTGCAATATCATTTGGGAGCTTTTAAAAGATGCAAAATCATTTTTAATAATACTGACAGAAAATACAATTTATGTCCATTTTTATCATCTCCACAACTTATAATATATTGAGCTCAGAGCAGCCACTTGGGCCCTGGGATCATATGTTGGCTACCTCTGATTTATAGGAACTTTCATTATCAAATAGGTGGATCTTGAAATAGAAACAAACACAAATGCCACAAGGATCTTAAGGTCCTCCATTGTGAGCTGACCTGGGCCTTTGCAATGGTCTAATCTAGCTTCTTTGTTTGACTTCTCACAAGCTCGTAGAATCATAGCTTAGGCCTGGAATTGACCCCATCTAGTCCAATTCCTTCTCTTAGCGGATGTGAAAATGGAGTCCCCACGGGCTGAAATGAATTGCTGAAGGTAGTAAGTGACAGATTTGGGGTTTTCACCCAGGCCTTTTGACTACAAATCTCATACTCCCCTACCCTCCCCCCACACACAAAAATATCTTCAGATTAAGTCCTAGATACTTCAACTAGCATTTCCCTTTATATCTGCAAATTTGGGCAGAACCAGGTTACAGGGAATGTACAAATCATGAAATGAAAGAAAAGTTAAAGTCCTGAGCTAGGAGGATGCCCCAGATAAGCATTTTGTAGTTATCTAATTGCTGGAAACAATGAGTAAATAACAAAAGTACGTTCCACAATTGAAACTGACTTTGGAATGGCTTTAATTAGAAGAATAATGGAAAGCACCCCCTGGTCACTCATCAACACGTCTCCTGTGTAAATTCCAGACTTGAAGAATGTCATGTAAGTCCTCTGCCAGTATGGCAGCTCCATTTGTTATGACTCCATCACTAACAAGGAAATGTTGAGCAAGGACTGCTATTTGCTAGGGGTTCTCAGACCTTTTTTGTCCTTCAATGTGATTGATGTGATACCGCATAAAATGACTGTGAGCTATGACAGATAGAGCCAGAAGGGCCAGAGTTTCCTGACTCCTCCAATGACTGTGGATAATGTAGTCCATCTCTGTTTCAAGTGCTCCAAAGGAAAAGCAGGCATTTCCCAGAAGACAGCCTGATTAGAAAAGTCTGCCTCAGTGAAATTCAGCTGCAACAGCAGAGCCCAACTGGCAATAAGCAGGTCACCAGAAAGGTCTTTGCTGTTGCGCTTTTCTTCACAGGAAGGAATCATGCCCGCTGTTTTTCCTGTTCTTGGCAAATTAATAAAGAGTGACTAGGCCTTTTTTTTTTTTTTGGTAAGAACAATTTACAGAAACACAAAGGCTCACTGGTTAATCCATTGTTATACAACAAACTGGTGATCTGTGGACACAAAGTGTATCTGTGTTAGGCAGGTTTTTTCTATCATCACTTTGATTTATAGAGTGCTCTGGTGGTCTTGAGGATCAATAGCATGTAAGACGCCTTTGTGAAATGGATCTTGAACATTCCCAAAGCACTCTGGACAGCGACACCTACAGAAGTAAAGGTAAAAAGTATTATTCCTAGGGTAGCTAGGTGGCACAGTGGGTAGAGCACCAGGCCCTGGAGTCAGGAGGACCTGAGTTCAAATGTGACCTCAGATACTTACTAGCTGTGTGACTCTGAGCAAGTCACTTGACCCCAATTGCCTTTCCTCCTCTCCCCTCACCCCCACCCCACAAGTATTATTTCCTTAGTTTAGTTCTGATGAAGAAGAGGCACAGTGAAACGTGATAGAATGGGAAGAGCAATTTCTTTAGAACCATGGGACCTGAGCTCAAATCTCACATTTGCTGTTTGCTACCTGTGGAACCTTGGGAGACACATTTCACTTCCTTGGGCCTTAGAATTGCCTCATATATGAAATGAATAGATTAGATTATATTAATCAGTCATTTAGTCAACAAGCATTTATTAAGTGACTACTGTTTGCTAGGCACTGAGGTTAAAAAGACAAAAATGAAAACATTCCTTGCCCTCAAAGAACTTACATTATATCCATGTCTATCTTAGATGACACCCAAAGTTTCTTTGAACTCTAAATCCTCTGATCCTCTGCATTGCATGGATATGAAGTCTTTTAGGATAGATCTGATAGCTCCACACAGATGTTGTCCAACTTAATTAATATCCTTTCCATGTGTTATAGGAGAGAGCAAATGCTTTCAGTTTATAGGAGGGAGAACCAAAGTATAATGATGCTAAATGACTTGCTTGTGGTCACACAGCAAATTGGTAGCAGATCTGAAAAGGGTCCCCTAACTCTGTCAGATTTGTTTCCATTAGTCTGGACCATTTCTTTCTGAAGATTCTTGTCAGCTAATTATTACTATCATATTTAACATTTACCCAGGCATGCATTTAGTCTCTGGGAGGTGTAATACCCCGTCCCTACTCCCCACCTTCACATGTGCCGCATCACATCTCTGTCATGTTGATGTATGTCTATGATGGGGAAAGGATGGAGAGAATAAACTTCATGAGGAAAGAAGCATTGTAGTTGCTCAGTCCTTCTAGTGGTGCCCAACCCTTTGTGGCCCCATTTAGGGTTTTCTTGGCAGAGATACTGGAGTGGTTTGCCATTTCCTTCTCCAGTTCATTTTACAGATGGGGAAACTGAGGCAGAGTTAATTGACTTTCCCAGGGTCACACAACAAGTAAGTGCCTGAGGCCAGATTCAGTAATATGAGTCTTCCTGACTCTAAGCTCAGCATTCTATCCATTGCCCCACCTAGCTGCCTTTATCTAGAGATACTGTCTTACCTAAATTTCATCTTTCCCCAAGTCCCCTGTACAGTATAGTACTCTGTATCTCGTAAACATTGAATAAATCATTTGCTGAAAGATTGACAGACATGAAAGAATGAACAAAGCATAACTCTTTAGACCATGGCCATAAACAACTGGATATAAGGCATATCCTATAATACATGTATCCCCTAGATTCCACTCTCTACCACATGTGGGCCCCTATCATCATTTCTTAGAGTACAATAATATTCCATTATATTCCTATTCTGTAATTTGTTCAGCCATTCCCCAATTGAAGAGAACTCTTTTAATTTTTAGTTCTTTGCTACAACAAAAAGTTTTGTTACAAAATATGTTGTACAAATGTGTATTTCCTTCTTTATTTAATTTCTTTGGGGTTTATATCTAGTAGAGGTATTGCTGGGTCAAAGGATATACCTAGTTAGGTGACTTCTCGGATACAGTTCCACATTATTTTTTAAAACGGCTAGACCAGTTCACACTTCCACTAACAGAGGTTGTTGTTGAGTCTTTCCAGCACGTCAGGCATTTTAAAATCTAGACTTTGAACTTCTCTTCTACTATATTTTCTCATATCCTTTAATTTACATCCTTATCTGAATTATGGTTGGAAATTCCTCTTAACTCACCCTATCCTTGAGTCAGGAGTTTGGGTCCCCATAAAATCATAGCAAAACTATAATGGAACCCAACGGCATTGGGGTAATGAGATTATTTTCAACGACCTCTGGTTGCCCCTGGTTGCTATGTAAATTAACTCAGGAGTAAGACTAGGACCGAAAGAGAGTTTAGTGGGGTCTGGTGGACTTGATGACATTTGTCCTATTTTCTAACAATAGCCAAAATTTTTGTACTTCCTATACTCACAGCATAAAGTCAATGACCTCTTTTCTAACTTTGAGGTCAGTCTTAATTACCCTCCATGCTGCTATCATCATTTCTTGGCTCATCTTCAGGTGGTCAAAGGCTCTTCTATCTTGTGATCTTCTTGGACTGGAAGGTGTTAGGGGTTCCAAATTCCTTGGAATTTCTGTATTCCTTGGAACCCATGTTCTTGAAGAATACACTTATTTGCTTGAAATTAATTTTTGTTGTTTTTTCCCCTGCCTATGGAAAGTAGCCACTGGATGTGCTTGGTATGAGAATGAGGATTATTCTAGATTATAAATAGTTCTCCCTACACTCCATCATGAACATTTTCCAGGAAAACATTTTGGAAGCTGAAAGGAAGATGAGTAAGTAAAAGTAACCTTAGCCAGATGGAATTATGTGCCAAGATATGCATTGTAATGTTAGTTTGATTGCTTCCTGGTTTACTCAGTAACCATGAGTTTCCACCATGACTACTCTTACACTTTGACTTACAAAAATCAGATATCATTTGTGCCTAAAAAAAGCAAAGCTAAAAAGAGGTGGCTAACTCTCCACTGATTCCATTTTGTGAGGTGTTTTGAATTTTTTGCATTTCCTGGCAACAACAATAAAGAATTGTTTGCTAACTCTCTATCATGATTACTTTTTTTTTTCTTTACAAGGACTTCTGGTAATGTTTTATGGAAAAATATAAAAATCTCTTTTCCTATGCTTTCCATATTTATTGTCGTAATGGATTAGGCAGGGAAAATGGTCCTCCAAAAGCTCCCACTCTCTACTAAGCATTGATCTTTATTAAATTTCTGTCATGCCTCAAGTGAGGAGGAGCCAGAAGAAAGGGATGGTATAATTTTGCATGCAGGATGATGTGAAAGCTATCTTCCAAGCAACTCATTCTTCTCCATCCTGAAATGCTTCTCTTATTCTCATTAGCTGCTTGGGGTGGGGAGGACTCATCAAAATAACAATCAGCTCTCTATGGGTGAAGCAAGGGAATTTGGATAATCACTAAGGTCTCATATCATCTATTAATCACAACCTTCTCTTCCACCAAACTTTTTCTCTCCCCAGGGCTGCTAGTAACAAATATGAATGGCAAAAAGTGCATTTCATTTCCGTTCTCTACCCATCTGATAAAAGTGTGAAGGGTAAGTGAGGTGGCGGAATCATGTGCATCAGAGGGAAAATTTTGAAATGTCAGAGCTGTAAGGGACCTTAGAGACTCTTGTTAACTCCTTCATTTTCCAAATAAGGAAACTGAGTCTGAGGGATGTGAAGTTCTTTGACCACATCACATAGCTGGTTAGTAACTCAGTGGGTAGAAAAGTCTGGATTTGAACTGAGATTTCCTGCTTCTCAATTCATTGCTCTCTCCAACAGACTCAGAAGCTGAAGCTAGAAAATGCACAGCCTGAATACTCACTGGGTTATGTGTATGAAGCTGGGTGGAAGGTGATAAAGAAGCAGTTACCATGCTGAGCCTCAGGGGCTGGTATCAGCTTCAGCTCTGCCCTTGGACTCTTTCTAGGCACCAACTCCAGTGTTCTGCCATAAACCTCTCCTTCTTGCATGAAATATAAAATCTTCTGTTTGACTTTTATAATCTTTTTTTTTTGGGGGGGCTAGGCAATGGGGTCAAGTGACTTGTCCAGGGTCACACAGCTAGTAAGTGTTATGTGTCTGAGGTCAGATTTGAACTCAGGTCCTTCTGACTCCAGGGCCGGTGCTCTACCCACTGTGCCATCTAGCTGCCCCTTTTTTTATAATCTGTTTTGTTTCTGTTTGACTTTTAAGCCTCTCATAAGCCAGACCCTTTCTACCTTTCCAGTCTTCTTAGATCTTACTGCCCTCTGTGTAATAAATGCTTGCTAACTTGACTTGACCTGCCTGCAATCCAATGACTCCTTGCTGTTCCTTGAACATGACAATGCATCTCTTGATGCTTTGCTTCATGTCTGGAATGTTCTGCCCCTCGTTTCCAAATCTTGGCTTCCCTAAAACTCTTTCGGTCTCAGTCAAAATCCCACCTTCCACAAGCAACCTTTCCTGATTCCCCCTTAATGCTTCTGCCTTCCCCCTGCTCGGGTCATCTCCAATTTACATATATACACACATTATACACAACACACACACACGTGTGTATGTATATGTGTTTATACACATAAACACATACACATACATATACACACACACTTGTACACAGAGATATGTGTGTATGCATGTTTGTTTATAGTTATCTACTCCATTAGACTACAAGTTTTTTACCAGCAGAGACTGGGTTTTTTGGAGGGGGGGTAGGGATGGGGATGGGGGTTTTCTTTGCATCTTCAGTGCATAGCACTTACTAGATACCTAAATACTTGTTGATTAGTCTTGGTTTGAGTAGCCCACCCTGATTTTTCACTTATAGCTTTCACCCAGAAGCTACCCAGTCTCTCTGGGCACCACTCTGGCTCCATCCAAAGCCGTGCCGGGTCACTCATGGTCATATGGAATCATTAGAACTGGCCAGGGAATACCCATAAATACCTGAACCTGTGGAGATACAAGTTGAGTAGACATATCACCAATTCAAAGACATTCCTTTATATCTTGACTTTCTACTTTGATATGGTCTTCTTGGATCCCAATCTCAGCCCTGCCAACAGTTTCCCACTTGTTTCAGTTCCTTGGATCTCAACACCTCATATCTGACTCCTGACCTAGGTTTTTTGGGCTTCTGTTGCCTCTCTTAGCCCTTTCTCCACCTGTAGATTTGTGTAATCCTGGGCATGTGCCCACCCTGTCCAGGCAGGACATTGTCCCACTCCAAAGATGGAGGGCTGTGTGCCAATGACAGAACAACTTGGTAGCTGCTTGGAGATCTCACAGCTGTTGACTCAATCTCCAAACAACTGGGCTTCAGAGTGTACCTGAGCCTCTGGCTGCTGCAAATGCCTGCCTGTCTCTGGAAGTTTTTGAAGTTATCAACTTTTTTGGGGGGGTGGTGAGGGGGAATGGACTAGGGGAAGGCAGGAATAAACTAAAGGAGCCTTTTTAAAGATCTTACATGAAGTTACTGTTGATTTCAATGAACTAGAACCAGCATGATGTGGACTAGCCAGAATGCTTGCTACAAATTTTGTCAGACCCTTTGTGTCAGTAATTGTAGATTTTGTCACTTCCTGGCCTCCATCCTGAGATATAATGCTTCTTAGGGATGGGTTCATAGAAGGATATATGTATCATGGAGGATCAATTTAATCCCCATCTTGCTCAGGAAACCTTTCCTAGACCCCAGCTAATGCTCTCTCAGATCACTTCTCATATATTATGCGTATATCTTCTATGTACCTAATTACATAATGTTTCCCCATAAGCACCTTCTAGGGAAGGAATGTTTTTGTCTGGTATATAGTCAGCCCTTGATAAATCTTGACTGACTAACCACTAGGGAGGTGAGCCCCTAAGTTGGTGTCATGGAGGTAAGTACTCTGAGGTAAGGTAAGGATCACTGGTTGGTCAGTGTACTATTTCCCAAAGGGTGTGAAAATTCCTAATACTTAGTAGGATTGCTACCTACTAGATGATAGAAAGTTACCTAGAAGACACTTACTTAGGGGTGGTAGATATCCTGAATAAGAGGGTATACTTCTTCCTTTATGCTGGAACCTGTTCTGAAGCTGTCTAGGTTGTTATCCCAGTCTTGAAATCTCCTAGTACCATATCCTTTCCACTCATTTCACCTCCTATCAAGGCCCTAGTTCATCTCATGGCTCTTCAGGTAAAGAGTCATCTTTGCAAGCACAACATGGCAAAGTGTTTTCTGTGTTACCATCAATGTGCATGGAGTATGGACCAAGTTCTGGGCCAGCCTAGTGGAGAATTCCCATTGGTTTTTCTCCATGCATTATTACCTGAGGGGACAGTAAAGGGCCAATGGGAACAAATGCTCCTGCTCTATGCACACCTATGAGGGATACAGCTACCATGAGGATAACTGGGCTACTCTACTATCCTTTCATAATTCTGTTATAATGATTCAATCCACCATAGTTCCCACCTATGGATTTTTTTCTGCTCTCATCCCATGCACTACATTTATCATAATCAAGGACCTGAGAGAGCTGGGGGTGTCCCAGAATTGTAACACATTATACAAGCAGCCAAAAAGCTTGGCTCTCTCATGCTGCAACTTACACACCAGCAACTTTCCAGAAACTGGTGGAAAAGATGGTAGATACTTTGACATTCAGTAAATCAGTCCAGTAGCCTACTAGCTGGAATTGCCCTCCCCACTCTGCCATCACTTCTGTTAACCTCAATTCCCATGTGAGCTTGCCTCTTGACATTTCCTAAAACTTTTACAATTCAGTGTGTTGAAAATGGGTTTACCCAATCACAGTATGAACTGGATATCATTATGCTGTGAAACTCATACACAGTCATCTGGGAAGCATAGTCCAAGGATACCCCCAAGGTTTGAGGTTTTCTATCCTCTCCAAGCATTGTGGAAACAACAAATCCACAAACATGCCTCTACAAGCCCAAAGATTTGATGTGAAAACTAGCACACATCAGAGTTAGTAGAGCATCCCATTAGCCCCCTTTCCACTAAATCATACCCTTAGGTTATAGGAGAAGATATAGTGGAAAATCTTACAGATCAGTGATGGTGGCTGAGTCAGAATGAAGTTGGTTGGACCCTGGCCATGATCACATGGAAGTGTCAGAACTTCCTGGAGAATGCACCAATCTGAAGTCAAAGGACTAAAGTTTTGGGCCATTCAGGTTGAGTCAGACAAACTGTCAACTTTGAAGCATTTCCTACATTTTGGCTTCCTGCTCTGATTCTTCTTCCCAGTTCTGATTCCAGACTGCAACAACCACTTTCCCACTTATCTCTGCACCTTGGGTTTCAGTGCTAATCCAAATTGGCCTGGCTCTTTTTGTTTGCACTAGCTCTTCTTTCAAGCTGGACCCTGTCTACTAGGTCCCATGTGGGAATTGTTCTTCCCCATCTGTGAATTTATTTAATGCCTCACATATGTCTATCTTCTCTCTATAGACTTTGAGAGTTGAAGAATATGTCTAATAAACTCAGAAGGATATAATAATGAGACTTTTATTTTAAAAAATCCATCCATCTATTCATTAATTCAATATTTATTAAATACCAACTTCTTAGAAGTCAGTGCTAAGTACTATCGAAATCACAAAGATGCATGTGGCATGGTCAGAGTGTTTAGTGGGAAGAATCCTGGATTTGGTATCAGGGACCTGAGTGTCAATCCAACTTTGGTATTTGCTGCTTGTTTACTCCAGGACAAGTAATATCAACTCTCTGGGACTTGGTTCCCCATCTGCAAAGGGAAGGAATTAGACTAGATGATCTCTAAGGTCCTATTTTTAATTCTCTGCCCTTAAGTTGATTTACTTGGGACCTAGGACATTAAAGACATTTTTAGTATCTCTGATTTTGCAGCAAGTAAATAAATGAAAAGTCCTCTCTTTTAGTGTGCAAAGCCATCTATCAATGTGATGTGTGTTTTTCAAACCTTCTTTGTTCAAATCTTTTGCTTTTATGTTCCCTTAATTTACCAATATAGCCACCCCTCCTCCAGAGAGCCATTCCTTGTAACAAAGAATAAAGAAGAGAAAAAAGCAACTCATCAAATGAGTCTGACAATATGTGTATTGTTCCATACCCATAGTCCCCCACCTATGCAAGGAGGGGAGGGAGGCCTGTTTTCTCATCTCTGGGCCAGGTTTGGTCATTATAATTACTGTTTTAGGCTTCTTTCTTTCTTTTTTTAAAGTAGTGGTAAGTTTGTACCTACTTATCTTCATTCCTTACCAATTTTCTTTTGAAATAACAGTCATTCCAAGCTGCCTGATTGCAATTATCCATGTAGCCCATAGCCATAGAACAGAGGGCAGCTTACATGCATAGGAACTGAAGAATTTGCAACTTTAGCATCATGAACTAGCTTACTTTGCTACCTGGCCAAAGAAAGCACTAAAATGCAGCAGGGCAGTGAACTGTAAAAACCTTTTAGAATCAAGTTTATACAAGGTTTCAGGTCCCTTCTTTTCCTAAGACAACAGTGTACATGTTAAAATGGCATATTGCTACCCAATTAAGAATTCAAATACCCAAGGCAGAATTTGAACCCAGGTCTTCTTGGCACTAAGTCCATCACTCTGCTCCCTCTTATGAAAGTCTATATGAAATTCAGTCAGTTTCCCACTTTAACCATTACTTTGTTATTTTTGTTTATTTGAATAATATTTTATTTTGTCCCAATTACATGTAAAGACAATTTAAACGTTCATTTAAAAATTGTTTTGAGTTCCAAATTTTCTCTTTCCCTCCTTTTCTCCCCCTCCCAATATAGAAGCAATTTGGTATAGGTTACACATAAAACATACATTTAAAACATTTTTTTTGAGTTCCAAATTTTCTTCCTCCTTCCTTCGCCTCCCCGCCCCAAGATGGCAAGCAATTTGATATAGGTTACATGTGTGCAATCATTCTAATCATTACTTTTAATTTTTTCTGTTTATTTTTCAAAATTGATGCCTTTTGCTTTTACATCACGTTCTTCATTTTCAAATATATCCTTCTTTCCTCTTCAGGAAGCCTTCCCTTGTACCAAAGATTTAAAAAAATGTTCCGCAAAACCAACTGACATGTTGATTGTGTCCAACAGAGTAAGCAATATTTCATACCCGTACCTTCTTACTCCTTCAATGAAAGGAGACACCTCTCATCTTTTCTTCCAGGCCGAGATTTCATGAGACGGGAGATGACAGGTAAGGCGTCTTGGGTAGCTACAATGGTAGCCTCTAAAACCACTGAGGTTCTTCATTTGGAATATTTTTACCTAGTTTCTATATTTTAAGTATGTAGGCATGAGTTTATATACATAATTATAATAAACATAATTATAATTAATAAAATTATATAGCAATAAAATAAAACAAGTATAGTAAATATAAAAATATATGTAAATATAAATATGCATAAATATATAAATATACTGTATTATAAAATATAAATATATTATAAATATATAATATATTTATACATAATATAATATATAATACAACACATTGCATAATATATTTATATTATAAATATAAATATTAAAATTATAAATATTATATAAAATATGTATAAATATAAAATAAAATTTATATAAAAATAAATAATAAAAATAAATGAAAATAAAATAAATGTAAAAATACATAATTTTTTTTGTCAACAAGCACCTAGTTTTTAAAGTATCTTGCTAATTATTATGACTGTGCTATTAATAGTGAATATATACCTAATATGCATTTAGAATGAGGGTCATTAATCATGATAGTAGATATAAGTATATATTTCAAACAATCTCCCTGATAATTTCTAATATTATTATTATTATTATTATTTATTTTTTTTTTTTTGGGTGAGGCGATCGGGGTTAGGTGACTTGCCCAAGGTCACACAGTTGGGAAGTGTCAAGTGTCTGAAGCCAGATTTGAACTCAGGTCGTCCTGACTCTGGGGCTGGTGCTCTATCCTCTGTGCCACCTAACCACCCCGATTTCAAAATTTTTTTGATCAACATCTTGCATGATCTGGTTTGATCAACTTTGTTTTTAACCTGACAATGCGGCTGATGAAGAGCTTACACTAAGTAGGGGAAATGCCTCTTCTGTCATTTGCTTATTGCTTGCCATCCTTGCATTATTAGGGTGATTTCCAATCCACAGTTTCCTTAAAGGACTCCTTAAAAATACAATTTTAGCGCAGTGGATAAAGCACCAGTCCTAGAGTCAGGAGGACCTGAGTTCAAATCTGGCCTCAGACATATAACATTCTCTTGCTGTGTGACGCTGGGCAAGTCACTTAACTACCTCACATAAAAAAAATACAATTTTATTGATATATGTTATTGTTGCATCACCCACATTTTGCTAATATCTCCCTTCTTCTTTCCCCCAGAGGCTATCCCTTATAATAAAGAATAAAAAAGAAAAAAAATAGTTTAGCAAAATTAACAAAGTGCAAAAAAAGGCCAAAATTATATGTAGTATTCCACTCACATAGTCATCTACCATAAAAGGAATATTAGCCACATGTCTATTTTGTGAGGGCTAGTTTAGTTTAGTTAAAACTAATTAATAAAATCTGTAATTTGTAATATAATCTGTAACAATCTGTAATTTGTAATATAATCTGTAACAAATGAACAACCAATGAGTGGTTCACTGGAAATCCGTCTAAGTTATGAAACTCCTACTCTTCCTTTAGGATGTATTATTTACTGTCTATGACTATGACTGTCTGAAATATGAACTGAATAAAAACGCAGGATCAATTTTGTACTAAAAAATTGTTTTACTGTGGAGGAGAAGAAAGCGTTCATGGGACCACTCAAAAAAGACCATGCCATGAAAGAAGAAGCTGCCTAATGTTTCCAAACCAACTTGGAGGTGATGGATTCTCAATAAAGTATTCAAAGCTAAAAAAAAAAGTTTCACTTAACACCATTGCCTAGCAAAATTAAAAATAAATTAAAAAAGCAAAAAAAAAGTTTTATGGGAATCTTTGATTTTATCATCGTAGGCAGCTCTGAATGGGGACGTCCCTCTACCAGTGCACATGGGCACCTTTTCTGCCACCTAGGGTTGCACAAGGCACTGATAATTTAAGGGATTTGCTGAGGGTCACATAGCCAGTATTGATCAGAAATGAGACTTGAAACTAAGTTTTCTTAACTTTAAGTCCATTTTTCTATCTACTCTGTCATGCTGCCTAACTAATCATCCATCTATCTATCATCTATCTATCTATCATCTATCTATCTATCTATCTATCTATCTATCTATCTATCTATCTATCTATCTATCTATCCATCCATCTATTGAGGCAATTGGGATTAAGTGACTTGCCCAGGGTCACAGAGCTAGTAAGTGTATGAGACTGGATTGGAACTCAGGTTCTCCTGATTCCAGGGCCAGTGCTCCATCCAATGTAATACCTAGATGCCCCTGCCTCCTTAACTACTAGGAAAGTGTAATTTTTTTTGAAATTAAAAAATACATGCAATTCTACTTGCACCCAGGCTTAGAGGGGTTTACTAGGGGACTGTGGATGCTTTGTACACAGAGAGATGGACTCTGAATTGGCTGAGGGGTCTCTGAATTCCTCTGAGCCTGGGGAAGTGGAGTCAGGATTTCTTCCGATTCAGAGAGGCTCTGTGTGTGTGTGTGTGTGTGTGTGAAGCAGTGGACAGGGAATTTAAGAGAGAAGGCAAGCTTTTGAATGGCCGACAGGAGATCCCTCTGTAGCTTGAGACCCATGGGAAAGCCAAACTCCTCATATGGCCCTTGACTGTAAGAGTGTAGCCTCCCTTGTGAGATCTCTGAGCTGAAATCTTATCTAACTACAAAGAGCTCATTGCTCCAGTGAGTTCATTTACCTACTCTAATCTATTTAACTTAAAGATTTGTGCTTAGTGTTTATTTTGATAAGGAAGTGTAGTAGCTATCCATGATTGTCTTTTGTGTACTCCATTTGAAGAGAGGGAACTAAACTGGAGAGAGAAGCCACCCTCTGGGTGGCTTCTTTACCCTCCCTTCTGAGTGGACCAAGGGAGCTTTTATTCTGAGCTAGATGGCTCAGTGACTGAAGGAAGACTCATTGTCCTGAATTCAAGTCTGAGCTCAGACACTTACTACCTGTGTGACCCTGGGCAAGTCACTTAACCCTCTTTGCCTCAGTTTCCCCATCTGTAAAATGAGCCAGAGAAAGAAATGGCAAAACTACTCCAGTATCTTTGACAGGAAAGCTCCAAATGGGGGTCATGCAGAATTGGACATACGGGCAGCTAGGTGACGCAGTGGATACAGCACTGGCCCTGAAGTCAGGAGGACCTGAGTTCAAATCCAGCCTCAGACACATAACATTCACTAGCTGTGTGACTCTGGGCAAGTCACTTAACCCCAGTTGCCTGAATTGGACATGACTGAACAACAACAAAAGAGAGTATTGTACCTTTAGATTACAGATATTTGATACATGTAGACAGAATTCTAACCTAATACCCCTCTTGGAGATAGGAGAGTAAAAGTGATTTTACCCAGTCTCTCCAGCTCTGCCCCTCCCATTAGGCACAGGCATTACTCTTACTCTTCACAAATGTGGACATTTTAGTCTCCCTTAGGAGTCACCAGATTCCAGATTAGATATTTGTTGATCTAAGGCACATTCAGGCCAGCCATAGTAATACTAGACAGTTACCAACCATGTCTGTCTATCTATCTATCTATCTATCTATCTATCTATCTATCTATCTATCTATCTATCTACCTGCCTATCTACTACATGTATCTACTACAAGTCCAGAGATGTACAGAAATATAAGTAGAAGGCCCATACCCCAGTGGATCATCTTATGTGTCCCCTAGTCTGGATTCACCTCTCTTTGGAGACCAGTGATCTACGCTAGAAAGCCAGCATTCTCACAGATAAATACATGCCAAAGAGCTCAGAAGACCTTTATCTTTGTTTATTCCAATTCTGCTCTTTGCTGAGATGTAAGCCATAATCCTCTGTTATGGTCTTGCAATCACTCTAGATTGCCCAGATCACGAAAAAGCTTATTGGGGCTTTCAGAGGCAACCACAGAAGGCAGAGGAAATGGACTGATTTTGTGAAAAGGGCTCTTTACATGGGGAAATATCACTGGGTGACTGCTTGGTGTATTTTTTTTCCAAATGGATTTGGGTGTCATTTGGATCTCAAGAAAAATATCCTTAATCCAAATGAAAGCTCCAGCTGAAGTACTGCTCTACAGAAATAGTATTTTGATGGCTCATAGTTTTCTGCAAATCCCTTAGACCAGTCTTCTGAGTTCTTTTTAAATATATTTTAGGGAATTCAGGCCAGTGGGGAAAGAAAGTGTGCCTCAAAATAGATACTGTTGGCTAGAGGTCTCTGTTGTCAAAACAGTGGGAGCTAAATGAACTAGAGTAACTTGTCTTTTTTGAGACCAGCCAGAGATGAGGCTTAGCACCTCCTGGCGGGTGATGTTTCACATGGCATAGAATCAAGTAATTTCAAGGGGATATTCATTTTTCCCGGTGGTGACTGTAACTCAGGACAAGAGCCTGGTTCTTCCAGGAGAAGAGTTTCCAGGTGACAGGACTGTTTAGCTCAGACAGTTCAAATCACTTCTCTTCTGACCTCTTTCCTTGAGACTTGATTGCATGTTAATTGTGTTTTTGCAAGGAGGAGGGTGTAAATAAATAAGAGATGGAGCTGACACTAGTTACTGAGTAAACTCTTTGAAGAGTCACGTGCATCTCACTCTTGGAGGTCAAATCTGCCATCTCTAGTTACAGCCACCTTTTTCAGAGTGCTAATATTAGCACTACTCTTAAGGGAGAGGAAGTATCCATTGATTCCCCAAGGATCAGAGTGAAAGGGAGTTCTACCTCCTCCATCAATCAATTGGTAGGGTGAGGACAGGGCTCTTGAATTCTTTGTATTTTCCACAGGGCCACTTGAATACTCTCATCTGGATCACTTCCCATACTGTGGTGGAAAGAGTATTTCTTCAGTTCAAATACCAGATCTGTCACTTATGACCTACATGACCTTGGATAGACCATTTTACTTCTCTGGGCCTCATTTTCTTCAACTGTAAAATGCAGAGGCTAAATTAGATAGTCTCTAAGTGAGATAATATGTGTAGAGCCTTTAGCATGGTTTCTGGCACAAAGTAGGTGCTGAATAAATACATATTCCCTCCCTTCTAGCCCTATAATCTACTATTGAACTGACAAATCAGGGACCAACCCTAGACCAAATAATGAATTTTGTCTTCAGCACCTCCATATTTCCTTTTTGTTCCAATCTCTGTGGTGCTCCTTTCATCTTTCTAACAGTCACAGTCTCTCCCTTTATCTTCTAATGGAAACCTGCTCTCAGATTTTTTTTTTTTTGTTCACACTAAGTATAAAGGCCTCATAATGAGTTAAAGCATCCCCTGAAGGAATCAAAGCCTAATGTTGTAAGGCTTCACACTTAATAAATGTTTATTGACTGATTGGATTTTAAGGTCTCAGTGAGTAGGAAGGAGTTCTTTTTTTCCTTAACAGCATCTTTGGGTGGATTTGCTGTGACATATAGGCTAGGCTTGTTATTAATGGCCCTTACCTGTTTCCTTTAAGAGTTACCCTCTGTCTCTCTCTCCCCTCATCTACAATGAGGAAATGCTATACTTTAAACATCTGAATAAGCCGGCATCAGATCATCTAAGAAAGCACATATCTATCCTTTCCCTGAAAATGTAGGAACCATATGTTAGAATACCAGATTACCCAGAAACTGAATAAATCTGGTTTTTCCACTCTGATTCCATGGGTCTGATGGGAAAAAACAATTCTGTATTATTTGCTCTTCATAAAAGAGGCCACACCCTTTTTCTTCTCTTAATTTTTAAAATCTTATTTTAAAAAGTTATTTGTACTGATTTCTTTTTTTCTTTTTCTTTTTCTTTTTTAAAATTTTATTAATTTATTTTGATTATCAACAATCACTTCCATATGCTTTTGAGTTGAAAATTTTTCTTCCCCTTCCTCCCCCCCACCCTCCCCAAGACGGCGCATAATCTGATATAGGCCTTACATTTACGTACCCATTAAACATATTTTCACATTAGTGAAGTTGTAAGTAAAAATTAAAACCAATAGGAGGAACCATCAGAAAGACGAAACAAAACACAACAGAAGGTAAAAGTAAGTGATAGCGATTCAACTTCCATAGTTCTTTCTTTGGATGTGGACAGCATTTTCTATCCCGAGGCCTCTGGAGATGTCTCATAGACCCTCGTAATGCTGAGAAGGGTTCAGTTTAACATTCTTAGTCATTGCATAACGTGGCTGTTACTGTGCACAAAGTCCTCTTGGTTCTGCTCACTTCACTCAGCATCAGACCATATAAGTCTTTCCAGGTTTTTCTGAAGTCAGCCTGTTCATCATTTCTTATAGCACAATAGTATTCCATTACATTCATATACCACAACTTGCTCAGCCATTCCCCAATTGATGGGCATCCTCTCAATTTCTAATTCTTTGCCACAAAAAGAGCTGCTATGAATATTTTTGTACATGTGGGTCCTTTTCCCATTTGTTTGATCTCTTTGGGATATAGCCCTAGAAGTGCTATTGCTGGATCAAAGGGTATGCACATTTTTGTAGCCCTTTGGGCATAGTTCCAAATTGTTCTCCAAAATGGTTGGATCATTTCACAACTCCACCAACAATGTATTAGTGTTCCAATTTTCCCACATCTTCTCCAACATTTATCATTTTCCTGTTTTGTCATGTTGGCCAATCTGATAGGTGTGATGTGGTACCTCAGAGTTGTTTTGATTTGCATTTCTCTAATCAATAAGATTTAGAGCATTTTTTCATATGACTATAGATGGCTTTAATTTCTTCATCTGAGAACTGTCTGTTCATATCCTTTGACCATTTATCAATTGGGGAATGGCTTGTGTTCTTATAAATTTGTCTTAATTCTCTATATATTTTAGAAATGAGGCCTTTATCAGAGAGACTGGTTGTAAAAATTCTTTCCCAATTTTCTACCTTCCTTCTAATCTTAGTTGCATTGGCTTTGTTTGTGCAAAAACTTTTCAATTTAATGTAATCAAAATTATCCATTTTGCTTTTCATAATGTTCTCTATCTCCTGTTTGGTCATGAATTCTTCTGTTCTCCATAGATCTGATAGGTAAACTATTCCTTGTTCTCCCAGTTTACTTATGGTATCAGCCTTTATATCTAAGTCTGAACCCATTTTGACTTTATTTTGGTATATGGTGTGAGATTTGGGTCTATGCCTAGTTTCTGCCATACTCTTTTCCAGTTTTCCCAGCAGTTTTTTTCAAAGAGTGGGTTCTTATCCCAGAAGCTGGGGTCTTTGGGTTTATCAAATAATAGATTACTATAGTCATTGACTACTGTGTCTTGCATATTTAACCTATTCCACTGATCCACCTCCCTATTTCTTAGCCAGTACCAAGCAGTTTTGATGATTGCTGCTTTATAATACAATTTAAGATCTGGAATTGCTAGGCCACCTTCCCCTGCATTTCTTTTCATTAGTTCCTTTGATATTCTGGACCTTTTGTTTTTCCAAATGAATCTTGTTATTATTTTTTCTAACTCTATAAAATAATTTTTGGTAGTTTTCTTTGGTATGGCACTGAATAAGTAAATTAGCTTAGGTAGGATTGTCATTTTTATTATATTAGCTCGGCCTACCCATGAGCAACTGATGTTTTTCCAATTATTTAGATCTGATTTTATTTGTGTGAAAAGTGTTTTGTAATTGTGTTCATAGAGTTCCTGGGTTTGTTTTGGAGGTAGACTCCTAAATATTTTATAATGTCTACAGTAAGTTTAAATGGGATTTCTCTTTCTATCTCTTGCTGTTGGGCTTTGTTGGTAATATATAGAAATGCTGATGATTTATGTGGGTTTATTTTATAGCCTGCAACTTTGCTAAAGTTGTTTATTATTTCAAGTAGTTTTTTACTTGATTCTCTAGGATTCTCTAAGTATATCATCATGTCATCTGCAAAGAGTGATAGTTTTGTTTCTTCTTTGCCTATTCTAATGCCTTCAATTTCTTTTTCTTCTCTTATTGCTAAAGCTAAGGTTTCCAGTACAATATTGAATAACAGTGGTGATAATGGACATCCTGGTTTCACCCCTGATCTTATTGGAAATGCTTCTAGCCTCTCCCCATTACATATAATACTTGCTGAAGGTTTTAGACATATGCTATTTATTATTTTAAGGAAGACTCCACTTATACCTATGCTTTCTAGTGTTTTTAATAGGAATGGGTGTTGTATTTTATCAAAAGCCTTTTCTGCATCTATTGAGATGATCATGTGGTTTCTGTTGGTTTTGTTGTTGATATGCTCAATGACGCTGATAGTTTTCCTAATATTGAACCAACCCTGCATTCCTGGTATAAATCCTACCTGGTCATAGTGTATTATTCTTGTGATGAGTTGCTGCAATCTTCTGTTTTATGGGAGAGTTCATCCCATTCACATTCACAGTTATGATTACTATCTGTGTCTTTTTCTCCATCCTTTTTTCCCCCTATTTATGCTTTTCTTTCTCCTTTTTCCTTTCTCCCCTTCACTAGTGTTTTGCTTTTGACCACGCTCCTTCAGTCCCTTCCCCCTTTTATTATCCCTTTCCCTTTTCTTCCCCTTTAGTCTTACTGCTGCTTCCCTCCCTTCTTTCGCCCCCTCCCTTTTCCCTCCCTGCTCCCTTTTCTTTGCCCTTTTCCCTCCTACTGCCTATAGGGCAAGTTAGATTTCTATACCTATCTGATTATATTATGCCCTTCTTGAGCCAAATCTGATGAGAGTAAGGTTCAAACAATGCTCCCCCCCTTCTTTCCCTCTGCTGTAATAGGATTTTGTGTCTTTTCCTGTAATGTAATTTACCCTTGTCTGCCTTCTCCTTTCTCAGTACATTTTCTAAGATCAGATTGATCCACTTATTTGGATCCATTTAACCCACTTGATTAGATTTTTTTTTATCATTACATCAAAGTCAACTAATATCCACCCTCTTTATGTATACTCCTTTAACAAGGTGTAATAACAATACAGTTCTCAAGGGTTGCAAGTCTTATATTCCCTTGTAGGGGTTCAGAAAGCTCACCCCCCTTATTAACAACATATTGTATCCTTCTGTCCCATTTACCTTTTTAAGTCCTTCTTGAGTCCTGTACTTGAAGATCAAATTTTTTGTTGAGCTCTGGTCTTTTTATCAGGAAAGTTTGGAAGTCTCCTATTTCGTTGAATATCCACCTCCTCCCTTGAAAAATGATGCTCATTTTTGCTGGGTAATTGATCCTTGGCTGCATTCCAAGCTCCTTTGCCTTATGGAATATCATGTTCCATGCCCTGCGGTCTTTTAATGTAGAAGCTGCAAGGTCCTGTGTAATCCTGACTGTGGTTCCATGATATTTAAATTTTTTCTTTCTGGCTGCTTGCAGCACCTTCTCTTTCATCTGGTAATTTTGGAATTTTGCTATTATATTCCTTGGCGTTGTCAATTTGGGATCTCTTTCAGGTGGTGATCGGTGGATTCTTTCTATGGTTATTTTCCCTTCTGGTTCTAGGACTTCGGGCAGTTTTCCTTTATGATTTCCTGAAAGATACTGTCCAGGCTCTTTTTTTCATCATGATTTTCAGGTAGTCCAATAATTTTTAAATTGTCTCTCCTGAGTTGATTTTCCAGGTCGGTTGTTTTACTGATGAGGTATTTTACATTTTCATTAATTTTTTTCATTTTTTTGTTTCTGTTTGACTGATTCTTGCTCTCTCATAGAGACATTAGTTTCCATTTGTCCAATTCTAGTTTTTAACAGATTGTTTTCTTCTGTTAGTTTTTGTACTTCCTTCTTCAACTGGCCAATTGTGTTTTTTAGGGACTTGTTTTCTTCAGTGTACTCTTCTGTTAGTTTTTGTCCTTCCTTCTTCAATTGGCCAATTGTGTTTTTTAGGGACTTGTTTTCTTCAGTGTATTTTTTTTCCAATTGGCCAATTGTATTTTTGAAGGACTCTTCTACCTCTCTCATTTGACTATTAAAATCCTTCTTGAGCTCTTCTAAGAAGGCTTTTTGGGCTTCAGACCAGTTCATATTCCCTTTTGTTGTTGCAGATGTGGGTTTGTTGACAATGTTGTCCTCTTCAGAATTTCTGTCTTGATCTTCACTCTTCTCATAATATGAATCTATGGTACGTTTCTTTTTACTCATGGTGTTTCTTTATTCCCTGGCCTTTAAAGAGATTGAGCTCTCCTGCTGGGGAACAGGGTACTGACCCAAGCTTCTTGTGTTGGGAGCCTAGGTCTTGGTCACTGGCTTTGGTGCCGGGGCCTCTTATGCTGGCCATTGGGGGCTGTAGGTTTCTGGCAGCTTACCTTGTGTTGGGCTGGAATCAGCAAGGCTGGAACTTTCAGGCAATTCTAGGTTGCCTGCTTTTCCTTTCCTTTAGCTTTCTTCAGCTCCTTTTAGATGGGTGCTGCATGTTTATCTGCCTGGGGCCCCTGCAGTGTTGTCTCCCTCGTTTCTGCTAATGCACTGGGAGATTCCTTTGGTGGAGTGCCGAGGCCTGGTGGTTTTCTGAGCTGGTTTCCACCGCCCTTCCCCTGCCCTCACTGAGGCACTGGAGGTCCAGGTATTGGTGTTTGCCTGCTCTACCACCTGGGCTTCAGGATTTCTTCACAATTGGAGGCTCACCTGTTGTTGGGTTGGAAGCAGCAAGGCCAGGGCTTTAGGAAGCATTTAGATTGTTTTCTTTACCTCCTTTCAGATGAATGCTGCAGGGTACTTATCCTCCTGGGGCCCCTTGTAGTTCTGCCTCCCTTATTTTTGCCAAGGCACTGGGAGACCTGTTTGCTGGGCTGCTGCACTGCTGCTCCCGTCTTTCTTCTAGTTCAGGTGTTCCAGGTGTTTTTTCTAGGGTTATATTTTCTGGGTTTTCAGAGGTTGATAGGGGAGAGCGAGAGCGACTACCTTTTCACTCCACCATCTTGGCTCCCAGAAGCGGAAACATCTTTTGTTTTTATATCCCCCTACATTTGCTCCAGGGGGTTTATTTATCTAATCTATTTAATTTGAAGACTTGTGTTTAGGTGTTTATTTTGATAAGGAAGTGTAGTAGCTATCTATGATTCTTTTGTATATTCAGTATTTGATGAGAGGGAACTAAACTGGAGAGTTACCCTCCCCTCTGAGTGGACCAAGGGAGCTTTTATTCTGAGCTAGATGGCTCAGTGACTGAAGGAAGACTCATTGTCCTGAATTCAAATCTGGGCTAAGGCATTTACTAGCTGTGTGACCCTGGGCAAGTCACTTAACCCTGCTTACCTCAGTTTCCCCATCTGTAAAATGAGCCAGAGAAAGAAATGGCAAAACCACTCCAGTATCTTTGCCAGGAAAGCCCCAAATGGGGTCATGAAGAATTGGACATAGCGGCAGCTAGGTGACTCCTCCTCACCCCCCTCTCTCCCAAAGAGCAATCAAGTAAAAAAATTATCAAGATTTTAAAAGTAGAAAGTGAAAAACAAAAAGTTCCACACACTCATCAACATATCAAAAAGTCTCTTGTTATATGCAATATTCCACACCCCTGGCCCCCACCCCCACCCCCAGCCCTTTGCAAAGAAGCAGGTGGTATGGAGGCATCTTTTCATTTTTCTTCTTTCCACTTTTACAACCAAATGTCTTTCCTCTCTTCCCAGCACTCATGGCTCTCAACAGAGAATGACAGCTGACTTAGCTATGATTATATTTATGGAGAACTTTTTGGTTATAAAGCACGTTAAGGCAAGTGTTGCCCATGTTATAGAAGGGATAGCTGAATGCTGTCCAACTTACACGACAGAGCTGGATTTCAAGCCCAACATCTCCTGACTCCAAGTGCACTGTTCTTTCCACCACCCCATGCTGCCTTCCTTGGAAAACAAGCAGATGGCTAAAGAAAATAGTGTGACAGGAACTCTAGCAATATTCAGGAAACTGGGAGAGAGGGCAGAACTGAAGGGAGCAGAAGAAGGGTAAGCTCCTTGAGGGCAAGAAGTGGCTGCTACCACTTTTGTGAAGCAGAAGCAGCTAAGTGGAAAAGTGGATAGAGCACTAGACCTGGAGGCAGGAAGACCTAAGTTCAGATCTGGCCTCAGACACTCACTAACTGTGTGACCCTGGGCAGTCATTTAATCTCTGTCTGCCTTAGTTTCTTCAACTACAAAATGGAGATAATAATTGAGAAGGGGAAGGGAATAAGCATTTATATAGTGCCTACTGTATATCAGACACTTTTACAAACATTGCCTCACTTGTTCCTCATAGAAACACTGTGAGGCAGGTGCTATTATTATCCCCATTTTATACTTGAGAAAGTTGAGGCAGCCCTAGGAAGTAGATAATAACAGCACCAATCCCCCCCCCCCAGGTTGTTGTGGAAATTAAATGAGACAATATTTGTAAAGTGCTTGGTGCATAGTAGGTGCTTAATAAATACTTCTTCCCCCCCCCCTTTCGTCTTTATATCCTCAGTGCTTAGCATAGTGCCTGGAACTAGTGAGCTCTTCATAAGCGCATGCCAATTTTCTGATTCAATGTATGGAATCAAGCAAGTTTAAAATGTATTTAGGAAATTCCAGCATAGAGAAAGAAACTGAAGGAAGAAATAAAGGGAACAAGCAAAAGAAAAAGTGAAGAGAACATGTACGCTGATGAGAAAAGGAGGAACAGGAAGAAGATTGTGACTAAAGCAGAAGAGATAGGAGATAAAATGAGAGAGAATTGAAAAACAGTGGAGAGCAAAATAGAAACCCCTTTGAAGGTAGGAGGCTGGGCATGAGAAGGATGAGAGAGATGCCTAAGAGAAGAGAAGCATTAGAAAGGAATGGGTGGGTAAAAGGCCTGTATGTGACTGACCACAGGAGATAAACAGATTTGTTTATTTGTTTAATAAGGAAGATAAATGAAGGCTGGAAACAAAAACAGTATAGAATCAGAGCTATGAGTCAAGCTATGATGATGATGATGATGACGATGATGGTGATGATGATGAATACTTGAAGGTTTACTTAACTGCTTTACCTACATGATCTCATTTGCTCCTCACACCAACTCTGTTGTGAAATGATATCCACATTTTATAGACTCATGAGTCTATAAATGAGTCATCAAGAGGTTAAATGGCATGCCCAACAATTGTCATACAATTAGGAGCTGCCTGAGTCAGGATTTTGAATCCAGGATTTTCTGACTGAAATTATAGTGAAAGTCTACTATACAGGATGGATGATGACTATGAAATGTAGAAGTGTTAGCAAGAATAGAGAGTACGAAAGGGGAATTTGCTTTAAAAAATAGGGTCAGAGTGTTTTATGACAGGATACTGATGTGGGGGGGAGGTTAAGAACCAATAATCCATTTTTAGGGCACTAGAAGGAGAGAGCCAGATACACATCACATTACATATAAATAGCCTATGTTCATGATTAAGGGGAATCTAGGTGGCCAAGTGGATAGAGCACTGGGCTTGGAATGAAGAAGGTTCATTTTCCTGAGTTCAAATCTGGCCTCAGACACTTACTAGCTGTGTGACCCTGGGCAAGTCACTTAATCATGTTTGCCTCAGTTTTCCCATCAGCAAAGGAGCTAGAGAAGGAAATGGCAAACCCCTCTTTGCCAAGAAGACCCCAAATGGGGTCACAAAGAGTCGGGCATGACTGAAATGACTGCACAACAACAACATATGATAAAGATATTTTTAGACAGATGCTGGATGAGGGATCATCACAACTACTGAGAGAAAGGATTCCAAAAGTCCTAACTCATCTTCTTGGTGATAGATTGCCCTAGGGATCCTCAGAGCTCACCAACTATAATAAGTACCTCTGAAAATGTACATTGTCTAGAAGAAAAAAGAAGAAACATCACTTAATCCAACTAATCAAAGAAGGATAGATGCCAATGAAAGGAAACTGGACCAAGTTAGCTTATTTTATCTGGAATTCATTTTGGATCCAGCTGGGTTGGGAAAGATTAGCACTAAAGAATGCAACACCATTCTGAAGACCTTTAAAAAGTCCCTCACTGGTGGCCTTTGAGGGGTGGATGTGTGCGTGCTATTTCTCAGTCCCTCTGGCCTCACTGACCAAATTCTGGGCTTCAGCTATTGCCCCTCCTCTACCCCGTGCTGGAATTGATTCGCAAAATAAGTTTCTAATTAGAATAGGATTCGGTAGGTTCATGCTGGACTCCAGAGTTTTCCAAACATTCCATCTAGGTCTGTCCCTGGTGTAACTGAAGGAAGGGCTCCTACTGAGTGAGTTTTTATTCTCTCAGGGTTCAATAGAGGGTCCCATGGCTGGTGTAGACCTGCTTCACGCCCTGGGAGAGTACTGCAGAATACGCATTGGAAAATGTCAGAACCTCCAAACCCTTTTGAAATTTAATCTCGTTCTCCACATGCCAACACAACTCTCAAAGAAGCCCACTGAACATTTTTCTGAGAGAGGACAGGGTGAGTTATGACTGGGATCTAGCCCCACAGGTCACGTTCAACAAACTTGAGAAAGTTAGAACTTACCTAGATAGAAAGTTGGTGAAGATCTAGAGGGAAGTTACCTTGTTGAATTCAATTTGATAAGCAAATCAATTCATTAAGCTCCTGTGTGCCAGACTTTGTACTAGGCACTAAGTATACAAAGACAAAAACTAAGCCATCTCATTAGTTCTGTTATACACAAATACAATTTAAAAGTACTTTATTTATATAAGAGAGAGGCAAAGAATAAAACATGTGTTTGCAGAGATACAAATGTAACCAACGTCGTCAGACATGTCTGACTTTCTGATGATGGGGCAACTCCAGAGTCACTGAAAGAAGAATTCTCCAACAAATGTTTTAAGAAATCATCCAAATAATTAAACAACAAAAGCAGATTGTTCCCATCAAAGGGTGTAGGCCAGCTCTGTTCTGATTTGTGTACATGATTGTAATGGATATGACAATCTATAATTGTAGCACACAAGGGAACTGGAAGGATTTGCCAGGGTTTCTGAATGCTGAGGCTCTTCAATTTTGTAGAGTAGTTGAGTCCATAAGATTCCATTTAAGTATTTTTTTTAAATTTCTGACATAATTTTGAGGTACGATCAATGGTTGGAGTCACATTTTAACCCTTCTGAAGGATGTTTTGTTCCAAAGAAGATGATGATGGTGAACTGTGGACATCCTTGGGTTCCTATTTTCCACTCTGCAACTGTCTTGCAAGTCTTTTTCTCGAGGGTATATTGGCCCAGTAATGGCATAATTTCCTTCACCCATTTTTCATTGAGTGCACTGTGTGTCCTATTTGCTGGAGGACAATAACAAGAGAGAAAATGGAAAAGCTCTGAAGATTTCTTTTTCTAATAAACTCTTTTATCCATTCATTAGAGTCTATTTGGACTCTAATACCAAAATCTCTGAAGAGCTACATGAGGAAATAAAAATGATTCTAAAAAATTACAAAGACAGGAAGAATAGTTGGATTAGACTAGATATGTGCAAATGGATCCATACTGAAGGTAAACAGTTTTGAGTTAGTGATCTCAAACTACTTGAAAGAGAGAAGGGTACCAAAAGCTTGGAATAAATATTGGAATTTATTGTTACCACAAAAAAGATAATTGACTATATATTAATAGCTACTGACCCATATGGCTACTTTTCCATCCCTAAAAATTTTTTTTATGAGAAAAATATACAAATGCATCTAAGGTTGTATAGGCCAGCATGGCTTTAATTTACATAAATAATTATAGTAGATATGGCAATCCATAGAGGTACCAAAATGATTCATTTTTAAATGATGAAATACTAAGTTTTACAAAATAATTTGTTATACAAGACTGCATATTTATAGTCATAGAATTGTCTGAGAGGTGAATATATCCTATTGTACTTATTTAAAAATTATATTTTATTTTTCCAATTACATGTAAAAACAATGCTTAACATTCACTTTTTAAAAGTTTGAGTTCTAAATTCTCTTCCTCCTCCCCTCCCCTCCCCCTCCTTGAGAAGGCAAGCAGTTTGATATAGATATACTTATTTTTTTGTTGTTGACTATCAAAAAACATTTGTTTTAGAAGGACAAAAAGTCACCTTAAAGGTTTTCTTCTATCAAGATGACTCCCATGCATATGTCAAAACCTAACAACATAAGTAACAGAAAACTCTATTAATATCAAGGGGCATACAAAAAAGGAGATGCATGCTCACTAATAGTGTTTGCCACGATTAAGGAGGCTGTCTGATGAAAAGTCCAAGTGGGACAAAAGTCCCTATAGGTCGTAAAGGCCTCCAGATGCTCCTTTTTTGCAAATGACATTGTCTTGATTTCATCAATCCCTGAAATATGGCAGAAACTCTTGGATGAGATATATAATTACTCAAAAGAGTTTGCTGTAAATATCCACACAGGAAAAATCAAGTGGATGAAGAATGCTTATTGTCCAAACTTTTACATAAGTTATAGGGATGACACGTAGAGTTTGTCCAACAGCACATATATCTTGGGCAGACACTGCATGGACAATGATTTGGTATCACAACTGAACATAGTAAATTAGGTTGTCCTTGGAAAATTGTGTGGTGCTTTTATAAAATTCTATTTTAAAAATACTCCTCCCTGAAACAAAGACTAGTCGTTTTTAAACAACAGCATTTTTCTAATGGGGGCAGGTAGGTGGCACAGTGGATGGAGAGCTGGGCCTGAAGTCAGGAATAAGTTCAATTCTTTCCTCGGACACTTACTAGCTGTGTGACCCTGGGCAAGTCATTTAACTCTGTTTGCCTCAGTTTCTTCATCTGTAAAATGACCTGGAGAAAAAAACGGCAAACCACCCTAGTACCTTTGCCATGAAAACCCTAAATGGGGTCATGAAGAGTCAGACATGACTGAAAAACAACTGAGTAAGGACTCAACAACAACAAATTCTTCTAATGATGTTATATGACTGTGAGCATCGCCTCTAAAGAATTTAAAGTTGAATGTTACTCAAAGGGCAAAGGAGAGGTGCATAGCGGGAATGAATCAATAACATACATCTATTTAAGATTTGTATTATGAAAGTTGGCCTAAGAAATATCAAGAAAATTGGAGGAAGGCCCTAAGTATCCTGGGTGGACCACTGTGGAGAATTTACAAGGAATGGATAACAGGTGCATAGGATAAGTCTTATTCGATAAGAGGATGGGATCTGTACCATTGGAAAAAATAACCAGATGGATGAGATCACAGATCCATCAATATATTTGTTAATAGTAATGATGTGGGAGGAAACAGATGTGCCACTTTTAAAAAGCTTCATAGACCATAACCTATACCTATAGACTCCTAGAAAAAAGGCATCTACACTCATCGACTCCACGCCCTCACCTCTCACTCACTTCATAGCCAGTTACAATCTAGGTTTTGATACCAGAAACTGATTATCTCTAAGGTTACCAATGCTTTCTTACTTGATAAGTCAAATGGCCTTTTAGTTCTTATCCTTCTTGATCTTTTGGAAGCATCTGATACAGCTGGCCATTTTCTGATCCTAGATATCCTCTCTGTCTTGAGTTTTCATGACATCACTTTCTTGGTTCTCCTTCTAGCTGTTCTTTCTTAATTAAATTTTTTTTTTTTGGCAGTTGGGGTTAAGCAACTTGCCCAGGGTCACACAGCTAGTAAGTGTCAGGTGTTTGGCCTGAGGCTGGATTTGAACTCAGATCCTCCTGACTTCAGGACCGGTGCTCTATCCACTGCACCACCTAGCTGCTCTCTTAGTTGTTCCTTCCTGGAAATCTCATTTGCTGAATCATTATCATCCCCCCTTTTATGCATGGGTACACTTTCAGGCTCCATCCTAGCCCCCTCTTCTCTTTTTTTTGGTTGTGTGTTTTGTGTTTTTTTTTTTTTTACAAGGCTATTGGGGTTAAGTCACTTGCCTAGGGTCACACAGCTAATAAGTGTCAAGTATTTGGTGTGAGACCGGATTTGAACTCAGGTCCTCCTGACTCCAGGGCTGGTACTCTATCTACTATGTCATCCAGATCCCTTCTTCTCTTTTTTTTTTAATTGCCACTCTAGTCTACTCTCTTTTCTTTTTCAAAAATTTAATATTTTATTTTTTTCCCAATCACATGTAAAAACAATTTAGCCTACTCTTTTTTCAGCAAAGTAATCTTCCTAAAGTACAGGTCTGGCTATGTCACTCCCCTCCCCATTCAATAAACTCCTTATTTTCTCTAGGATAAATATAAAATCCTGTTTGGCTCTTAAAACCCTTCATAACCTAAACTCTTTCTACCTTTCCAGTTTTCTTTTTCCCTCCACTTAATAGTATTTTATTTTTTCCAATTACATGTAAAGATAGTTTTCAACATTCACTTTTATAAAATTTTGAGTTCCAAACTTTTTTCTCTCTCCCTCCCCTCCCTCCTCCCAAGGTGGAAAGCAATCTGATATAGCTTATACATGTACAATCATGTTAAACACATTTCCACATTAGTCATGTTGTGAAAGAAGAACCAGAACAAAAAGGAAAAAAAGACACAAGAAAGAAAAAACAACAAAAAAGTGAAAGTCTCCATAGTTCTTTCTCTAGATATGGATAGCATTTTCCATCAACAGACTTTTGGAATTGCCTTAGATCATTGCTCTGCTGAGAAGAGCTACGTCTATCATAGTTAATCCTCACCTAATGTTGCTTTTACAGTGTACAATGTTCTCCTGGTTCTGCTCACTTCATCAGCATCAGTTCATGTAAGTCTTTCCAGGTTTTTCTGAAATCTGCCTGCTCATCATTTCTTATAGCACAATAGTATTCCATTACATCCATATATCACAACTTGTTCAGCCATTCCCCAATTGATGGGCATCCTCTCAATTTCCAATTCTTGGCCATCACAAAAAGAGCTGCTATAAATTTTTTTGTACATGTGGATCCTTTTTCCTTTTTGATGATCTCTTTGAGATACAGATCTAGTAGTGGTATTGCTGGATCAAAGGGCATGCACAGTTTTACAGCCCTTTAGGCATAGTTCCAAATTGCCCTCTAGAAGGGTTGGATCAGTTTGCAACTCCACCAACAATACATTAGATTTCCCATTTTCCCACATCACCTACATTTGTCATTTTCCCTTTCTGTCACATTAGCCAATCTGATAGGTGTGAGGTGGTACCTCAGAGTTGTTTTAATTTGCATTTCTCTAATCAAAAGCAATTTAGAGCATTTTCTCATATGGCTATAGACAGCTTTAATTTCTTCATCTGAAAACTGTTCATATCCTTTGAGCATTTGTCAATTGGGGAATGCCTTTCCAGTTTTCTTATATCTTTGTCTCCCTTTATGTACTCTATCATCCAGTGACACTGGCTTCCTCTTTTAAAACCCTCCATCTCCTGACACCATGAATTTTCACTAGCTTCATTCACCTCATGCTTAGAATTCTATTCTTCATCATCTTTATCTCCTGGCTTCCCTGACTCCCCTCAAGTCTCAGGTAAAATCCTACCTTCTGCAAGCAGTCTTTCCTGTCCTCATAAATACTTTTCCTTCTCTCTGAGATTTCTTTTCATCTACCCTGTACACACACACACACACACACACACACACACACACACACACACACACACACACACACACACAGACGTATATATATTTTGTAAGTATGTAGTTCAATTCCATATTGTTACTCCTATTAGATTGTGAAGTCCTTGATGGCAAGGACTATTTTTGACTTTCTTTGTGTCCCAGTACTTAACATTGTACTGGCATTTAGTAGGTGCTTAATAAATGCTTGGGGAAGCTGTGTGGTGAAGTGGATAGAGTGCCTAGCCTGGAGTCAGGAAGACTCAGCTTCCTGAGTTCAACTCTGGCCTTACACACTTACTAGCTGTGTGACTGTGGACAAGTTACTCAACCCCATTTGCCTCAGTTTCCTCATCTAGAGAAGGAAATGGCAAACCACTCTAGTATCTTTGCCAAGAAAACCCCAAATGGGGTCATGAAGAATCAAACATGACTGAACAATAACAAATAAATGCTTGTTGCCTTACCATTATTTTTAAACTCTTGGTGATCTCATTAAATCATCTCAATACAGATGATTCCCAAATATACATATCCACCATTATCTCTCTCCTGAGCTCTAATCCCACATTGCCAACTCTCTTTTAGACTGCTCTGCTTTTGTGAAAGCATCATAGGACTATCAAATGCAACCTGCCCAAAATGTAATTCATTACTTTTCTCCAAAACCTAACCCTTCCCTAACTTCTCTTTTTGTCTCAGGTATCACTATCCTTCAAGTCACCTACATTTGCGACCTTAGTCACCCTCAACCTTTCACCTCTTCTTCTCCATATCCAACTGTTGCCAAGTGTCATCTATTCTACCTCCATAATATCTCTTGCATCTTTTATCTTCTCACTACTCATAGGGCTGCCATCTTGGTTCAGATCCTCATCTCTTCTCACCTGGGTATTGAAATAGCCTTTTCATTGAGCTTCTTGTCTCTAGTTTTTGGCTGTGTGTGTGTGTGTGTGTGTGTGTGTGGTGGAGGTGCTGTGGAGATGAGTGCCACCATGTGGCACTTATATTACTCATCAATCTAACAAATTAGAATAATAAATCACTGATAAACTAATAAATAATAGCAATAATAGAATAAATAATATTTATTATATTATATATTATAACATAACATAATATGATTATATATTATAGCACAATTACATATTATAATTTATTATAACATAATATAAATAAACAATATAAACACTAACAAATAAATAAACTAATAAATTAGTATAATAAATCACCTAAAAAATTAGGAGACTAAAGCCCAGAGAAATTAAGTGGCTTACCTAATAATAACAATAGCTAGCATTTATATAACAATTACTATGTGCCAGCCACTGTGCTAAGTACTTTATAAATACCATCTCATTCTATCCTCATAACAACCCTGGGAAGTAGGTGCTGTTATTATCTCCATTTTTATAGAGGAAATTGAGGCAATCAGAGTTTAAATGATTTGCTCAAAGTCATACAGCAAGTAAGCATTTGAAATCACATTTGAACTCAGGTCTTCTTGACTTCAGGCCACTGTGCCACTGAGCTGCTTCCAATGTTGGCCTAAGGTGGAGCAGATAGTAAACGGCAGAGCAGGAATTGGAACTTAGGGTCTCTGACTACACTGTGATGATTTTTATGGCAGATGACTTCAATCACTTGCATCACAAATGGCATCTCTTTTCCCAGAATAATCCTCTTCCTCCTACCCTTTCTGACTTGGGTTTGGGTTACATAGGCCTTCTGGCTAAAGTTCATTTGCCAAAGCTCCAAATCAAGCATTATTCTTAGTCAATCATAAAGTCTCTATTTTTATGCTCAAATCATACTTTCCCACATAACCATATCCATCTAAGTGAGAGGTATGTCTTTTCTCTATGGGAGAGTATCCCTAACCTGTAAAGCGACATTTTAGGAACAGATGGTATAGGATCAAAAAAGTATAGAAACACTACCCCAGAGATTGCAAAGATCCGCTTTTCTATCATAGGAGTTGATAAGATAAGCTGGAAGTTACCAGTGTTAGTCTAAAAGCCAGGATTTAGGGTAAGGAGAAGTCTGCTTGCCTTTTAAAATGATCAGGATTAGCTCACTGGGGCTATAGACTTTATGTCTATGTTGATTTCTTTTGCTTTTTTGTATCTGTTTCATTCAGCGAAGACTCCAAAAACTGGATCTAATTTGGATTCTGTATCTAATCACTTTCCTTCTTCTAACTTTGGGGTAGGGTAGGGGGAAGAGTGCTTATTGTATATTCTGTCTGCCATTCCACAGCTGCCTACCATTCAAGCTCACTGTCATAGATTTCCTGTTAACATTAAAATAATAAATGTTGACTTTATTGTAGTTTCTGGATCTGACTATTTCCCTGTGCTGGACAAAGATTAGGTATGAACTCCTTATGGGTTTGATGTGGTACAGTTGAGGATAGCCTTACAGGTAGGCAGAGGTTTTAGGAATAGTTACAAAGAATTACTCTTGCTCTCCAGTGCAACAGCATAAGGATTGAGTAATTCTCAAGCTACTGTCTCTTTCCCAGTATCGTGTGGGAAGGGATCTCTGCCCGTCATGATGCTCATACCTTTTTGGCATATAAGAATAGAGTCACTCCAGTCTTACACTTCTCAAATTCTTGTTTTCCATGGCAGGGATTATGCAGTTCAGGTTAGTCTGAGACATACTATGCCTTTTATTCATACACACCAGCACAGAATCTGAGGCCCTGGCTGAATGGGCCAAGAGAGCTGCAATTCTTATTGTCTCAGCAAATCCATAGAGCTACGGGATATTTGTTCTAGAATGGGCCTTAGAAATCTTCATCTAATCCTTTGTTTTAACAAAGATGAGAAAACTGAGTCTTAGAGGGCTTACAAATTGCCTGAGGTTATATTACAAATTAGTGGCAGAGCTAGAATTGGAACCCAGATCTTCTGACTCCAACACCTTTTTTCCCCTCCAAAATCTAATGCTTTCTCCTGCCCTGCCCCCCTCTGATAGGATGTAACTTGTGGCCACTCCCCTAGTAGCATGGAAATAGAATGTAGGAATTTAAATCTAGTGGTAAAGAAAATACATAAATGGAGATAGACTTTCTTTAATTAATTATTTTTTTTAGGCAACTGGGGTTAAGTGACTTGCCCAGGTCACACAGCTAGTAAGTGTCTGAGGCCAAATTTGAACTCAGGTTCTCCTGACTCCAGGGCTAGTACTCTATCCAGTGAGGCACCTAGCTGCCACTTCAATTTATTTTCAGTTCTGAATTCTCTCCCATCTCTTCTCTTTCCCCAACCATTGAGAAGGCACAGAAAACAAAAACCATGACAAATATGTGGTACAAATTCCCACATTAATCATGTGGGGGAAAGAAAGAAAGAAAAAGAAAGAGAAGAAAATATACTTCAGTCTGCACTATGAGTTCATTATTCTCTATTTGGAAGTTGATAGCATGTTTTAGCATATATATGTGTGTGTATGTATATATATATATACATACATACACACACACACATATATGTAGGAGTTCATGACAAGAAAACTGAGAGGAAGTATGGTATAATAGCTAGAGATAGGATTTGGACAATGGTCTGGGTTCAGGTCCTGTCTCTGAGACATAGTGACTGTGTGATGCTGGTCAAGTGCCCTAAGCAACTTGCAGAGAAGGTGCCATTCTGCATTGGTAGAGGGATTTTTTTTTACCTAGGAAGCACAATGGATAAATTGAGGGCTCAAGAGTCAGGAAGACCTGAGATTAAAGTCAGCCTCAGACACTTACTAGGTGTGTGATCCTGGGCGGCTTAACTGTAGCAGTTTCCTCATCTGCAAAATGGGCATGATAGCATCTTCTCACAATTGTTTTGAGGACCAAATGAGATAATATTTGGGGAGTACTTTGCAAAATTTAAATTGCTATGTAAATACCATTATTATTATTATTTTTATTCCAATGAGTTTGCCCGGGTAACCTAAAATTATGTGATTCAGAGCTTCTTAACTTTAGAAAAGAGATTCTAATAAATAACAAGACTATGTCTAGGGGGCATTGCGCCTGGATTTTACTTTTAACAACCTGTACCTATATAT
Source organism: Phascolarctos cinereus (assembly GCF_003287225.1). NCBI lineage: Eukaryota > Metazoa > Chordata > Mammalia > Diprotodontia > Phascolarctidae > Phascolarctos > Phascolarctos cinereus. The sequence goes on from NW_027555847.1 coordinate 361,238,344, forward strand.
AGTAAGGCAGCTGAACTATATTAAATGATTTTGTTCTTTGCAAACTGTCACAGAGATCATGTGCTTCCATCTTACGTTTGAGTCTGACCTTTCTTCAAGGTTCAGAGAAAATTCCAGAGATGCACAGTTTTTCTCAGCTGGCAAGATTTGTACAAGTCACAACTCAGGCAGACTTAGTACAGAGACAGCTTCCATACCCCACTGAAAGAGCTTTAAGATCTATCTGTGGTATTAAGAGCAATTCTGTATTCTTTTTGCCCCAGGGAATCCCAGCATTGCCTCTGTGACTGGCACACTTCAACACATTTCAAGATGTAACCTTTATTTTCTCAGGAAAACTGGCTTCCTGAAGATCAAAAATGAAACCAAAGGAAAACTTGCAAGGCCGACCTATCCCACTGAGTGGTAATATGAACACCACTCATAAAGCACTGTGCTAGCTGGTCTAACACATGAAACTTGTTTGATCTCGTTTCTGTGAGATGGCCTTTACTTCATAGGTAAGTGATTGCCGCTACATTTTGGAGTGAGCTGTCTCTCATTAGCAATGCTCATGGGTTTTTAGCAATTTGTGTTTCCTACTGCTTCTATATGATATAACAGCCTATGAATAAGTAGGAGCCACAGACTTTTCAAATCTCTCACTTTGTGTTCCTACACACTTCTTCCCCTTCTCCGTCCCCAACCAGATCGTTTTTGAATTTGTCCTTCCTGTTTCTAACTTTCAAAATCTCCAGGTCAGTTCTAGTAATGCTCCCCAAATTTGGAGCATACATTTAAAAATCAGAACCAGAGACTACTAGAGCTAGTAAAGGACTTTAGAGATCACTTTTTTTGAGGAGGGGGAGAGGGAGGAAGCATGTTTCAGAACTGTGATTTCCATGTTGAAAGGAACTCCCAGTGAGGAAACTTGCCCAGGTATACATGTTTTGCAACACGTGGTCATAGAGAGCTGCTAGGGCACTGAGAGATTAAATAATTTACCCTGGGTTACATAGCCAGTAAATGTTAGAGACCTAAGGTCTTCATTTCTCCAAGGTCAGTTTATACATAATGCCTCTCCACCTCTTTCTACAAGGGAAGAAAATGAGACTCAGAAGAGGAATTTGTTAGTGCCAAATCTATGACTAAAGTCCAGGTCTGCCGACTCTTAGCCTAGAATTCCATCCTGTATCCCACACTCCCTCCCTAACTGAGGAAGGTGATGCTCTTTAAGACTAGCAGAGAGAGGTTAGGCTGTACATAGAAGGTAGTTAGACGTATCTGCTTTGGGTCTTCATGAGCTTGTTTTGATCAAAACAGTCAATTAACTGATGAAATATTGAGTGATAGCTTACTATGGTGCTTTCATTGTGGGATAAGCTATTAAGTCAATTTTATTAATTATTAAATGGTTTTATTAATTATGTTGTTCTATTAATTAATATGTTAATTATAAAAAAGTTAATTTAAAATAAATTAGATATTAAATCAATAAACATGTATTAAGCCCCTACTATGTGCCAGGCCCTGCACTAAGCTATGCGGCTGCAAAGACATGAGACAGTCCATGCCCTCAAGTAGTTTACAATCTAATGTGATAGGGATGAACCTGGGCTTTTGAAACCTATACCAGCAAGGTGTAAATTACAGCAAGTCTGATCCATCTGGAAAGACTGAACATAGGCCTGAGGATGAATTGTGTATTGAACAACCTGCCTACCTAAGTTTGGAGAGGGTCATCATCTGGTCAGCTTCAGGGTGAGGAATTTTTTTTTTTTTAAAAAGCTACAAGAGCTCTCAAAGGCCATAAAGGTATAGAGGGTTTGCCATCTGAATCAGCCAGTAAACAACCCTCGATTAAGTACCTGCTATGTGCTCTACTAAGAGCCTTGGATACAAAAAAAGGCAAAAACCAGTTCTGACCTCAAGGAGAGTCATTCTAATAGGACAGACAACTAGGTACAAAGAAGATAAATGCAGAATAGATGAAAGTAATCTGAAAGGGGGCCCTTTAGCAGCTGGGAGGCCTGAGAAAGGCCTCTGTGGAATGAGTACCCACCTCTATCAAACTGCAGATCTTTGATGTGGTGTTTATATGTGACTAGGTGCCTATTTCTGAGATGTCCACTATATGACTTAGTCCCCTCTTCCTCAGGCCATCTCAGATAGCATTTAACATTGCTGAAGTCAGTGAGGCCTAGTCCTCAGTGCTGCTAGCCATTCAGGAAATCCTACACTTACCAATCTTTCCTTACAGCTCTGGGTTCCCAGGGCTGGTGGGCTGCAGAGTTTATCAACTTTCTGTTTTGCTTTAAAGTAATTGACAGGTCAGTATGGAAAATGTTTCAGAGAGCTGCACTTAGGAAAGAAATAACTATACAGTACCTTTCCCCCAAGGAACTCAAAGCATTTCAGGTATCATGTCGTTAATCTTGGTAATAGCCTTGGGGACCAGGCAGGAGATAGCAATTGCCAGTCATCCCACTGTGTTTTATCAAAGGGAGAACTCAAACAAAGGGAAGGAACCATGCTACAGAGTGGGTGAACAAGGTGCTGGAGAGAGTGGGGATTGTTGGAGTGCTTTCTACCTTAGACTTCATTCTACCTGCTAAGTCAGGATAACTGACATTTCCTGTGGAATCTGTGGTCTGAGCAAGTCCAGGCCTTGTCTTTCCAAGGGGAGAAAGTGAAGTTTTCAGTAGATACTCTCCTTTTATCATCCTACAGAGGCCCTTACATTTTCCTTGCTCTCTGAATGTGCTCCCAAGAGCCAATAGGTCCAAATGAAAAAGCACATATAAGGCACTTTACGAAATTTAAGTGCTATGATAATCACAAATAATACAATTAATACAACTTCTTTTCCTCCTCCTCCTCCTCCTCCTCCTCCTCTTCCTCCCAAATGATCTATTCTCAGTGTCTTCTATTGGGTGAGCCCTGAGACAGTATTTCTCACAGGAACTATCTTCTAGTTTACCATCGTAGAGAAACATCCTGGACTGTTCTGGTCTGCAAAGATAGAAGAAAGCCATTTAGCTTGCCTGCTGCTGGGGTGCAGAAAGGCTGTCTCCAGGGCAAACTGTCATCTCACTGAGGCCTATTTTTCTCCCACTCTCCTGTTCTTGATTCCTTGATAACTTTCTCAGTTTTAGATAACTGTTAGGAATTCCTGCCGGGGGCCATCTCCAGTTGTCCTGATCTATATCTTGCCACTGGACCCAGATGGCTCCATAGGAGAAAGTGAGGCTGGTAACCTTGCACAGCCCTTCCCTGCTTAAATCCAATTCACTTGCAAGTCATGGCAACACCTTCCTGAGGTCATCATCCTCTCCAGTCCTCTTGGGGAATGAAGGACAAACAACAACAACAACAACAACAATGAATTCCTCCCTCTTACGTAGACCCTGGGATTTGGTTATCTTGTGAATTCTGAATTAAATCAGTGGATTGGCTGGGCCAGTTTACTTCCCTAGATCACAACTTGGACCTTGCCCTCCTTCCCCTAGGGGCATTCTTTCCCTTAATTTCTTTTAACTTTAGGCATAGCTGGGTACTATCTCCTACTCTTCAGAGTGGAGGTTAAAAGTGGACCCCTTCTAACGGGCACCACAGATCACAGGGGCCAGTTAGGTGAGAGTTGGGCCTAACTTTGCTGCCCCCTAAGTGAGGTAGCACATGATGCAGCATTGCCTGCCTGTAGGTGCATAATCAATTCTCTGCGATGGTCGTGTAGGGATGTGTGTGGGGATTGTTTCTGCTACAGTTCTTTCTCAAGACTCCTCTTCAGCCTCCAGATGGTATCCAGATTTACCAAGCATTCACTTTAGCCTGGATCCCAAGACCCAGTCATAGTTCTCCTCTTTTGCAATTTCCATTTAAAAATAAGGAAACACATGAATCAAAATTGTTTTTTCTTCCTTTGTGTTTGATTAGAACATAAATTCTTTGAAGGCAGGGACTTTTTTTTTTCCTTGCTTGTTTCTGCATCCCCAGTACTTAGCCCAAGCCTGGCACTTGGCAAATGTTTAATAAATGTTTGTTGACTGACTGATGCAGGTATGGGTAACAACAACCACAGCTAACATTTAAATAGTGCTTTAAGTTTTGCAAAGTGTTCAGCCAATATGAATTTTTTTAAAAAACTACTTTCTTGTAGGTTGTTTTACTTTAACTCAAAGTCTGGGAAACCACACATATGCCTGAATAAATATTGTCTGATGATGCTGATAATCAGTCTCCCACACCCTTTTTTGTTACTGGTAGAAGAGAAAATGCAAAGAATATGCATTCCAAGCAAGCCAAAATGTAATAGTAGACAAATAAGCTAATTTTTAAAAATAAGGTAGCCAGTTATCAAAATACAGCTGTTTTGAAGAAACTAGAAATTGATCCTCCTACAGGATGGCCTCTTTCCTTAAACAAAGGGTTTAAACACATTTTTGGAATGACCCAAAATGATACAATTTTGATAAGCGCAATTTAGCTTCTTTCCTCAGGAGCCTAAACAGTCCTATGCACATTAAACTTCCATTTAGTCGCAATCCAAAAATATCAGTAAGTTCAAATAACCAGGATTTTTATAGACCTATAAAATGCTAGTTTTCAGAAGCAACTTTATTTTTTCATGAACACCCTCATAGCCTACAAAATCTTGAAATGGCTTTTCAGAAGATTTTTAAAGAACTCTGCAATTATGCTCAGTTTTAGTGCTCAGTATATTTTGGTATTCTAATTAGATGTTATTGTTTGTCCTTCATTCTCAAAAAGGACCATGACATCAGGAAGGTGCTGCCATGACTTGCAAGTGAATTGGATTTAAGTGAGGGAGAGCTGTGCAAGGTCACCAGCCTTGCTTTCTCCTCCAGAGCCATCTGGGTCCATTGGCAAGATATAGATCAGAATGACTGGAAATGGCCCTGCTCTGATTATTTGACAGTCACCTGGAGGGCAGTGGAAAGAGACTGAACTAAGAAACCACAGACCTCTTGTTGACCTTAAATAGGTTACCTAACCTCTCCAAGCCTCAGTTTTCTTATCTGCAAAGTGGTAATAATCCACTTTCCTTACACAATTAAGAAGGTAGTTATGCAGATTGAAATATGAGACAAATGTGTAAACCTTTCAAGAAGTAAAATACTTTAAACTATGGTGGATCTGTGATCTCATTAATGTGGCCCCCTTGCTGTTCTTTAGACAGGATAATCTAACCCCTAGCTCCTTGCATTTCCCCTGGTTGTCTCCCGTTACTGGATGTCTTTCCCTTCTTGTCTCTGCCTCCAGGCTCCCCTGATATCCTTCAAGTCTTAGTTAAAGTCCAGTCTTCTGCAAGAAGGCTTTGCTAATCCTCCTTAATCTTAGCTCCTTCCTTCTGAGATTAAATTCAATTTATCCTGTTTATATCTTGTTTGTACATTGCTATTTGCATGTTGTCTCTCCCATTAGACTGGGAACTTCTTGAGAACAGGGACTGCTCCCCCCCATATCCCCATCACTTAGCATAGTGCCTGGCACATAGTAGGTACTTAATAAATGCATGTTGATTTGACTTGAGTTGGGTATTCTCTCTACTAGAACATATTGTGATTTATTTCCTCCTTATAGTGTGTACCTTCGTTCATATTCTCTCATATCTAACATGTAGAAGGTCTTGTTAGTGGTTTTACATGCCATGGGTATGTGCATAGTGTGGCAGTCAGGCTGTCCATCCTTTGCTCTTGTTATATAACTGGCCCACATCCTTTTCCTGATCATATATTTCTTGGATATGACTCTTATGCTCCTTCCTCTAGCTAGTCCATTTCCACTCATGATAATGATAACAATGATACTAATAATAATGTTAGCTGAAATTTATATAGCATTTTAAGGTTTGTAAAGTACTTATTATTTTTATTCTCTGTATCTCGCCATTGTCCTTTGGTTCACCCATTACTTGGATTCTTCAGACCAGTGTTTCAAAATTTGCAACAATACAACATGAAAATTATAGGCCTGACACAGATGAAAAGTATTACCTTTATGGTTAATTCTATAAAATTAGTAATTATCACAACCAAAATATTCAATAAACAAAACACTTTTTCTGAATTATTCTGAGTATTAATTCACTCCCTAGCTCACTACCCTGTGATGTAGTTGGTAGCAGGTGACCCATAGTTGGAAATTAAACCTCTAATTCTTAACTGGTTTTTGAACTTTGTTTGCTAGAATTGAGCATCTCATTAATAGGAGAGAACAACCCCTAAACAATACTTGGAAATATTAAAGGTAAGAGTTAACTGTCTACACATTAGCTTTTCTAATTTGATAGGTGATTAACTACCATCATCATTATCAACAGCACTGTTTTATAGGTTTTTAATGTTATAATTTTATACATAATGATGACATAAAAATAATACATAGCATTAAGTAACAGTAATATAACAGCTTCTTGTTCTTGGATCCTCTTTCCAAAGAGACCAGTTTGTATCCAAACCTATCTGGGAAACAGAACTGAGAAGTTCTGCAAGAGGAATTTAGATTCCAAGAAAAACCTAATGAGTCCTAATTCCTTTTCAGCAATTTTGAGTGATGAGTGATATAATTCTATCATTCATTACAAATGAATTGGCCAAAATATTTCACTCAAAAGAAATATGAATGAAGATAGAATATGCCGACTTCGAAGAAGCTCAGTTTCAGGTGACCCGGTGCATGATGCAAACTTTCACCCTTTGCCTGTACTCCTTGAGCAAAAAAGAACATTGAGATAAAAGGGGAGAAAAGCAAACAGTAACTCTTCAATTTGGGGAAAAGAAAATATTCTGGATCTCCAGTCATCAAAATTTGACAACAGGAAGGAAGATTATTAACCCTCCCCCTTTCTCCCATAAGAATAGGAAACACCACCACCACCACCACCACCACCACCACCACCACGTCCTCCTCCTCCTCCCCTCTCTCGTCCTCTTCCATCTACTCTTCCATCTTTCCCACCTCCACCTCAGACTGATCAAGCCACCCCAATACAAAATACTGACACCCGCCTTCTCTCCCTTAGATTTCTTTCCTTTCTTTTCCCTCCTGTTCCCCAACAGAGCAATGGAGGGAGAGACTTGGACTCAGCCCGGAACGCTTTAGTCAAGTCAATCTGTCACCTAGGACAGGCCCTGGGAAAGACGCTTGCAGTCTCTCAGTAACCGGGACACCTTTCCTATTCCAGCCTTCTCCTCCAGGCCCCTCCCCTCCCCCAATTCCCTGGTCCGCTTTGAGTTTGCATTTCCCATCTCAGGTCTAGGCTGCCCCCTGGGGTGGGGTGCGATCTAGCCCCTAATTCGGGTCTCTTTTCTCTTCCCCGCTGCCTACTTTCCTAAGCCCGGCTCCGCTTCTGACCCGCAGAGCCCCGAGAGCGCCCCGGGCAGGTGGTGCAAACACCCCTGCTCTCCCGCGCCCCCTGCCGGAGGGAGGGGAGGAAAAGGAGGAGAAGAAAAAAGAGGAGGAGAAAAGAGGAGGCTGCAAGGAGGGAGAGAGAGAAGAGCAAGAGCCTGGGCGCCGAGGGGGAACTACCCGAGAGTTTGCCCGATGGTGCTGCCGCTACTGCCGCCGCCGCTGCCGCCTCCTCCACCAAGCGGGAGAGGAGGGGCGAAGAGACAGCTAGGCAGAAGCCTGGGTCCCCTGCTTCTCCTTCTGGCACTGGGACACACCTGGACCTACAGAGAGGAGTTTGAGGACAGCGACAGGTGAGCCCTGCCCTTGCCCCCTATGCTGGGACTGCTGAAGCCCCAGGGCTGGCACAGACAGCAAAAGCTGGCTGCGCTTCTACTGCCGGAGGCGGTCGGCGCAGTGCTCGGCGCCGGACCGGCTCCCAGACGGTCCCAGCCTGAACTCCCTTGATGTTGTGGGTGCGGACCGTGCGCCCAGCACCCCGATTTGGAGGGTGCTCCACTCCAGTATCTGTATTCCCTCCGCGCTCGGAGCGGGAGGAGCGGGCTTCGTACCCACTGAAATCCCATTTGCGCTCCTGTCAGCGCGCTGGTTCATAGGACCAAAGATTTAGATCTGGAAAGGACCTTAGAGCCCCTCAAGTTCAGCCTTCCTCATTTGACAGATAAAGGACTTGCCCAGGGTCACACAGCAAATAGGTAGCAGAGCCTCCATTCAGACCCGGTCCTCCGATTACGAATCCAGAGCTCTTTCCACAGCTTCTCTTCCTGACAGTGCTAGAAGAGCCTACGGTTTCTTCATTCGTAAAACTAGAGGATCGGATTGGGTTACCTCTAAGGTCCCTTCCAATTCGAAATCCTGTGAACTGCAGCCCCTTAGGTATAGGGGATCCTCCCAGCCTGGCCTCACTCCTCGGTACATTGAGGTTCCCTGAGCATCTCCAGACCCAGACTAAAGCAGGGTGTTCTTTCCAACTTTCTTGCAGAGAAGTCTGTTCAGAGAACAAGATAGCGACCACCAAGTATCCTTGTCTAAAATCTACCGGCGAGCTCACCACATGTTTTAGGTAAGACAACGCTTACAGGAGACTTTTACAGATTAAAGCGAGTGAGGGTGCTGAGGGGGGAAGGAGGACCAGGTGAAGCGGAATTGGGGGTGGGAATGCAAAGGAAGAGATTCGGGATCTCGTGGTTGTTTTGTGGGTCGCTTGGTATAAGCTGGAGGTCGATCGCGACTGCTCTGTGAGTAGTTTCCTGTTGTGTTTATCTGCGGTGCCTGGTTGGGGGCCAGAGTCAAGCTGCAGATTGGACTGCTGGGGCTAGCGCCTAAGAAGATCCCGAGAGTGTTTATCGCTATCCCGCATATTTGTGTGTGGTAGAGGTGGGGGCCCGAGCCGGGGAAGAAGCAGGATAAGGTTGAAAGTTTATGAAGTAAAGTTGATTTGGGCTTTGAATGTAAACACTGGGGCACGGGGAAGATGAATGGCTGCCTGAGCATTTGCTGTTTTGTTTTGAAAATCCAAAGTCAACAAAGGGAAAACACTAGGCACTTGGCTGTCCCTTGACCCTCTCCCCCGCTGGGACAGCCTCGCTCACTGTCTCTGCCTCTGCAGACAAGGTGATGGGGTGGGAAGGAGTGTGTGTGTTGGGGGCTGGGGAGCAACAGGACTGTCGGCTGCTATGTGTGTTGGATGAATCTGGAAAACTTCAGGATCGTTGAAACAGCAAGAGGAGAAGCAGTTCATTGACTAGAAAGGTTGAGGGGAGGGATTGTCTCTGTTTAGGGTCTTGGAAATAGAGCTGAGTCTGCAAAAGCAAGACTTAGCAGGGTCTCTGTGATTACACTTTCTAGCTAGGAGGCATTTGATTGTCCTGGACCAATGGAATGCTCTCTTATGTGACCCTGGAGCTGCTGTTAATGGAAGAGAAAGAAAATTACTTTGACTTAGAGAGTCTAGCCTAATTCAGCATTCTCGTGGAAAAATCAGAGGTCTTGATGAGCAGCAGATTGCAGTGAAATCTGCCACATGCCCTCTGGAGAATCTGAGAATCTGCATGCCAGGCTCCAGCCTTTTGGGCATGAAAGATACTGCTTCCTCCCTCCCCTTCATCAGAAGATTAGCCCCACGGGTGCTTTTATTGAGGGAGAGAGGAGAAAGACAAGTGGCCACGAAGGAAGATCTCTTTTCACGATAAGACCAAATAAGGATCATCAAACATTTACTGAGTGCCTAGTATACTAAATTAATACAGAACTGTATTTGGTGTTGGGATTAGAGAGTAAGAAATATGAGATACAGCCCCTGCCCTTGAGGAGCTTAGAGTCTAATAGGAAAGACAGAATACATGGATGAAAAGAAACGAGGAGGCAAAGTAGCAGAACACTAAAAGGATGTGGAAGGTGGGGGTTTTTAAATCCCCCAAATCTGAAGCATATGGAATGGTAACAACTTAGAAGTTACAGGCTATGTGTCTATCTTCTCTTACCTGTCCTTTGATTCTCAATGAGGTTCTTGTTTTGTTTTGTTTTTGGTTAATAGTTTTGAACATTAGTCATTTCCAGATACTGCTTCCTCCTCACAATTGAACCCTTCTTTGTATCAAAGAAAAACAGCTAAACAGAAACAACTGACAGAGACTCTGCTGACTATATGTTCAATGTTTTGTGCTCTTGGTCCCTCCACCTCTCTGCTAAGAAAAGGGAAGTATATTCCACTGTGTTTCCAGTTCTGCAGTACCATTTTTGGCTTTTCAGTTAGAGTACAAATCTTTTCATTTACATTGTAATAGTTATTTTGTTTATCCATTTTCTGATTCTACTTTTTTCACTCTGCATAATCATACACCTCTTCCCATGTTGGTGAATTCTTTATATTCATAATTTGTAACTGTTATTCTTTGTTTTTGATGAAAATGCAAAGAATTTACTAATTCAGTTCAATTTAAGAAATATTTATTAAGTGCTTGCTAGGTATAAGGCACTTTGTTAGGCACTGGGGATAAAAAGATAACAAAACAGTTCCTGCCCTTGAGGAGCCTATATTCTAATAACACAATCATGACAAAATGATAATACATTTGTAAAATGCTTCTTGCTTTTAAATAATCTTACACATAATTTTTGGGGCTCATTTTCTCCTCCACACAGCCCTGTCAGAGAGGGAAGGAAGGTATTGTCTCTACTTGATAGACAATGAGGGATCTGAGGCGATAATGATTGTGTTAATTTGTCCAGAATCAAACAGTTAGTGGCAGAGAAGGTCGTAGCAATGACTCCCAGCACTAGGTTCTTTTCATTGGCCAATGTTGATGCTCATGAAATTGAACTTTATTAAAGATATTCTTTTTTAAAAACAAATCTATGGAGAAAGAACATTTCCCTACTGCCGCTCCAGTAAAGACTGTTTTGATGACATGTGACTTGGTATATATAGTTTGCTTCTCTTTAGAGACTCTGGATGTTGGGTTCTACAGAAATTCATAATAGAAAAAATGTGTCATATTTTAAAAGCCACTGTGGTTTATTGCTATTATGAATTGATTTCCTTTATTAAACTGACATATAAGAGGAGAGGCAGTGAGGGGTAGTAGAAAGTGCTGCACTTGGGGAGTCATGCAATCAGGGTGAAATTTCATCTCTTGCATTTCTTAGCTGTATGACCACTGAGGAATCACTTGACTTATCTGAACATTGGTGAAATGCAAATGACAATGCCTGTAGTACTTATCTTACGGGGTCATTGTGAGGTTCAGATGTATGTAAAACATTACATAAATGGCAGCTATGATTTCATATCCTCCTTTCAAGAAAGTGTTTGGAAGCTTGTATTTTCCTTTACGTGGGGATTTCAACAAATGTAAGTTTTATTCTTATTTTTTTTTAAAAGAAAAGGCAGCTTAATTAATTGATCAATTGGTAGGCATGTATTTATGAATCACTTCATTAACTATCAATCTAAAAAACCCTTTAGAAGGTATGGCAACTTAATATATTTTTTTAAAGAGTAAAGACAAATGGAAGATATAGAGGGGGAGTTCTGGTTTGAGAATATCGTCTGGATTACCTCAAAGTAATAGGGGTCTTTGTGGATACGCTTAAGATTTTCTACTTAGTATGCACCATTTTTCTTTATTGAGGATGAGGGCATCCCTGTATTTGTTTCATGGCTATGCTGTAATTTATTCCCCCCCTCCTCATTTCCCAACCTCTTTGATTCTAAAGCAATGGTTTTTAACGTAGAGTGCATGAACTTGTTTTCACAAAACATTTTGATAACTATGTTTCTTTTGTAATTCAGCATATTTTATTTTATGCATTTAAGTACATGATTCAGAGAAGAGGTCCACAGCAGCCTTTACTAGATTGCCAAAGGGTCCATTATACAAAAAAACAAACTAATAATTCCTGCCTTAGAGGTAGATGTTCAAATTTGATTTCAACTGAAGGTGTCTAAAATGAAATGCTTTTTTAAAGCATTTAGTCAAATAGGTGGTACAATTGCAAGTGCTGGATTTGGGCTTGTCTCAGATACTTACTAGCTGTGTGATCCAGGACAAATCACAATTTCTGTCTCAGTTTTTTCATCTGTAAAATGGGAATAACTATAGTATTTACTTCACAGGGTTGTTGTGAGGATTAAATGAGATAATGTGTGAAATGCTTTGCAAACTTCAAAGTGCTAGATAAAAGGACTTGGCTTGGGTTTGTGGACAGTGTCTTTATATTGGTCCTACAGAGCAGGGGTGTACATAGGGTACAATTCAAAGTATTTTGAAAGGGTCTCAGCAGAGTCTAGAGACCCATGAAAATTAAAAACAAATATTAGTACCACATTAGGCTAAGAGGCAAGATTCAATGATACTAACCACTTCAATCCCTAAATTCTGCTTAAGGCAGTTTTAAGTAACGAGCAGCGCCATTGTGCAGAGAGAACCTTACTATCTTCTCAGAGATATTTTGGGAAAGAGTTTTGAAGGCAAGTGAGAGAATTTTGTACAAGTCCTTTCCATATCTCAGTTTCCTCATCTGTAAAATGAGGAAGTTAGAGTAGATGCCTCAGGTCCCTTCCAATGTTAAACATCCTGTGAATCTTTTGAAGTCGTTTTGAGCTTGGAGGAGAAAGTACCTTAGGATAAAATTTTACTTCTTGTTACAGAGAATAGGTTAAAGACTAGTGAGTGTGTGGACCAGAGTTTTAGGTCATTGTTTCCTGGCCACACGTCCGTGACAAATGTTTACCAGTCCACAAAACTTTTACTACCAAGAGTCCTTGCTTTTTTAAAGCCTGTAAATTGGCTTCTTTTTCTTCCTTTCCTTCTCCCCATATCCTACTCCTCCAAATCCTGAATCCTTTCCCGCCCCCGTCCCACTCCCAGTTCCTGGTTCTGCCTCCATAAGCTTGCAAAAACTGCTTGGTGGATGGTCACACAGTAGAGTTATAGTAAAGTTCATTGTTGTTGTTCAGTCATTCAGTCATGTCTGACTTCGTGACCCCATTTGGGGTTTCCTTGGCAAAGGTATTGCAGCGGTTTGCCATTTCCTTACAGATTGAGAAACTGAGGCAAACAACATTAAGTGACTTGCCCAGGGTCACACAGCTAGTAAATGTCAAGTGTCTGAGGTCACATTTGAACTCAGGTCCTCCTGAGTCCAAGGCCAGAGCTCTATCCACTGCGCCACCTAGCTGCCCTCAAATCTCATGCTTTCTTCACTGAACAATTCACACCTCTTGTAAAAATAGCTGAGTTTGCATTCTAGAACTTGCTGTTCTAGAATGAACATATAATCTATCTAAATAGTTATTTCCTGTGTTGTGGACTCCTATTTTCCACTTTCCCTCTGAGCAGCAGTCCTCATGGGACTGTATGTACATTTTATTTTTCTGGACTAGTATTTAAGCTCCTTGAGGGCAGAGCTTGTCCTGTGCCTTCTAATTATTCTTTATTGCTGTAGTACCTCCCACAGTGCTTTGTAGACAGCTCAATAAATATTTGTTGAACAAATGAGTAAACCAGATTAAACAAATATATAATTCTCAAATTGGCAAACAAGATTGGGATCTGACATGGTTGTATAATACATTATTGGCTTGGCATATAGCAATGTTTCTTAACCTGGGGTGCATGAAATTTTTTCTTTTTTAATATGTTGATAAGTGCATTTTGATATAATTGATTTTCTTTGTATTCCTATGTATTTTATTTTATGCACTTAAAAATGTTATTCTGAGAAGGGGTATGTAAGCTTCAACTGGCTAAGGGATGTATAATTCACAAAAAGAGTAAGATCTCTTGGCGTATAGTCTATGTAGGCTCTGAACTTACGACAGCCAGAACAAGCACATGTCTGTACTCTGACATTACTTACTTTGTGGCTGGTAGAGGCTTTCCTAGAACTTTATTTTTCTGTTTCTCTACTTTTGTAGCCTACATCAAAGGCTTTATGTGGATCTTTTCCCTTTTTCTTTTTTTATGTTAAAATGAATTTGCTATTATTATTATTTTCTAAGCTAAACTGGTCCTTTCAATCTGCTTTTGATGCTTTTAACTAAATGACCTACTGGGACGTCAAGTTCCAGGTAAACATCTTTATGAGAAAATCACATAAATCCTATATTTTCATGGGATTTGGGAGCCCAGTTTTCTTTTCTCTTTCCATTGAACGCCCTATGTTAAATGTTTAAGTGATTCTCTAGTAGCATAATTAAAAATATACCTGCTTACAAGAATAAAATGTGCTAATAAAGCAACCTCTCATTCATTGGATACTAACCTTTTGTTGTTCAGTTGTTTCAGTCTGACTCTCTTGTGACCCCATTTTTGGGTTTTCTTGGCAAAAATGTTGGCGTGGTTTGCCACTTCCTTCTCCAGATCATTTTACAGATGAAGAAAGTGAGGCAAACAGGGTTAAGTGCCTTGCCCAGAGTCACACAGCTAAGAAGTATCTGAGGCTGGATTTGAACTCAGGTCTTCCTGACTTCAGGCCTGGTGCTTTAACCACCTTACCTTTTATCATTTTGGGCAAAGAGGTCTTTTGGCATCCCTATGTTTTATTCTATAGATGGTGGTTAACTCTACTAGGCTCCAACCTGTCATCCTTGTACTAATATTAGAGAGGCATAGGATGATGCTTGACTAAGATGCATTTGGTGCATCAGAATTAGTGATGGGTCTAGAGTATCCATCTTTTCCTAGTCCAGAGACAGGAAGGCTTTTTCAAAACAGGCGAGATTAACTGTACCACCATGGGACAGCTGCTCTTGTTCACTGGTTCACAGCTAGACCTGTTTAACTTGAATCACTAATGTGCTGCAGGTGCTGGATTCCACCAGGAGAAAAAGATTTCAGTCAGATTGACTGAAAAGAAGGATAACTTCCCCTAAAGAGAGTGGCCTGAATTCACAGCCAGGTATAATTGTACTAATGCTCACAGCCACCCGATAATTATGCTGATGCTGACTTTGACGGAGGGGATCACAGCTGACAGGGAGGGGTGGCAGCCCTCCACTCTCCTTTTCAATTGAACCCAGTTGTTTGGAGTTAGCAGTTGGGGCCTGCTGGTGAGAGGCAAGGTAAGGTATCACCTTACACACATTCTCCAAAAAAAATAAGGAAATTATTGCAAACAAGTCAGCATGGAGCAGCCCCACAAAGGACGGCCTTTTGCCAATAGGCCCTTTGGGATGGTATCCAACCACCAATTCTTAGAGTCTTTAAAGAAAGCGGCTTTTTTCTTTTTACAATCACCACCAATGAAACATAGATGCAGGGGAGGGACTAATTAGAAGGGATAGCCGAGGTGATTTAAAAAACTCTGGAGGTGTTTTCTTCTTTAGGGAATGTCTATATTTTGTTCCGCAGCCAGCATTACGTTTTCAAACTTTGTCACCATCCCTGCTTGGGAGGATCCCAGTGGTTGTTATGTATTGAGTCTGCCTACAACAATGGGCATGGCTAAGAATTCAGAGACTAGGCAGAGATCTTTGCTCCATTCTTATTTTGTTGTTTTGTTTCAAGAAAAAAAAGCAAACAGCTGTAACATCTGCAGCCCCACTTCTGCCAAGCTCTAGGCCCTTACTTTTCCATGAAGCCATTTAGGAACTTTAAAGCACCAGAAAGAGTTTCAGTTGATTTATATACAACTTCTTTGGTCAAGGATAATGCCTTTAAAGCCAACTTCCCATATTTCCTGGTACTATCTCTACAACATGTGAGCCACATATTGGTGGTTAAACTACTAGGCTTCCCCTCTCTGAATAGTTCTGAAGTCTAATAGTTATTCTCTATGGGCTTCCACAGTCCCAGGTCTGGGCTGAGTAACTACCCAGCTGCCAATAACAAGAATAGGAGATAGGAAAAGTCTAGAGAAGAGAACTGGATTGTATTCATAAATTATATTCTATAGCAGGTTGCATCTTTATAGTTAGAAAATTTACCAGATCTCAAGTATTTCTTTTTTGGTAAAGCAAAATATCATCTTAAAGTCCCTTTTCCATCATGGCATCCCCCATGCATTAGTTAAAAGTCAAATGAGATTCTTTGAAAGATGTAATAACAGCTAGAGTTTGGCCCTCTCCTTATTACAAAAAAGAAAAAGAGATGTATGTTCACCTGTGGAGGTGCCCATTATCAGCAACTTAGGCCACTATGTCATGTAGTGAAAGAGTTCTGGACCTGGAATCAGGAAAACCGAGTTCAAGTCTGGTTTCTTACATTTGCTAGCTGTGTGACCTTAACTTCTCTCTGCCTCATCTTCCTCAACTGTAAAATGGGGATAATAATAGCATCTACTTTCCAGGGTTTTGAAGATCAAATGGGATATTTCCAAAGTGTATAGCACAATGCCTAGCACATAGTTGGTGCTTAATAAATATTTGTTCCCTTCCCCTTCCATGATCATACAGGATATCAGCACAGAATTGAAATGGAAGGGGAAATAGAAGAGGAATTCCCTATAGCTGGAATGGAATGGAATGGAAAGTCTTTCAGATGTTCCCATTTGCAGGTGATATACTGGCTGCATCGTGCCCCTGAGCATTGCAGCACCTCCTAAATAAGATCTTTACTAACTTAAAAGCAAAACTCAAGTGGATGAAGAACACCTACTATCCACATGCATTTGGGTGGAAAGTCCATAGAGATGGTCCATCTGTACATATAGCATGGGCAGACACTGCAGATGCACAAGGAACTCACTGAGGGCAACTGTGTTCTGTCTTCCCATCTTCTCAATTATATTGGCTTTTAATCCACTTACCATTTTTTTCATAGTAGAGAAATTGAAGCAAAACACGAATTGCACAGTTCTTCATTCTTCTTCCGGTTTCTTATCTGATGCATCCTAAGCAGCTATGCTACTACTTTTTTAAAAACCTCTTTTCTTGCCTAAAATGTATCTAACAAAGTCTCTTGTTGTTGTCCTTAACATTAGCCATGAGCTTTAACTTGTTTTGGGATTGATTACATTATTTTTGCATGATCATGCATTTTTTGAATTTATTCTTGGTTACTTCGTATGGATGTTACATAGTTTACATCCTCTGCATTTCTTTTTTTTGTTTTAATTTTTACTGATACATTTTGTTCTTATATCATCTGCATTTTCCAACATGTCCCTCTTCTTTCACCTTCTCAGAGAGGCATCCTCTATTACAAAGAAGGCAAAAAAGAGGGAAAGAAACAATTCTGCAACACATAGATTAAGGCTGACATTGTATGCTGTGTTCCATTTTGATAGTCACTTCACCTCCACAAAGAGTGAAGGGAGACAAAATGTCATATCTCTCTTTTTTTTTTTGCAGCCAAATTATGATTTCACAGCAGTCAGTTGTTTTTATTATTCTTTCCATTTCCATTCCAAAGGAAATTGTTGTGGTTTCGGTTCTTGTTGTGTTTCTTGGTTTCTTGGTTCTGCTTACTTGAATTTGCATTTGTTCATTTTTTTTCCATGCTTCTCTTTATCATGCATGTCATTTCTTACAGTACAGTAATATTCTATTCCATTCCTTCCACAGTATGTTGGTCATCTCCCGGTCAATGAGGATTTACTTTATTTCCAGTTCTTTGCTGCACAAAAAGTGCTATTGTGAACTAAGGTGGTGGCTTCTTGAGTGGACAGCTATTTGAGAGACTCTGTAGAGATAGAAACAAGATTTGTCAAGTGATCAGGTATGTAGCAGTAAGTGAGAGGGCAGAGCAGAGGATGGCACTGAGGTTGTGAACCCAGCTGTCTGGAAGGATTGTAGTGCCATCAATGGTAATAGAGGAAATGTTAAAAGGGGTGATTTTATTTTTTGGAAAGATAACAAAAGAGTTTATCAGCTTTCTCTACTTTTAGGAGAGAAATTGTACTCTAGTAGAGCGAAGAAGTTGAAGGTCCCCCAACACCCTTAAATCATGCCCATGTTAACTTCGTGATCTGTTATTGAAACTCAACATCTCTTAACTCCCTCTGCCTTCATCCAGTGTATCTCACATTCTTTTCACATTTTTACTTCCTATTGACTCTCACTCAGATGTTTTCCCCACCTTCTCTCCTATTGGGAGTCATGAATTTTCTCACAGAATTATATGTTTCTATGTAATACTACTTCACTGCTCTTTTATCTTTATCTCTTTTATCTTTTCCTTTTGAACAAGGTCTCATCTCATATTTTACTGAGAATATTGAGGCCATACATCACAAGCCCTTTCCTTTTCCCAATTCTAATGATGATAGTTCAACAACATTCAGCAACATTTATCAGCCATTGTGTGCATTGCTCTGATGTTGTATTTGTACAGTGTTTTATAGTTTTCAAAGTACTTTCCAAATACGTTTTCTCTTTTTATCCTTGCATTAGCAAGGTAGGTAGAGTGCTGGCCTTGGAGTTAAGAAGATCTGAATTCAAATCTAGCCTCAGACACTTACTAGTTGTGTGACCTAGGGCAAATCACCATACTTCAACCTGCCTCAGTTTTCTCAATTGTAAAATGATGATGATGATATTACCTATTTCACAATGTGGTTGTGAGGATCAAATGAGATCATATTTGCAAAGTGCTTAGCACAGTGCCCAGCACATAGTAGACATTTAATAAAAGCTTGTACCCTTTCCTTCTCCCAATAGCACTATGAGTAGGCAAGACAGATTTGATTACCCCCATTTTACAGGTTAGGAAATTAACCTGGAGAGGTTGAGTGACATTCTCAAAGTTATGTAGCTAATAAGTAACTCTGCCAGGAATAGACGCAGCATCTTGTGACTAAGCCCAATGTTCTTACCACAAAATACTTCTATTATTTAATGAGACCTGTCAGTGGATTGCTGCCATCTCATTGGTATCAGTATTGTCTCTGTCATTGAGGATGATGGCCTCAAAAGGATCCGTGCCTGTCCACCCAGTGCGAAATACTTGCCCACGTTCTTCTGTAGCACAGGGAGACTCAGCATCACTGTCACTTGGGCACAGCTGATGGATGATGACTTCTTGGCTTTGACAACCCCTGTAATACAGAAGAATAAGGAATGACACTTGATGCTATGTCATCTCCATCTGCTTCTATAGTGATCACGTTGAAGTGGTGGAAATGGAGGCGCCAACTGCTAAGATACGCTTTTTTCCCCAGATTGTCTTTAAGCATTGAGATAATGTTTATAAAAACATCTGGAAAAACAGAAAATCCTTTATATACTAAAAAATTCTTGTTATTGCTAGGAGCAGTAGTAGCAGCATAACCTGTCCGTTCTTCATGGCAAAAGCAACGGTGCCTTCATTTGCCTTTTGCGAAGTCCAAGGACTCTTCCTGTTGCCCTGGCTCAGGTGGACTCTTAAGACCCATCTTTCCCAGAAGGGCAGCAGCAGGAAGAGCCTTGGCTACCTGGATGTTAGGTTAGAGGGCATTGCTGTAGTGGGGATGTTTTCCATGCTCAAAAGGCAAATCACAACGTGAATGTTGTCTGAGGACCATGTGTCCCAGGCGACAGCTCTTTTCTGGTAAGGTGCAGCTGGTCCACTGTGTCATCATACAAGCCTGACTAGATAGCAAGCTACCCAGAAAATGATTATACTGTATAGAATTACTTTTGTCTGCTCACTTTTTTGAGCAATCCTGGGAATTGCATAGGCTGTTTAGCTCATAAAGTCAGCCCAACATATTTCTGTTTTTTCTTTCTTTCTTTCTTTTTTTTTTTAGTGAGGCAATTGGGGTTAAGTGATTTGCCCAGAGTCACACAGCTAGGAATTATTATGTGTCTGAGGTCGGATTTGCACCCAGGTTCTCTTGACTCCAGGGCCGGTGCGCTACCTAGCTGCCCCCCAACATATTTCTGACAAGAGATGAGAGAGATGCATGGACGGGAAGAAAAAGTATTGATGGAAATAGCCAGATGTAAAGGAATAAAGACAAGTCATATTTTTCAGTGACCAAGAGAAAGAGAGATGTAGTAGTAAGATGTAGTAAGGCCATTCTTAGAGAGGCAGCATAGTATAGAGGATAAAGCACCAACCTTAGAGTCACAGAGATCTGAATTCAAGTCCTGCCTCTGACACATAGTAACTGAGTAACCCTGCCAGTCACTTAACCTTTTAGTACCCTAGGCAATACTTTATCCTACTGATATTAATACATGGTGGGAGTTACTATATGGGACATGCCCCACAGATAAAATGGTTGGGGGGGGAGAGACAGACAGATACAGACAGAGACAGAGAAAGGCAGAGATAGAGGTGGGGGAGAGAGAGACAGAGAGATACACAGAGACACAGAGAGACAGAGAAAGAGACACAGAGAGAAAGAGAGAGAGAGAGAGATAAAGACAGAGAGACAGAGACAGACAGGCAGATACACATACATGCACAGAATGAATGTTTACTGTAGAGTGCAGAAGGAAGGATGACTTAAGTGTAGGTCCTGGGGTGGGGAGCAGAGAAACAACCATGAGCTTGGGTTGGATGATAAAAGGGATCCCTCGCAGAGCTGTTGGACTTGGTAACGTAGCCCTCTTGTCTTGTTTCTGCCTTGATTGATTTGAACTGAGTCTGTTCCCAGTGACAGTGATTAAGTTGAACAATGTGTGTTTTTGTAGGTTATGAATGTAAACTAGAACCTTAAGCATTCTGGGAGGGATGTTCATTTTCTGTCTTGCCACCTTGCATTTCTCTTGTGTGGTCAATGCTATATGAGTGTGGAGACTCTAGTTATCCTAGAGCACATTCAGATGGAGAGCCTGAATAACATCTCGAATTCCATGATATTCACCCAAATGAAGAGTCCTTTGCATATTCATATGGGATTGCCATGTTAGACTGCTCACATGTCATATGTGCTCATATTTCATTTCATAATCATCTCACTCAAGGAAACAAATCGTAATCTTGTGATGAAAAATTGTAACTTAGAGCAGAAGTTGCCTTCCTAGAATATGAGAGGTCTCACAACCAACTTCAGGTTGTATACTAAGAGGTCCCCTTTGGAGGCATGATCATGTCCAAAGAATGCACCTGGGACTAGCTCAGGTGCAAAGAAACTCGTGTCAGAACCTAGAAGGCAATGCAAGAGAGTTTCATTTCTGACTAAGAGAATTCAGGTGGAGAATTTTAAAAGTTAGACCAAGGAAAATAGATTTTTATAAGATAGCATACACATATATTACCTATATTAAATTGCTTACTGTCTCAGGGAGGGGGAAGAGAAAAGAGGGAAAGAGAGAATTTGCAACACAAAATTTAAAGAAAATGTTGAAACTTGTTTTTACATGTAATTGAGAAAAATATTATTTTAAAAAAAGATAGCATGCATGTCTTAGTTCTTCCTGAAATAATTACTGTTTCTTTGGCTATGTCTTGGTATAGTAATTTTCATTTGAAATGTGGGTGATAATCAGAAGGAACCAAAAAATATCTAAGCAATTTTAAATAGATGTCACAGAACCTGTGTATTAAATGCTCATTTACCTTTCTTATGGATGAATCTCCCTAACCTGTGTCACTCAGAGCCTATTTACTCTTAATTTACGTAACATTTTAACAATATATTATATGGTTTCCCAACAAGTTGGAGAATAAATATAATGATAATTGACATTCATATAGCACTTTTAGGTATTGCAGAACACTCTAGACCTTAATTATCTCATTGGGCCTCACCATAAGGAGTAAGATGGACACTTCAGGTATTGTCATTCTCCTTTTACAGATAAGGAAATCAAGGCTTAAAGAGGTTAAAAGACTTGCCCATGGTCACACAGATAGCAAGTATTGGAGGCAATATTTGAACCCAAGTTTCTGCTGATCTCAAATCCAGCACCCTCTCTAAAACACTGGGGGCAGGCATGTTGATATTGACTAGAAATAATAGCTCAACAAATAAATATGTTCTAAGTGCTTACTATATGCCAGGCACTGTGCTAAGCATTGGGATTTTTAAAAAAAGGGCCAAAAGATAGTCTCTGTCCTCAAGGAGCTCAAAATCTAATGGGGGAGATAACAATCAAAATATGTACAAACAATACAAAAATATATACAAACAAGTTGTATATAAGATAAACCAGGCAATAATTAGTAGAGGGAAGGTACTTGAATTAAGAGGGGGTGGGAAAGACTTCCTGTAGAAGATGAGGTTTTAGTTGGACTTAGAGGAATCTAGGGAGGTGTGTAGGCAGGGTTGGGGAGAGAGAACATTCCAGGCACGAGGGACAGATAGAGAAAATGACCAGGGCTAAGAGGTGTCTGGTTATTGGAACAACAAGGAGGCAAGTGTCACTGTATCAGACTCATAGCAAGGGAAGAGACAGAATGATTTGTATGCAAGAAGTGTGTAAGGGACATCTTTGAGGATATGAACAAACAGAAAATAAAATGGGAAGATTTATATAGATAGCCTGAGAGGTAACAGATGGACTGACCAAGTGCTGCATTGATGCTCCAGACATGTTGAGAGAACCAAAGGAATGTCAGTGGTATATTGGCTGGATCCCTCGTGGAGAATTTATGGAAAGACATGAAGGGGGAATCATACATGATGAGAAGTAATAGAAGAGTCATGACCTAAATTGAGAGAGACAGTATTGCACCAATGAATTCTGGATCAAGTGCTCTGTTGACCACAATAATGTGTAATGTATTTTTAGAAAGATTTCCATAGAAGTCTTTGGTAAGTTTCACTTTTTTAGAAAATCCAGTTATGTGGAATCTCTCATAAGTTAGGGGGTAGTGTCACAAGTATTTTAATTACACTTTGATCTCTTTATATTATCAGTACTTTAAAATATTTTTGATTTAATGTTTCTGAGGAAAAAGGGTAACGGGCCCTTACTGAAGCATAAAGAGGTACTGTGTCCAGGCTTCCAGTGATAGGCTGAATGCTTCTAGTTTTTGAGTTTCTGTTTCCTCGTTTGGTCTAAGTTGAGCTTGTTGGTTTCGACATTTTTGCTTCATCCACATCCTTGGACGGTTTGGTCAGTGACTGCCCTGAGGTAGCCTTAGTGAGTCACTGCCTTTGGGCCTACCCTCAGCACTGTCCAGTTCATCCATCATCATATTCTTTTAACCAACATCAGACAGTCATTCCTACTCTACCATTCTGGGAAGCTTCCCGGCAGAAGTGGAGCTCATGAGTAGGAGAGGGCCAAAGAAAAACAGTGACTCTGGTGATTGGCTTTGGGGTTCCTCTGGAGGTGGTCTCTGAGGTCTAAGGCAGACACTTTGGACCAAACTTTTAGTGTTCAGTGACCAGAGTTCTTTGGGTTCCTTTCCCTTTGCTTTGTTGTTATACTACATGAAACTTCTTCCTCTCCCATATTTAATTTAATTTTTCAGTTAGCAAGCATTTATTTTTCTCTCCCTCTCTAATTCTTTGCCATTCTTAAAGAGCTGCTATAAATATTTTTGTGTGTATGGGTCCTTTTCCTCTTTCTTTGATCTCTTTGGGGACTACTGGAACTTTCTTCCCAGTTGTAAATGCGGGCTCAGTGACATATGCTGAAATACTTGCTTTATAGAGCTGTGTTGTTACTTTCCTTGCTTACATCAAACAAAAACATATTCCTTCCCCTCCTCCCCCCGAATAGATATGCTAGGAAAATCTGTGCTAGCAGTCATTCCTTATCCTTATATTCCCTCTTCACTGCTCTGTCCCTACCAAAAAAAATGCAGTAAAACTCAGTTAGATTCCTGCATAAAATCTATGCTGTACAAAAGAATGTTTTTGATTTATGATTACATAATTTTGCCTCAGACCTTATATTTACCATAAAGTCACAAACCAATCTCCATAAATATATACATATATGTAATATATGTATATGTACATACACACATACATGATTTCAAACCCATTTTCAAAGTAATATAGCAGTGATTGTAAGCCAAAGGAAGATAGATAATATTATGAATGAAGAAAAAGTGTTAATAAACTGGCTTTTCATTCAGAGAGTAGTTCTTGAGTATGACATCAAAAGATGTTTTTGAACTAAAAGATGGCAAATCATAACTCTAGATTTAGAATGAGAAGTGACCTTGGAAGTTGTATAATCCAACTCACTCATTTTATTGATGAGGATAATGAAGTCTCCAATGACTTGCCCAAGGTCACAAGTTAGTAAAGGGAAGAGCTGGGATTCAAACCCCAAATCCTCTAACTCCAAATCCATTCCTCTTTCCATAGCCAGTAGCTGGAAGTTGTTAAGTAATGAAATACAGGTGCTTAACATTATAGTACACTTGGTACCTTACGATATAGGAAGTGATAGGGAGAGTTACTTTGAACTAAGAAGTTTGATTAAAGACTTTAAAGAGTATTATTGATGCCTTTTTGTAACCTCACAATAATTTCCAGATACACCCAATTCTCCATTGTGTTCCCCTCCCTTGTAATAAAAAAACAACAAAAAACTAAAACCAACAAACATTGTGACTACATCTGACAGCAAATGCAGCATTCTGTACTCATGTTCTCCATCACTTTACTGAAAGGAGAGAAGAGAGTTTTATCTTGTGTTCTCTAGGTTCAAGATAAGCATTACAATGAGAGTTTAGTTTACTCTGTGTTCTTTTTTGTTGACATGATTGTAGTCATTGTGCGTATTGATCTTTTAATTTTGTTTACTCTTTACCAGTTCATGGAAGTCTTCCCATGTTCCTCTGAATTTCTGATATTGAAAAGAGATTTTAACAAGAGGAATGAAGTCCAAATAGACTGCTTTGCTTGATGCAAAGTTTATTCAGTACCCCCGTGGTCTGATTACTTCACTTCTCCCTCTAAGTTTTCTCCCAGGACTCAGATGATTCTCAAAACATCCTTACCATGGGTCAAAAACAGAGGGAAAAGACCAATAGGTACAAAAATATTTACAGCAGCCTTTTTGTTGATGTAACTCAACTGTAAACAAAGTGAGTACCCATCAGTTGGATAATGGCTGAACAAATGAACATAATGGAATATTGTTGCTCTCTAAGAAATGATGAATATGATGGATTTAGAGAATCTTAGAAAGACTTGTATGAACTGATGCAGAATGAAGTGATTAGAAACAGGAGAACAATTTATACAATGTATATAATTAAAGGAAACCACTGTGAAAACATTCAGAACTTTGATCACAGCAGTGACCGCTTATGATTCTAGGAGACTTAGGAGGAAGCATTGCTCCCAGTACTTGGCAGTGAGGGAATGGATTGTATAGATCTAGAATGAGACAGACATTTTCAAGCATGGTTGATATGTTGATTTGTTTTGCTTGATTATACTTGTTACAAGCAAGGACTCCTATAAATAAAAGGTGATGTGGAATAGTGGATAGTGATATAGTGATTATAGTGGATAGTGATGCAAAGAAAAGAACATCAATAAAACATTAAAAAATACAAAGAAGAGACAAAATGAACTCTAGAATTATGATTTAAACAAACAATAGTTTTGTGACTACCAACTTCAATTTAATTCACACTTTAAAAAATTGTATATAGAAAGTTTGTAGTTCCATATACAATCTTCTGTTGTTCTTTGTATATTGAAATATTTGTGTTGATCACTAAGTTCATAATAAAAAAGAAAATTTTTTGAAAAGAAACAAACTCCATCCTTGCTGTTGCTGGTTGCCTTCTTTTACTTTAAGAAACTCTCCACATCTTACCTCTACCAGGAAGCCTTACCTAGGAAACAAATAATATATATATTTTTTAATTGTCCCTTTCAAAATGGCAGAACATATGCTTTACTCCTTTGGTGGTAACATAGTGGTTTAATTCAATAACTGGTTTAATTCAAGGCTCACTTGAGCATTTGGTTGCCTGTATATCCTTCATTTCATTATTGATATCTGCCCTAAATTGTCAAGCCCCAGAGGGTCTTCATAGTGATTCTCTTTCCTCCTCTTTGCCTGGGCTGAGCACAGTGAGAGGCTCAAAACTTATTTCTTGTTGGTCATGTTTTAAGAACTGGACTTCTAGAAGGAGTGTGTTTGTACTGACAAGAACAAGTTGGAGTTTATGGCAGTCTTGCATTGCTAGAGAAATAAACCTTTGTGGAAAAGTTCTTAGTCTTTCTGCCAGGCTTTATGAACCACATGATTAAACTAACAGCCCTTTTTGGCAGTCAGTCCAAGCCTTGTGAGGAAAACCGTTACATTAGAAATAATAATCAATTTAATCACCTGCACAATGGTCTATAGTACATGAAATAAAAAAGAATAAAAGCAAGAGAGAGACTGGTCCTTGGGCTCTTTCTATCTGAACCCCATTTTTAAAAAAAGTGAGAAAAATGAAATGAATAATAATACTTTATTTAAATATATGCATTCTCACATGTATATCCATCCATCTATCTGTCTGCCTATCTGTCTACCTATCTATCTATCTACCTATCTATCGAATTTTAAGGTTTTCAAAGTGCTTTACATATATGACCTTTTTTGATCCTCACAACAACTCTTTGAGGTTGGTGGTACTATTCTCCCCATTTTGCAGATGAAGAAACTGAGGCTCAGACATTAAATGACTTGCCGATAGTCATACAGCTAGTAAAGGTCAGAGGCAGGGTTTGAAGTTAGTCCTCTCCTATGTCAGAGTCCAGTGTTCTTCCCGATGCATTGTTGGACTGGAAAAGAAAGGACTGCAGTTTGACTATCAAGAATGGGGAGTTTTGACTTGATGAGAAACAGCCTGGTGTAATGGACTAGGAGTCAGGAAGTCTCCTTTGAATCTTACCTTGGCAGTTGCTAGCTGTGTGAGTCTATCACTGAACTATTTTGGGCCTCGGTTTCCTCATCTGTGAAATGAGGGGATTTGACTCTGTGATTTCAAGGTTTAAGGCTGTGATCCTATGACACTTTGGTCTCTAAGATTCCTTTTCCCTCTGAAGTTTCATGATTCATAGGTGCAAATACAATCCTGTCTGCAAAGACAGGAGATCCCTTCTCTCTTGGAGATCTCTTTATTTTGTAATCAAATAGACAAAGGAAACCTTCTCAGATTATATTGGGTATAGAATTTAAGATAAAGATGATATTTTCAAGTATATGGAGAACTGTGTTTTTTAAAGTTCTGAACTTAACAAACACCAAATAAAACGAACATTTCCATATACAGAATTGGACAGAAAAAGATTGTACATGAAACTGTGAATCTTTATTCACATGGCTTACTTTTCCTTTTAAATATACAAAAAATTTAACATGTAACTTTCTTTTTAAATTTCCTTTTTATTTTATTTTCAGATCCAAATTCTCTCCCTCCTGCCTCTCCTTATTTCCCTCACTCCACTGAGAAAGTCAGAAAAACAAACCATGCTTCAAACATGTATAGACAAGCAAAACATTCCCACATTGGCCATGTCAAAAAAAAAAGCCTTAATCTACATTCTGAGTCCATCAGCTCTTTATCTGGAGTTTGGTAGCATCACCATGTAACTTTGAAGCCTGTCCTGCTTGTCGGTGATTCCTTATCTTCTTTTCTGTGCATTTCAAAAAATGCTTCCAAGGCCCTCTTTTTTTTTATGACTCTATTGCTAGCCTCCCTCTTCCTCCCATTACCATCCCCCCAAAACTGAAAAAAGAAAACAAAGCCCTTATAACAAATATGCATGTCCAAGCAGAATAATTTTCTAAATTGTCTGTGTTAAAAAAATGCCCGTCCCATTCTGTACCTTGTATCTTCTGTCACATGGAGGACTGATGTAAGGGAGATATTTGTTGTTGTGCAGTCATTTTTCGGTCGTGTTCAACTCTTTGTGACCCCATTTGGGGTTTTCTTGGCAGAGATACTGTAGTGGTTTGCCATTTCCTTCTCCAGCTCATTTTACAGATGAGGAAACTGAGGCAAACATGATTAAGTGACTTACCCAGAATCACACAGCTGGTAAGTGTCTGAGGTCAGATTTGAACTTACAAAGATGAGTCTTCCAGAGTTGAGGCCTGGTGCTCTATCCACTGCACTGCCTAGCTGCCCCTTAAGGAGAGTGTAGAAAGAGTGTTATGGAATAGTGGTAAGAGATCTGGCCTGGGAGTTAGGACGCTTGGGCTGTGCGTCTAGCTTTGCCACAAACTAGCTTGGCCCAGTTATTTTTCTTCTCTGGGCCTCAGTTTCCTCCTCTATAAAATCAAGAGATTGCTGTAGATGGTATCCAGTCTCTTTCAGCTCTACCACTCTCTAGAACTGGGATTTATTCTCCATTTCCTCGAAAGGCAGAACAATGGGAAATGGACTTGAGCAAGCCTGTAGTACAAGAGAGTTGTTTGACATAAGGAATAACATCATAAATTGTGAGGATGAGGAAGTCCTGAAACGGACTCTGCCTCTGGGGAGGGGGGTGAGC
This sequence comes from Phascolarctos cinereus, assembly GCF_003287225.1. Taxonomy (NCBI): domain Eukaryota; kingdom Metazoa; phylum Chordata; class Mammalia; order Diprotodontia; family Phascolarctidae; genus Phascolarctos; species Phascolarctos cinereus. The sequence continues at coordinate 361,266,541 of NW_027555847.1, forward strand.
GTGGGGGAGGGGAAAAGGAGAGATAGTCTTGTCCTTGGCTGGCTGAGGCACAGTCTTGCTTGAGGCTAGTGAGCAGGACCTGGTCACCTCCTAAGCTCCTTGATAATAATTTTTGTCCAAATTATCCTAAAAAAAAAAAGATTTGTGATATCCCCAAATACGTAGAAAAAGGAAAGCAGGGCACTTTTGCAAATTGCTTCCTTTTGTTGCTGTGAAGATAGAGGCACCATGTCATGATGCAGATGTTTAAATGCTGCTCCCCTTCCCTCCTTCCCCCAGCCCTTGCTTTTCTTTCTCTTACTTTCCTTGAAGATCTGCTGTCCCACGTAGTAGGGAGAGCAGAGGGTGAACCATCAATTTCTTCTACTTGGCAAAAGAGCCTGAGTCTTACAGAGACCTCGCACTACTAGAAGCGAAGAACATCTACTTCTATTCTTATAGACTCGTTGAAAGGAAGCAAAATCTTTTAGCCAATAGTGAGGAAAATGCCATAGCCAATGAAAAACTTTTTTTTCTCTCTCATTCTGTTTAATATAACATCTCATTTTATGTCAACATGAACTTGGTATTCCTTGTGTTTGGTGTTTACTAATATTTATTATCAGTTTACATTCCTACATGTGTATATCCTTTTGAATTTATTTATATTGTAGACAAGAGCAACTCTTTGTCCAATGTTTCTCCCAGGGTGTATATGGAAATGTTTCCTTTTTAATTATCTCTGCTATTTTATCCTTGCTAGGAATATTCCCTTTTTCTTTTCTTTTTTAAATTTTATTTTTCCAGTTATGCATAAAGACAATTTTAACATTCATTTTTAAAATAAAAATTTGAGTTCCAAATTTTCTCCCTTCCCCCCCCAAAACAGTAAACAATTTGATAAAGGTTATATATCTGCAATCATGTAAAACATATTTCCATATGTTGTGAAAGAAGAAAAAGGAAAAAAAACATGAAAAAATCAAGTGAAAATAATGTACTTCAATCTACATTTAGACTCCATCTGTTTCTTCTCTGGATGTGGTTAGAATTTTACATCATGAAGCTTAGAATTGTCTTGGATCATTGTATTGCTGAGAAGAGCTAAGTCAATCATAGCTGATCATCACACAATGTTACTGTTACTGTGTACAATGTTCTCCCAGTTCTGTTCATTTCACTTTGCATCAGTTCATAGAAGTCTTTCTAGGTTTTTCTGAAATTTATCTGCTCATCATTTCTTAAAGTAATAGTATTCCATTACATTCATATACCATAACTTGTTTAGCCACTCCCTAATTGATGGGCATCCCCTTAATTTCTAATTTTTTGCCACCATAAAAAGAGCTGCTGTAAATATTTTTGTACATGTAGGTCCTTTTTCCGTTTTATAATCTATTTGATCTACAAGCCTGGTAGTGGTATTGGTGGATTAAGTGGTACGCACAGTTTGATTGCCCTTTGGACAGAGTTTCAAATTGCTCTCCAGAACAGTTGAATCAGTCCACAACTCCACCAACAGTGTGTTGGTGTCTCAATTTTCCCACATCTTCTCCAATATGTATAATTTTCCTTTTCCGTCATATTGGCCAATCTGATAGATTGAAGTGGTACCTCAGAGTTGTTTTAATTTGCATTTTTCAATCAATAGTGATTTAGAGCATTTTGTCATGTGTCTATAGATAGCTTTGATTTCTTCATCTGAAAACTACCTGTTCATATCCTTTATCTATTTATTAATTGTATTCCCTTTATTTTTGCTGTGATAGCTGAGGGGCTGAATTAGTCTTAGTTTTGTACCTAGGCAGCACCCCCACACCAACTCTTAGAGTTGGCTCCCTAGAGAATGGCTACTTCAGGTTCAAGCTACTCTTTGGTTTATGTCCTGCAACCTACCTTCCCTCTCAAAGCCCCTGCCAATGTATTTACTGTTCATGGTCAGCCAGAGGACACAACTAGTTCAAAGCAAAGGCATTTAATGAATATTATAGTAAGAAAAATAGCAATATAATATTCCCCCAATAACACTGTCCTACAAGTATACCCAGTATCTGTGGCATGAGTGTACATAAGTAGGGAACAGACAGGACACTCATGTTAGGTACATTCCAGAGTACATGGAAAGGCAACTCTGGTCTCTGATGCTGTGGGACGACTGATGTCTTCTAGTCAGGTCATCACATTACTCCTGCCAGACCTGCTTCCTGCTGGTCTTGTCACCTCTGCCCGATGCAGCTCAGATGGAGTCTATTCCGCTGGACTCTGCCCCCTTGAATGCTTTTAGGTACTCCATTGCCTTTGACTGCCTGTTCAGCTGAAATCCTTGGCTATATCTTCCTCAAGAAGAGAGCAGAAGCCACCATGTTCTTTTAGCTTAGAGCCCATAGGTTTCCCTGCCACATCTCTTTTAGGAAAGACAGAAACCTTTGCCTTAGACCAGCAAAAAAACCTTGCCTTGGGTTCTCCTCTATCAGTTACTTCAGGGTTTTAGGGAGGTAATTAAGTTTCTTATTTACCAAGCAGGAGATTCTTAACATCAGGCTCTTCAGAACAAGTCCTCAGGCTTCATATTTTAAAACATTTTTTTTTGGGTGGAGGGCTTGACTTCCTAGCCTCTGGGCTTGGGCTCTCCCTGGGTGAGCTTATGCCAGTTCACAATGAACATTTCATGTATCTCCCAATTTTAATCTCTGGAGAATCTACTATATGCTAAGTAATGGCTATTTTTGCGATAGCTACCTAATAGATCTGCGGTTCAGGGATCCTCAGTTTTCTAAGCCTTTCTGTTTTCTCATGTAGATGAGTGGGCAAGGAAAATGCAAGTGGGACAAGGTCATTGTTTCTTCTTCCTGCTTACCATTGCTGGCCATTTTCTGTGCAGATCTAGCCAGGCCAAAGCCTCAGTGGGGCTTATATAAGTTAGTCTGTGTTTTACATGTGTCGAGTGAAACACCAAAATGGATCAGTTATTGATATTATTCAGCTAACATTGTCACGGACTTGAGAGAAAGGGGCTAAGATTTTATTTTTGAATCATTCACCTGTCCTTTTCCTTTTACATAGGCAGACAGCAGTCTCAGGGTTACCAAGAGGTCCTTCCATTTTAGTTTTCAGTTACATCAATGAGCAACCCATTAGTTGGCAACTTGATACCTTTCTTTTCCTTACTGATTGACCTCCTTTCCTTTACCTGAGTCTTAACCTGGGTTAGAGGATATTTATCCAGGTTGTGGTTGTCACTTCAATAGAGAAAATTGGATTTTTGCTGGTGCCTTTGCTTCGTATTTCATGTTGTTTTAGACAAAATAGGATCCACACAGAGAAGGGAGCTGTTAATAATTATAATTCATGAGAACATGTTAGAACTCAAAGGGATCTTAGAGGTCACTTTGTCAGCCCCCCCTAATTTTACAGATGAGGAAACTGAGGTCCAGAGGTCACATATGTTGTAAGTAGCAGAACCCAGGCTTTCTGACTCCACGTGCAATGTTCTCTCCACTCAACTATGCTACTCACTGTACAGCGATCTACTCAATTCTTATTGACCGGTAAGGAAAGGTGACTTTGTTTTCTCTGTCAGGAAGTTTTCTCAAGGCAATATTATTTCCAGGCATAATTCTTGGCCCAGGTTGTGAGCCACTGATGCTTCTTTTTGCTGCTAAAGAAAGATTATACTTTTAAACAAATGCTGTAGTCATATAGTATCAAAGCGGGAAGGGACCTTAGAGTTCATGTAGTCCAACCCCCTCATTATAGAAGGAGGCCCAGAGAGACTGGAGTGACTCACCCAAGGTCACACAGTTGGTTAGTAGCAGAGCCAGGAATCAAATCCATATCTTTTAAGTCCCAGTCCAACGTTCTTTCCACTGCGTCATACGGTATGTTTAAATCTGAGCAGGACTCAAGAACGGAAATAAGCTGTATACCTCATTACAGTGCTGCTAATAATAGAACCGAATTTGGGTGACTCCAGGGGTTCTCCACCTTTGGCAATCTGGAGAAGCCTATGGATCCCTTCTTAGAATGTTTTATGTTTTAAATAATCGAAGGAAAAGCTAAATTTCAGTTAGAAGTTTGTGAAAGTCAAGATGTATATTTTTTCCCATCTAAATTCATGGACCCTTTGAAATCTATTACTGGATCCAGGGGTGGTCTGGTAAATGTTCTACAACCAGCTCTCAGAAAATAAAATATACATATGGCATACTTTTGAGATTAGTCTGCATTAACATTTCCTCCATCATTTTATTAAGTCTGGACAATCAAAAATAATAAATCAAGCCCTGATTTGTAGCGTTAGCAAATTTCGGAGGTATAAATGCTCACCCTGAAAATTTAATGAGTTGGCTCCAGTGGGCCCCTGTGCAGATCCCACATTAAGAACTCCTGGTCTAAGGGAAGTGTGTCCCAACTGTTTATGGCTACATTGTTGCTACTGTACTAAAGGGACCTGATGGAAAGTGGTCTCACGTATAGGGTGGTCTCGTCTCCTAGATTTTCATGTTAACATTGTTCTGAGGTTCAGTGAGCTACTACTCAATGAAAATTTAATTTCTAGTAGGTTAGTATTTTATCCCACATTCTCCAGGTTATGAATTCCTGCCCATTTAAATGGGTAAAAGTAAAAGTCTTTATTCCTATTTATGATTTGGGAGAGCACAGAAATATCGCATTCATTTCATTAATAATAAAAAAAATCCAATAGTAAATACATACCACATATTCATTTGTTTGTCTATTTCAAATGATATGGAAATAACATAAAGGACACTGGAACTTGCAGTTGTAAAACAGAAAAGAAAAGAAAAGCTGAGAAAGGAATAATTTGATTATAATGACAGACTGTTGTGCAATGAATAGGTTCATTATGTAATTTAAATACAAGTCAGACCAAAGAGAAATGTGAAGAAAGACTGAAGGAAAATATTGAAGTGTATGAGAAAGTCTTCTCTATATAAAAATTAGTGGTGCATAGCCTCCAATTTAAAATAGCTGTGTTAGTGTTGGCAGTATGCTGTGGCTGGATGGATCCCTCACCAAGAATGCAAAACGAAGGTAGCCCTTTTGCTATGGCTCTAGATAGAAGAGTCAAGAAATTACATGATTGTTGATATAGGGGAAAGCATTCCTCTTCAGCAGCAGTGTTTGTATATATACATATAACTATATGAATGCATAACCTGTGTTTGTCAAGGAAAAAGTCAGTAAGCATTCATTACTTTTCACCAGGCACTGTGCTAATTGCTGGGGATATAAAGAAAGGCACAAAAAGAAAAAAAACAGTCCCTACTCTCAAGGTTCTCACAATATAATGGGATAGACACCATGCAAACATATCGGTGTACAAACAAGGTAAATACAGGATAAATTGGAGGTAATCTCAGAGGTAAGGCACTAAGATTAAATGGAACTGGGAAAGGCTTCTTGCAGAAGGGATGATTTTATTTTATTTCATTCATTTATTTATTTATCCATTTATTTATTTGTTTATTCATTCATTCATTTATTTTTTGCTTATCCATTTATTTATTTATTTGCCTGTTTGCTTGCTCACTTATTTATTTATATATCTGCCCATTTATTTATTTGTTTGTTTGTTTGTTTGTTTATTGGCTAGGCAATGGGGTTAAGTGACTTGCCCAGGGTCATACAGCTAGTAAGTGTTATGTGTCTGAGGCCACCTAGCTGCCCCAGAAGGGATGATTTTAGCTGAGACTTGAAGGAATCCAGGAAGTGGTGATGAGAAGGGAGAGAGTCCCAGACATAGGGGACAGTCAGTAAAAGTGCCTGGAATCAGGGGATAGTGTCCTGTTCAAGCAATAGCAAGGAGGCCAGTGCCACTGGATCACATAGTACATGGAGGAGGGTGCAAGAAGACCGAAAAACGTGGGAAGGGGTCAGCTTATAAAGGGCTTTGAGTATTAGACAGGGAATTTGGTCCTGGCTCTCATAGGGAGCCACTGGAGTTTATTAAATAGGGGTGACAAGATCAAATTTGAACTTCAGGAAGATCATATTAATAGCTGAGTGGTGGATGGAATGGAGTGGGGAGAGACTGGAGGCAGTAGGCTATGGCAGTAAACTAGGCATGAAGTGATGAGGGCCTGGACTAGGGCGGTGGCGGTGTCAGAGGAGAGATGTTATGAAGGTAGAATCAACAGGACTCGGTAACAGATTGGAAATGGGGTGGGAGTGAGTGCTAGAAGTCAAGGGTGACACATAGGTTGTGAGCCCATATGACTGGGAGGATGGTGGAATAGGAAATAGAAACAGTGATAGGAAAGTTAGGAAAAGAGGAGGGCTTGGGGTGGAGAAGGGAAGATAATAGGTTCCCTTTGGGACATGTGTGTGAGGTAAAAGAGAGAAGGAGAAAAGAAGGAGAAGGAGGAAAAGAAGAAGAGGAGGAGGAGGAAAAGGAAAAAAGAGCTATTCACTGCCTTCACTCACCCATGTGCCGCTGACTACAGATTTGTGCTATGTAACCTCATCTGGGCCCTCATTATTTTGGAGAAGCCACTTTAGGTTAATCTCAGGAAAAACTTCCTAATCATTAGACCTAGCCCAAAGTAGAGTGAGCTATTTGGAGGGGTGCTGGGCTCTCACCACAACTTCCCCACTTTGCAGGTTTCCCAGCAGAGGCTGGAAATCACTTTTCAGGTACGTTATCGTGGGAATTCCTTTCTTTCATGAGTTGGATTAGAAGGATGCCAAAGTCCCTTCCAGTTCTCAAATTCTGTAATTCTGGGATATATGACTCATTCTCAGTATGTCTTTGTCCTGACATCCTTAGTGCAACCAGATGGTGTAGTAGATAGAGCACTGGGGTTGGGGTCAGGAAGACCTGAGTTCAAATGTGGCTGCAGGTGCTTACTAACCATGTGACCCTGGACAAGGCACTTGACCTCTGTTTGCCTCAGTTTCTTTAACTGTAAAATTGGGATAATAATAGCACTTACTTTGTGGGAGATTGTTATGAGGATCAAGTGAGATAATATTTGTAAAAGTGCTTGCTCAGTGCCTGGAACATAATTGGCACTATATAGATGCTTATTTTCCCTTCTTTTATATCCCTTCCTTTATCCCCCTTGACTTTTCTTCTCCCTCTCTTGTTTACTTCTTGTGAATTATAATAATAACAACAATAGTAACTAATCCTTATGATACTACCACCAGTAGTAGTAGTTTGCAAAGTGCCTTACATGTATTATCTCATTAGAACCTCATAGGAATCCTGTACGGTGGGTGCTATAATTGTTATCTCCATTTTACAGATAGAGAAACTGAGGCTGGCGGAGGTTAAGTGATTTGTTCAGGATCACACAGAGAGTGAGTATCTGAGGTAGGATTTTAAATCAGGTCTTCCTTCTGCCATTCAGTCCATTACTCCATGCTATCTCCCTTGTGAATACCTTCCAGTTTCTGCCTTCCTTTTGGACTTTATCCCATCTCTCACCCAAACATGCTTAGGCTTTGTTCCTATTTCTTTCAGCAGTACCTTCCCACTTGAGGAATTCTAGATTTTCCTAGTCAGTATATTAAGAGAAATTGAGCTAAATTATACCTAGAATTAGGTGGTTCTTTCATCATCATTGTTGTCGTCATCATCATCATCATCATCATCATCATCATCATCATCATCTCTATCATCATCTCTAACATGTATATGGCACTTACCATGTGCCTTAAATAAAACACCTGACTAGACCACTGCACTTTAATTTTGATGATGCCGATAATCCATCACATTTGCATAACATGTTGCAGTTTTAAAATATAAGTTCATCTGATTCTTACAACTTCCCAACAAGGCAGGGGGACAAATATTATATTATTCCCATTTTTCAGGCAAAGACATTGAGTCTCAGAGAGTTGAAGTGACTAATCCAACATTGCAGAGTTCATCAGTCACGGAGATGAGGTAGGACAAGAATGATGCAGGTCTCTGATTCCTAGACTCCTGAATGCTCTATTTCATATTGTCTCTCCACTGAAGCCATAGTTTTCATGGACCAAAACAGTAAGAAAATGGTACATCCAGGAAATTACCATTGATGGTACCCCCTAAAGCAGAGTGAATCTGGTCAAGCAGGAGCCACATTTATTGCTAGTTGATTATGATGCTCTGGGTGAAATTTTATTGGATCATGGAGAGTTCCCACAGTATTTCCATTGTTCTAGTCCTCTGGGTACAATATCATTTGATGTAACCTCTAAGCTTTGGCAAAACGAATCATAGGATAGAGAGCTAGAAGGGTCTGACATCATCTAGTTCAAAGACCTCATTTTATAAGTGGGGAAACTGTTCCCAGAGATGTGAAATCATTTGCTTGAGGCCACACAGGCTGCAAATGAGAATGCCAGGATTAGAATGTAGGCGTTCTGATTCTATCCATGTTCACAGTGGGAAGTGCTCTTTCCACTGTGCTCTTCTCTAGATTAGCATGTCGCTGCTCAGCTGATGTCTGATAGCACTAAATATAATTTAATTCAATTTAACAAGTGCTTTAAGTGCCATATAGACTTGTGATCTTTCCCTAGTGTCCATGAAATGCTTTGTATGCAGCAGGCCTTTAACAAATGTCAGTGGACGAACTGACTCACTCTAACCCCAACATTGCGTCTTCTTTCTGAAAATTGGTTTTGTTCTTTGTTGACAATAACTGCTGCAAAGCAAACAAATGTTCATTAAACCCATTTGCTTTGTCTGCTAGTAAGAGGTATGGAAAACTTTAACCTAGGGAGAGTTTGATCTAGGGCATCTAAATTAACTTAGTTCTGTAAACACTGCTGGATTTGTGTGTAATGTTCCCTGACATGCAGAGGTCAGGGTGTTTTCTGCTTTTTTTTTTTTAACTTCAGAAGAAAACCTCAGAAGAAACATATTTTCCTGATGCCTATCTGCAATGAAATAATCCCCAAGTATTTCCAGGAGCAATATGTAATTTCAGTTTTAGCTGTAAAGCACAATTATGACATGTGTGAGGCACATAGTAGGTATTTAATAAATGCTTGCTGACATGACAAACTTGTCTCAGTTCCTTGTTATCCTAAGAAGTTCTGCTATAAATATTTATTACATATTGGACTTTTTGACAATTATTTTTTTCTAATAACCGACATTGCCAGTTTAGCATAGGATCCAAGATCTCCTTACCTTTTACCAATTCCATAAGAAGTAAAATAGTCCATCTTTTTTTTTTATGGTTCTAGATGATATGTGATGATAATAATAGCAAGCATTTATATGGGGCTTTAAGGTTTGCAGAGTGCTTTACAAATATTATCTCATCTTCATGACAACCCTGGCAGGTAGGTGCTATTATTATCCCCATTTTAAAGATGAGGAAACTGAGGCCAAGAGAGGTTAAATGACTTGCCTAGGGTCACACAGCTAGTAAGTGTCTGAGGCAGGGTTTGGATCCAGGTCTTCCTGATTCTAAGCATAGTGTTTTATCCACTTTGCCAGCTTTCCAGATTTTTTTTGTTGTTATTGTTGTTGTGTTTTACATAGAGTCAGAGCAGATATTGTTTTTTTAATTCTACTTTCTTCACTCTGCATTGCTTCTTATCTTTCCATGTTTCTTTGTATTCTTCATATTTGCCATTACTTACATTGTGACATTTCAGTGCATTCCCCTACCAAACTGTTTATCCATTCAGTTTTTTTGAATTAATTTTTTTTATTAGTAGTATTTCATTTCTCCCCAATTATATGTCAAGAAAATTTTTAGCATTCTTTTTTTTTCCTTCAAGGCATATTTTTATTTACACAAGACCACTGTCATTTAAAGGAAGATGGACAAGCTTAGTAAACACAGAAATTCACTGCCACTAACAGAAGTATAAACAGGACTTTAACCCCAATCCTCCTCTCTGCCTAACTGCCCTATGAGAATACCACCATGCTCCCATTCACCCAGGCTCACAGCTTAGGTGTTGTTCTGAATTCTTTACTCTATGTCACCCCCAATATCCAGTTAGTTGTCAGGTTCTGTCATTTCTCTCTTGTATATCCATGTTGTTTTTAAGAAGCAATATTCTAGTGAGGAAATAGACTGGCTAGTTAAGACATAGACCAGATTTCTTCAGAGTAGAAAAGGACTTTCCCAGAAGACGGATTGAGAGGAATACACTGTGAGAACCTGTTAGTGCACTAATGGTGAGGATGGTGAGGTCCTGGCTGATGCGTTTGATTACTTTAGTTGATATGTTTAATTCATATTGTGTAGACAATAAAAATAGCACAAGGAGAAAATTGCAACAGCTTCATATTTAAAGTAAAGCTTGCCTCCCAAATCTCATTCTTTTTTTTCAATATAAATTAATTTATTTTCAGTTTTCAATATTTACTTCCACGAGATTTTGAGTTCCAAATTTTCACCCCATTTCACCCCTCCCCCCCCAAGATGGCATACATTCTGAATGTCCCTTCCCCTAGTCTGCCCTCTCTTCTATCTCTTCCCCCCTTCTCTTCTCCCCTTCTCCTTCTATTTTCCTGTAGGGCAGGACAGACTTTTGTACCCCATTTCCTGTATTTCTTATTTCCCAGTAGCACGTGAAAACATTTTTTTTAAACATATGTTCTTAAAACTTTAGGTTTTAAATCTTCTCTCCTTCCTCCCTCCCCACCTACCCTCATTGAAAAGGCAAGCAACTCAATATAGGTTATACATGTGCAGTTATGCAAAACACTTCCATAGTAGACATGTTGTGAAAAACTAACTCTATTTCCCTTAATCCTATCCTGCCCTCCCATTTATTCTATTCTTTCTTTTGACCCTGTCCCTCCTCAGAAGTATTTGCTTCTGATTACCCCTTTCCCAATCTGCCCTCCTCTCTATCATCCCCTGCTTCTTGTCCCTTCTCCCCCTATTTTCCTAGGGTAAGACAGATTTCCTTACCCAATTGAATGTGTTTGTTATTCCCTCCTTAAGCCAAATCCTATGAGAATAAGAGTCACTCATTCCCTCTCACCTTCCCCCATTTCCCTTCCACCATTTTTTTTTGTGAGATGATTTACTCCATTCTACCTCTCCCTTTCTTCTTCTCCAGATATAATCCTCTCTCATCCCTTAATTTTATTCTCCGGATATGAACCCTTAATCTTCAACTCACCCTGTGCCCTCTATCTATCTATCTATCTATCTATCTATCTATCTATCTATCTATCTATCTGTCTGTCTGTCTGTCTGTCTGTCTGTCTGTCTGTCTGTCTATCTATCTATCTATCTATCTATACATACATACATATAATTTTTTTCCTCCAACTACCCTAATACTGACAAAGGTCTCATGAGTTATAAATATCATCTTTCCATGCAGGAATGTAAACAGTTCAACCTTAATAAGTCTCTTATGATTTCTCTTTCCTGTTTACCTCTTCATGTTCCACTTGAGTCTTGTATTTGAAAGTCAAATTTTCTATTCAGCTCTGGTCTTTTCATCAAGAATGCTTGAAAGTCCTCTATTTCACTGAATGACCATTTTTTCCCCTGAAGGATTATACTCAGTTTTGCTGGGTAGGTGATTCTTGGTTGTAATCCTATCTCCTTTGCCTTCCATGACCTGTGGTCCTTTAATGTAGAAGCTGCTAAATCTTGTGTTATCCTGATTGTGTTTCCACAGTACTTGAATTGTTTCTTTCTGGCAGCTTGTAATATTTTCTCCTTGACCTGGGAACTCTGGAATTTGGCTACAATATTCCTAGGAGTTTTCCTTTGGGGATCTCTTTCAGGAGGAGATCTGTGGATTCTTTCAATTTCTATTTTGCCCTCTGGTTCTACTATATCAGGGCAGTTTTCCTTGATAATTTCTTGAAAGATGATGTCTAGGCTCTTTTTTTGATCATGGCTTTCAGATAGTCCAATAATTTTTAAATTCTCTCTCCTGGATCTATTTTCCAGGTCAGTTGTTTTTCCAATGAGATATTTCACATTCTCTTCTATTTTTTCATTCTTTTGGATTTGTTTTACAGTGTCTTGATTTCTCATAAAGTCACTGTCTTCCAATTGCTCTATTTTAATTTTTAAGGAAGTATTTTCTTCAGTAATCTTTTGGACTTCCTTTTCCATTTGGCCAATTTTTTTTTTAGGGCATTCTTCTCCTCATTGGCTTTTTGGACCTCTTTTGCCATTTGGGTTAGGCTATTTTTTAAGGTGTTATTTTCTTCAGTATTTTTTTGGGTCTCCTTTAGCAAGCTGTTGACTTGTTTTTTGTGATTTTCACGCATCACTCTCATTTCTCTTCCCAGTTTTTCCTCTACTTTCTTACTTGCTTCTCAAAATCCCTTTTGAGCTCTTCCAAGGCCTGGGACTGATTCATATTTTTCTTGGAGGCTTTGGATGTAGGAGCTCTGACTTTGTTGTCTTCTTCTGGTTGTATATTTTGATCTTCTTTGTCACCAAAGTAAGATGATATAATCTGACTCTTTTTTGCACTGCTTGCTCATGATCCTGGCCAATTACTTGAGTTTTAACCTCTTTGTAAAGGTAAGAGTCTGCTTCCAATGTGGAGAATGTACTGTCCCAAGCTTCGGGGTTTGTACAGCTGTTTTCAGAGATACTTGTAGGTACCTGTAAATTTTCAGTTCTTGCAAGGTGGTATGATAAGGGGTGAGGTGTTTATTCCTTTCCTGGCCTGTGCTATGGTCTATTAGTGACCACAAGCACTCCTTTCTGCCCTGGAACTGTGAGGAAGGTTTCCTGTCCACAGCCACTACAAGCTCCACCACGCCAGCGCTTCTCCTCACCCCAGGACCCCCATCCAGAACTATGACCCAGATCCAAGCATGGGCAAAGCAAGAGATTCCTGCCTCAGCACCAGCAGAGAGATCCCTGCAATCCCCCTCTGATCAGCCACTCAATTCCCCCTGTCTTTGGGCTGGAAGCTCGGGAAGCAGCTGCCCAACCCAGGGCCACACTCTTAGGGAATGGAGCTGAGACCCCGCCTTCCTCTCTTATCACCACAGAAACAGACTTTTTCCACTGACCTTCTAAGATGTCTTTGGCATTCGTGGATTGAGGAGTCTGGAAACCCATGATTCAGTCCTCTGAGGCCTGCTCCAGGTTTGCTGCGGCCTGCGCACCCACGCTGCGCTGCGCTCCACTCCCAGGCCAGCGAGATATACCTTTCTGATCAATCATCCAGGTTGTCTTGGGCTGGAAATTTGTTTCACTCTGTCTTTTTGTGGGTTAAGGTGCCTTAGAATTTGTTTAGAGCCATTTTTATAGGTATTTGGAGGGGTTTGGGGGAGAGCTCAGACAACTTGCTGGTTTCTGCCACCTTGGCTCTGTCCCCTCCCAAATCTCACTCTTAAACAGGAAGGAATCTGAGATGAAGATTACTACGGAATGTTCATAAGACCATCAAATTATAGATACAGTATAGAGCCCTCCAAACATCCCCACCCCCAGTCCCTGCCCAACTCATTTTGCAGAGGGAGCTGGAACTCACACAGGTGAAATGCTTTGCCTATGTAGTAAGGGTCATAGATAGGGTTTCAACCTAGGTCTTCTTGCCTCCAAGTTCAGCACTCTATCCACTGAGCCACCCAGCTGCCTCTGGTGATGGAACCTGACAAAGGTCACTGGGTTAGGAGTTTGGAGATCTAGGTTCTCATCCCAGCTCTGTCACTTGATGACTATGTGAATTTAGGCTACTCATCTGTAAAATGAGGGTCAAGTGAAGTCATCGATAATCAATTATTGAGTGCTTACTGTGTGCTGAGCCAAGTGCTACACACTGGGAATGCAAATACAAGCAGAAAGAAAGAGTATCTGCCCTCAAGCAGCTTACATTCTGATAGGAGAGGATGCCATATAAAAGAAGGCTGGAAGAGAAGGTGTGGGGAGTATCCTTCCCCTCCTCCCCCTAAATATGTTCATAGTGGAGAAAGTCTGGAGTCAAGAAAGCAATCTGGAGAGGAGTGAAAATGTCTGGCCTGGATGTCCTTCTTAAAATGCAGATTCTGAGAGGGACCAGCAAACCATAGGAAGAAGCCCTGGGCCATGAGGTGACTTCCACTGTGAGAAAAGTCCAGGGGTAGAGTGAGGTTCTAGGATTAAGAAATTTCCCTGGCATGCATGGTAGAGAAAACGATGGAGTCAGGACTAATGCCTAGAAAGGAATGAAGATGGGTTTGAATAAGAAGTTTGGTCTAGAGCAGAGGTTCCCAAATTTATTTGGCCTGCTGCCCCCTTTTAAAAAATTACAGAGTGACTCCCTGGAAAGCTACTTTCTTTAACCCTTTAGTGGTTTAAAAAATTGCATTATTTCAAAAATATATAATTTTTAAAAATGACACAACTTAAACTTAATAATTTATTGTAAATTTGTGGGGGCTTTTCTGCACTGAAATTTTGATGATGCAATATTACATCATGTAACTGTATAGTGTTGTATTGTAAACAAACATTACTTACACATATTCCAGGCAATGCATGCTGGACTTCTCGACAAAGCATGACACTCTTGCCTGCCAGCACTTGCTTATTAAGACCTGTCAGTGGACTTGACCACTGATCGGTTGTAACTTGCATTTTGTGTGTTTATTTAGAAAATAATGTAATCATTATGACTTTAACTCTGTTATACAATAGATGAAACATGTATGAACAGTTTCTCAAAATTTTCTTATCTTTTCTTATGCTGCCACTGTCCCCTTATTTTTATTCAACACTCTCCCCCAACTGCACCTGAGGCTATTACTGCCCCCCTGGATTGTTCCGGCACCCCCCAGGCAGAGGCATCACCCATGTTGGGAACCTATGCAGGTTCCCTTCCCAATGATAACATTTTATAATTCAAAAAAGAAGAGGAAGAGAAGCTGAGAATGCTAGGAAAACTTGGATTTAATCCCTGCGTAGAACCACATGGTCTTTCTGTTACATTCAGGTACTGTCTTTGCCTTGATATTCTCCTGACCCTGACATGGCACTTTGGGTGGATTTTAGAACTGTTCTCCTAGAGCTCTTTGCTCCTGGCATATTCCTGATAAAGAATTTAGTCCTAACTATTTGAGGGAGACCTGGTGCAGTGGAAAGAACATTGGATTTGGACTCAGATGACCTGGGTTTGAATAATGGCTTGTCCACTTGCTACCTGTCTGACCTTGGGCAAATCACTTCACCTCTCTTGTCCTCAGTTTCCTCATTTGTAAAACAATGGCCTAAACTTGATAGTCTGAGATTGCTTCCAGATGTAAATCTGTGATCCTATCAAGATGAGAAGAGGACCTACATGACATAGTTTTATTCTCTCTGCCTAATTCGTCATAGGTCATGTATAAGATGAACATGCAATAGGAAAGAAAGATGCCCCAGAGCTAACTATACATAAACAGTGGCCCTATATGTAGCAATTACCTTTGCCAAGATCCTTCTTTAAGTTTTATACACTGTATTACAGTGGGGTCCTGGAATGCCATCAAAGGAGGATAAGACTTCAGGGTCTTGGAGACACTGTTTAGTCTGTGTTTATTTAAGAAGTAAGCCAAAGAAGCCTTCATCCCCAAAGTGGAAGGAGTACCTTTGTGTGTGATGATCCTCAGCAGGCCATTCTTGGGAAACTGTTGCCTAAAATTTTTTTTTAATCATTTGGCCGCTTTGTGTGCAAGTTGTACAAGTTTAAACTGGCCTTAGTGTTTTATCCAGATGTCTGCTTATTTTTTCCTCACTCATCTCTTCAGCGTATCTCTTTCAGTGTGTCAGGTTTACAATGCTTCCAAGTATAGATTCAGCCTTTTTTTCCCCTGAGGCTATCTCAATTTAATAGAAGAGATATGGACCCAATTAGAGCTGAGGTATATTTCTTTCATGGGATAAAGACATAGTAACCTTTGTTGCCCCATTTCTACTTTACTACCTTAGCTATTGGAAGAGCTACAAGTAAGGCGGGGATGACAGGAGTTTGCACCAGAGTGCTAAAATTTAGAGCTTGTTGACAACACTTGCAGTCTTTCAGCAAGTAGGAACAACTGAGTTTAGCACCTACAAGCAAGAATGATTAGTTCAAGTAGGAAACTACTAAATAGCACGTACTTTCTCTACTCCCAATAGCCATTGAATAGTGAGCAGTGAACAGCTTCATCACAAGGGCTTACTACTAATTACTTACCATTTATACCTTTTCTTCCATTTTCTCTAGGGACTTTTTTCTGGTCACTTATTCCAGTTGCAAACATTTCTGATTACGGCTCTTGCCAATTGGTTTCATCTCTATCATATGTTTATTCCATGCATGCAAGAATTATTTCATGATGCTTTGCATTGCTCCCACTTCTGCTCCTTAGTATATTGCCATGAAGTTCACAGACATTCAATATTCATTGAATTTTCCCAAGTCTCTTTCAATGTCTCTTATGAACGGAAGTATTTTCAGTTTAATGAGGAATGTGGACAGTCACATTAGCTACCCATATATTATTTATTATAACCAAGGAAAATCTAGGTCATGGACTAGAGTTAAGAAATAACAATAATAGGCATTTATAATTTTTCTACTTTATGAGTTATGATGTACAAAGAATTAATCTGTTAGTGACCATCTTGAACTTGACATAGCATTTGTCAGCAGCAAAATGCTTTATGTTACCTCCTCACAGCAAATCTGGGAAAGAGGAGCTTCTTAAAAGTATGATTTGTTTGACCTGTGGATCAGTGTAGACAGTGTGAACCACGTGAACCGTAGTCTGACTTCCTTAGTAAATGATTATACATAAATTAGTCTGATTACTAAGCTACTACTGAGCTAATCCAAAAATCCTTAGTGCATATTTTTTGACTCAAGTCTGGGGTCCATAGGGACATCCAGTAGAAAGTTGGGATGTTTTCTTAAGTTGCAAAATTTTCCAGATAAATTCTACAATGGGAGTATTCTAATAGTATATCATTGGAACATCTCCAGGGAAAATAGTTGTGGACAAGAGAGAAAACACACACACACACACACACACACACACACACACACACACACATCCTACCCTACAGTAATCAAATAGTCAAAGGAGATAAGAGCTTACAAAGTTTTATTTCTTCACACATTTTCCATTTCATTATAGTGTGCCAGGTACTGGGGTGTCTGGGCAAAAAAGGCATTTGCAGATCTGCAGCTGACCTTTTTGCCATGAAAGTTAAAAGCTCTTCCAGAAAGTGGAAGCAGTGTTCCGGCCCATTCTTCCTGTGAATTTAATATCCTAAGAATTTTATAAGGATACATCATATTACTTAGTCTATATCTGAAAGATAAATTTGGGTATGTTTTTACTTGTTAACTTCCTGTGCAAGCCGGAAACTTGGGCTCAATCTGTGACTTAATGTGACATTGTAGTGGACTGATTTTCCCTTTGGAAGGAGAAGCTAAGATATATTCACTGAAATTTCAGTGCTGACAATTTGTAGTCCTCTGGGATTAACTCTCCAATAGCATTTCCAAATGGATTGTATTTTCAAAATATTCTTCCTATGGTTTACACACACTTGAATGTCAAAAAGAATGTAATCTCTGTACATGTACTCTGGGAATGCCATGGGTGCAGTGCTCTGAGAAGGTTGCCCTAAATGTTCTCAGGGAATTGGTATCTTGATTCTACAGGACCTATGGCACCCATTTTCTACTCGGCAGGCCTTGAAACTTAAAGGTTAGATTCTTTAAGGAGACCTGGTCCTCTCCTCAATGGTATATATCTCTGTGTTTATTCGAAGGCTTAAGTCTGTGCATATCTCTTTGTGGGATAGATCTGTTTCTCCTACTCCTTGTACATGCTGAATAAGGCAAAGTAACACCATTTGCAAGACCAGTTGCAAGAGTGGAAGTTGCAAAGTTTATTTGTGGGTGCTGGCCCTTTGGGTCATTTTCAGGAACCCCACTGCAAAGTGTTCAGCTGAGTCTGGCAAGCGATCTGGATTTTTGGAGAGGAAGTATGATGCACGGAGAATCAGAGCATTTCAAAATTGCACAAGACTTTAGGGATCAATTGGTTCAACTCCTTTGATTTTTATATTTTAAATTTATGTTTTTAAAGTAGATTTTATTGTTATCTCTTGTTATTACATTGCCTAGATCAGGTGTAGGGAACCTACAGCCTCAAGGCCACGTATGGTCCTCTAGGTCCTCAAGTGTGGCTCTTTGACTGAGTGCAGCTGCACTTGAGGACAGGCCTTGAGGCCACCCCTGGCCTAGATTTACCCCTATGTCTCTACCCTGCTCTCTCCTGGAGAGTCATGCCTTATAACAATTTTTTTTAAAAAGAAAGATGAAAAACAATCAACACAATCAATCAATACATTGAAAAAAATCAACTTTATATTCAAATTTCCACACTTGTAACTAACTCCCACCCCTTGCAAAGGAGTGGGGGAGGGGTAAATGTCTTCTGTACTGACTTTATGCTTTATAAGTCTGAAATATTTATTTTCAATTATTTGGAGTTGTTGTTCTTTAAATTTTCATTGTTGTCGTCATTATTTATAGGAGGCAGCTAGGTGGTGCAGTGTTGTGCCTAGAGTCAGGAAGAAATGAGTTCAAATTCAGCCTCAGACATCTACTAGCTACGTGACCCTGGGCAAGTCGTTTAACCTCTGTTTGCCTTAATCCACTGGAGCAGGAAATATCAAACCACACCAGTATCTTTCCCAAGAAAGCTCCACGCACAGCGTTGGTGTGCTGTGCTCCATGCGGTCACAAAGAGTTGGACATGACTGAACAGATGGAGCTGACTGGCATCTAGGGAAGTTTCTGCATCAGAGGTGATACCAACAACTGAGGAAGGGGCCTAGTCCCTAGCCTGACTTGACAGAAGCCATATGCTTCAGCTGTCATGTGCTTGACGGTTTGCCATTTCTTCTTTGGTGGTGAAGGGTCAGCCTTCACCCCACCCCTCATTGGAAATCTCAGTGTCATGTAATGCCAACTGGAGGGTAAAAGAGACGGGGTAGGTGGAATCACTTCTTTTTGAAAGGCCTGCTGGCTCATCAACTCCTCTGCCTCAGCTTTGAATAGGGAATTGCTTTCTTATTCTTTGGCGCAGAATCATACATGGCGGGAAATAGCCCCAGTTGCCTAAAAAAATTTAAAAAAATGTATAAAATAAAATACATAGGGTTACAAAGGAAACCAATTATATTGAAATAGATATTTAATTTTTTTTCCTTCAAAGTTCACAGTCCCTCTGAAATCTATCGACAGATCTCCTTGGAGGGTGACTCCAGGGTAAATTTTTGGGCTAGATAATTTCTAAGGGTCCTTTTGCAGGTCTAAATTTTGAGATTTCAGTTAAGTAAGTTGTCCAAGGTCTAATAGCTAATTAGTGGCAAAATCAAACAAACAGAAATTCTATTTGGACTACCTCAGAAAAGTTCAGCTGCTCTCTATGGATGGAATGCTTGGTGATGTAGCCATGTACTCACATTCACCCCAGCTGCATTCCCTTACAGTGTTGTCTGGAAGTCCTTCCATTGAGGGCAGGCAGCCACAAATAGAACACTGGCTGATTTCCCTTTTCTAGCCATAGACCTGGTGCAATTAATGGGTTTGGTTAGAATAGTCACCACCCCCTATGCTTCCTTTAGTTTTGTGCAATAAGAAATAAAAACCACTCAAAATGCAACCAAAATCGCTCTTATAAAACTTCATGAAGTCCCAGAATATAATTTTCGTTGACCTCACCAAATTTCTGGACTGGAATAGACTGGAGGCATAAAACAGCAGCATTTCCAAGAATTGTTTGGATTTTTTAAGAGTCATAAGATGCCGAGGGATTGATAAAGCCAGAGCTGATGACTCTCATTTCCAGAATCGGCTACTTAAATGAATTAATCTGCTAATTTAATGCATTACAGAGCTTATGAAATCGGTGCCAACTTAACTGTTGGAGGGCCATCCTTGCTCATAAATTTCTCAAGTAACACAATCCCTAGAATTTATACAGAACATTTCCCCAAAGAGCACAAAACACTTTGTAAATATTATCTCCTTATTCATAACTTGTTTTGTGATATGTGTCCAAGGCAGGCAAATGAGTATGAGACCTCTCTTAGAGTTCAGGATGATTTTCTTTTTGAGTTTCAGAGTTTCTTATTAAGTTAACTCTTACATTCCCTCTTCCCCTTGAAAATGGACCATGGGGTTGCAACATATTTCCTACCTTTTAGAGAAGAGGTGCTGAACTGTAGGTGCAGAAACATATCTTCAATACAAATTTGTTTTGCTTGACTATAATTATTTCTCACAAAACAGGCTTTTATTAGGGGGAAGTATAAGAAAATGAGGGATAGTGACAGTCATGCAAAAAAAGGGATGAAAATAGTGTCAATGAAACATTTCAAAAGTGCACAGAAGAGAGAAGAATGAAGTTTAGAAGGAGAAACAGGCAAGTAAAGCAATGTTGGCATTACCATATTAAGTAAAATAAAATAAATTTATTAAATTTATTTTAATTTAAATTTTAAAATATTCATGTTAGATGATAATTTTCTAGTTCATAATTAAACCTGTGGGGGAAAAAAAGACAAAAAATGGACCAATTGGAGAAATGGATCCATTTATTACTAAATTTTTCCCTTACAACCTATGAAAGTACTTGTAGTTATGCACTTATATTATTGGATTGCAAGTAGCATTAGCCAGACTCAGATAGGACCCAATGTCAAATTGTGTTTCCTGAAACAATTATGTACAATTAAAGCTAGCTGTTATGTGGAGTGTGTTAATTCTGTCCTGATGCCAATGGAATGAAGAGATTCCACTGTGATGCTGTTGCTGATAACAATAATAACTGACACGTATCTAGCATATTAAGATTTACAAAACACTTCACATGTTATTTCATTTGATCATTACAAAAGCCCTGAAGATATTTCATTGGTCCAAATATAGACTCTACTTCCTGCTGCTGAGAGGCCAAACAGTGGCATGATAGATTTGAGAAGGGAGAGATCACTTCTTTCTAGGGAGGGGTCAAAGAAGTCTTCATGAAGAAGATGGGTTTCAGTGAGAAAAGTCCATCCCAGGCTTGGGACACATGCAAACTGCATGAAGGCAGGAGATGATAGGGTGAGTCCGGGAAATTGTTAGACATCCAACTTGTAAAGATTGAAGAATGTGAAGGGGAATAGGGTGAAATACGTTTGGAAAGGGGAATTGGAGCCAGTTCATAGGTCAAGTCAAGTCAAGTCAATTCAGCAAGCAGTTATTAAAAGTCTATTATGTTCCAGGCATTTTTACTAAGTGCTGGGAATACCAAGAAAGAGAAACAGACCTCGCTCTCAAGGAACACACAATATTGTGTGTGTGTGTGTGTGTGTGTGTGTGTGTGTGCGCGCGCGCGCGTGCAACAACATGCAAGCAATTATATGCAAACAAGATTATAGGTGAAATTGGAGGTAATCTAAAAAGGAAGGGATTAGAATTAAGGGGGATCAAGAAAAGCATCTTATGGAAGGAGGGATTTTAGTTGAGTCTTGAAGGCAGCCCTGGAAGCCAAGAGACAGAGATGACAAGGGAGAGCATTCCAGGCATGGGAGACAGCCAAAGAAAATGTACACAGTCTGTAGATGAAGTGTCACATTCAAGGAATAGAGAAAAAAATAGGACCCAGGACAAACCCTTGCAGGGTACTCTCAGTTGTCAGGAGTGGCATGGATGAAGATTCAGCCAAGGAGATGGAGACAGAATGGTCAGAGAGGGAGGGGGAGAACCAAGAAATAGCAAGAAAACCTAAAGAGAAGAGAATGTTAAGGAGAGGGTGATTGACAGGGTCAAAGGCTTCAGAGAGGTCAAAAAGCATGAGGCTTGAGAAAAGACCATTGGATTTGGCAATTAAGACTTGATGAGGTTAGAAGCCAGACTAAAAGAGGTAAGAAGAGAGTGAGTGAGAAGAAAGAAGAGACCCGAATGACAGATGACTTTCTCAAAGAGTTAAGCCATGAAAGAGAAGAAAGATATAGGGTGTTAGCTAGAGGGAGGTGTATGGATCAAGTGAGGATTTTGTGAGGACAGGGAAGACATGAGTGTGTTTGTAGACAGGAAGGAAGCAGCTGGTAGACAGGAAATGACTGAAAATTAGTGAGAGAGTAAGGATGATAGACGGGGCAGTCTGTTGGAGAAGATGGAGTAAAATGGGATCATTTGTGCATATTTAGCAGGATTTGTCTAGGCAAGGAGAAGGGACCCTACCTCTTTGTGGGGTGCAGTAGAAGATAGTTGGGAAAGGTGTGTGAGTGATGTGAGATGAAGAGGAAAGGAAAAGAGGGCACTCTCAGCAAATGGCTTAAATTTTTTTTTAGTAAAATGTAAGGCGAGGTTTACAGTTGAAAGGATGGGGCAGGGAGGAACCTGAATGTTTGGCTGAGGAGTTTGTGTTTTTTTCAGTAGGCAATGGGGAACAACTAAAGGTTTTTAGTTGAAGAGTGATGGGATAGGACTGGTGCCTTAGGATGACTCCTTTTGCAATGGTGTGAAGGATGGATTGGAGAGGGGAGAGACTGGTGGCAAGGTGCCTACCTATTGAAATAGCACAGAAGAGGAGATGTAAGGGCTAACCTATAGTAGTAGGAAAGTGGAGAGACATAGGGATTGATGCAATAGATATTATGGAGATGGAATCAGCTGGGTTTTGACTATACCCAGTGATTGGTTATTGTTCTTCATTCTCAAAGAGGACCAAAATAACATCACTCTGTTAAGAGTTAAGTTACAGTGTGTTCAACTGTGGCTGATCAGACCAGTCTGAGCTCAGAATGTTCTACCACAGGTTGGGTATAAATAGTCCATGGGAACATTTAAGGTGGATTCTCTAAATTTGTACATCTCACATTTCTTTTGAGCTACTTCAATTCTGCTTTACTCATAGAGCACAATACTTTCTCTGATGTTGGCACACCATGCTGGGTGGTCCTGTGCCGGTGTCTCCCATGTCACTCAATCAATTCCAAAGTTGTTAAGAGATACCTTGAGAGTGTCCTTGTATTGCTTCTTCTGACCACCACATGAGCGCTTGCCTAGTATGAGTTCTCCATAAAATAGGCTTTTAGGCAAGCATACATTTGGCATTCGAACAATGTGGCCAGCCCATTAGAGTTATGCTCTGCAGTAGAGTTGGAATGTTTGTCTATTTAGTTTGAGAAAGGATCTCAGTGTCTGGTACCTTATCCTACCAGCTGATCTTCAGAATCTTCCTAAGACAATTCAAATGGAAGCCATTCAATTTCCTGGCATGGAGCTGGTAGACCGTCCAGATTTCACAAGCATGCAACAATGAGGTCATCACAACAGCTCTGTAGACCTTCAGTTTGGTAGTCAGTCTAATACCTCTTCTCTCCCACACTTTCCTTAGGAGCCTCCCAAACACTGAGCTAGCTCTGGCAATTTCTGCATCAACCTCATTATCAATGTTTGTATCCCTGGAAGGTACACTACCAAGATAAGTAAACTTATCCACAGTATTTAAAACTTCCTCATTAGCTGTAACCAATGGTTCCACATATGTCTGGTGTGGTGCTGGCTGGTGGAGCACCTGTACTTTCTTGGTGTTGTTAGGCCAAATTCTCTGCTGCAAAAAGCATGGGAGCAAGCACATAGCCTTATTTCACTCTTTTGGTGACTGGGAAAGAATGAGAGCATCTGCCATTATCCAGAACCTGGGCAAGCATGCCGTCATGAAATTGACATACAATACTGATGAACTTCTCTGGGCAACCAAATTTTGACTTAATTTTCCATAATCCCTCATTACTGACAGATTGTCAGATTGACAAATGTTGTGTATAGACCTCTGTTCTGCTCCTCATTTCTCCTGGAGTTGTCAGGCAGCAAATACCATATCAACCATTTCTTAGCCCTTTCTGAAGCCATACTGGCTCTCAAGTAGATGACCATCTTCCAGGTGAAGGATCCCATATTAAGGAGGACACTAGCAAGAATCTTGCTAGTGATGATAAAGAGACACTTCTCACTGCCCACCCACTGTGATTGTCTTATTTTTGTTTTTGTTTTCCGCGAGGCAATGGGGTCAAGTGACCTGCCCAGGGTCACACAGCTAGTAAGTATTATGTGTCTGAGGCCGGATTTGAACTCAGGTCCTCCTGAATCCGGGGCTGGTGTCTATCTGCTGTGCCACCTAGCTGCCCTCCCCCCACCCCCTGCCGTTATTGTCACAGAAGTATCTATTTCCTTTACCTTTATAGAGATGGACAGTGGAGGCATTTTTGAACTCCTGGGGGATAACCTCCTCTTGCCATGTAACCCTGAAAATTTCAGTCTGTTTTTGTGTGAGCAATGGACCACCGCACCTTGTAAATCTCAGCTGGAATAGAATCAGTACCAGGTGCTCTGCCACAGGAAAGAAGCTTAATGGTATTCAAAAATCTCTTCTTCATTTGGAAATTTGGCTAGAGAGGGATTGACTTCAACCTGAGGTAAACAGTCAATGACTTCGACATTAATTAATGGTATTCTGTTGAGAACATTATGGAAGCTCCATCAGCACTGTGTAGTTGAGATGCACCATACACCCATAAATAGCCTTTAGGGCACCACAAATGTGCTTTGGATTGTTACTATCAGAGTAAAACTGAATTTCATCTGCCTTCTTACTGAACCAAGAATCCTGCATCTCTCTAAGCTTTTCTTGTACTTTGCTTTTGGTGGAGTTAAATGTTGTCTTCTTAAAGATGGATGAATTATCCTACTGGTAAACCCCGTAGAGTTCTCATTTTTTCATTTAGCAGCCTCTGAATTTCCCCATCATTTTTGTCAAACCAGTCTTGATGTTTGTTAGTGTTCTGACCCAGATGAGTAAATGCAGTGCTGTACACCAGATCTCTGAATGCTGCCCACTCCTTTTCTGCTCTACTGTTGCCAATCATGTATTAGCTTAGCTTTCCCTCCAAGTTATCAATGAACTGTTTCTGGTTAAAGGAGCACTCTAATCTGTTGACATTAAGTCTTCTGGTCGTCATCTTGCCTTAGGACCACTGCTTTTGTTAAATGTGAATAATTAGCTTGGAGAGGTTGAGTCTATGATCAATTCATCTGCACCACACATTGCCTTTGTCACTCTTGCATCCAGTCTGTCTTTTCTCCTTACAATCACATAATCTATTAAATGTCAATGTTTGTTGTAAAGTTACATCCACAAGTCTTATTGCTTAGGTAAATGGAAGACAGTGTTGGTGATGAGAAGGTCATGAGATGCACAAGTCTTCAGCAGTAAATGACCATTGCTGTTGCTGTTTCTAACACCATTCCTCCCAAGGACTCCCTGCCATGTCTGGCAGTCTGAGACTATTCTAGCATTAAAGTAACCCAGAATTATAAGCTTGTACTATTTTGGCACATTGATGATGAGGGTCTTCAAGTCTTCATAGGTCTTTGACCTTATCAGGGTTCAATATATGTATGTGTGTGTGTGTGTGTGTGTGTGTGTGTGTATGCGTATTGTTTATATATTTTGGATACCAAACTTTTCTCAGAGAAATTTGATACAAAGAGTTTTTTCCCTTTTCAACTTCTTCCCTTCTTACTCCTAGGTGTTTTAATTTTATTTATGCAGAGTTGACTCTTGGATGTCTAACCAAGCTCCAAGTGCTCCATAGTGCCTGCTTCAGCTGCCTTCATGGCTGTTGGAACAAATTGTTCTCATCTACCCATTCCACCAGGGGAAGTCTTCACATGCTTGGGATAGACACCTCCCTAACTCATTGTGGGTTTGAGACCCCCTCAATTACCCTCAACCTAGTTTAGCCAGTCTGCCAAAACAGTATGCCAGGGTGTGGCTGCTGCACATTCAACATCTTTTGGAGCCACAGGTGAGAGTTGGGTGGATCAGGTGGACACAAGAGCTGGAAACCAGCCCTGAAAAGGGCTCAGCAGCCTTCACACCAGAGGTACCAGTCTTCCCTGAATACATCCTATACCCCAAGGGGTAATAGAGAAGAAAGAATAAATAGGATTCTGAGGTTTGAGGCTGGGTAGTAGTGGTGACATCATCAGAAATAAGGAATGATATGGAGTGAAGGAAGGACTAAAAGTACAAAACATAATAGATCCTTTAGGGTGCCTTCCAGTTCAAAATTTCTGATCCTATGATCCTAAAGACAGCCTTTTCCAAAGGTAGTACTCTGGTTCTTTTTTTTTAATGAGTTTTTAAAAATTAGCATGATTTCCCCAATAGTAATTCTCTTCTCCACTCCATATAACAAATAATATTTTTGTTTTATTTAAATACATTTTATTGATGGCTTTTGTTTTTTTGCATCATCATATTTCTCCCCAGTATCCCTTCCTTTCCTCTTGGCAGAAAGCCATCCCATATAACAAAGCGTATTAGTTTTTTAAAGAAAAAGAAGAGGGGGAAAAAATCAGCAAATATACCAATACATTGAAGAAGTCCAAAAACATGTAGAATGTGCTACATCCGAGGATCTCCTATCTCATGAAATGGTAGGTGAGGGAGTGTCCTTTCATACCTCTTCATTTGAATAATGCTTGATTATTAAAATTTTGCTATGTTCACTTTTGATTTTTTTGTGTGTGGTCTTTCCATTGATGTTACTGTAGTCATTGTGTATGTTTTTTTCTTGGCTCTGCTTACTTTATTTTGCATCAGATCATGTAGATCTTCCCAGGCTTCTCTGTTTTCATTGCATTCATAATTTCTTACAGCACAGTCTTTTACATCCATGTATAACAATTTGTTTATCCATTCCCCAGCTGATGAGCATCTACTTTGTTTCCAATGCTTTGTTATCACAAAAAAGTGCTGCTATAAATATTTTGGTGTATAGGGGGATTTTCTTCTTGTCAATGACTTCCTTGTAGTAAAAGTCCAGTAACAAAGTCTCTTGGTCAAAAGGTATGTCACCTTATTTGCATAATTCTAAATTGTTTTTTGAAACAGCTGTATCAATTCATAGCTCTACCAGCAATGCACTAGGGTACCTAATTTCCTGCAACTCCTTCAGTGTTGACTATTGCCATTTTGGGGTGAGAGGTGGGGGGAGGCTTATCCTTGCTAATTTGCAGTGTGTGAGGTGAAACCTCAAGGTTGTTTTGATTTTGCATTACTCTTATTAGTGATTTGGAGCATTCTTTTATGTGTTTGTGAATACTTTATAATCTTTCTTTTGAGAACTCTTTGTTCATATCCTTTGATCACTAATCTTCTAGGAATGGCTTTTGGTCACATATATGTATATGTGTTTGTATGTATATATGTGTGTGTGCGTGTGTGTGTGTGTGTGTGTGTGAGTGTATTGTTTATATATCTTGGATACCAGACTTTTTTCAGAGAAATTTGATACAAAGAGTTTTTTCCCTTTTCAACTACTTGCCTTCTTAGTCCTAGGTGTTTTAATTTTGCTTATGCAACAGCTTTTCACTTTCATACAATCAAAGTAATCTATTTTATCTTTTGTAATTGCCTCTTGTTTAGTTAGGAATCCATCCCTTTCCCATAGCTGTTAAAGGTATATGATCTGCTTCTCTACTAATTTTTAATTTTTTTTTTTGTTTTAGGCTAGGCAATGGGGTTAAGTGACTTGCCCAGGATCACACAGCTAGTAAGTGTCAAGTGTCTGGGGCTGGATTTGAACTTGGGTCCTCCAGACTCCAGGGCCGGTGCTCTATCCATTGCATCACCTAGCTGCCTCCTCCACTAATTTTTTTTAAAAACATTGTCTTCACTATTAAGGTTACGTATCCATTGAGAATGTGTTGTGAGATAATGTTGGAAGGTGTCAGTCCAAGACAGTGGTTCCCAATGTTTTTGTTCCTCAAACCCATTTCAACAAGAAAAATTTTATGAATTCTCAAAGTAATTTAATATACTATTCATAATATTCTTTTACACTTAGTCATCAAGTGCTTATAATAACAGTTATAACTTTTACTCCCAAAGCTCCAAATAAAATTTATCACACAATTTTAATTATAAAATATAAAATTTTCTTACCTATAATTATAAAAACTTTAAATATAAAATTATAAAACTCTGATAATAAAAATAACTACAAATATTTTATGTGGGACTTTGTAAGAATTAAAAGAAATAATCTAGTAAGACTTCATATGCTTACTATTATCTTCAAGATGTCATATTAAACTTCTTTCTTTTATAAATTTTGTTGAATATAAATTACATTTTAATTAAATAAGGTATAACTTAGAACATGTTTAACTAATATAATAATAACAGAAAAACTTAATTTTGACATTGGACTTTTTCATTTGAAAAAATGTTTGCTATTTTGGGCTCAATATCAGACACACAGTCTTAAATATGTTCTGCATTGAGTTTATTTCAGCATTTTGACTGAAAACAAAAATGAAGTGAAAATGCCAATTCACACAAATATGTGGTGGAAAATGGTAGGAGAATTTTATAAGTTCTCATGTTGAAAGATGGAAATTAATTTTAAAAATGTTAGTCACCTAACCACTTGACAAAAATGAATTACTATTTATGACATAAATATTTACTTTTCCACTGTTCAATGACAAGTGCCATGTTAAATAATAAATGTATTAAAGGTTCAATTGCATATATTGCTTCATTTATGAACTG
This sequence comes from Phascolarctos cinereus, assembly GCF_003287225.1. Taxonomy (NCBI): domain Eukaryota; kingdom Metazoa; phylum Chordata; class Mammalia; order Diprotodontia; family Phascolarctidae; genus Phascolarctos; species Phascolarctos cinereus. Next base: position 361,295,078 of record NW_027555847.1, read on the forward strand.
ACTTTTGTAAGAAAAAAAATAACTCTTCAGACATGATTTCTTCTCTTCTCCTACTAGCACACTGGCTACAGTGTCACAGAAACTCTACTGAATTGACTGACCCATATTGCCAATCAGTTCATTTAAAAATCTCAATAGAATTATTTCAACACAAGCAGAGAATAAATTTAAATTGGAAAACAGTCTTAATATTGCAGTGAAATTCAAGGGAAGGTTTGTTTTTGCAGATAGTTTGTGATGGTTCATGGTGGTTTCAGGATGACTTGTAATGAGGATGCCTAGTGATCATGATTCTCAAATAGCCTGACATTTGTGCTGCAAAAACATATATATATATATATATATATATATATAAACATCTTGATGATGTGATTACACAGATGATGAGATATAGGTTAACAAAAGGAAATGAGGGATCTAGTCTGGTATAGTGTGCAGAATCAAATGAGAATTGGTATATATCTGACCATCTATTGGGAATCAGTTTGTGCTCGAATTGTGGCCATTTGGAAACAATTTAATGACAGATTGAGAATCTATAGGGCTATGTTGTACTTTTCCAGAAGTGGTTATAGTTTGAAGTTATAGTTATTTACCCATATAGTTTGAAAGTGAACGTGTGCATGATCATGAATAACTGTAGAAACTAACTTATAATAGTTGAAACATACATGTGCTTATCACAGAGAAAAATACATTTGTAACACAGTTGGGTGTTTATTCACTGGTTAAGGTACCATTAAAGACTTTTTAGCATGAGCCTCTTGAACCATCATCAAAAACTCCTTTGGTGTTCATGAACCAGTAAATGGGAACTGCTAGTCTAATCCTAATTTCTGCCAGACTGTTTTCTAGTTTTCCCAGCAGTTTTTATCAAATAAGGAGTATTTTCCTAAGTAATTTGTTTTCTACTTTATGGAACACTGGGCTATCAAGTTCTGTTGTTTTGTTTTTTCCTTTGTCTATGCTGTTTCCTTGATCTACCTCTGTTTTTTAACCAATATCAGATGGTCTTGATGACTGCTGCCTTATAATATAGTTTGATGTCTGGAAATACTGTTCTCCCTTTGTCCCTAAATTTTTTCCTCATTTCCCTTGATATTCTGATCTTTTGTTTTTCCAAATGAATTTTGTTAATACTTTACTGAATCCTATGTAGTATCCCTTTGATAATTTGATTGGTATTAACAATAAAATTGTAAGTTAATTGTGATGGTATTGTCTTTATTATATTGGTCTGGCCTTGCATTGAATATTCTCTAGCTCAGGGGTGAGAAGCCTGCTGCTTCGAGGTCTCATGTGGCCCTCTAGGTCCACAAGGGCAGCCCTTTGACTGAATCCAAACTTTTATTAGGAGGATTTGTTCTGTGAAATTTGGATTCAGTCAAAGGGCTGCCCTTGTGGACCTAGAGGGCCACATGTGGCCTCGAGGGCACAGGTTCCCTATCCCTGAATCTAGCTAGTTAAGTTGTTTTCTTTGGTGTGCTTTTGGTAGATGAATCCCCAGATATTTTATGCATTTTGTAGTTATTTGGAGTTGGATTTCCCTTACTATTATTGTCTCTCGGATTTTGTTGTTATGTAGAAGTGCTGTTGATTTTTGAGGGTTAATTTTTGCTAAAGCAATTAATTATCTCAATTATTATCTTTGCTTATTCCCTAGGATTTTGTAATATACTTTAATGTCATCAGTAAATAGGGATAATTTTATCTCCACTTTACCCATATTTATGCCTTTAATTTCTTTGTTTTGTCTTATTTCTATTCCCAGTATTTTTGGAACTATATGAAATAATAGTGGGCATCTTTACTTTTCTCTTTCATTTACTGGGACAGTTTCTAGAATATTAATATTGCATATGATGCTTACTTTTGGTTTTATACTGATACTTTTTATGGTAACAAAACAGTTTTTCTATGCCTAAACTTTATAGGGATTTTAGCCCAAATGGGCGTTGTACTTTGCCAAAGGCTTTTTTTCCCTTTTTAATCTATTTTTTAAAAAGTTTTGAGTTCCAAATTTTCTCCCTCTCTCCTACTTTTTCCTCACTCACTGAGAAGGCAAGCAATGTGATATCAATTATACATATGAAATCATGCAAACCATATTTCTCTATTTACCATATCACAAAAAGCAAGAAAAATAAAGTGAAAAAATATGTTTCAATTTTCATTCAGAGTTCGTCAGTTCTCTTTCAGGAAGAGGATGACATTTTTTCATCATCTGTTCTTTGGAATTGTCTTTGATCATTGTATTGATCAGAGAAGCTAATTCTTTCACAGTTGATCATCATTACAATATTACTGTTACTGTGTACAATGATCTCCTAGTTCTGCTAACTTCACTTTACATCAGTTCATATAGGTCTTACCTGGTTTTTCTGAAATCATCCCCTTTATCATTTCTTATAGCACAATAGTATTCATCACAATCATCTGCCATTATTTTCTTTAGCCATTCCCCAATTGATGAGCATCTCCTCAATGTCCAATTCTTTGCCACCACAAAAATGGATTTTTGCACATATAGGTCCTTTTCCTTTTTCTTTCATCTCTTTGCTGTACAGACCTAGCAGTGATATTGCTGAGTCAAAGGGTAAGCAATTTTATAGTACTTTGGGCATAGCTCCAAATTGTTCTCCAGAATGGTTGGACTGATTCACAATTACACCAATAGTTTATTAGTGTACCTATTTTCCTTCACTCCTCCAGCATTTGTCATTTCTGATAAAGTTGTTTTAATTTGCATTTCTCTAATCAGTAGTGATTTAGAGCATTTTTTCATATGACTATAGATAGCTTTGATTTCTTCTTCTGAAAACTGCCTGTTAATATCCTTTGATCATTTATCAATTGGGGAATGCCTCTTATTTTTATAAATTTGACTCAGTTCCCAAAATATTTGAGAAATAAGGCCTTTAACAGAGAAGCTTGTAATTTTTTTGATATTACTTCATTGTCTATGATACCTTTTTGGCAAAATATAATTTTCTTGATTATCTTTTTCAGTTAGGTCTGTTTTTGCTTTTGCTTTGTCTGAGATCATGATTGCTACCTCTTCCTTCTTTACTTCAAGCATAACATATTCTGTTCTAGCCCCTTATTTTAACTCTGTATCTGTCTTTCTGTTTCACGTATATCTCTTTTAAAAAACATATTATTGAATTCTCGTTTCTAATCCATTGTGCTATCTGCTTCTATTTTATAGCTGAACTTATCACATTCACTATTCACGGTTATGATTATTTTGTATTTCCCTTCATCCCATTTTCTTCTGTTTATCCTTCTCTCTCCCTTTTTATCCTGCCCCTCCTCAAAAGTCTGTTTTGCTTCTGACCACCACTTCCCTTAATCCATCATTCCTTTAATCATTCCTCCCCTTTTTCATATTTCATTCCCCACCCCCACCCCCACCATATCCCTGTTGGAGAAGCTAGATTTCTATACAGAACTGAGGGTGTGTATGTATTCTTTCCTCTTTGAACCAATTCCAATGAGAGTGAGGCTTAAACATTTCCTACTGCCATCCCCCATTTTCCTTTCCACTGTAAAAGTTCTTCCTTGCATACATTTTTTATGTAAGAAAAATTTCCGCATTCTACCTCTTCCTTCCTCCTTCTCCCATTATATCCCTCTTTTTCACCCCTTCATTCTTTTTTTTAGATCATCTCAACATAATTGACTCATACCTATGGCCTCTGCCTATGTAGACTCCTAACTGCCCTAATAATGATAAAGATCTTAGGAGTTAAATGTGTCGTCTTACCATATAGGAATATAAACAGTTTAACCTTATTGACTCCCTTATGATTTCTCTTTCATGTTTGCTTTTTCATGCTTCTCCTGATTCTTGTTGCTTCAATTTCAAATTCTCTATTCAGCTCTGGTCTTTTCATCAAGAATGCTTAAAAGTCTTCTACCATATGAAATGTTTATTTTCCCCTGAGAGATTATTATCAGTTTTGCTGGATAGGTGATTCTTGGTTGTAATCATAGTTCCTTTGCCTTTCGTAATGTCATATTTTAAGCGGTTTGCTTCTCTAATGTGGAAGCTGTTAAATCTTGTGTGATCCTGACTTTGGCTCCACAATATTTGAATCATTTCTTTCTGGCTGCTTGCAATATTTTCTCCTTGACCTGGGAGTTCTTGAATTTGGCTGTAATATTCCTGGGAGTTTTCATTTTGGGATCTCTTTCAAGTGGAAATAAGTGGATTCTTTCAATTTCTATTTTACCCTCTGGATCTAGGACACTAGGGCACTTTTCCTTTGTAATTTCTTGAGCTATGACATCTAGGCTCTTTTTTGATCGTGGCTTTCAGGAATTCTAATGGTTCTCAAATTAGCTCTTCTTTATCTATTTTCTAGATGAGTTGTTTTTCTGATGAGATATTTCACTTTTTTTCCTCTGATTTGGGTATTAGGACTAAATTTGTCTTAAAAGTGCTTCATTTCTCAGTTTTTGAAATATTTTGTGTAGTATTGGCATTAATTATTGTTCTTTACAAGTTTGATAGAAATCCCCTATGAATCTATCAGGACTAGAAGGATTTTATTTTTTGGTAGTTCATTTGTAACTACTTCTCTTTCTTTTTCTGAGATTGGATTATCTAAGATATCTATTTGATCTTCTATATGTTTGGGTATTTTATAAATTGAAGGTATTTATTTCTTTTGTATTCTCAGGTTTTTTTTTTTTGGCTAGGCAATGAGGTTAAGTGACTTGCCCAGGGTCACACAGCTAATAAGTGTCAAGTGTCTGGGCCTGGATTTGAACTTGGGTCCTCTGACTCCAGGCCAGAGCTCTATCCACTGCACCACCTAGCTACCCCAAGTTTTTTTTTTTTAAAGTATATAGTGGCACATAGCAGATTCCAAGGAACTCTTTTTATTTCTTTTTGTTTTGTTGTGATTTCACTTTGCTATTTTGTTGATTAGATTTTCTTCCTTTTTTTAAAAAACTAAATTGGCTAAAGGTTTATCAATTTTATTGGTCTTTTCAAAGAACCAGTTTTCACTTTCATCTATCATTTCTATAGTTTTTGCTGTTGTTTGTTGTTCTCAGTTAATCTATTACTACTTTAACTCTGGTTAGTTCTTGTAAGAAAGACATGCTTCCTAACAAGGGGACCAAAAAGAGAGGGAGGGGAAAGGAAGGAAGGAGAGAGAGAGAGAGAGAGAGAGAGAGAGAGAGAGAGAGAGAGAGAGAGAGAGAGAGAGAGAGAGAGGAGAGAGAGACAGGGAGAGAGGGAGAGAGGGAGAGACAGAGAGAGGAGAGAGACAGGGAGAGAGGGAGGGAGGAAGAGAGAGAGAGAATCCATATCTTGATTTACTGTGCAGCTGGATTTTAAATGAATGAGAAAAAGTGTTTCCTGAATGTGTCACACCAATTTGTATCTTCAAAAAAGGCTGTCTCTAAAACACAATGACTAAGTTCCTGTGGATTGTTGTACCTGGTAGTCTAGGCAAAGTGCAGTCATGTCTTTAGATTTATGCTTTTAAAATGTATCAGCCTGAGTTGTACAGAATAGAACTAGTATGTGGCACTATGCTCATGGTCACTCATTGGCAAACCTTGGAAGCAGATGAAATTGGTCTCTAGAGCCTCTCACCTCTGCTTTGTGCCTCACCCTCTACCCCACTTTCCAAGCTTCTCTGAGCATGCCTAGTGATCATAGTATTCTCTGCCTCAGTAGACCCTTAATCCATTCCCCCCATAGTGCCTGCTTACTACCTGTGACTACTTTAATATTTGGGCTAATCTAACAATATAGTTCATGTTAAAAGGCTAATAATGGCTCAGTGTGTCACCATTCCAAAGGGAGATTTTAATTTTAAGAAAAAAACTCTTGGAGATATAATGACTACACCCAGGAGAGTAGCTCTCTCATGGTGAAATTTTAGCTAAAATGGCAAATCATGGAGGGTGGTATTATTTTCTGTACTGCTCTATGTGTTTCATTTGTCCCTAGGGGATCAATCAGTCCCTGACTGTCATTCAGTTCTCTACAATCACATTTCTAATTGTATCTGCTTGCAGGATTGTCAAAGCTGGGACTCCCTTAGGTTGGGCATCCCTGGCCTCAGGTCATATACAGATATATAGTCAGATAAAACATTTATTAGGCACCTCTTATGTACCAGGAAATGTGATGAGCCTTGGAGATAGAAATACAAGCAAGAAAGGCAGTCTCCTCAAGGAGCTTATATTCTACTTGGGGGGAAAGAACACATAAAGGGGAGTGAGGAGAGAGTTGAGCAGCCAGATGGAGTGGTAGATGTAACTGGTTCTGGGGAAGATGAGGCAAAAACACATTGCTCAGAGTCGAGAGTTTTAGGATCAGAATCAAACAGTATTCCTTCATTCCTGATCACCTGGCACCAGTATTCCTATAAATAGATGCTTCTCATTGATAAGCATTTGGTATCATCACCTCTGAACATGCCTATAAAGAGACAACAACAGCTATGAGACTACATCCCTACTTATGGAAAAGAGACTCAGCCCCTGAGGTCTCTATTTTGCATTTTGGGAGCTCAATTGTTTAAACTCTCCACCCCCAGCACAACCCACCTCAGTAATTTTCATCCCTAAATTGTCCACTTAACCATGCCACAATAGCCAAACAACTGCTTACCCACCCCTAGGTACAAATGATTAGACCCAGACACCATGGCTGTATATCAAAAGCTGAAAGTAATGACCTGGAATTCAGGTTCTGGGAGTAGAGTCTTAAAGCCTTTTCTTTGTCGAAACTAATTTGATGCGATGGGCCTTTTAGAAGGAAAATTAACCTGCTTATGTTCAAAAGGTACTGCAAACCAGCAGTTACCAAATATACAAGCCACCAATTTAGTTTTTTTCTCCCTTCTGGCAGCACGCAGCTGTCCTAAGACTTGGTTAGAATTTTAGTTCCTCCTTGAAACATCCGGTAATGAAAAGCACACAGATAAAGGCTAAGCAATTTGTTGTTGTTCAGATAGGGAGCTCATTATGTATTTGGTTGCTCTGTTTATAAATAGTACACATGTTCACTTTTTAAAAAATTAAATGTTAAAAATGTTCAGGCACATATTGGCCCTTTGGTAACCCTATTTCATCTTTCTCAAATGAACACAGAATGCTGTGATTCACATAAATGGGACTGGTTCTCTGAAAATGTAATCTGGATAGGATAGACACTCAAACTCAATTTTTTCTTTTTAATTAATTAATTAATTAATTAAGTTTTAGTTTTCAACATTCACTTCCACAAGTTTTTGAGTTCCAAATTTTCACCCCATCTCCCCCTCCCCCACCCCAAGATGGCATGCATTCTGAATATCCCTTCCCCTAGTCTGTCCTCTCTTCTCTCTCCCCTTCTCTTATCCCCTTCCCCTTCTATTTTCCTGTAGGGCAGGATAGACTTCTGTACCCCATTTCCTGTATTTCTTATTTCCCAGTAGCATGTGAAAACATTTTTTAAAACATATGTTTTTAAAACTTTAGGTTTCAAATTTTCTCTCTTCCTCCCTCCCCACCCACCCTCATTGAAAAGGCAAGCAACTCAATATAGGTTGTACATGTGCAGTTATGCAAAACACGTCCATAGTAGACATGTTGTGAAAAACTAACTCTTATTTCCCTTAATCCTATCCTGCCCTCCCATTTATTCTATTCTTTCTTTTGACCCTGTCCCTCCTCAGAAGTATTTACTTCTGATTACCCCTTTCCCAATCTGCCCTCCTCTCTATCATCCCCCTGCTCTCTTGTCCCCTTCTCCCCCTATTTTCCTGTAGGGTAAGACAGATTTCCATACCCAATTGAATGTGTATGTTATTCCCTCCTTAAGCCAAATCCTATGAGAATAAGATTCACTCATTCCCTCTCACCTTCCCCTGTTTCCCCTCCACTGTAAGAGACTTTTCTTTTCTGTTTTTTTTTGTGAGATAATTTACCCCATTCTACCTCTCCCTTTCTTCTTCTGAGTATAATCCTCTCTCATCCCTTAATTTTATTCTCCAGATATGACCCCTTAATCTTCAACTCACCCTGTGCCCTCTATCTATCTATCTACATATACATACATATAATTTTTTTCCTCCAACTACCCTAATACTGACAAAGGTCTCATGAGTTATAAATATCATCTTTCCATGCAGGAATGTAAACAGTTCAATCTTAATAAGTCTCTTATGATTTCTCTTTCCTGTTTACCTCTTCATGTTCCACTTGAGTCCTGTATTTGAAAGTCAAATTTTCTATTCAGCTCTGGTCTTTTCATCAGAATGCTTGAAAGTCCTCTATTTCACTGAATGACCATTTTTTCCCCTGAAGGATTATACTCAGTTTTGCTGGGTAGGTGATTCTTGGTTGTAATCCTATCTCCTTTGCCCTCTGGAATATTATATTCCATGCCCTGTGGTCCTTTAATGTAGAAGCTGCTAAATCTTGTGTTATCCTGATTGTGTTTCCACAGTACTTGAATGTTTCCTTCTGGCAGCTTGTAATATTTTCTCCTTGACCTGGGAACTCTGGAATTTGGCTACAATATTCCTAGGAGTTTTCCTTTGGGGATCTCTTTCAGGAGGAGATCTGTGGATTCTTTCAATTTCTATTTTGCCCTCTGGTTCTACTATATCAGGGCAGTTTTCCTTGATAATTTCTTGAAAGATGATGTCTAGGCTCTTTTTTTGATCATGGCTTTCAGATAGTCCAATAATTTTTAAATTCTCTCTCCTGGATCTATTTTCCAGGTCAGTTGTTTTTCCAATGAGATATTTCACATTGTTTTCTAATTTTTCATTCTTTTGGATTTGTTTTACAGTGTCTTGATTTCTCATAAAGTCACTGTCTTCCAATTGCTCTATTTAATTTTTAAGGAAGTATTTTCTTCAGTAATCTTTTGGACTTCCTTTTCCATTTGGCCAATTTTTCTTTTTAGGGCATTTTCTCCTCATTGGCTTTTTGGACCTCTTTTGCCATTTGGGTTAGGCTATTTTTTAAGGTGTTATTTTCTTCAGTATTTTTTTGGGTCTCCTTTAGCAAGCTGTTGACTTGTTTTTTGATTTTCTTGCATCACTCTCAGTTTTTCCTCTACTTCTTACTTGCTTCTCAAAATCCCTTTTGAGCTCTTCCAAGGCCTGGGACTGATTCATATTTTTCTTGGAGGCTTTGGATGTAGGGGCTTTGACTTTGTTGTCTTCTGGTTGTATATTTTGATCTTCTTTTTCACCAAGGTAAGATAATATAGTGTGACTCTTTTTGCACTGCTTGCTCATGATCCCGGCCAATTACTTGAGTTTTAAACTCTTTGTTAAAGTAAGGAATCTGCTTCCAATGTGGAGAATGTACTGTCCCAAGCTTCAGGGGTTTGTACAGCTGTTTTCAGAGATACTTGTAGGGACCTGTAAATTTTCAGTTCTTCCAAGGTGGTATGATAAGGGGTGAGGTGTTTACTCCTTTCCTGGCCTGTGACCACAAGTATTCCTTTGTCCTGTAACTGTGAGGAGGGGTTCCTTCCACAGCCACTACAAGCTCCACCAGCCAGCCTCCTCCTCACCCCAGCACCTGCCAGAACTGTGACCCAGATCCAAACACGGGCAAAGCAAGAGATTCCTGCCTCAGCACTGGCAAAGAGATCCCTGCAATCCCTCTCTGATCAGCCACTGGATTCCCCCTCAGTCTGTGGGCCAGAAGCTCGGGAAGCAGCTGCCCCCCCAGGGCCACGCTCTTGGGGAATGGAGCTGAGACCCTGCCATCCTTTCTCAGCACTGACAGAAACAGACTTTTCCCACTGACCTTCTAAGTTGTCTTTGGCATTGGTGGAGTCTGGAAACCTCCACAGCTGCTGGTGATTCAGTCCTCTGAGGTCTGCTCCAGGTTCGCTGAGGCCTGTGCGCCCACACCGCGCTGCGCTCCCAGCCTGGCACGATACGCCTCTCTGATCAATCATCCAGGTTGTCTTGGGCTGGAAATTTGTTTCACTTTGTCTTTTTGTGGGTTCTGCTGCTTCAGAATTTGTTTAGAACCATTTTTTTAATGAGTATTTGGAGGGGTTTGGAGGAGAGCTCAAGCAAGTCACTGCTTTCACTCTGCCATCTTGGCTCCGCCCTCAAACTCAATTTTTAGAAAGATTTCTCTGCTGTCTAGAAAGCGTAGAGATTGTTTAAAATGCAGCCACCAAAACCTCAGCTTTGGCTTTCCACCCATGAAGCTTCTGAAACTAGAGAGACTTGGGATGGTCCCCATATTAATTTTTCTTCTTTTTTGTGCTGGCATGTGAAAGCATCCCATGATTTGACATGTCTGTGTTGAAAAGTGAATGGGGTGTTCTTCTTTGCTTTCAAAGGTAATGGTGTGTTTATTTCCTGCATGTGCAGATGTGAGCAAGCAGCCTGATGGGTGATCAGTAATTCTTTGTTCCTCGTGTAGTTTGACGATGACATGTGGAGTTCAACTCATTTGGCTGGCAGCTGCTGCAGCCGCTGGGGGGTTCTCTTGAAGGCTGTGCTTCATTGACTTGTGGGGTGTGTCATATCTTGGCTCAAAGGAATCACTCTATCTCTGATTACTGGTCCGCTTGTGGTTGACCTGCTGTTCTTTTTCACTTTGGGCCACTGATGCTGTTCGAAATTGTGCTTCATTTTGTCCTAGAAACCTGGAGATGGGTCTACTGCCTCCTGGCAACTGCCCTCCTTCATTCCAGTAGCTCAGTATGCTGTCATCTTGATTTCATATGTACTTTACCCAACATATTCTTGCACAGAAGAGTAAAAATTTTAAGCCTTTTATTGGCTCCACTTCAAAAGCATCATATCTGACTTTGCTTTTTAGTTTGCATGTCAAGTACAACACATAGGAAATCATAGCTATAAAATACGGCCTTTTAAGTATGAAATTCATAAAATATTAGAGAGGCAAGGGGCTTTAGAAACTGGTCATTTGATTCAAACCTCTCATTTTATTGTTAAAACTATTTATGTAATGTATATTTATATATGATGTATAATATAATGTATAATAATATATTTATGTATAATATAATATTATTTATAATACATGTATTTATATATTATATATAATATAATATATTTATATAAATATAAATTTTATATTATCTTGTAACAAAAAAAAACCACAGTCACTCAAAACAAATCCAAATGGTGACCAAGTCCAAAAATGTATGTCTGTTTCTGTACCTTGAATCCAGACAGATCTCTGTCAGGGGTAATACGCTTCATCATAGGTTCTCTGGAGACATAGATGGCAATGCCTTGATCCTGGTTCTTAAGACTTTCAAATTTGTTTATCTTTACAATGTTGCTGTCTGTATATAAATTATTCTCCTGGTTCTGCTCACTTCACTCTGTATCGGTTCATACTACTCACAATTCTCTGAAATTGTCTCTTGTGATTTCTTCTGCGAAGGGATGGAGGAAGGGAATAAGTATTTATACAGCATTTATCTTAAGTGCCAGGAACTATGATAAGCATATTATAAATATTATCTCATTTGATTCTCCCAACAACCCTGCAAGGTAGGTACTGTTAATAATAACAGATTTTACAGATTTTTTTTTATAGATGAGGAAACCAAATAGAAAAGGATTAAGTGACTTGCTTGGGGTCACACAACTAATAAATGTCTGAGGCCACATTTGAACTCATGAAGAGTTTTTTTTACCCTAGAACTGGCGCTCTGTCTACAATGCCACCTAGCTGCCCAAATTAGAAATTGCAAATTCCATTCTCTGCTAGTATTGTCTTCCTTTTCTTCTCCTTTCAGTTTCCCCATAGAAGCACTAGTCATAATAGATTCAATTTACCACTAGTACCTTTATTTTCTTACCTCCAACCTTTGAAAACATTAAGATCCAGAAGGGACACTTGTTTCTTTTACCCCAATACAATGTTAGCCTTTCATCATCTTATAGCTCCTTCTAATTACTCAAATGACTTTCTTTATCTAGGTTTTTATTTACTCGTGTTTGTATTTCAAAGTTCCTAATCAGCTTTGGTCTTTTAATCAGAAATTCTTGAAAGTCCTTTCTGCTATTAAAAATCCATTCCCTCCCCCAATACCCCCCAATCCCCCACCCCAACTTAGCTTTGAAGGCTAAGTAATTCTTGATTGGGAGCCTATCTCTTTAACTTTTTGTACTATTGCATTCCAAATCTCTTTTTGTTTTTAGTAGAAGTTGCCAGGTCTTATGTGATCCTGATGGTAGTTCCTTTGAACTTACATTGCTCCTTTATGGAAGCTTGCATTATTTTTTCATTGACATAAAAATCTGAGTTTTGGTTGACATTCTTGAGACTTTTTCTTTTGGGTTTCCTTTCAGGAGGAGATCAATGGATTCTTCCCATCTTCACTTTGCCCTTTGATTCCCAATAGGTCTGGGAATTTTTCATTCATAATTTATGAAAATATAGTGTCAGGGCTTTCTTATTTTCTGGTCATGGCTTTCAATGAATCTAATGATTCTTAAATTATCTCCTCTTACCCTGTTTTCCAGGCTACTTGTTTTTGATGTTACATATCTTATGTTTTTTTCTATTTCTTCAATATTTTGATCTTTGTTCTATCTTGCTGTTTCATGGAGTCATTAATTTCTGGTTGGTCTTTTCTGGTTTTCAGGGAGTCCATTTCTTGGGTATGGTTTGCCTCTTTCTCTTTTAAGCTACTTATTCTCCTTCAATTCTTTCCTTCAGAGGTTTTTATTTTTAATTTTCTTGCATAATTTTCTTGCATAAATTTAATTTAAATTTCTTGCATAATCTTCTAAGCACTTTTGCTTTCTTTGTGAAAAATCCATTTTTTCCCTCTGTGTCCCTGCTTTCAGTCTTTACAGAGTTACGTGCTCCTTCTTTTAGGAGGTCTCTGGATTTGTAATAATTTTTGACATTGGTAAGTGTTTTCTTTGATTTGCTAATTTCTCCAGCTTTATTTCCCAAATTGGAGCCCTGTGCCATGGCCAGTCTCTGCCTACCCTCCCACTGCTTTTGCAAAAAATGTTTGGGGTCCTACTTGGTTTTGTCCTGAGTTCTTGTGGTTCCTACACCAACCTATACTTCCCCAGAGTTCGTTCCCTCTGGAACTTCAATATTCAGAGTGCTGAATCTTCAGGACTCACTAGGAGTTCTTAAGACAGAGTGTTAGGGACATCAGAGTTCCTGGGATTGTTCAACCATCAAAACAGAAGCTTCTTGTGAGTAGGGATTGTTTGTACTAATATTCCCATTGCCTAGTACAGTTCCTGATGCATAGTACGTGTTTAATAAATGCTTGTGGATTGATTGACTGAAAGCCCTTTATGATGAAAATGTCTTTTAGTTTCTCATTTATTATCATTATTCATACTTTTCTAATATTCTCTGTCACATGGGCAAGGAGTTCTTATCTAAAGTGGACAAAGGAGGGTTGAACACATGCACACATATACAAACAGTTAAATGTAAAAACGTATTAAACTCAATGGGGAAACAAGTAGAGATACACAGAGGAGGATTATGAGGGAGGAAATAGTACCAAGTAAAACAAACTTCTGGATACTGTACAATTAAAGGGGAGTGGGGAAACTAGACTCTAAGAGGGTGCTTTAGATTGCCTCTTACACAGTTGCAGAATGGCTGAACAAATTGTGGCATATTAATATAATGGAATAGTACTATGACAGTATTAGCCCTTAATAAGAATTCCAGTGTGCTTTTAAGGTCAGTAATAATTATAATAACTAGCATTTGCATAGCACTTTAAGGTTTGCAAAGCAATATGTAATATTATCCTCACAACAAAAGTGAGGTGGGCACTATTATTATCCCCATTTTACAGATGAAGAAACTGAGGCAGACTCATTCAAGATCACACAGTCACTAAGTGTCTGAAGCTGGATTTGAGCTCAGGTTTTCCTATCTCCAGGTCTAGTGCTTTATCCACTGTACTACCCGGCTGCCATAGCAATGGATCAAGGCACTACTGTTGATTGGAGCAAACTCCAGAGTGTCAACCTCCATCTGTTCCATATTGAGGGATTGTGCCAGGAAAGAAGAGAAGAGAGCCAAAGTCATGAGGAAAAGAAAAGAAAGTAGAATGTGGGAAACAGCATGAAAAGGTAGCTGGACTCAGGGTCCAGGCAGTCCTGCGTTGTTCCAAAGCTGACGTGAGATTGGTGAGCCAAACTGTGTTTGTAGTTGGAAAGAGAGATGAAAGGGGAAGAATGTGGAGCAGTACTTTCAAGGCATTCCTGAAGCCAGCAGTCCTGCTGGAGTTCCAAGAAAACTCAGAAGTCCTCATGACCCTGAAACCAACACATAGGGCTTTATTAAATTCTAGCCCACCCCAAGGAGTTAGCAGATCTCCACAGTGGTCACTGAAAGCAAGCTGAGAAGAGATGGAAGAGGATCAACAGTTTCCTTAACCCTTTGAAAGGTTTTCCTAGGAAGGAATTCTACATAATCCACCATGTCAGGCAGTAGGAGGGGTCACACAAATTTCTATATGGGGAGAAAGAGAATGATGCTATCATTTGCTTTCCACTTGTTTACATTGTTTGTATGTCCTAATTAAATGCATTTGCTGTTGAACTGGTGACTCATGATCTTATAACGGAAAGTATTATACTGGTTGGGGCCTTAGGTTATGAGTTTCCTATCCATTTACCCAGAATAGTCACAGTAAACCTGGGAAAAGTAGCAAGAGGCTCTAAAACCAGAGTTCTCAGAGACTTCAGTTGTTACACTGCCAAGAAGACGATTCTTTCAGGAAAAAGTAGCATCCTTGTTGTAACTTAGATGATGATGTCATTTTTCTCCTTCAGTTGCCTGGCCACTGACAGTGAAATTGATCCAGATGGACCTCTTTTCCCACCTCCTGTGACTGGCAGTTTTTATAATCCTCTCTTTTTTATATCCTTTTTAAGGTGTTACACTGTCAAATTAATGTTTTCCCTAGTGGCCTATACATCTTATACTTGAGGTCACTGTTGATCCTTGAACAATGTAATCTTCATCTTTTATACTTCTGAGGAGCAACTTAGCTAGAATGCTAAACTCAGAGTCAGGAAGATAGAATTTGATTCATGTCTCAGACATTTATTAGCCGTGTGACCTGGGGCAAGTCACTTAACTTTTCTCAGCTTTAGTTTTTTACATTTGCAAAATGGGGCTAATAATAGCACCTAATGGATATGAAGTGTTTGTGTAGCATTTAAAGTGCTGCACAAATTTGAGCTATTTTTATTATATGTTGTCTCCGGTTGAGCCAATATTTCTCTTTATGATGTCATTAGTCATTGAACTTTTTCTATAAAATTTAAGGTCCCTCAAGGTCCCTCATTTCTTTTCAAAAAGTTTATTGATGCCTTTTTCCCTTTATATCACAGATATCTCCTGATAGCCTTTCCCTTCTCCCCTTTCATAGAGCCCTCCCTTATCACAAAGAAAAATAGGGAAAATCAGCTAACATAAGAATTTCATCTGATACCCCTGCACTACACAGAGAAGATGAAGAGGTGTTTCATCATTGGTCCTCTGGAACAAACAATAGCACTTCTAGGGTTCTTGTGAGGATAAAATGAAAGCACTTTGCAAATCTTAAAGTGTTATATAAATGCTAGCTATTATTAACTTATCACACTTATCAATGAATTGCCCATTTTTTTTAATCTTATGGTATGATAATAGACCATTACATTTATAAACTACAATTTGTCCAGCCATTCACTAATTAATGAGTATCCATTTTATTTCAGTATTTTTTTTTTTGCTGACACAAAAAGGCTCCTATGTCTGTTTTGGGGGATATGAGACCTTTCTAAAAACTCATTTCAGATGTGATTTTATTTTTCCCTCTCTTCAGATGCTCAAACATTTTAATTAGAGAATAAAGAGAAATTGGTATTTCTTTGCAACTAATATAGAGTAGTGGAAAGATATACTGTCAGGAAACCTAGGTTCAAATACCATCTCAGATATACTTACTAGTTTTGGAACCATGAGCAAGATATTTAACCTTTTATCTGCATTCAACTCTTATCACTGTTTCCTAGTCTGTGAAATGGGAACAATATATGCACACTATGCATCTCACTAAGTGGTTTGAGGGGAAAAAAATCTTGTCAACTTTAAAGCCCCACATAAACAGTTAACATTATTATTTTTGATTTTGTTTTTTCTGGATATTCCCTTGTTTCTGGATTGTTGTCAGAATTATCCCACAGAAAATCACCAATGTGCCAACTTGTGAATTTTTCTGGTTGCTTAAATCTTGGAACAGGAAGTATTTTTCCAGCTGATGTGTCATCTTGTTAATGTTTCTTGCTTAGACAAATATACTCAAACCCCCAGAAATACATAGGTTTTGATAGACAGACGGAACAAAATGATTTTTGTTAAGGAAGAGTATTAAGCACATTGTCAATAGTATATTAAAGGGTTTTTTTTACTTTTTATATTATTTTTTAGGAGAAATGGCAGTTAACCTGTATTCAATGTGGCATTGACAAGCTGCTCTGGGGTTCTTACCAGTGGCTAGGCAGGTACCTAGCCGCTGTTTAGGGGGAAAGGACAGAATAATACTCTGTTCGAAGGGAGATGGAGAAAAGTCCACTCTCACACTTCCTTATAAGTTCTCCCTCTCCTCCCTCTGCCTCTGCTCCTGGAGAGCATGAGAAGTGAAATGGTTTGAATTTATGAAAAAATAAATCTCATTTTTATTATCACACAGTCTTGCTCAACTAGTTATATATAGCTGAGTTCACAAACACTTTTTAAACATGTACTGAATTCAAAGCTGTATGATAGTTGCTATATCCTATGGAAGTTGGATAATTTTGGCCTGAATGTGGTTCAGTGTCCTTGCTTTCAATTTATCTGCACAAACAGAACTCAGTTTATCAGTAGATTGTGTTTAAAAGTTTTTTGAAAATTTGTTATTTAGCATTAATTTGTTTTTACATGGAATTCATTTTTTTATGGGCTTTTTTTTTTGGCAAGGCAATTGGGGTTAAGTGACTTGCCCAGGGTCACACAGCTAGTGAGTGTTATGTGTCTGAGGACAGTTTTGGACTCAGGTCCTCCTGACTCCAGGGACAGTGCTCTGGACCACCGAACCACCTAGCTACCATGGAATTCATTTTTAATGCATGATAATGAGCTAGCCCTTAAAATCTCGTCTAACCTATAATAAATCTGAAGTAAGATTCTACTAGCCAGGACATCCCTTACAGCAGCATTGTGGGTGGGAGCCTATCTGGGGACATGGGGTATATGTTGCTAGGCACCAGAAACTTGCAAGCAGTCTATGTCCCAATAAAAGAAATGTTTCCTACATTTTCAGAAGGCAACTTCATAGGTCAATTCCCCACCCAGGTATTTTCAATTTAACTAAACAAACATTAAGTGCCTACTGTGGTAAAGAATTATCTGGCTGAGTTGGGGAGTGGGGAGTAAGAAGAGGGTAGAGGATAGCAGGTGCAAAGTTTAAAAAATCCCATTCCCTCATGATGCTTTCAATTTAGTAGGATGACAGGATACATGTATGGATAACCACAATACATAATACTGACCAATATTTTAGAAAGGTATAAAATCAAGTACTTGGTGAGATCAAAGGAAAGGGGAAAGCTCTGTACCAATTAGAAGGAGCAAGGAAAGCTCCATTTAGAGGTAACATCTGAGTCTTTAAAAAGAAATTCAACAAAGGAAGAATGGGAGAGAGGTCATTTTAGGAATAGGAAACACTATGAGGAAAAGCTTGGAAGCAGGAAAACTAGAGCATGTTGCTGGGGTGGCACAGACTAGCCTAGATAATCTATAGGCTGAGGTTCATGAAGGAGAGTACTACCAGTGCTCAATATTTATTAAGCACCAGTGTGCCAGGAATTAGGCTAAGCGCTGGGGATAAAAAAAAAAACAACAACAAAAAACCAAACAGCCAAAAGACAGTCCCTGCCCTCAAGCAGCTTCTAATCTAATGGCTGGAAAGATTGTCCCTGTCCAGTGACTATTGGGAAGAGGGTTGTGTTTCCAAGAGTTAGAGTGGAGTAGGGCATTGGGTTACCCTTAGCAGAGGGGAAGATTTAGGGATTTAATATCCAATCAAAAGTGGTCATCTAATGTCTGATGAGAATTGGGCAATGAAAGTTGGGTTGGGGAAAGGAAAGGTCTCCAGCTGCTGGCTTTGTAGCTTTGGGTGATGGTTCATCTTTGGGCTACCCATTGGTGGGCTAGAGCAGGTGGGAGGGAGAACAGGGTCCTTGGCTCATGCCAGCAGTGCCAGTCTGTCATGGGGCCATCCATTGGGGGGAAGTTAAGGAGAGTGAAAAGTTAAGGTTGACTACAAGGTCACAAACCTGGATGACTAAAAAAGTGGTGGTGCCCTGGATAGAAATAGGAAAATTAAGAAGATGGGCAGGTTTGAGGATGACAACTTGTTTTGGGCCCAATAATTTTAAGGTACTTATGGGGCATCCAGTAAGAAATATCCAGTAGGTATTTGGTGACACAGGACTGGAGCTCAAGAGAAAGATTAGGGCTGCATAGATAAAGGTGAAAGTCATCTTTGTAAAGATAATATTTAAACTTGTGGGAGTTGGGAATAATTATCAAGCGAGTATAGAGTAGGCCTGTACAACCTGTGGCCTGTGAGCTGCTCGTGGCCCTTGGGCTGCTTGTGGCATGCCAAAGGATTTTAGGTAGCGCACGAAAAATATTTTCCTCTACATTTTTCGTGGGCTATTCAAAATCCTTTGGCATGCTGCAAGTGGTCCGAGGGCCACAGATTGTGCAGACCTGTTATAGAGGAAGAAGAGGGTGAAGAACAGTGCCTTGGTGGCAGGTGATGTCAAGTGGTTTTGAGGTATAAAATGGGAGAGAAGAGGAAGATCATAGGGAATGGCTTCTGAGGTTAGGTCTTTTGCTGAAAAGGAGGAAAGGATTGTGTAGGAGGCTCAAGGAAAGAAGAAAAGGTTTGGAAAAGTTCAATTAGGCAAGAATGAAAGGATTACCTTGTAGCAGTGAGGTCCCAGCAAGGGGAAGATGTAGCCAAAAAGCAGTTTATGTGAAAAAATATGGGTTTTAGTGGATTGTAAATTGAATATAAGTCAACTGAGTGATGTGGCAACCAAGAAGGATTGGGTCATGTCAAGCTTGCATTAAATGAAGCATGATATTGAAGCCTAGGGAGGCAACCACATCTAGAGCAATGTTTTCAATTGTGGGCACCACATTTTAAATAGATATTGATAAACTGGAGAGTGTCCAGGGAAGGTGGACCAAGATGGTGAAGGACTCTGAGAACGTTCCACATTGTTATTGTCGTTGTTTGTCCTTCCTTCTCAAAGAGGACCGATGATATCAGGAAGGTGATGACTTGCAAGTGAACTAGATTTAAGTGAGGCAGGGTTGTGCAAAGTCACCAACCTCACTCTATCCTCTGGAGCCATGTGGGTCCAGTGGCCAGATATGGATCAGGATGACTGGAGATGGCTCCGGATGCCCTGGGAGACTTTGGCCTTTTTAAGCTAAGGTCTTTCCCAGATCTCAGTTAGTCTGAGGCAACTAAGGCCAGGTAAGAAATGACACAAAAAATGGCCTCTTTTACCTAGCGGGGGGGGGGGGGGGGGGGGGGGGGGGGAATCAGTCTAGGAGGGGGAATACCCTCAGGGTTCCTGGCCAAAACAAAAACAATTGCTATTTACAACACTCTGAGTCATTAAAACCCAAACAGTGAGAAAGAGAGGTTTGGGCTGGGAACCATTGTTGCCAATAGGTGAGAGCCAGAGTGATTTGGGTTTAAGGCATGATCAAGTAGATCCATTTAAATCCCTGTGGGCTATATCAAAGCCTGGGTTTCTTCTGCTGTATTTTAAGAAATCATGTATGAAACTACATGAGGCAAAAATGTTAATTGTTTCAGTTTGTTTTTTTTAAATGATAGAATAAATAAGTAGAGAAGAGAAAAAAGGAAATTTAGCTTGTAAACCCCAAGATATCTTGGGAGGTTTCAGAGATCAAATTCATATTCCTTTGGGCAGAGTGCCCACATCTGGAGCATCATTTTCAATTCTGAGCACCGAATTTTCAAATAGATATTGATAAACCGCTGAATGTCCAGGAAAGGTTGACCAGGATGGCAGAAGACTTTGACAATATTCCATATTAGAATCGGTTGGAAGAGCTGAGAAGGGAAAAGAGACTTTGATGAGAAATGAGAGTGTTCTTCAAGTATTTTACAGGGTTATCATGAGAAAGAAGGATGAGTTATTCTGCTTGGTCCCAGAGGTAGAACCAGGAGCAAGGGGTGGAAGTTAGAAAGAGGCCCAGCTTGACTTTGTGTTGAGGACAAACTTCCTCCACATCAGAGCAAACCCAAAGTGGATCGGTCTGCTTTGGAAATCTTGACATGGAGGCTGAATCTTGCTACTTTGTATTTCATTATTAAGCACTTTTGGATCTACATTGTAGCAGAGATTCTTATCCAGGAATAGCTTAGGCTAGATGGCTTCTGATGTCACTTGCAGCTCTAGGACTTCGTAATTCTGGGGTTCTGTGAAAATATTGATTCACTTTTTTGATCAGGAGGGTTAACTTATTTTTGTTGTTGTTGTTATTGTTGTTGTTAGGCAATGGGGGTTAAGTGACTTGCCCAGGGTCACACAGCTGGTAAGTGTTATGTGTCTGAGGTCACATTTGAACTCAGCTCCTCCTGAATCCAGGGTGGGTGCTCTATCCACTTCACCACCTAGCTGCCCCCAGGAGGGTTAACTTGTTAACAATAGACCTGACAACTAAAATTTTCTTTCTTTATTAAAAAAATGCTTATTTAAATGCTGAGTCAACAATTCTAATTTTCATGGAGGAATGTATCATTTTATGCAAGCAATAAATTAAGATTTCAAAAGCAAGAGGTTGAATAAGGGAGTGGGCTTCAGTGAGGTATTCTCATGGATCATAGAAACAAATGGTTAGAAAGGACTTATATTACAGAGGTCATCCTTCAGCTTCTGGACTGAACCAGACCTAACCAGCCTAAAGAGATCGGTGTTTATGGTACTTTGAAAGGCCTCTAGGCAATGAGATTCTGCATGGGGCCTACCACCATGCCTGTCAGTTCTAGCCTATTGGCAATGTGAGTCAGGTATGAATTTATCACATTACAAAGTCAAGGCCTCTGGAAAAGACACACTGTCTGGGTGGCCTCATTGCCTGCTTACTCTTTCCAAGACCCTGGGTTTTGTACTGTCTAGAAACCAGATGATGATGGGATGTACTTATTTTTTTCTGGATTCTAAGTGTACAAGATTGTATTACCACGAAAACTAGGCCCTGATGCTAACTTACTATGGAACTTTAGGCAAGCTAACTCAGAGGGTCTCAGTTTTCCTGTCTATCAAATGGGGGAGTTGAACGGGATCAACTCAAGTCAACATGAATTTATTAGATGCCTATGTGACTTTAAGCAAACTAATTCAGGAGGTCTCAGTTTTCCTATCTATCACATGGGGGAGTTAGACTGGATCAAGTCAAGTCAACATACATTTATTAGATGCCTAGCATGTGTGTCAGGCACTATGCTAAGTCTGGTGATACAAAGAAAGGCAAAAACAGTCCCTGATCTCCAGGGGCTCACATTCTAGTGGGGTAGGGAAAAAATGCGAACAGCTATGTACAAACAAAATATATACAGGATAAATTGGTGATACTCTTAGAGGGAAGGAATGAGCATTAATGAGGGACCAGGAAAGTCTCCTTATGGAAGGTGGAGTTTTATCTGGGACTTGAAGGAATCCAGGAAAACCAGGAGGTGGAGACGAGGAAGGAAGAGCATTCCAGGCTGGGGGACAACATGAGAAAATGCATGGAGTCAGGAGATGGAGTATCTTTTTTGAGAAATAGCAAGAAGGGTACCCTTGATGGAAACAGGGAAGTTAAGAAGGGTAGTGTCACTGGATTATGGCTTTCAAATCCCTTCTGCAGCTATTGAGCACTTCAGTGATGAGCAGATTCTTGGCCCTGAGGTTTTTGCTGAAATAGAATTATCCTCATATAAAGTACAGATGCTTCAGTCCCGGTTCATCTAATTATTTTTCAGCACAGATCTTTGGCAGGGCATGCTGAACTACAGCTGCTAACATTCTTTGACTCCTAGTGGGAAAAAAAAAATTGCCATCCGGAGGGAATCTTGACTTGGGTATTTGAGTGATGGTCAGCAAAATAAGATATTTACAAGGGAAACCATCCTGGCTAAAACCTGGAGCTGAAGCTTCCCATTCCGTCTTAATGAATGCCTGCCTTGTAAGTGCTGTGGTCAAAAGATGCTTAGACAAAAAGCTGACAGAAATGAATGCCTTTATCTGGCCCATGTGACCACACTCCGGCAATGGGCCAGTTTAAAAAAAAATTCTTGCAGAACACATCAATTATCTGTGCATTCCCCCTTGTTTGTTTTGCCTCTGCCCTGTAAAGATTGGGCTCCCCACTTGGGCTGAGAATTTCCCCAGGAGCATTTTGGTAATTAGTGGTGTGTGGGCTTCATTCTCAAGCAGCCTGTAGTAGTGGATTGCTTCTCAGAGTGTTTATGCCTTTGGAAGGAGAAAGTAAATAGTAGTAAAAGTTTGTGTGAAGTTAAATAATCTCACAAAGTTAGTCTATAGTGCCATTAGGTTGGCCCTTAGAAGGGAATTAAGCTTAATAAACTTTTGGAACATTTACTGAAGATCAGTTGTGTTTCCATTTTCCAGGCTGTGTGTATTTCCTTGCCTTCTTTAAGTGGGTTATGGGGTCTCGTTCTCTGGTCTGGGGGTTATGTGCATGAAAACATCATCTTTGTTTTCAGAAACTTCATCTGCTTCCCCTGCTGCCCCTACCACCTGAGGTCTAACTCCCTTCTAGACATCAGAGGCGTTTCCCCAGCCACCAGTTGTGATGGGTCATATAGAGGAAGTGTGGCCTCAGGCGGGAACTGAAGGGGTGAGAAGAGCAGAGGAACTCAAAATAAATAAAGCGGATGTTTTGAAAAACCTGTGCTTAATAATGAAAATGGGAGGTGGCAAGAGACAGAGACTGGGTATGAGGGAGTGTCATGGGGATGTGGAATGTTTGTCCACCTTTCCCATGGGGCACTGCTAAGGCTTTACCCTGCAAATTCCAGCTGGGTTGATACACTTCAGAGGAAATTGTACTTAGTATAAGCCCCAGTGCTAAAGTTTTCTCTGAAATGATTATCCATTACACTAAAAGGATTAAGTACCTTTTAAAATACCAGAGACTTTCTGAACCCAAATCACATTAGAAAGTTTAGTATGGAATAATTAAAAGCTAAACAGAATTGGAGGTTAAATGTCTTTCACACAATGGAATTTGAGAGGTGGGGAGAATAAAACCATGCCTTGGTTGGTACTTTTTTTTTTTTCTGGGAGGGGAAAGGAAGGTACTGCAGGGTTGAGAGTAGTGGAACGTGTTGACTTTAGGGCTTTATGGGCACCCTGGGCAGACGGCAGGCTTGGAGCTATTCCTGTCTCACACAGCAACATAATGTTAGGACAGAAGTGGTCATTGGAGGTTTAGTCCTTCCTCCTCTTGTTTCTAAGTAAATACCAGAGCCAGAGAAAACCATACAGAGAAAAAACATCCCAGAGGCAAAAGCTGTTCTTAAACAGAGGGAGAATGTGGAGGTTATAGGTTCTTCTCAGTCAGTCATTCAGAAAGCACCATGGACCGCCGGAAGACTGGGACCAGCAACATGACCCTTGGTAGCTGGGCAGTGAGTAACTGAAGAAGTAGCTGTTAGGGGAGAGTTATGACTGGCAGATATTACTCCCAACACTCATGCAACATGACTAAGGCAAATTGAATGGGACTTTCAACCCTTTTTGCACACATTCATACATCTGTCAGTGACATTCATTTTGATCCTCTTGTGACATCACATAATGGAATCTGGGAGAGTCTTAACTGCCATGTATTATTAGCTGGATGACTGTACAAAAGTCAACTAACCTCTCTGAGATTCAGTTTCCTTTTCTGCAAGATGAGAATCTTCCCTACCAACATCACAGCATTCTCATGAGGATTGAATGAGGCAATGGATAATGCTCTACAAATATATGCTATTATTTCTGCCACTGCCCCAATACACGTTTACATTTTTTGGGTGGAAATCATTTTTGCATCACTTTCATTTCCATATTCCCCTCCCTAGAAGCTATCCTTCATAACAAAGAATAAAAATAAAGAGGTGGGGGGAGGAATCAGTTCAACAAAACTAACCAACAAAGCAAAAAAGTCTGATATGAATTTCATTTCTCCACACCTATAGTCCCCCACCTCTGCAATGAAGGGAGGGAGGCTGCACAAACCCTCTTAAAGCATAAATAATTCAATTTTTCAAGCCAATAAAGAAAGATATGATCATGATATTAAAGCTGTGTTCATACCACAAGAAAGAGATTTAGCTTACACTGTACACCAGCCAGCCCCCTAGGCAGTGCAACCTTAGCTTGTCAAACATTTCCCATAAGGCTCATGTAGCATGTACGTGTCTTGTCTGTGGGCTGAATGTGGAGATCCAGTTATAGCAAATCTGCCAATCCATATCTTCCTCTGTCTCTTGAGGGCATTGCAATGTAGAATGTGTTCATACCAGGTGTCAAGACTCCCTGTGGTTAGGTAGTTCATCTGTAATGCTGCGATGCAGTTGAAAAGCATTGTGGTTATTTCTGTAAAGATCAGATCAGCATACTGGAAGAGCAGAAGCTATGCCAATAAAACTGGAAACTTCCTGTCAACTGATAACCGAGTACAGAAAGCCTCTCCAAAACGATGTGATGGCTGGCCTTGCTATATAAGGGTGCTACTGTTCCACAGTTAATAGACAGTTTGCTTGGAGTTTTCCTCCCCTGCCAGGGGTGATGATAAGCTTCGCTGAACTACCCATATATGCTCATTCATTCCCCACTGTGACATGTACACACTATAGTTTTTTTCTAGCGGTTGGTCAGAGGAACATCCATACAACTTGTGACAACTAAGCCTACTGGAAGAAGTGTTTGTGTTGAAATCAAATAAAACTAACAACAAAATAAATGTAAAGCTATAGCATAACTTTAACAATAATTTATGTTAGTGAAAATTAAGTTGGGCACAATTTGGCAAGCAGTTTTAATTTATTATAAGTAAATTAGTAATAACTTAATAATTAACCATTATAAACAAAATATTATACACAATTATATGTAAATAATACCAATAGTATGATAATATCTTAATGATCCTGTGTATATCTAGAGAGCAACAAGTGGGAAATATGGCCCTAGCACAGAGGTTCCCAAACTTATTTGGCTTACCACCCCCTTTTAAAAAAATTACTCAGTGCCTCCCCCCGAAATCTACTTTCTTTTTAACCCTGTGACGTTTTTTAAAATTTGCATCATTTTGAAAAATATAATTTTTTTAAAAACTGACGTCTTCAATTTAATAATTTATTGTAAAGTTGTGGGATTTTCCCTGCATTGAAATTTTGATTATGCAATGTTGTGTCTTGTAACCATATAGTATCATATTATAAACATCATTATAAGCACATATTCCTGCCGATGCATGCTGGACGTCCCGACAATGTGTGACACACTCGCCAGCCCTTGCTTGTTAAGACCTGTCGGTGGACTTGACTGCTGATCGGTTACAACTTGAATTTTGTGTGTTTGTTTGGAAAATAATGTGATCACTACGATCCCTGTTACACAACAGATAAAATATGTATGAATGAGTTTTCAAAATTCTCTTCTTTCCTTATGTTTCCGTCACCCCCTTATTTTTATTCAATGCCCTTCAATTGCACCTGAGGATACTACCGCCTCCCTAGGGGTGGTGTCACCGGCTTTGGGAACTTCTGTGAAAGTAGGAGGAGAAAGAAAAGTGTTGTGGTTTTTGGGGATTTTTTTTCTTGTGACTCCCTGATCTTGGTTAAGGGAAAAATTGGGAGAAAGCTTCCCTATACCAGCTTCCAGTCTAGAGAATGAGACCTAGGTTGGGGTCTGATCATAGCAGAAGGTGAAGTCAAGGTGGCCTCCGGAGCCCAGTGTCTGCTCTGTCTTACTTTTTAGTACCCATCTGATGGCAAAACTCGCTGTCGTGGCTGAGCTGTGAGCATTCCTTGTTGAGAAAATGGAGAAGCCTAGCCTCCTTGACTCTCATGTGTTATGGATTGAAGGATTTTCAGATAGGTACCAGTGCAGCTTCTGATCCACCTAGTTGTTTCTTCTGGCCTATTTGGGAGAGAGAGGGAGGTGTACAAATAATCATTTCCCTTTCTTGTTTCCAGGACTGGATTACATTGTGTAAGTAAAGTGGGACCAATTTATCAAAGCTCCTCAAGGGTTGATAAGATCATAGAATGATAAATTTTTGGGGAAAAAAAACCAACTCTAGAAGTGGAGTCAAAAGATCTGGGTTCTACTTGGCTCCTAAATAATTTAATTGTGTGACAATGGGACAATGAACCTCTCTCAACTTGGGGTTCTTTATCTGTAAAATGGGCACAATGATTCTAGCTGTTCCTAACCTCCTGAGGTTGTGAAGACAGTGCTTTGTATACTTTAAGATGCAATATATATACATATATAATATTATTATGTGTAGTTATTAATAATAATAATCTGTAAGTGGGGAGGGGAAGATAAGTATTTATATAGTACGTACTAAAGTGATAGGCACTGTGTTAAGCACTTTACTAATATTATCTCATTTCATCCTCCCAACAACCCTGAGAGATAGTTGCTATTATTTATAGTTGAAGAAACTGAGGGAAACAGAAGTTAAATGGGCTGTCCATGGTCACACCACTAGTGAGGATTTTAGTTAACATTTGAACTCAGGTCTTTCTCAATTCAGGTTATGTGCTCTACCCACTGCATTACCTAGCTGCTTTATTGTGGTGAGGTGGGGGAATACTGTAGGCAAACAGTCTTCGCCTAAATCAATCTACTAGGGAGGCAGTTTGGTATAATAGAAAGAGAACTAGCTTTGGAGTCAGAGGACCAGGGTTCAATTCTGCCTCTGACATTATCCAGGCCTTGGATAACCTCTCTGGGCCTTGGCTTCTTCATCTATGAAATGAAGGGGTTAGGTTAAATGACCTTTTTTTTTTTTTTTACTCCACTCCATTCCCCTCTAACACACTATGTCACAGTATGACTGATTTGATTTAACAAGTAAACCCCACAAATTAAAGATAAGTGCCCCGAGTCATTCATATATTAGTGTGGATATTTCAATTTCTAGGGTATAGTTCTGGGTTTTCTTTTTCTGTGGGGTTTCTAAATTTGTACAATGTTACTAAGAAATTTAAGGTTTTGAAAAGGGGATAGAAAGTTCCAATTAATAGGTAGTTTTATGTGAAACAACTTTCACATGGTCAAGGAATTTCCAAATTGAGTGTCCAAGCAATGAGCAGCTTTGTGCCATTGTGGCAACAGTGAGTTTTCTGGGCATCAGTTCTTCCTGCTTTGTAGGGGGTTTAAAGGCCGTTTGTCTCTCACATTTGACTTGAGACTAGGCAGAGAGGAAAGAAAGAAATGAATACAAGTGGGAGTCTAACAATTGGAAAATGGCTGAACAAATTGTGGCAAAAGAATGCAAAGGAATAGTGCATATATAAGAAATAAAGAAAAAAGAAACTACAAAAGTTTAAGAAAAATATGAATATGAAGCATTCAGAGAAACTTGGGAGGACTTATATAATGATGTAGAGCACAGTTAGCTAAGCCCAAAAACAATTTATACAGTTACTATAATAATATAAAGGAAAACAATACTGAAAGAAAACAGAACCCTGCTTAATGTGATGACAAGGACTTACTGTGGAAGAAATCCCCCTTCTCTTGTTAGAGAGATGAGAGACTGTAGCTATGGAATAAAGCAGAAGTTGGCAGACTTGGCCAATGTGATGTTTTATTTTGCATAAACTATATTTCTATGTTAAGTGAAGGTTCTGTTGAGGGGATTATTGGAAGTGAAAGAAATGTCTTTAATAAAGCACAAATGAGGGCAGCTAGGTGGCACAGTAGATAAAGCACTGGCCCTGGAATCAGGAGGACCTGAGTTCAAATCCAGTCTCAGACCAGACACTTGATACTTACTAGCTGTGTGACTCTGGGCAAGTAAGTCACTTAACCTCAATTGCCTCACCAAAAACACAAACAAAAAAACCCCAAGTATCAATATAAAAATAAAGCGTCAATGAAATTTTTATTATAAAAATAAAGAGAAAAAAGAGAAAACAAAAAAGAAAACAAAGGCATGTCCCATATAATAACCTTAACCAATGTTATTTGCAGTAATATTGTTAGTAGAGTATATCCAAACCTTATGGAGACTGCTGTATGTTTCAGTCAATCTCATTTATAAAATTATTCTGTTGGAGCTAACTCTCCCTGTGACAGTCTTGCTTAAGGATATATTTTCACAGCACTAATTAAGGAGGCCAGGCAGAGAGTCCTAACCGTAGTTGTCCAGAGTAGGTTAGGGGATTTTAGGACTCACCGTAGGGCAAAAGTAGGAGGCAATAAAATAGACAACAAAAGCAAAGCTCATCTGTAGGATGTTTGGTTTTTTTTTTAAACCATAAATCTACATGTCTGTGAATGGCAGAAGGAAATGAGGTTGGTGAAGGTGACTTGATATGGCAGGATACAAATATGTACCTATTCTTAAAATTAAAGAAATTAACGAGTATTCTCTCCCCTTTTGCCATAGAGAAAGAAAAACAAAACAAAACACTTGTACAAATATGCATAGTCAAGAAAAGCAAATTCCCACATTGGTCATGTCAGAAATGTAGGTCTTGGGATCAACATGTCACCTTTTAATATCCTGAAAATGTAACAATGCTGTCTTATTCTTTGACCTGACTGCAGAAGTTATCAAGAGAGGCCAACAGCAAAACTCTTCTCACTGGCTTCAAGCTGGAGGGCTTGCAGTGTGAATATTTAAAGTCAAATCACAAATATTCAACAAGAGTACTTTCCCAATATCTGCCTCTAAAGGACAAGGAGTTTTATGGCATGGAGAAAAACCTGGAGGGGAGAGGGGGTTTTGCTTGGGGAGGAGATATTGATTGGGTGCTTACATGAGAGAATGAATGAAGAAGCATTTTAAAAGATGCCTGTCAGGGGTTGGGGATACAGATATAAAAGTGAGACAGTCATTACCCTTGAGGAGTTGACATTCTGACTGGGGGATGCAATGCATTTGGGAAGCAGTCAAGGAAGTTTTGGTTTGAGGAGTCATGGGGATTTTGAGCAGAGCCATAGGACACATGATGTCATATTCTTTCAGCAGCAATGGCAATGTTGATGTAATATTATGCTATTCCTAGAGATGGCAACGTGTTCATGCTAGGTAAGACCTGGCATCCTGATGGATGGTTGGGTGGAATGTGAAACATGTTTTAAAGATGGCTAGGTGTAATGTGCTAGGTGAGTTTTTACTCATCTACCAATCAGAATATGTTAGCCTCCAGGTGAAGTGCCAAACCTGTGTGGATTAACCGGGGAAGGTGGATGGTCTCTCTAGGTCCATTCTAGAGTATCTTGTTTGCTTTTGCCTCTCCCAGCTCTTCCATGTTCTCCTGTCATCTATGAATATTATGCTTTTGCCATGTGTGATACACATGCTTTAGGGAATAGATCCTCATGACCTTTGACCAACTAGAGAGGAAAGAACTTTGGACAAGCGTTCAAAAGACCTGGATTTCAGGCCCAAATATGGCACCAACTAATTCTGTGATCTTAGGCAAGTCTTTTCACATTGAATTTCAGCACGTCTTGATTTAAAAAAAAAAAAAGACAACATGAATATAAGCTCACTGAGAGCAGGCATTGTTTCATTTTGTCTTTGTATCCAAAGCACCTATCACAATGCTTAGCCCATAGTAAACATTTAATAAGTGCTTATTTATTCATTGATTGAATGACTAAAAACAACCCAAGAGATTGTCTATCCCAGAGCTTCTTAACCTGGAGTCCGTGGAACCGCAAGGGATACATGGATAGATTTCCGGAGGTCTATGAACTTGGATGAGAAAAACAAATTGTATCTTTATTTTCAATAACCCCTGAGAGTTAGCATATTATTTAAAAATTTATTCTCAGAAGGGGTCAATACACTTCACTAGACTTCCAAAAGGATAATGATACAAAAAAGGTTAAGAACTCCTTATCTAGTCTTATCTCTCCCCTTAGAGGTATTTATTGTCATCCACAATGTGACCTGCCATGTAGCTCATCCTCAATCTTTCTGTATTCAAGTTCAGGTTTTGAATTCTACTCACCTGTACTTTCTCTATTTTTCTCTGGGGGTGTGGGTTATGGCTCATTTATAATGGCTCCTTCAGAATTAAAAAAAATTAAAATGACTTCTGCAGCCAGAAGGTGATGCTAGAGGGAAACCAGCTGGCTGCTCAGCCTGGGCCTTTGGGGATATCTGCACCTTGGTGGGGTCTCACGTCTGTGGTCTGGTTCCCAGCTTTCCAGATTCAGAGACAACTTCGTTAGTTCAGTTGAGGATCAGATGCTAGGGAATTGAGTCACATCAACCTAACTCACAGGAGTCCATTTACAAACCAGAATGCCAGAATTTAATACTGGGAGATACAGCAGGCATGAAAACCAATATTGCTAATTTGCATGAGACACTCTCTCCTGGTGGGTGACTTACAGAAACAGAATGTTATTTGCAGAGTATGGAATTAGAACAGGAATTGAGAGTTCTTGTGGGATAGACCACAGCAGGCAAAACTAGGTTAATGAATTATCCTTCACCCTGTTTCAATGTTTTCCTCATTTCTGTTTGAAGAACCAAGGACCAGTCATCTAGAAACAACGCCTTCTCCCCCGGAGAGTGTTTTGGGAACACTGATGAACTCTTACTATGTAATGCCTCTTTTTCTACATTATTCTTTGCAAATTTGTGAAGGATCTGTGATTCCAAAAGCATATAAATGCCACGAAAGCACTGAATATATAACTTTTGTGTTTGGATCCTAGAG
The DNA here is from genome assembly GCF_003287225.1 of Phascolarctos cinereus. NCBI lineage: Eukaryota > Metazoa > Chordata > Mammalia > Diprotodontia > Phascolarctidae > Phascolarctos > Phascolarctos cinereus. The sequence continues at coordinate 361,326,105 of NW_027555847.1, forward strand.
TCTAGCACATTTCCTGACACATAATAGGTGTTTAATAAAAGTATGTTGACTGATTTCCTCAGCATGAGGAATTCCCAGTATGGGGGGTCCCTACACCAGTGAAGATCATTACCTAAATCCTAAGGAACTGCCTGAGAGGCTGAAATGGACTAAAATCCTACTAAGTATAATCAGATAATGTACAAATTATGTGCCAATATACATTGAGCCCCCCCCAAACCACACAAAAAAGTGGAGGGGGCCTTTCTGTAGAGACTGTACAAATGTATGAACTGTTTTGAACTTTAAAAGAAAAAAGGAAAGAATTTTGGCTAAAATATACTTTTCACTTTTAAAATACTTTTCTGAAAAATTATATTAATTTAAATATTAATTTTTTTTGACTCTAAAACTTTTCATCAAAATAACTTATGTATATAGATGTGTGTATATGTGGGGGGGATATCAAAGAACTCTTCAGTTCAGCTATAACAGCCAAGATCCTGGGGGTTCCTTCTTTCTTTCCTTGGTATGTGCTCTGGAAAGCCCTGCAAAGGCTAATGAATTGGAAGTAATCATTCACAGGAAGAGGGAGAGGTCAGTAGCATGTGCCATGCATTGCACACTGAATTTCTTCCTAAGTTTCTGGACTCAATCATGGGAAAGGCAAAGGCTTGAAAAAGGAAGAGTTCAATGAGCCCCAGTGTTTTCTGCAAATTCAGTTCTTGCACCTAAAGGTGCGAGATTTTGAGAAAGAGTTTTGGTCATGTAAAACATGGAGCATTTCTGCGACTTGGTCAGTAGATGGTGATGATAAAAGTAGGATAGCCACATTTAAGGTAAAAGGATTTTGCAGTCAAATTGGAGGTAAAAGCTATACATTTTTAAGTTGAATTAATAAAGGACTGAACATGGTGGCACATACTTATGACTCCTGCTACCAGGGAAGCTGTGACTAGTAAATCTGTTGAGCTTGGGAATTTTGAGTTGAGGTAGCCTAAAGCTGATTGGGTGCAGATGGCTTTATGGAGGTTTTTTCTCAATTGGCTTTTTTTACCTCTTAATCTCTTCAGTAATTCCCTTCCTACCCCAACCCATTCTTTAGGTATACTACTCCCTGAGATACTTTGACAAGTGATCATTCAGTGCTTTTATTAAATGTTTTCTCCAGCAGAGATTTCCTTGGTGGGTACTTGGTCTGGTTCACAGGTGGGTGGCCATCTAGGTCCTCAAGTGCAGCCCTTTGACTGAATTCAAACTTCAAAGAACAAATGTGGCCTTGAGGCTGCAGTTTCCCCATCCCCTGGGCTCTAGTTCATCTGCTCTCCTGACTTCATTTTCCTAAGGGCTATTTCCCCTTTTACATAGAACATTTCAGAGACTGAAATCTAAGAATCCAAAAGTTGGGGTTTCTTATAAACCAATGATGAAAATGGATCATGATGTGAAAGTTGACAAATATGTTCCATTGTAGACCTCTTTCTTTTCCTCCTGATGGTGTATTTCAAGATGTTCCTGGGCTGATATTGCTCAGTTGGGTCTCACACCAAGTTTCCTTTAAACATGCTTTGGCTTCCAGTGCTTTTTCCTGTTTTATAAGGCAATGTTGCTCATAATATTGTACCATCTTCCTCACTGGCAATTTAAAAATGAGCTTGTGTTCTAAATTGGTGATGGCCTTGCCTGCCACCTCTCTGTGCTTGGCAAGGAAATCAGATGTCTGCCTAGGGCTGTTTCTGGACTCTTTTCTGTGGTAGCTGCTTTATATGAGCTATACTTAAAAGGGATTCCAGTCTGTATTAATTAATACAGTCATAGCATCCAGAATGAGGGAAGGAAAGTTACATTGTACTCTGGTCAGACCACAACTAGAATACCCTGTTTAAGTTCTGAGCACCATGTTTTAAGGACATTCATTGCTTTGCTGGCGTGTGTCCAGGGGAGTGGGGGAAACTGGAAGCCATGTCATAAGAGGATTAATTGAACAGAGGAGTTTTAGTTTAGAGAAGAGATGCATGATTGTTTTAGAACATGTTAAGGTCTTGTATACAGAGAAGGAAATTGTCCAGAAAACAGTACTATTAGCAATAGCTGGAAATAACAGAAAGACAGATTTAGTTTCAATATAAGGAACAACTATCTCACAATTAGAGCTCACTTCCTTTGAAGACTGTTAGGTCACCAGAGCCAGTCTTTTTTTTTTTTTGAAATCCTAAAGAGATGATGTCCACAAATTTGTCCGTTTAGCAAATTGTCCTGGATTTTCCCATCTTCTTCCATTCTGGCATCCAGTTCCTCCTTATTGGTAGCATCAGGTCCAGAAAGGCAGGCCTCTTGCGGCATTCTTCACTGTTTGAAGGGCAAAAATCGTTATCTAAGGAAGGAAAGAAGGAAACAAGCATTTTTAAATTTATTTTTAGGCAATTAGGTTAAGTGCCTTGCCTTGGGTCATATAGCTTGTAAGTGTTAAGTGTTTGGTCTGAGGTCGCATTTGAACTCAGGTCCTCCTGACTTCAGGGCTGGTGCTGTATCCACTGCGCCACCTAGCTGCCCCTAAACATTTTATTTTTTTTTTTAGACAATTGGGGTTAAGCGACTTGCCCAGGATCACACAGCTAGTAAGTGTTATGTGTCTGAGATTGTATTTGAACTCGGGTCCTCCTGACTTCGGGGCTGGTGCTCTATCTACTGCGCCACCTAGCTGCCCCGAAAGAAGCATTTTTAAGTCCCTACTATATGCTAGGTGCTATGCTAAGCACTTTACAAATATCTCATTTAATCCTCAAGATAACCCTGGGGAATAGGTTCTATTATCTCCCTGTAGTTTTTTTCCCCTTCTATCTTTTTCTATTTATTTTATTTTTTACAATTATGTGTAAAAACCATTTTAAACATTTGTTTTTTAAAATTTTGAGTTCCAAATTCTCTCCCACACTTCCTCCTTTCCCCCCCCCCAGAAGGCAAGCAATTTGATATAGGTCATATATGTTCAGCCATGCAAAACATACACCCGTATTAGTCATGTTGTGAAAGAACAGCCCCCCCCCAAACCACACAAAAGAGTAAAAAATTGTTTTCCTCCATCTGCATTCAGACTCTTATCACTTCTTTCTCTAGAGATGTTATTTCCCTATAGTTGAGGGAACTGGGGGAGACAGAGATAAAGTGATTTGCCCAGGACCACACAGCTAGTAGGTATCTGAGGTTAAAAGGAACTCAGGTTTTGCTGACTTCAGATGTAAGGCTTTATCCACTGCACCATCAAGCTGCCTCTAAGCAAGTTAAAAACCCTGCTTTTAGCAGAAGACTGCTGCAGCAGATAGTGCCACTGAGGTCCCTCAACACTATAACAAACTTAGATATAGTACTTCCTTAAAGAATTGGGGTGCAAATAATCGCCTATATAGCGTAATTTGAGAGGAATTGAAAAACTCCTCGCCTAAAGTCTGCTTTAATAGTTAAAATTTTATTTACACATATATATATACATATACACACATACATGCACACCCATATATGTATATATCTTTTGTTTTTGTGTTACTTACATTTCCCTCAGTATTCCTTCCCTCCCCTATCCCAGAGTCCATCTCTTATAAATAACAAAGAATTTTTAAAAGTTTAGCAAAACTGACTAATATATTGAAAAACTCTGCAGTTATATGATAGTTCCCTATCTCTTAAAAGAAGTGTGTGGAAGTATCTTCTCATATTTCTTTGAGAATAAACTTGGTCATTGTAGTATTCAGTTTTTGTTGTTCTTCTATTTCTGTTGTTGTAGTCACCATATATATTTTTTCTTTTAGTTTTGCTTGCTTCATTTATTTTACATTAGTTCATGTGTCTTTTCACATTTCTCCATAGTTTTCATATTCATCATTTCTTACAGTACAGTATTTTGTTACAGGTATATATGTATATATATATATATGTATATATATATATATATGTATACACACACATACACATGTATATATAATGCATATATTATAAACGCACACCATTAGTTTAATCATTCCTAGTTGATGAGCCATCTACTTTGTTTCCATGTCTTTTTTAATTGAAATTGCCATACATTCCATTGGCTTGGAATTTCATAATCCCCAGGAAGCCTCCATTAAAATGCTACCTGGGCAGAGAACTGTTAACCTATGTTATTTAGTGCTGGCTCCTTTTATTGCTTTTCTAATTCCAGAGGCAATGCCCTGAAGGAACATGACATGGGAGAGATAAGCTCTGACAGAGGAGAGATAATAGGAAAAGTCTTCTAGACCCTAGGGAGTTTAGCAGGGAGGGCAAGTCTGTGTAAGGGACATGAGGCTTTAGAAGTAAGGAGTTCCCTGAAGGGAAGCATGACATATACAAAAAGAATTTGGGGAAACACTGAATTTAATTCACAACAGTTGTTTATTAGTTGCCCAGCATGTTCAAAGCTCTATACTGGCCTGCCAAGAAGACCTGCTGCTAGGTCCAGGAGCTAAGGCACTTGGACCAGCTGTCACTACGGGGCTCCTCTCAACTCTGAATGCACACTTGCTCTGGATCAGGTTCGGTCTGGGGGTTAGGGGTGGGAATGGAGAGGCAGGGAGCCTGACCTCTACTGAGAGCAAATAGGCTCCTTTTTCTCTCGTGTTTTGGTTTGTTAAGTTCCACATGCTGGGGCATGAGAGACAAATTATCCATAGCTTGGGTTGTAGCTTACATCTAAGGTTGCCCCGAAGAGGGAGAGTAGGAAGATACTATGCAATATGAATCTAGGCATGGATCATGTATTTATTATCTACACTGTAATGACTCACGGTGCACATTGATAGAACAACTTAAAATAGTATTCAGTAACTTAACTTATAACTACTATTGCAGTTGGCTAGAAGACTGCTACTTCAAACTCATTAGAAAATAGAGTAGTTTGCAGGATGTCTAATTGGTCATTTTGCATTTCACCTGGGTTCTGCATTTCTTATCCAAAATCCACATCATGGGGCAGCTAGGTGGCATAGTAGACAGAACACTGGCCCTGGAGTCAGGAGGACCTGAGTTCAAATCTGATCTCAGACACATAACACTGACCCTGGGCAAGTCACTTAACCCCATTGCCTAGCAAAAACAAACAACCCCCCCAAAAAAACCAAACCACAAAAAGTCCATGTCGTCTGGCAGTCCAGGTCAGCCAGGCTTGCTGGTGGTCATCCTCTTGTTGGTGGTGGTCACCCTTTCCAGAAGCACTAGGGTAGTTCTGTGGATTCTTTCCCAGGTTGTCAGTCTGCTCCAACCATAAGGACCCAGGACCTCTGAACTCCAGCATACACATCTCAAGAATGATGTTTGGGCATCTGCTTAGAAAGATAGCTCAAAATGGAAAAGGCATCCAAGCACAAAATCATGTAGTTCCAGTTCACACTCTTCTTGGGAGCAGCTGCAGGGTGAATGAAAGAGTATCTCTCATTCCCTACCTGCTCATGGGAAATCTTGAGACAGACTTCACCACTCCTCACAGGGAATGGTTGAAAGAAGAGAACAAACTAGAGTCTTTATCTTCTCTTTTAACCGACAAAGAACCCGTGCCCCCTGCAGCTGTCATGGGGCTGGAGGAGTTCCAAGGACCCACCCAGGGTTTACCATGTCACACCAAAACTCCAAGTACTTCACCACTGAACCATCACATGGCTGGAAGCTGCCAGTGAGTTCATCTATGACATGTCCAAGTACTGAGTTATACATGTGATTGGCCAAAACCAGGAAAGGCAACCTTACACTCCTCCAGGGGAATGGCCTTGGTTAAAGTCAGCAGTGGGGATACAAAGATAGACCTTGCTTTTAAGATGCTTACAATTTAAGAGGAAAGGGAAAAGAAAGACAGATAGACAAATAATTGAGATTTAAGAGAAGAATGTGAAAAGTGCAAGGGAGGGATTCTATCAAAGTGCTTTGAGAAATTTGCAGAGAGATCACATTACCACATGACTTACCCAAGTCATCTCGCTAATCTGCCATTCTGATCCCTTTATTTTTCCATTTAAAACTTCAATGGTTCTCCATTCCTGATGAAGTGAAAGGGTAACCTGGCATTTAAACAAATCCATAACACTCACACATTTACACATAATCTGACTTTAATCTACATTTCCACCCTGATCTCACACTATTTCTCTTCATGTTTTCTGAATCTTGGCCCCATTGGATTATTCACTGTCCCATTCTTCTCCTGACCTCTGCCTTTATTCACGCTCCTATTTGTGCCTGTAATGAATTCTGGATGCTCAGGTCCTTTTTCTGTTAAAATCTCACCCTTCTCTCAAGTTCTAGCTCAGATGCTTCCCTCTGGTGTGTTTCCTAAATCCTCATTTCTCTAAAAGGGGTGAGTTGTTTTTGTTTATTTATCTGTTTTTTAGGATAGGGAAGACCTGAGCTTGTCTGTAAGCAGAGGTAGAATCTGTTAGTATTTAAGCTCTTTGAGGGTAGGAACTATTTAATTCCTTGTCTTTGGATCTTAGCACAATACCTGGTGCATAGTAGGCGCTTAGTAAATGCTTGTTGATGAGAGAGAGACACAGAGAGGGAGACAGAGAGAGAGAGACAGAGAGACAGAGAGACAGAGACAGACAGAGACAGACAGACAGAGAGAAATTAAAGATGATGTGGTAGAAGTGATTGCTGGAACAAAGTCAGTGGTAGGTGAGGAGAGTTTAAAGAGGAAGGGCTAGTATTTTCAAGGGGATCCATCTATTATCTTGACAAAAGGGAAGGAAGAAAGGGCTACCTGAGGAACAATGAAACACTGAGAAGTGTGGAAAAAGTCAAACATCTATTTCACAATTTACTTCAGGAGGGCCCTGCTGACAGAGTTCTAGTCAACACCCTAAAGTAGATGGATTTGTGGGTAAATGAGGGGGTTTGATAGTTTATCTTTCAGTTCGTTTTCACAGATGGAGAGAGTTCTGTAGCAGATGACACTTCTCATAACATATCTTCCTATAGACATCTAGATGTAAACTTCTCTTTCTCAGAAATTCTGTGTGAGTTTGTGACACTCCCATGGTCCCCAAAAGAACAGATGGATTACATTGGAAATAAATGTAGCATTTTTATAGGACAGATGTAATTTTTCTCTATTACTGTTTATAGTCACTGGAGAAAGTACAGAGAATTGGATGCTAGGATTGGAGAGATGGTGTCTGCTTTGTTATTAATGTATTGCGTGAATTTGTTCTAATCCCTTTTCTCTGGATCTTGATGAGCCGGAAATAAATATTCTCATAATGCAATGGTTGCCATGCGTTCAGACATGAGGGGACAAATTGTTGATTTCTGTTCTTTTGGGAGAATGCCTGGGAACCCAAGTAGAAAATATAAATGTTAGTGGTAGATGCAGCTGCTGCTTCAGAGATATTGGTGATTGGTTGGTTCCTCTTTTTTGGGGGGAGGGTTGGTTAGTGATGGTAAAAAAAAAATGGTGTGACCCCTGTTGTAAGTACTATTATTATGCCATCACCTCCTCAATGCAAAAAGCTTCCTAACGTGTTTGGACAGGAAGATGGGAAGCATGAGAACCCAACTTGGATTTTGATAAGGTTGGGGGTCAATATCTCACAAGGAAGAACAAATTTCAAAGAACTAGAATACAATAAGGCACACTTCATACTAAGACTAATTTTTCTCTGATGATTCAGAAAACACTTCAGGATCAAGCAGTGCCTTAGGCTTATAACCAAATGAAATAAGTGCAGGATGTGGAATCAAATAACTAGGTTCTGGGGGCAGCTAGATGGTGCAGTGGATAGAGCACTGGCCTTGAAGTCAGGAGGACCTGAGTTCAAATCCGGCCTCAGACCAAACACTTGGCACGTATTAGCTTTGTGACTCTGGGCAAGTCACTTAACCCCAAAGGCCTAAAAAGTAAAAACAAAAAACAACAATAAAATAACTAGGTTCTGATACCTACTTGCTGTATGACTCAGGGAAGTTTAGGTATCTCAGTTAATTAGCTCAACTGAAGACATTAGAGGAGCAAATGGTGTTTTTATAAACACTATTGTTTGAAAGCAAGGGCTTCAGATGAGAAAGACAGATTTTGAAAGTGAACAGCTACCTAAGAAGATGATGTCTGAGAATGGGTTTTGTGTTTCTGAGCCATGGCTTAAAAAATAAAAACCATAGGCTTTTGGACAGTGGTGCAATGAATAAAAGTGGAGAAAAATGAATGTACTTGGAATTTTGCAAATCTAATAAAAAAGGGAAAGAGAGAAAACTGCCTACATAAGCTAGATACCATAGAGAGTGGCTCCATATGTATAAAGAAATATAGTATTAAGATGTGCCCTGACATTTTGAGGAGACAAAAATCCAAGAAAGCCACCAGTTATAAAACCCTATTTCTCAGATATTTACACAAAAAGATTTTTACTGACTATCACGGCACCTATACTGTGGTGGAAAAGGGATCTTCTCTTTCTGGACACAGCAGGGAAAAGCATAGAGGAAAACATGCAAGACAGAGAGCAGACATTACCAGTTTTAATGATACAGCCTGTTCCAATTATGCAGCCAATTAAAGGAGGCCATCCATGTGGTAGGGAATGAAGAATGCCTCCATCTTAGGAGAATCTGAGCATGCCCAGGCAGGCAGGCCCCTTGGGGGTGCCTCCATGTTAGGTGATTTGGACATGTTTCAAAGGCAAGCCCTGTTACAACTACATCCACTAAGATGAAATTTAATAAAGATAAATGTAGAGTTCTACATTTGGTTTCAAAAATTCATCTCTGCAAATACAGGACAAGAGAGTCATGGCTAGACAATAGTTCATATGAAAAAAGAATGAGAATTTTAATGGATTTTAAACTTACTATGAGTCAAAAATATTTAACGGCAGTAAAAAATGAGATCATAGGCTGCCGTAATAGAAGCGTAATGTGTAATGTGCTCTATGTCAGGAAGTGCAAGTCAGGCAGATGTCAATCATATTCTCACCAAGGGTGTTTATCAGTATCCTGTGCAAAGTTCAAATAGACCAATTCTCTATTGATGGAGAATTTCTACAGAGGCTACTATTTGTAGGTGACATTTCACTGATTTCATTTAGCTCTGGAATAGGACTTTCAAAAGGAGATCTATGTGAGCCCCTCAAAAGAAATCAGTCTAGCAATCCACATTGGAAAAACAAAATGGATACAGAATGCATATTGTCCAGTTTGTGAGTAGCAGCTGGATGGGCATCCAACTGAGTTACTTAGTGTAACACTGCATGTTGTCTTGGGCAGTGTCATTAGAGCTGGACTGTGAACTGAGTACAGAACTGAATAGAAAGAGGGAAACAGGCTGGATCACAGTTGACAAATTGTACAAGTGCTTTCAAATGAAACCCAAGCTATTCATTAAAAAAATGTTTAAAATTCTTTTGAATACTGGTATTCACTTAGTGATACTATAAGCCTGGTGGCAAATCATGGTAACTCATGATCTCAGGAGTCTAAAAACAGGTTCACTTCCTCATTTCCTCATTTCTTGTTTCCCCTCTTACCACTATTCCCCTGTCCCTGATGGAGACTGAAATGTGTCTCTCCCTTTAACTCACACACAGATGACTAGAAAGTTAAAAGGCAGGAGTAAGAAAACCATAGTATAGTGCTCAGGATGACGGCTGTAAGAAAAATAACATAATAGTAGTAGCTACTATTTATATAGTACTTTAAGGCTTGAAAAGAGATTTACAAATATTATCTCATTTGATCCTCGCAACAACCCGGGGAGGTAGGTGCTATTATTCCTTCCATTTAACAGATAAGGAAACTGAGCCAGGAAGAGTTTGAGTGACTTGCTCAGGGTCACTTAACTAGGTAATATTAGAGGCAAGTTTCGAACTCCGAGTCTGGCTCTCTATCCACTATGCCACCTAGCTGTCTCATAATCAAGAACATATAGGACCAGAAACAGAGGTATCTTGTCTCTGAAGCTTACTAGGTGCATGACCATGAGCACGTGACTTAGCCTCTTTTCAGCCTCAGTTCCCTCATCTGTAAAATGGGCTTAATAATATCTGTAGTACCTCAAAGAGCTATTGTGAGGACCAAATGAGACAATGTATATAAAGCACTTTGCAGACCATAAAGTGTTATATTGTCAGTTATTATTATCGTTGTTGTTACAATTATAGATCCCTTAAAGTAAAATGATGGAATGCTGGAGGTGGAATTAACCCTGTATGCTTTTGTGCTCAGATAAAACTATTGTGATAAGTTTTGACCATCACATGTTGGGAAGGAAATTGAAAAGGTATGTTTTTAGGAGAGGATGCTTATTTGATTTGTCTGGTCCAGTGTGTAAGCTACATATTGTGTAACTGCACACACACCAATGGAAAGAACCGGGTCCTGCTTTTTGAAAGCCTCCCCAGGAAAAGATCTGGTTTTTCAGCATGCCTAACTTATGTAACTTTGTTGGTGTCCTTTTTTTTTTTTCAAATCTTAGGAAGACGCAGTTTGGCTTTGAATAGATTGGCTGAGCTTCATTCTTCCCCACTATTTAACATCCTAGAAATGCAGAGTATGCTCCCATTGCCTGTTTTGTTACACGGGTCATTTCTGGCTGAGTTTCATTCAATAACTTCATCAGGGATTGCGAAGAGCCTCTAAACACAGTTTAATGAAATGCACAGATGATGCTAAATGGATAGAAGCATTCCAGGCTCCATCGGGGACAGCGGAATAGTGGCATGAGGGAAGCAAGAAATGAGGGAATGAGCTTCTTCTGAGACAGCAGTGCTCTAATGTGTCTATGGAAAAGTTATCTTTAGTGAACATTCTCAGAGTAGCAAAGCTAAGAGTGACTGGAGAGAGAGAGAGAGAGAGAGAGAGAGAGAGAGAGAGAGAGAGAGAGAGAGAGAGAGAGAGAGATTTGGTTCTCAGCAAATATATAACTGTAGAGGGAAAGGGTACACTATAGTGATTTGGGGCTGATATATCACTGGTCACAAAATAGGATCAGCCCTGTAGGCCTCAGTTTCCTTATCTGAAAAATGAAGTGGGCGAGTAGGTTGGTATATATTCCAAAATATCTAATGTTCCTTTTTTTTTGTGGTAGAGAAGAAATGGAATTAAAGTAGATGTCCATAGATTGAAGAATGTCTAAAGAAATTGTGGTATATGAATATAGTGGAATGTTACTATATTTTAGGAAATAATGCATTTGAAGAATTTAGAAAAGTACTTGAAGACTTATTATGAAGTAATGCAGAGGAAAGGAAGTAGAACCAATAGAATAGAATTTGCAATGACCAAAGCAAATGGAAATGAAAAATTGAAACAATGCTGTATAATCATACTTGACTCTAGAGAAGAAATGAAACATGATCCTTTCCGCCTCCCTCCCCACTTCTTTGCAGAGGTGTGAGTGTAGTGCATTGATGTGTTGGTGACTGCTGAACTTCTTTTCCCCCTTCTTCTTTTGCTTTATTATGATATTCAGAAATGAAGGTAATATAAAAACAAAAGACATCAACACAAAATTAAAAGAGAAAAAAATTAATTAGGGTTGGGCTAAAATGCTTTAGCATTCTATGGTTCTGTGGTTCTTTGTCTATGACTTTTGTGCAATTGACTTCACAGGCATTCACTCTTACCAAAGTAGGGCAGTGCATATTGGGAGAATATTTTTATTGTTAATTGATGAGAATGCTCAAGGATAAAGAGGGAATTTACAATTGTTACCCCCTTTTAGATGAGGAAACTGTGTCACGAAGTAAAATGACTTTTTTTAAAACCCCAGAATCCCAGAATTTTAGACCTGGAAGGAATATTTACATGTCTAGTCAGAGGTATAGAGTTATGCTATTTCTTGTCTTTGTAATGTTTTCTTTAATCATTTGCACTCATCTGAATCCCACCCATTCTTTAAGGATAGGTTCAAGACCTGCCCCCTCTTTAAAGCCTACCCTAACCACTCTAGCCCTCTTTGGTGTCCCTGTCCTCTAAAATCCATCGCATTTTCTGTTAGTACTTGGCAATTTAGAACCTAATTACACATTGTCTAGTATTGTTCTCTAAATGTTTAAAGTGTGTGTGTGTGTGTTTGTGTGTGTTGTCTTGTCTCCCCAGTTAAATTATAAATTCCTCAAGGGCAGGGACATTTCACATTTTTTGTCTCTGACAGTGTTGAGTATATTGAAGAGCACATAGTATGTACTTAATATTTGTTGATTGATTAAAGGAGGAGGAGTCCAGAGAGTGGAGCATCACATGGGATAGGCAGGGCTCAGTAGGGTGCAGGCAGCTGGGAGTCAGGAAGACACATACAATCATAAATTCTGATCTATTAGTGACTTTAGAGGCCATTGAGTCAGAAACTCTCATTTTATAAATAACACAGAGGACAAGTGACTTATCCAGGGTAACACAGCCAATAAGTGTTTCAGGTGGGATTCAAACCCAGGTTTTCTTGACTACAAGTCCAGCTCTCTATCCATTGTCCCACACTGCCTCTGTCAGTCTTTGGGAGCTGGTGGGGGAGAGCCTTAAGAGGGAAAGAAGGGTAAGAGGCAAGCCAGTTGTTGGCTTTTGCTCCTGCTTTTAACACTAACTTACTCTATGCCCGCTCAGTTTTTTCCCAATTGAAAAAAATCCAACAACCCCCAAGCCCAAACCAGGGTCAGTTAAAACTGTCTCCTTTACAGGGTGTTAAGAGGCAATTAGCCAGCAGACATGGAATGTTTTAAGAATGTCAAGTATTTTTATTTGTTGCTTGTTTGCACTATATATAATTTCAAGTGTTTTTGTTGATTGTTTGGGTAAAAAATCAGAAATATTTGCGTGGTTTTTATTTACAAGAATGTAGTTTCAGTTTAATGAGGAAGCAAAGATATAGAACATTTCCAATGATCTCAGTATAAATGCTTCATGGAATGGAGTGTTTGTGAAGAAAGATTAAAGGATTTTTAATGGTCTTTCAAATAGTAAATTTGTCTCCCTTTTGCCAGCGACTTTTTGGAGAGCTGCAGCATAGTACCCCTGGGAGCTGAGAAAGCATTACTAGGCAGGATCCAAGGGTCTCACTCATAGCTACAGCTTTGTAGCACATGGCTGTGTGCACTGAGGCTGCCTGGGCTTGGCGTAACCTGCTCTGCGTCTGGATAGTGAGGGATAGAGGCAGGTGACTGAGGCCTGCAGGAAGGACTATGTAGTAAGGTTAGGGTGATACACTATGGAAAATCGATCAATCCATTAGCAGGCTTTTATTTGTTGGCTAAAGAAGGCATGAATTACTGACCTCCAAGCTCTCTCATCTTGGTTACTCTGCCTTCCTTGCTCCTTCAGAGGTTTGCTCCTTGCTTAGAACCCTATGGCTAACTAGGCAGGGAACCCAAGAAGATCAAGGTTGAGACGACGCCTTTGGACCTTTCTTCCATTTGCCTTTTCTGTTATGGCTTATCCCTCACTGCTACCTACCTCTACTACCATTAGAGCTCTTTGAGGGCAGGGACTCTTTTTTGCCCTTCTTAGCACAGGGCCTGGTGCACAGCAGGTGCTTAAAAAAGTCAAGTTGCCTTGATCATTCCTGCCACCCACCTTCCACAAGGCTTTCACTGCATTCCTTTGACAGCGGAGACTGGCAAGGGACAAGATGAAAAAGACTGGATCTATATAGATATCTTCACTCTACCCTCATCTAAGTGTTTTGAACTCCAAGTCAAGTCCACAGTAAGCATTCTCCAAGTCTGGGCTCCTAAGGACCAGAGGCCATAGGATTTAGAGATAGAAGGGACTTCAGAGAGATCATATAAGCCAACTGTTACATTTTCATCAGGAAACTAAGGCCCAAAGAGGTTAAGTCCTTGTCCAAAGTAACACAGTCAGTGAGAGGCAGTACAAGGAATAAAATCTAGACCTTCTCATCCTAAAGGCAATGGCTCTGCTACCACTACAGCCATGTGTTTGCCCTAGAGGACTGACCATTGACTGAAAGCCCCAGTGCTTCCTATTTCTGTCCTTATATTTAGCAAAATGAGTCATTGGGTTGTCTGTAAAAGCACCTTTTGAGACAATGGAACTTTTTTTTAAAGAGAAAAGCCATTTTTAGAGAGGAGTGTGATCTGTATGTGTTTAAATAGAATCCCAGTTTGTAGACTATGGAGAGAGGTTGGTTGTAAGGTTTCATTACATGCCTGAGTCAATCATGTTTCATAACAAGCATTGGTTTGGTGTGTCTTTGGAAGCTTTTTATTGTGGTGCTGGAAATATGGTGATGAACTCACCACTTCAGTCAAGTAGTTATTTTGGTGGCCTAGTTAGTGCAGATCATGGGTGACATGGCTCCATAGATCTTGATGAGGTAGTAGTTTCATTCTTGAACGAGCTACATGTTTTAGTTATAGATATTGTGGTTTAGTTTTTTTTTTAAATAACTACTTTCTGTCTTGACTTATTTTTTTAGGGGAAAATACATTGGGAAAACCAGTATATAAAAATGAGAAAAGTTATGATTGAATGATGTAAGTAACATTCCGTTTCTTATAGTAGAAAGAACACTGGACATTGAGCCAAAAGATTTGGTTCTAGTTTTGATTCTTCGCCAAACTAGTCACGTAATGTTGAGCAAGTCCCTGAATCTTCACATACTTTAGTTTGTCTATGAATGAGTTAGTTGGAACAGATGATCTTTGAGGTTTCAGTTCTGAAATATCATGATTGTAGAAACATTTCATCTCTGAACCTCCCTATTTCCATAGCCTTCTCTTTATCTTTTATTTATTTATTTTTTTTTTGGTGAGGGCAGTTGGGGTTAAGTGACTTGCTCAGAGTCACACAGCTAGTGAGTGTTATGTGTCTGAGGCCAGATTTCAACTCAGGTCCTCCTGACTCCAGGGCTGGTGCTCTATCCACCATAGCCTTCTCTTTAAAGTGAATGTGCTTTGTATGTAGTAAGAGCTCAATAGATTGAATGTATTATCCAACTCTGGTCAATGAAATGATTGTGATTCTAGAACACTGAATACGAAGAATGAGACCCACCCCTTGACAGCGAGGTGATGGGTTCAAGATGCAAAATGTGGCACACATTTTCAGATCCAGCCAATGTGAGAATTTGTTTTACTTTACTATGCATATTTCTTACAAGGGGAAAAAAAGAAAACATTATATAAGAATTGAAAAAATCAAGATCTGCATGGTATAGGGAATTTTTTTAAACTTTAGCTATTTGAAGACATTGAATTTAGCAGTTAAAGTCATTAGTGATTTTTGAGAGACCAATATCAGTAAAATTATAGTCATAAGTTATGCTATAGGACACATTTATATGTATATATAAATATATACATATATGTGTGGGGAGAGAGAGAGAGAGAGAGAGAGAGAGAGAGAGGAGAGAGAGAGAGAGAGAGAGAGAGAAAGCATGGGTAGTAGAGTCAGCATCGAGTTGGGAAGACCTTGGTTCAAGCTCTGCTTCTGACATAAACTAGCTATGGGGTCATACACAAGTCACTTAATTTCTTTGTGCTGTTAGCCAGTTTTCTAAGATTATGAGCTATAGGCAAGTTGTACATGTACATCACTATAGAAAATTTCTACCCTAGGAGTTCTCCACACAGATGAAATCACATATTCTGTCTAATATATTTATGTATTTATGACTTAACGGATTTCTTGTTCAAGTTGTGTGTTGTTGTTGCTAAGTGCTATACAGTTTCTTAAATGTAAATCAGCCTTACCTCTTCCTCTTATTTAATGCTAGGTCCAATTCATTATCTCTCTGTAAGGGCTGTTGTAATGAGAGCTATGTAATGATGAACCAACCAAGTAGGTTGTCTCCATAGGTATCATAATTTGGGCCACATGCATTATTCATCCACTTAGTTTTTACTTTTGTGGATTGTTAGGCTGATTTCTTTCGAGTTAGCACACATCTCCTTCTGGAGGCCTAGTGATATTGTCTGGCTTTTCATGATCATCAAGTCTCCTGCAGATAAGAACATTTGGAGAACCTGGTTATTTGTTCCAAATCCCTTTTCCATTTGTGTTTTGTGTAGAGATAAAGCAGTGATAGTCCCTCTGTACTCCGCACTGCTCAGACCACATCTGGAGTATTGTGTTCTGTTCTGGGCATGACAGTGCTAGAAAGGACTTAGAAAAAATGGAAAGTATTCAAAGGAAGGTAACCTGGAGGCTCACAGAACTTCAGTTCATGTCATACAAGAATCAATGGAAAGAACTGGGAATGGTTAGCCTTGGTAAGAGAAGATTCAGGGAGGACATGATGTTGTTTTCCAAGTATTTGAAGTGCTGTCATGGTGGAGAAGGATTAGACCTTTTCTGTTTGGCCCCAGAAAGCAGAGCAAAGAACAACGGTGGAAAACGTCAAGAGCCAAATTTTGACTGGATGTCATAAAAAAACTGCTAACAATTAGAATCATCCCAAAGTGGAGTGAGCTGCCTCAGTAGTCACCAAAGTTCTTCAAACAGAGACCACTTACAGTGGAAGATCCTTTGGGGTACAGAGGGTGGGTTAGATGGCAACTGACATTTCTTTTAACTCTGGAATTCCATAATTCTGTGATTTTTTGTTCCTGTGACACTGATCAACACCTTTGGTGCCTGTATATGCCTTGTTTAATGGTGACCCTAAAGATCTGTGAGGCCTCAAAGAGACTGTGGGGAGGCTTCTTCTTCTTGGTCTCCCCTCATTCCTCACTTGCCCTCAAGGATGCTGCCCTGTGTGCATTCCTAAATATTCAGGGAGCTGCTTTTTGGACTAACCTCAGCTTGTTGAGAGCATGGAGCGCACCACTGGTTAGAAAACTCTGTTCAGTAACCGTCAATAGTCCCAGTAAATCCAAACTAAATTAAAAAAACACACTAAAAACCATTTTAATCTATTGCCTAGTTTGTAAGTGACTTCCGTGCATCCTGCCTCTTCTTAGTGCCTTAAAGACTCCCTTTTGCTCGCAAACAATTCCCTGTGTGATGTGGTAGCCTTGGGATTGTTATCTTACAGGCTGCAATTTGTTTTGGAGTGAAATATCTTAGAACTGGCAAATGTGAAGGACACACCAATAATTGTCTCTTATTTTCCAGCCACTTGGGTTTGGAATGCTATTTGTTTCCCTATTAAGAAATGGGGGCAACTAGAGTTGAAATCTCTTTTGTAATCATGGACCACATGGAATGGATCTGGCAGTTACAAGTTGCCATAAATTGCCTTTCCAGTCACTTGGTCTTGACCTGGATACACTATCCTCCTCCCTACAGACTAGAGGGATGGTTCTGTCTCTGTGTTCATCTTGCCATTTACCATTTACCATCATTGTGCCATTTGGAGCAAGTCATTTACAGCAGCCTTGTGGGACTGTGCCTTTGTTTCCTGGGAACTGAGCTTAATAAAGCCACTCAAATTCATTTTGGTAGGCTAGGCCAGTGGTTTTTAAGGTCGAGAAGCTGCAGGTGATTTTGTTCTCTGTCTACAACTTGCTTTTTAAAGCTTAGGACTCAAAATAGGGCCATCTGAGCTTTTCACGGTAGGCCTCCACTCTGAAGTAACATTGGGCAGAGTGAAAACTAGGGGCTGGGTCTTCATGTATGCTTTGAACTCCAGTCGGTTCATGTAATAATAAATGCTATAGGTAAAGTACTAGGTCAGCATTGTTTGAAGGCAAAACTGTTTCCCAGAGGTCTAGCAGTATAGGAGTTATCTCCTGGGATGGAGGTGATCTGACTATAGTGTAATGCAACTGATTTTTTTTTTTAATTCAGATTTTATGTATCTAAGTGAGTATTGTCTTTCAAAGCAGTCACCTCATGAGCCTCTTTGCACTTATTCTTATGATGTTGGTTAAGCTAATTTTGGACATCTTTTGGAATTGTCTTCAAAATTAATTTTCTAGTCACAGGATAATAATGACTCATGTACATAGCTATGTATGGCTTAGAAAGCACTTTGTGTTACCTCATTTATGGTGAAGCTGAAAGAATATTGGATTTTGCGTTAAAGATCGTAAAGTTCTCATTTTGACTCCTTTGCTTTCTATATGCATGGCATTAGGTGAGTCATTTAGACTTTGTAAATCTCAGTTTTCTCATGCATAAAATTGAGGAGAATGGCCAAGAAGAGACTCTAAGATTCCTTGCAGGATCCAGATGCCATGCTCTGGGATGTTCCTTATAATAATCATGTGAGGTAGATATTGTCAATAATATTCCCCCCATTTTTCAGAGAAAGAAATTGAGGCTCTGAGGGACAGTGAGGCTATACTTGGAGTCAGGAACACCAGGGTTCAAATCCTGATTCAGACACTTCCCAGTTCAGTGATCCTGTTGTTTTTCAGTCATTTTTCAGTTGTGTCCAACTCTTTATGACCTCATTTGAGATTTTCCTGGCAAAGATATTAGAATGTTTTGCCATTTTCTTCTGTAGGGTAATCCTATGAAGGTCACTTAGTTTATGTATTATTTTTTTGTCATCTGCAAAATGGTGAGGGGTAGCAAGGTGGTATAGTGGATGCCAGGCTTGGAGTCAGGAAGACTCATCTCCTTGAATTCAAATCTAGCCTCAGACACCTGCTGTGTGACCCTGGGCAAGTCACTGCACCCTGTTTGCCTCAGTTT
Organism: Phascolarctos cinereus; assembly: GCF_003287225.1. NCBI lineage: Eukaryota > Metazoa > Chordata > Mammalia > Diprotodontia > Phascolarctidae > Phascolarctos > Phascolarctos cinereus. The sequence continues at coordinate 361,344,672 of NW_027555847.1, forward strand.
CCTCATCTGTAAAATAAGCTGCAGAAGGAAATGGCAAACTACTCCAGTATCTTTGCCAAGAAAACCCAAAAGGGGGGTCACAGAGAGTATGACATGACTTAATAACATAACACTAACAAAATGTGGATAATAAGAGCACCTGCATCTCAGGTTATAGTGAAGACCAAAGGAATTAAGATCTGTGGAATTAAAGGAATGAAAACCTTACAGCTCTATGTAACTGTTAGCTATTGTTGTTGGTGTGATGGTGACCCTTGCTGGGGTGCAGTGAAAAGAGGGCGGATCTTAGAGTAGATCTATCTCGTGAATCATGACCATGTCACCTATTAGCTGTGTGTTGTTGTTGTTGAATCATTTCAGCCAGTATGGCATAAAAGAGATAGCCCTAACACATTTTGTTGGTTATTGTTGAATTGTTTTAGTCATATCTGATTCTCCATGACCCCATTTGGGATTTGCTTGGCAGAAATACTGGAGTGGTTTGCCATTTCCTTCTCCAGCTCATTTTACGGATGAGAAACTGAGGCAAACAGAGTGATCTAGCACACTGAAGCAGACAGAGGTTAAGTGACTTGCCCAGGGTCACGTGGCTAGTGTCTGATGTGCCAGGCAAAACAGTATCAGCAGAGATAACATTTAAATGGGAAGAGAGCAAATGCAATAGCCTTTTTGGGGGGGAGGATAAGAGAGGGATAGTATAGACCCATGATTTCATTTCATTTTGTTTTGGAAGCTCTTCATGAGGAAACATCTTCCATCAATGCAGATTTGCAACTGCTGTGCAACTTCCAGTCTTAGAGAATTAAGTGGAATACCGATTAGGGTCACACAATCAGTATATGTCAAAGGCTGAACTTGAACCCAGGTCTTCCTGACTGCAGCTGGCTCTCTATCCATTATGCCATTGCTGCTTCCCTCTACATGAGTTACAGTTAAAGGCCCCAACAAGAATGTAATGTACTTGGCAAAGCTGGACAATTAGCAAATTTATCAGGTGTACTTTTGTGAAACACTTGCTAATTTAGGTTTCCTAAATTAGAACCATTGAAAAAGGGAATGGGCTGCCCCAGATGGCAGTGGATCTCCTTACTTTAGCTCTTTAAGAAAAAGTTTGCCAGGTATGACCGCCATCAGGTATATTGTAGCAGTTACCCAATTGGGTAATCAATTGGAGTAGAGGGCCTCTGAGATTCTGTGGTTCTGAGGATGTTTCTATTTGAAAGTTAATTATTTTAGGCCTTTTGCCTCCATCAAATGAGATAACAAATGTAAAGTGCTTTGCAAACATTAAAACATTATATTCTGTTGTTGTTCAGTCATTTCCAATAGTCTTTGTGACCTCATCTGGGGTTTTCTTGGCAGAGATACTGGAGTAGTTTGTCATTTCCTTCACCAGCTTGTTTTACAGATGAGGAAACTGAGGCAAAAAGGGTTGAATGACTTGCCCAGGATAACACAGTAAGTGTCTGAGGCCAGATTTGAATTCAGGAAGATGAGTCTTCCTGACTCTAAGCCCAGTGCTTTATTCATTGGGCTACCTAGCTGCCCAAAGCACTATACAAACATTAGCTTTATTAATTCTTCTTTCCTTACTATCTACCCTACCTGCTCCCAAGCCACGCTAATTTCTTTCTTTGTACATGTCTTCCTGCGATTTCTCCCACCTGGAATGTCTCCCCTCCCCTCTGGGTGTCCAAATCCTAACCTATTCATTCTTCAAAACCTGGCTTATGTTCCACCTTTCCCAGAAGCTTTCTGGTGTGAAATGTCAGATTTGTGAAATTCAAGCATATTTGTGGGGGGAAAACAGGCAACTTTGATTTACTGGAGGCTATAAACAAGACAGAACCACTTAAAAATTAGCTTCAGGAATGGAAGTATAAAAGAAACATAGTTCAAGAATTAAGATAATATTTCTCCCTTGCTGTGGACATTAGCTGGCATTCTGCCTGTAGGCATGGCATACACTTGCGTAAAATATAAACATGTAAAATCACTTAATGCTCTCAAAGAGTCAGCATTTTAGGTTGGAAAAGGATTGTAAAGACCAGCTAATCTAACCTCCTCATTTTACAAAGGAGGAAATTGAGGGCACAAGAGAGGTTAAATGACTTGTCTCAGGTCGCTTCAGACAGAGAGTTAGAAGCAGCCCAGAGTCCAGGTGTGTCACATTCTGGTTCCAATGTTCTCTTTAATATTCACTTGAAAAAAACTTTTTAAATAGTTTGGATTTAAGTTCATAATAAGGCCAGCTATCTAAAAAGCAAGCATTTATATATTGCAGCAGCATATCTATATAATTTATACAGATTTCTTTCAGAGGATAATTGGAGGGGGTGTCCCTCATTCAGGATTTAATTGGGGCTTTGGTGATAAACTCAGATTTTAAAGGATTTAATCACTGAAGAATAAATATATCTCAGCTCCATTTTGACAAATGTAACTTTGTCCCTGTCATATGAACCATTAATTAGTTGACTAAAAGTCTGATTTGTACTGATTTCTCATTTGATTTTAAAGTGACCCCACTCCCTTGATTAGATGTGAGGTTAGGCAAGCAGGCCCGGGGGTGAGGTGGCAGGCACTGACCCTTCCAGCCCCTGGTAGCACTGGGCTGGATGATCTCCTTTGAAGTGTGGAGTCTCCCTGCTTTTTGGGACTGAAGTTTGACCCCATGACCCTGCAGGCAGACAGGATTGGGTTGCAAAACTTTCGGTAGATGCAGATGCTTTCCTGGCCCCCAAATTAAAAGCCTGTGTGGTAGAATGCCCCAGGACAAGCATTATTCAGAGTCAAAGGCCACCCAATGTAACACAGTTTGTGCTTTAAACCTGTCCAGAGAAAACACCAAAAAAATATAAGGGAGAGATTTCTGGCCTTTGGTTTTCATTCCACCTGTTTGCCCTGTGACCTGCTTCTCATCCAACAAAGGGATATTCACTGCTATGTTGGAAAGTTGCTTTTCACCTTTCTCATGTTTCTTTCTGGGGGACTCCTCTCTCTTTTCTTTTTCCCCTCCCTCTCCTCTACTTCTCTTTCCCCCTCCTTTCCTCTACCTCTCCTTCCTTCTCCTTTTTCTCTGCCTCTGCCTCACTGTCTTTGTGTCTTGCCCTCTCCCAACCTTTCTCTGTCTCTCTCTGTCTCTCTGTCTCTGTCTCTGTCTCTCTGCCTGTCTGTCTGTCTGTCTGTCTGTCTGTCTCTCTCTCTCTCTCTCTCTCTCTCTCTCTCTGTCTTTGTTTCTGTTTCTTTCCGTTTCTGTCTCGTCTCTGTCTTTGTGTCTCTGTCTGTTTCTGCCTCTTTCCCTATTTCTATGCCCTCTCCTCTATGACTCTTTCTCTCTCTCTACTTTTTTTTCAGCCCTAGCATAGAATCATTCAGGTGCCATTGCTCAAGATAACAGACAAAGCATCTTAGATTGATTTTAGTCTTTGTGTACATGAGCGTATGAAGAACTTAATACTTAGTAACTACATATTGAGAGCCAGCTGTTTATAAGAGCACAACGTGCACTCTATCCTGAAGAAGCTTTGGAGGCTCTGGCTCACAGATTTAAAACTGGAATGGGTCCCAGAGACCAGCTAGTCCAAAATCGTTATTTTACAGATGAAGAAACTGAGGCTCAGAGAGCTTAGGTGACTTACTGAAGCTCATACAGATAGTAAGTAGCAGGCTCAAGATCTGAACTCAGAACACTGGAAAGAACACTGGATCTAGAGTCAGAGAACCTGGTTTTGAATCCAAGCTTGTTCTTACCTGGGGTACTTGGGCAAGTCACTTGCCTCAATTTCCCTATATTCAAAATGACTCCAGTGTCCCTTTTAGCTCTATTTTAAATCATCAGCATTTGTATAATAGTCCATATGTGAACTTTTCCCCCACATATATTATTTAATTTTATCCCCACAACAACCCTACGGGGGTAGATAGAGCAAATTTTATTGTCCTCCTTTGACAGATGAGGAACCCCAGGCTTAAGGAGATCGATAGGCCTCCCCAAGGTCACATGGCTAGTCTCCAGCAAATTTAAGAATAGAATCCAAGTTCCCAGACTGAACATGCTACTAAATTGAATCTATTACACTGTTTTTTAAAAAAAGAATTGTCCCAATGTAAAGTACTTTGATTCTTGTGTTAAATTCTCCTTTTGCAAATTACATATATTTTGCTTGAGACTGGCAACCCTACCTCAGACTTCAAAATCTCTCCCATTTACCAAACACATCATTCAGGGCTCATGAGGAAGGAGAGACAGGCGGCTTTCAAAGAAGCAGGAATGAAGGAAGGGAGTTTGGCATCTGGCCTCAAATACATTTTGCAAGAACCTAATCTGAGCCAAGCTGGCACTGCCTCCCCCTAGGGCTGTTAAGCCTGGATCCTCCTAGGACAGCCACATTCCCTGCAAGGAAGGGAAAGAAACATCCTTGGACTCTGCTCATTGACTTATTGACTAAACGATAAAACCAATATGTCTTTCTAAATATCTTAAAAATCACTATTTAACCAGAAGTGCCTTTTAGCCAAAAAAGCACATATTGCACCAGAATCGAACTTATTCCAAGAATGATTCTTTTGAATCTTTTCTGACCAGTCCTCTAGTTTTTTTCCTTGTGTCCCTTATCTGTGCAGGCCTGTGCTTTCAAACTTTCTCCCCTTGTGACCTTCCCACCTTAGTACCCACCCTACTTCACTTCACCCTAAAAACCCATGCAAACCTTTGGTCTGCTTTGTGGGAACAACCAATATAATACAGCTGTTTGGAACTCTTCAGATCTCTCCTCCTTACGTCTTGAAGACTGGGCCAAGGGTTTTTGCACAGTGATCCCAGAAGGGCTTACCACACAGAAACAGCCTCACTCCACCCAACAATTGGATCCATGAATACATGACTTTGGGCAAGACTGTGTTGCTGGGGGTGGGGGTGGGGTGTGGTTAGGTCCACAGGGGCAGAACTGAAGGAATCCAGCAGGGATCAAGGCCACTCACTGAGCCTGAGACTGGATGAAAAAGAAGAACCAGAACCAACTTGCCCTGGAGTTTAACAACATTATTGCACAGTGAAGGATGATTAAGGTGGGCTGTGGTCTTAGCAACATTATTAAGAAAGCTGTTGGTTGGAGGTAAAGTTATGAGGTAAAGTATACAGCTTGCTCTTGCCAACAGAGTAAACATCTTACTTTTAGGATTATCTTTTAATCCCCAAATAGCTGTGACTTCCAATTTAAGAAATATTTCTTTCTAACAGTAATAGTCTTCAGATTTAAGTGGCCTCTTTCCTTCAAATAGCCTAGAACACTTTTTTTTCCATATTAACAAATTTGTCTCTAAACACTACCTGCAAAATATGTGGGTAGGGTACCATAGCCCATTTTATAGGTAGGTTAGTTAAGGTACAGAGGTATTGTTAGCAAGACTCAAATCCAGTGAATTGTATCCCAATTTAGTGCAACAAATTTCTGGTTTTTGTAATAACTGTACATTGTAGCAATAACCTATCCTAATTGTTACTAAATATATTTAAACTGTTTGAAAAAACCATTTGAAGACATTTTGGGTGAATAGCAGAATAATTTGCATTCTCAGCTCTAGCCTCTGCTTGTTTCTCATGCTGTTCTCCCAGTCTGACACACCGTTCCTGTCATTACTGCCTGTCCATCTCCTCTTCATGGCCTTTCCTAGCCATGTGACACTTCTCCATGAAGTCTTTCCTGACTACTATAGCCTACCTATTTTTCTCTCTTTCTTGAATTCCTAGACTACTTGTGATCTGTACCATATGATTCAGTATTTAGGTAGATAGCATGTGAGTGTGGTATAGTTGAGAGAGTGCTGGGCTTGAATTCTGGAGAGATAGTTTCAAATAGTCTCTCTAACACTTGTTGTATGGCCCTGGGCTCTATAAACCTCAGGTCCTCCTGACTCCAAGGCTGGCGCTCTATCCACAGCACCATCTGCCCATGGATTTAGGGTGTAGAATGAGACACAGATATTTTTATACACCATCAGTAAGGGAATTTGTTTTGCTTGACTGTTTTTGACATAGCCTGCCTGGTTGTGGGACCCATTTGTTGAAGCTGATTCCATGGTTACTGAAATGTCTGCTTTGGATGCCTGAAGAATTGCTTTTTAAGGCAAAAAGGGGCAGGCATTTGGGGTTGATTCCAATGTCAAACATGGATTCCTCTTTGTAACACCTCCTCAGGAATTGAGAAAAACTTGGGACTCTTGTGGGTAAGTCCATTGATTCACAGAAGCAATCTTAGTAGAGAAGAAGGGGAACTGTCCTCTGGACTTCAGCCCTTTTGTTGGCTTAACAAAAGCCTGCATGTTTTACCCTTCAGCCTTGGTGTGAGGCCACACTCACTTACCCAAGCAAGCTCCTGCAGGCTGGCTTGGTTGTTCGGATCATTAGTGAGTACATCAGAGCCTGCATTTTTAGTAATGGCGGATTGGAGGGCTCCTTGTTCATAGCCATATTGGGTGTGTACATTTTTGTAATAATAAAGATGGAAGCTGTCTGAACATACTCTCAAACAATGATTTTGGAAGTAGAGATCAAAGTCTATTACAACCATCTGTAAGGGACTCCAATTTTTGTCATTTTTGTTGTACTGGAATTTAGTTTTATCAGATATGGCTTGAAGTCAGCAGTACATCAGTCAGGCTTGGCAATCTTTCAGCCACACTGGGACTCCTTGTTGTTTTACAGGCAGTCCATGACTTGCATCAATCATGTGAATGACAGCCCAGAAGCTTCTGGGTTTCTTGTTTGCTCTCCCTTGTCACTGAACATGTTCTTCCCCTCCTCCCTCCCTTTCTTGCTTGCTTCTGGAGATGTTGTTTCCTGGAAAATCCTTGGGTTTCCCAAGCCCAGTCCTGACTTCACACTTCCCCCAGAGAGAAGGGAAACAGGAAGGGCAAAGTAAACATCATTGTGGGGGCAGCCAGAAGTAAACACTTTGACTTCTTTTCCCATGTCAGCACAGGTCTCACTGGCAGCAGGAAGAGGGAGGGACTGTACCATGCCCACCTTACTGTCAGGTTTGGGGCAGCAGCAAAGGGGAGGGGACCTGCAGAGGAGAGGCTATATCTTATCCTGGCTCTCCTCCCTCTAGCCCCTGCCTCTCTCCTTCCTCCTTAATTTATGCTCCTAGGCATGGCCCTAGGCACTAGTAAGACCTCATGCATTGGAGGTAGGGGTGGATACCTTGAGGAGAGGGAGTAGAAGTACCTGCTTTCATAGTCAGGGAAACAGTGGAGGGAGATATACATAATTTTTGGGTAGTCTAAATGAAAAATCTGAATTCTTTTTCTCATCAAAAGTTAAGCTCTCTAGTACTAGATTTTGGGTGTATTTGGGTTAGTAGACTTTTGTGGGTTGGCTGGAGAATTTAAACACCATTTGTAACATTATTTGTATAGGAAACTAACTTCCCCTTAGGGAACAGATAATGAAATATAACTCTCTGCTCTTGGCAGAGGAGTGGGGGCCTGTAAGAGCAGAATATTTCATATGTTTTCAGATAAGGTCTCTGCAGCGGTTGTTTTTAGTTAATTTTTTTTTGTTATTATAGAGAAGGGTTCAATTTCAAGGATGGAGAGGTCTATATATAAAAATGACTGCAACGTAAAATCAAAAAGCATCAATAATACTTTTTTTTAAAGAAAGAAAAAATTTTCAACATTCCACACAATTGACTTAAAAATGAACTTTTGAAATATAATCTGCTTCTAAGTTGGGGTCTGCCTGTAATAGTATTCTTCATTTGGGGATTTGGTCTATGTCATAAGTCCAGTGGTTTGGGGAGAGGGTTGGTTTGTGTGTTTTTTTTTTCAATCGAAGTGGGAAAAGGGCAGTAATTATAGAATGTCAGAATGGGAAGCTATCTCAGAAATCATCCAGCTCAACCTGTATCTCCATAGTAGTTAGATTTTAAGGAAGCCTCACATTGTTGATTTAATGACAGGCTTTATTGAATAATATACAAACTATGTAGACATACTCATTCACAGAGGGAGGGTACAGGAAGATTTGGAAACATCTGTTTGAGAGCCAACTTCTGGGTCTCCATTAACTGGCCCTAGGGAGATGGAGCTAAGTGTGTAACTGCTCCCAGAAGGTGGGCAATCCAGACATATTCTGACTACTGGCTAGTCCTCTGATCTCAGAGATCCTGTGGTTAACTACTGAGTGACTCAAAGAAAGTGAGTTTCTTAAGCTAATCTCAAGTAAGTTAAGGTAAACACGGAGGTTGAAAGCATTTCTTTGGAAACAGGGCCACTCTCATGGACATTCTTCAATCCTAGGATTTGTCTCTATCTGTTTAGCCTTAGCCTCATCCCTCTTCTGAGTGAAGGAGACTGATCTAACCTGCCTTGATCAACCTGAATGAAAATCACTTCTATGACATCTTTGAGGATGTCACCCAGCATCTTCTTGAAGCCTCCAGTTTTGTGGAAACTCATATCTACTGGCATAGCCCATTTTACTTTGTTGTTTAGGCATTTTTTCAGTTATGTCTGATTCTTCATGACCTCATTTGGGATTTTCTTGGCAGAGATACTGGAATGGTTTGCCATTTCCTTCTCCAGCTCATTTTACAGGTGAGGAAACTGAGGCAAACAAGGTTAAGTGACTTGCCTAGGGTCACACAGCTAGTAAGTGTCTGAGGCCAGATTTGAACTCATGAAGATGAGTCTTCCTGACTTCAGACCTGACACTCTTTCCACTATGCCACCTAGCTGTCCCTCATTTTACTTTGAGCAGCTCTAATTATTAAGTGGAAATCTGTCTCTGTAGAAGTTCTACACCTTTGCTATTTGTTATGTCCTCTTAGAGACATGCAGAAACAATCTAAGCCTCTTCCATGTAGTCAGTCTTTCAATTAATTGAAGAGAGCTATGTCTTAAATATTCCTTTCTTCAAGTTAAAGACTCTCCAGTTCCTTCAAGTGATTCTTATATGGCATGGTTTCCAGACCCTTTACTCTGATTGATGTTTTTAGATATTCCCTAGCTTTTCAATATCTTTTCTAAAATGTAGTGCCCCAAAGTAAGCATAGTATTCTAGATGTGGTCTGAGCAGGGCATTGCCTTAGCCTGTTGTTCTTTACTATGTGGAAACTTTTAACAAAATTTAATTGTTTATGATAAATTTATGTGTGTATACTTTTGGTAATAAATGACAAAATAGATTAATAATATCTAGTATTCATTTATATGACTTATTAAATTTTTTTTTAGTTTTCTTTATATAGGTGTATCTGCAATTTTCTGTAGTACACAGCAAATCTCCAAAAATTCTTGTTTAATTATTGACGGCCAACCTATGAATAACCAAAACTGTGAATGTGACATTTGAGAATATCTAGGGATGATTGTAGTTGTAGATTGTAGTAGCAGTGGTGGTGGCGGCGGCAATGGTGGTGGTGGTAGTTGTGGAAGTGGTAGTAGTAACAGTAATTGTTGTGAAGAAGTAATAGTGGTGGTAGTAGCAATAGTAGTAGAAGTGGTGGTAGTGGTAATAGTAGTAGTAGTAGTAGTAGTAGTAGTAGTGGTAGTGGTACTAAAAATGATAGATGATATAAAATGACACTGCAAATTTGAGCATATATAGATACATATACACATATACATACATACATGCACACATACATACATATATGTGTGTATGTATGTATATGTATGTGTATATATATATTCCCTGGCTTCTTTCAAGAGTCAGCTCAACTCCTACTTTCTGCAGGAACCTTTCCTCATTCCCTCTTCTCCCAGATGTGAATACCTTCCCCTCTGAGATTAACTTCCATCTATTTTGCGTATTTCACCTGGTTATTTACATGTTGTTTTCTTCATGAGAATGTAAACTCCTTGAGGGCAGGAACGATTGCCTTTCCTTTTATCCCCAGCAATTAGCACAGTACTGGGATACATAAATGCTTGTTGATAAGTCTAGTAACCTTGTCAAAAAAGGAAATGACTTGTCCTTGATGATTCTATGCTGGCACTTAGCAGTCCCTATTTTCTTTTCTAACTGCCCATAAGCCATCTTCTTAATAATATTATACAATTTTGTGAGGATCTGAAGTCAAGCTCAAGAATCAATCACTCAGTCCACAAGCATTTATTAAGTGCATACTATGTGCCAGGTACCATGCTAAGTGCTTGCAATACAAAGACAAAAATGAAACAGTCCCTGCCTGTTTAAGTAGGGAGAGGCTTGGGGCAGGAAAACCAGTGATGAGGCTATTGCAATAGTCTAGATTAGAGGCAATGAGAATCTCTACTTTTCCTTTATTTTGGAAATTAGCAAGTTAATTCCTTCCTTCCCCTTCCTTCCTTCCTTCCTTCCTTCCTTCCTTCCTTCCTTCCTTCCTTCCTTCCTTTCTTCCTTTCTCTCTCTCTCTCTCTCTCTCTCTCTCCTCTCTCTCTCTCTCTCTCTCTCTCTCTCTCTCTCTCTCTGTCTCCCTCTCTCTCTCTTTCTTTCTTTCTCCTGAATTTTCTTCATTTGGGCCTGGTGACTTGAACTCATTGGGGAAGTTTGGTATGCTTTCAATATCTCATTAAACTTGGGTTTCAGTTTCTAGCTCACATTTCAATTATGTTCTTTCCACCCCAAAGATCATTATCAGAGGAAATAGAATCAAAGTATGAGTGAAGTGATTGTGCTTTCTTACTAGCAGATGTGATCCCATAGCCCTTTACATTTGTCCCTTGACCTCCAGTCAAGGAACTTATTCCTTCTCTGGCTTCCTCTTGGCTCCAGTATATATTAAAACAAAAACAAAAGCAAAAGCAAAAAAAATTCCCCCATTTCCCTCTTAGCATTTATTGTCAACCTCAGTTCATTCTGAGTTTTAATGGCCTCTATATTATTTTAGAGAATCTCTTATTTATATTGATCCCCAGTCATCTGCCTTTGCTTCCATCTTATGTCTGTGTCTTTTAAAAATCAAAGTTAGTTGATGAGTTCCCTTTTATCTACATTGCTGATTTTCAACAGCCCTACCTTTGGAGTCATTTGTATTTATGTTATCAAAATTTGATTTTTCAGAACATCCCATCCCTCTTTAGCTGACTGAGAATCCTAATTTTCCTTTCTGTTAACTTTTAAAAATCAACTGGTTCCAAAAATAGAGTGCTAGACCCTACTAGAGTAGTGTCCTCTCTGTCCCTTTTCTAACATAAACTCAAATAAAGAGTGATAACTTCTTCCCAAAGTTTCCAGCATTTTTCCTTTAGTATACAGATCTTCTTGATTCCTCCAAATCACTTGCAGATAACAATTCCCCTTGTTGCTTCCTCTATCTTTTGAAGAATGAGATTTAAGCAAATCAAGAATTTTAGTAGAGAGGAAGTTCTAGTAGACAGACATCTAGGTAGGTACCTTGATTAATGAATAGACATCTAGATAACTGTTCCCTAGATATCTAGGGAGGTAAGAAGTTCTTGACCTTTTTTGTATGTATACTGAACCCCTTTGGCAGACTGGTCAGGTTTACAGATCCCTTTTCAACAGAATGTTTTTAAATAATTGGAGGAAATGTAAAATTTTCAATTAGAGGTCAGTGAAAATGAAGATACCTTTTTCCATCCAACATCACAGACCTTCTGAAATCTATTCCTTAACTCTGGGGGTCTATGGACCCTGAAATAGTTAAAATCTTTTATCACTACTATGTCCTGCCTCCATTCCAAGTTTGTGAGATTTCCCAAATTTGTCATGTATTTTTGCTTTCTGCTTAGGTCCTCTGTAGTCTACTCCTGATGATAACTTCACTCTTCTTTCTCACTCAATTCATCCTCACTAAAATGTTTGCCATCCCCTATAATCTGTTCATTTTCTTACATTAGATATATGATATCCACTAAAATGCAGCTAGGTAGTGTAGTGGCTAGAGGTCCAGACTTGAAGTCAAGAAGACTCATCTTCTTGAGTTCAAATGTGGCCTCAGACACTTACTAGCTATGTGACCCTGAGCAAGTCATTTAACCCTATTTGCCTCAGTTTCCTCATCTGTAAAATGAGCTGGAGAAGGAAATGGCAGACTGCTCCAGTATCTTTGCCAAGAAAACCCCAAATGGGTCATGAAGAGTTAAATACACCTGAAACAACTAAATAACAGCAACAACAAATGCACTTTCTACCACTGCTTTTATTTCACCTGGCAGGGCAGTATAGTATAGTGAAAACCACCACCATAATAACATTGATAAAATGATATTTATAATAATAATGATAACAACTAGAATTTATATAGGACATTAAGATGTGCAGAATGCTTTACAAGTATCTCATTTGGTCCTCACAACAACTCTGAGTGGCAAGTGCTATTGTAATCCCCATTTTATAGATGAGGAAACTGAGGCAAGAAGAGGTCAAGTGATATTCCTAGAGTCATATAGCTCTCAAGTGTCTGAGGCTGGATTTGAATTCAGGTTTTCCTGATTCCAAGTCCAGCACTTCACGTCCACCTAGTTGCCTTGGACATCCTGCAACAGGATATTTTGTTCCTTTTGAATAAATTACTGTCTTTCATAGATATAGTTCAATCAAGAAGCCCCATTTCAACAGACCTTAACAATAACTCCAGGGTTGGATTTACCTCCTTGCCTTAAGATAGGGAGTTCAACCTTGTTTATTACCCAGACTTTGTGCTTATGTGTATAGCCTTTTTTGAGACAATGAATTTTATTACTGTCACTTTCTTGGATGCAGTCTCCTGAGGATTACGGGTCCCTTCCACTGATATTCTTACTCCTGTGTCATACCTGCTACTCTTTGTAATATCTGGCTTGGTGGATGAATGCCAGTCATTTTTTCTGTCTACTTCCATTTTCCATTTAAATTTCTCCTGATCAGATTCACAAAGCTCCTAGCAAGCGTATGTGCAGGGTGTGCCAAAAGTCTTAATACAGTTTTAAGTTGTTAATTTATATTATTTATTTATGATAAACCTCACTGTAATATCAACCATTTATAATATTGTCCCTGTGGAACCAACTTCCCTCTCTAATATTGTTTTAAGTTCTTAGGTTATATGATTTACTTAATTTATTATTTATTTAGGTTATATTATTTATTTAATGTAACAAACCTGTCTATATTTAGGTTATATAAGTTATTAAAACCACACTAAGACTTTTGAGACACTGTGTTTATCCAGGCATAATACATACATATATGCACATACTTATGTATGGTTTTTATAATTATATACATAAATATACGTACATATATTTATTAATTATATTACAATAATATGTAACATACATATATGTATATAATTTTATTTGCCAGCCCTCAAATGCATTCTATCACTGACCAAGAGTCCTTCTTTAGCTGTGGTTCAGAAATCTAAATCCTATTCCCAAATATTACATTCTAAATCAGCTGCTTACTATGCAAATCTATCCTTGTCTTCTGGTGTCACTACCTCTACTAGTAACAGTGATAAAAAAAAAAACCTAGCATTTCTGCCTCTGAGACCTTTAGTTTCTTGTCTGGGACTTCATCATTCCATTCAATTCTTTCTAGATTCCTTCTGGAATTTAAACTCCAAGAGAGCAAGGATTGTTTCCTTTTTGAATATGTATCTCCCACGCTTAGCCCAAAGTCTTGCACATAGTAAATGCTTAATAAATGTATGTTGAATTGGATCACTTGCTCCCATGTGGATTAAACAGCCATGGGTAGTAGCTTTCAGTCTTGCTGAATATCAGGAGGCTCTCTATTGTACCCCAGATATATGTTCCAGGAAGACAGTGACCTCCCTAATGTTTTTCCAAGGCTGGCATCTACTTACATTGGTACCCTTTGTACCAAGGAATCATCATGAACTTCATGCACATGGCTCTTCTGCCCCAGGGCTACATTGCATTTTTCTTTTTTGCTTACATTCTTAGTTCTGTGAGACAGACTTAAATTAAATTAAATTAATTTAACCCTTTGTCTCAAATCACAATACTAGTGGGTGTGACAATATAAATGTGATCCTTAATTCTATGCTATGCTCATGACTAATTTTGTGTGTAGCCAGTAATACCAATAACTCATATAAACCTGCCACTTGATGGTTTACAAAGTGCTTTCTGCACAACAATTTTGTGAGGTAGTATGAGTATCATTACTCCCATTTTACAGTGTTTTCTTGGAGGAATTTTGTGTATTGGGTTTTGCTGAGCCTCCTGAGGCTTTGAACTCAGAAAACAGCAAAGAGTTTGGACAATGTTGACCCTTAGTCACAAGGTCAGGCCACAGATGAGTCATGATACAATGGAAAGAGCCCTAGATTCAGAGTCAAAAGACCTAGGTTCAAATCGTGCCTGTGTAACCTCTCTGAGCCTCAGTTTCTTCATCTGTAAAATGAGGAGGTTGGACTAAATGACCTCTGAGATTCCTTCTAGCTCTAAATCTCTGAATCTGTGACCTCCTGAGGACCTCTCTTTTCTCTTGGTTGAGCCTGTGTCAAAGATTACAGGGCCCAGACAGTTTATTTCTCCCAGTTCATCAGTTGCTTCTCTTATCACTTGGCCAATCTTGATCCTCAGTATTATATTTATTTTTTATTGCATAGTGTCCTCTTTATTGTGTGTATATGAACCATGCAGAGTGAATATTTCCAGTTGCTTTTACTTTTCTACCCAGCATGCTTCTGGGTCACCTCTCAGATTGTCCAGCTGGTCTGTGCCTCAAGGAGCAAGAGCCCAAATTTCTCACAGTACTCTCCTTGGACCTCTGCTACGCACTTATCTCATTCTCCTTTGTGTCATAGCCTAAGTCCAGCATGATTAGGGAGGTAAAGCTTCAACCTCAAAAAATATAAATCTTTCCCAAACCACCTGGAAGTGATCTCTGGATTATCCACATTTTGGGATAACCGGTAATACTTTGCCCCTCTGTTAATATGACTGATTGAATGAGATGAAACTGTAAGATAACTTTCTTTTATGACCCCACTTAGGATTGGGTCTAGAAAGACCAAAGTTATCCACTGCATCCTGGGCCATTGCCAGGCGTCTTGACCTTTGTCTTGCCAATGGACCCCAATGACTCTGGAAGAGAGAGTGAGACTGATGACCCTTTATAGCTCTGCCTCACCCAGATCCAATTCACGTGTAAGTCAAGTCATCACCCTTGTGATATCATTGGTCCTCTTCAAGAACAAAGGACCACCACACCACCACCACCACCAATGAGATTGGGTCATCCATTAAAAAGGGCATTTAGTGCCAGTAAAATATTTACCTACTTGGCATATTGATGACAGAAACAGCTTTCCAGTGGCAAGATTAATAAGTGTGCCCTGTTTATTATCATAAAACGTTTCCCTGGAAGCACATTAGGTAAAATAGTACTGGAGAGAAGTTAGTTCCACAGGGACAATCTTGTAAATGGGTTGATATTACAGTGGGGTTTGTCCGATGTTGGGTGGGTTTTTTTGATGATATATGAATAATGTTATAGTGAAATATCAGTCAGGGTACTGTTATATAGCGTGTGTTTATATATGGAATGGAATGGAATCTATCATTACTTTAATTCTAAAATAACACAAATGAACAAGGGTTCAAAACACATTCTACAGAGGACTGTTTTCTTGGTGGCTTTTTTCCTAACACCCCACTAAAGCTTTGTTTGTATTACCCTAATCCATGATAGAAATGCTTGATTTACAAATACTCAGCTGGCCAGAAGAAATCCAGGAAGAGATTAACATATGACCCATATCTTTGAAGAGCAAGCAATATTTACCACTTTATTTGAAGTCAGTTTGTAATGAGATGTCATAACAGCCTCTTTAAGAATGCAGATAATTAAAACAAACTCCAACATATAAACTTTATTTAAAAAAAAAACAGGCACTCAGGAAAATTTTTTTTCATAAAGATGGAAATATTTCATGCACGGAATATATGTTCCTTCATGCCATAAACTATTTTCCATATATGAAGAGAAAACTATTCATCTCCTCCTCTGTTGATTGTACCTGAATCCATGGAGTATGCCTCACAAAGTAAGTGTACACCTAAAATGGGAATGCTCCTTTGTTCCTCAAAGAAATGCCATAAATCCAAAAGGGTAAAAATAGGTAGGCAATTTATGTTGAACTTTGGCATGTGGTCATCGTCTTCCTTAGCATCTACTTATTACAAAATTGTTGTTGTTTGCCCTTTGTTCTCAAAGAGGACGTGCAAGGGAATTGAATTTAAGTGAGGAAGGGCTGTGCAAAGTCACCAGCCTCACTCTCTCCTCCAGAGCCATCTGGATTCAGGGAGAAGATATAGATCAAGATGACTGGAGATGGCCCCTGATTCAGTTGGAGATGTTGCCCTTGTAAAGCTAAGGTCTTTCCTAGTTCTCACTTTGACTGAGGCAAAATACTTACTAAGTATAAGGAAGTATTGAGCACTCCAGGAGTTATAAGTCATGGGTCCGGCAGTATTCTCCTGCGTGAACTTAGAGGCAGAGGGATATGGTAGAAAGAAAGCTTAACTTGTAATTAGAAGACCTGAGCTGTGGTTCTGCATCATAGGCAAGTCACTTAAGGACTCCAAACTATAGTTTTTTAAACCCATAAAATGGGAACAATATTGCTTTCACTCTCTGCTTCATAGGGATGCCATATTTATTCTGTATATACTTAAATAAATGCATGTTAGCTCCCATGATAAAATGTATACTCATTAAGAGCAAAGATAAGTTTATTTTTGTATCCTCAGCACTTAGCACATAGTAGGTGCTTAATGAATGTTGAAGAGTAGGGAAAAAATCCTTTCACTTACACTATCGAATTTGATGTTCACATAGCTCAATCAGTAAGCATTTATTGAGCACCTACTATTCACCAGGCCTACTGTGCTTCGCAGTAGTATTTGACTGGGGAAAATAGATAATACACAAATAAGCATAGTAGAAGGAAATGAGAAATGAGAAAGCACTAACCACCTGGCAGATCAGGGATGGAGGAGGTCACATCTAAGCTAAGCCTTGAAGAAAGATAAGGATTCTGAGAGATGAAGATGAGGATGGAATACATTTCAGGCAAGAGGAATGATTTTTGCTGCTGTAGAACATATGAATATAAGTTGTCCTTATTATAGTCTAGTTGGGAAGACACACACACACATGTGCATGTACATGCACACGCACACAAACAAGTCCTTTCAGAAGCGGTTGTTTTCAAGGATTTAATTTTCAACAAATTTTACAAGTACAACTGTTTTTCTTCACCATCACCCCAAACAGACTGAGACTTTACTGGTATGCAAGATTAATTATTCAATTTTGTTCACAATCCATGTGATTTCTTTGACTATACCCATCTATTCCAGTGTTGTTTATGGTAATATGAATCTCCTAGCAAACTCCTCTTTCTTTCACTTCCTCCTCTTATTTCTATTTTCTTTTCTCTCCTTTTTCCTTTTCCACTTCTTATTGTACCCACCATTCCCCTTTCTGCTCCCTAGTTTTTTAAATTACTTTCTTCAGTTCTCAGAACAGCAAACATGCCTGTCTAATTAGTACATTAGTGGGAAGGGCATGATTATCATTTAGCCAGTTCTGAAGAAAAGTCTTGGGAAAGTCATGATATACCTATTAATTCCCAGACAATATAAAAACTGTAGCACAGATACTTTAGAGAATTTGTAGGTAGATGGGACCTTAGAGATCCTTTAGTTCAGTGGTCTCCCAGAAGTTGCTATTTTGATTGGAGATCCAAATATCAGGTTACTTATTTATCATTTGTCTTTTATAATAGTTCAGAATGTGTTTTCTTTCTTTCTCTCAAGTCATTTTCCTTGAGTGATCTAGTCATTTGGCAAGCAGATAATATGGGCAGAACTTCCCCCTCCTTCCCACCCATAGCCCCATTGTAACTAGCTATCTCTGTAATTGTTTAAATAGCTCTGGTTATATTCCTTTTTATCCTTAACAGTGCCTGGTCTAGTAATGAGCACCGTACTACATCAGGGGTGGGGAACCTGCGGGCCTTGAGGCCACATGTGGCCTTCTAGGTCCTTGGGTGCGGCCTTTTGACTGAGTCCAAGTTTTACAGAACAAATCCTTTTGTTAAGGGGATTTGTTCTGTGAAGGTTCGGCTCAATCAAAGGGCCACACTTGAGTAGTTGGACGGCCACATGTGGCCTCAAGGCCACAGATTCCCCTCCCCTGTACCAGATCTTCATGCATGAATGTTTGATTGTTAAGAAATTCTTTTCCTCTAGCCTGGTCTAGGAGACATAACTAGTGAAGACTAAAGAGGTCTATGAGAAAGTTTTAAGGCTTTTCCTATTTTGTATTTGATTGCTTTTGCAACCCAGATGTTGTGATATGTGATTCCCTTGTGATTGGTGAAGCCTTGAGTTCACCTTGTTGTAATGCTTAGTTCCATTGGGTTATTCCCTGGTGCTGTTACCTATTTGAGATATATATAGGTTGCCCTAACTAGAGGAATTTGGCCCTGACCTGTATTTGTGCATTTCCTGATTAGTAAATGTTTCAGTGATTGCTGAGATGTCCCAAATATTGGAGGTTCTGGGACCTCGAGGTGAATTGCAAAGCAGAAAAAACATGTTTCCTCTATGCATCCTATGCCTAGTAAATACCTGATATGACGATATGTTATCGAGTGAGTGTTCCCTCCTAGCATGGCTCTTGGGCTCAATGTGTAAAATCCCATTGGTTTGGTTAGCCCAGCGGATGTGGTCCCTCTAATGCAGCTTCTCACAGTTCTTGTTATTAAGGACCAATAGTATCACTTATGTAGGTCTTAGGATAAACCTAGAAGATAAACTCCAATGATCACAATGTTGTTAACTCTTTATGAAGTTTAAAATCTATGTTTCCCAAACTAATTTGGCCACAGGACACTGAAACTTGAAATATATTCCTCTCCTGGGGACCTGAGGGTATGGAATGCCTGCTGGATGAAGGGGACTCAGGAAATTTTTGAAACAAAATAGGAGAACTTGAGCCTGCATCATGAGTGGATTTGACACATACCATATTTAAGTACAGGCTCTGGTCTCAGAGCCAGGAAGACCTGGATTCAAGTCCCCCCCTTGATACATACTAGCTATATGACTCTGGGCAAGTAACTTACCCTCTCAATGCCTTAGGGACTCTCTAAGACTAAAAGTTGCAGAAAATGATGAACTGCCTTAGTAGAGAGAGTTTGCTTTTAATAATATTTTATTTTTTTCCACAATTATATGTAAAAATAATTTTGACATTTGTTTTTTTTTAAGTTTTGAGTTCCAAATTTTATTCCTTCCTCCCCACCCCCTCCCTGTGACATTAGTCAATCTGATATAGGTTATACATGTACAATCATGTAAAGTATTTTCATGTTAGTCATTTTGTACAAGAAGATCTGAACAAAAATATGAGAGAGAGAGAGAGAGAGAGAGAGAGAGAGAGAGAGAGAGAGAGAGAAGAAGAAAGAAAGGAAAGAAGGAAGGAAGGAAAGAAGGAAGGAAGGAGAGAAGGAAGGAAGGAATGAAGGAAGAAAATGAAAAATAGTATGCTTCAGTTTGTATTCAGACAACATTAGTTCTTTCTCTGGAAGTAGATAGCATTTTCCACCATCAGTCCTTTGGAATTATCTTGGATCATTGTATTTCTGAGAAGAGCTAAGCCATTCACAGTTGACCATCGTACAATGTTGCTGTTACTGTGTACAAGGTTCTCCTGGTTCTGCTCACTTCACTTTGTATCAGTTCCTGCAAGTCTTTCCAGGGTTTTCTAAAGTCATCCTGCCTGTCATTTCTTTTTTTTTTTTATTAATTTATTTTGATTTATCAACAATCACTTCCATATGCTTTTGAGTTGAAAATTTTTTTCCCCCACCCTCCCCAAGATGGAGCAAAATCTGATATAGGCTTTACATTTACATACCCATTAAACATATTTTCACATTAGTGAAGTTGTAAGTAAAAATTAAAACCAATAGGAGGAACCATCAGAAAGATGAAACAAAACTCAACAGAAGGTAAAAAAGTGATAGCGATTCACTTCCATAGTTCTTTCTTTGGATGTGGACAGCATTTTCCATCCGAGGCCTCTGGAGATGTCTTAGATCCTCGTAATGCTGAGAAGGGTTCAGTTTAATATTCTTAGTCATTGCATAATGTGGCTGTTATTGTGTACAAAGTCCGCTTGGTTCTGCTCACCACTCAGCATCGGACCATATAAGTCTTTCCAGGTTTTTCTGAAGTCAGCCTGTTCATCATTTCTTATAGCACAATAGTATACCACAACTTGCTCAGCCATTCCCCAATTGATGGGCATCCTCTCAATTTCCAATTCTTTGCCACCACAAAAAGAGCTGCTATGAATATTTTTGTACATGTGGGTCCTTTTCCCATTTGTTTGATCTCTTTGGGATATAGCCCTAGAAGTGCTATTGCTGGATCAAAGGGTATGCACATTTTTGTAGCCCTTTGGGCATAGTTCCAAATTGTTCTCCAAAATGGTTGGATCATTTCACAACTCCACCAACAATGTATTAGTGTTCCAATTTTCCCACATCTTCTCCAACATTTATCATTTTCCTGTTTTGTCATGTTGGCCAATCTGATAGGTGTGATGTGGTACCTCAGAGTTGTTTTGATTTGCATTTCTCTAATCAATAATGATTTAGAGCATTTTTTCATATGACTATAGATGGCTTTAATTTCTTCATCTGAGAACTGTCTGTTCATATCCTTTGACCATTTATCAATTGGGGAATGGCTTGTGTTCTTATAAATTTGTCTTAATTCTCTATATATTTTAGAAATGAGGCCTTTATCAGAGAGACTGGTTGTAAAAATTCTTTCCCAATTTTCTACCTTCCTTCTAATCTTAGTTGCATTGGCTTTGTTTGTGCAAAAACTTTTCAATTTAATGTAATCAAAATTATCCATTTTGCTTTTCATAATGTTCTCTATCTCCTGTTTGGTCATGAATTCTCCATAGATCTGATAGGTAAACTATTCCTTATTCTCCCAGTTTACTTATGGTATCAGCCTTTATATCTAAGTCCTGAACCCATTTTGACTTTATTTTGGTATATGGTGTGAGATTTGGGTCTATGCCTAGTTTCTGCCATACTCTTTTCCAGTTTTCCCAGCAGTTTTTTTCAAAGAGTGGGTTCTTATCCCAGAAGCTGGGGTCTTTGGGTTTATCAAATAATAGATTACTATAGTCATTGACTACTGTGTCTTGCATATTTAACCTATTCCACTGATCCACCTCCCTATTTCTTAGCCAGTACCAAGCAGTTTTGATGATTGCTGCTTTATAATACAATTTAAGATCTGGAATTGCTAGGCCACCTTCCCCTGCATTTCTTTTCATTAGTTCCTTTGATATTCTGGACCTTTTGTTTTTCCAAATGAATCTTGTTATTATTTTTTCTAACTCTATAAAATAATTTTTTGGTAGTTTGATTGGTATGGCACTGAATAAGTAAATTAGCTTAGGTAGGATTGTCATTTTTATTATATTAGCTCGGCCCGCCCATGAGCAACTGATGTTTTTCCAATTATTTAGATCTGATTTTATTTGTGTGAAAAGTGTTTTGTAATTGTGTTCATAGAGTTCCTGGGTTTGTTTCAGGAGGTAGACTCCTAAATATTTTATAATGTCTACAGTAAGTTTAAATGGGATTTCTCTTTCTATCTCTTGCTGTTGGGCTTTGTTGGTAATATATAGAAATGCTGATGATTTATGTGGGTTTATTTTATAGCCTGCAACTTTGCTAAAGTTGTTTATTATTTCAAGTAGTTTTTTACTTGATTCTCTAGGATTCTCTAAGTATATCATCATGTCATCTGCAAAGAGTGATAGCTTTGTTTCTTCTTTGCCTATTCTAATGCCTTCAATTTCTTTTTTCTTCTCTTATTGCTAAAGCTAAGGTTTCCAGTACAATATTGAATAACAGTGGTGATAATGGACATCCTTGTTTCACCCCGATCTTATTGGAAATGCTTCTAGCCTGTCCCCATTACATGCAATGCTTGCTGAAGGTTTTAGATATTGCTATTTATTATTTTAAGGAAGACTCCATTTATACCTATGCTTTCTAGTGTTTTTAATAGGAATGGGTGTTGTATTTTATCAAAAGCTTTTTCTGCATCTATTGAGATGATCATGTGGTTTCTGTTGGTTTTGTTGTTGATATGCTCAATGATGCTGATAGTTTTCCTAATATTGAACCAACCCTGCATTCCTGGTATAAATCCTACCTGGTCATAGTGTATTATTCTTGTGATAAGTTGCTGCAATCTACTTGCTAGTATTTTGTTTAAAATTTTTGCATCTATATTCATTAGAGAAATTGGTCTATAATTTTCTTTCTCTATTTTGACTCTTCCTGGTTTAGGTATCAACACCATATTTGTATCATAAAAAGAATTTGGTAAGACTCCTTCTTCACCTATTTTCCCAAATAGTCTATATAGTATTGGAATTAATTGTTCTTTAAATGTTTGATAGAATTCATGTAAATCCATCTGGCCCTGGAGATTTTTTCCTAGGGAGTTCATCAATGGCTTGTTCAATTTCTTTTTCTGAGATGGGGTTATTTAAGTATTTTACTTCCTCTTCGTTAATCTGGGCAATTTATATTTTTGTAAATATGTATCCATTTCACTAAGATTGTCAAATTTGTTGGCATATAGTTGGGCAAAATAATTCCTAATTATTGTTTTAATTTCCTCTTCCTTTGTAGTAGCTTCACCCTTTTCATTCTTGATACTAGTAATTTGGTTTTCTTCTTTCTTTTTTTAATTAAATTAACCAAAGGCTTATCTATTTTATTGTTTTTTCATAAAACCAGCTCTTAGTTTTATTTATTAGTTCAATAGTTTTCTTAATTTCAATTTTATTAATTTTTCCTTTGGTTTTCAATATTTCTAATTTGGTGTTTAGTTGAGGATTTTTAATTTGTTCTTTTTCTAGTTTTTTTAGTTGTATGCCCAATTCATTAATCTCCTCTTTTTCTATTTTATTTATGTAAGCATTTAGAGATATAAAACTTCCCCTAAGAACTGCTTTCGCTGCATCCCATAGGTTTTGGTATGTTGTCTCATTATTGTCATTCTCTTGAATGAAATTATTGATTGTTTCTATGATTTGTTGTTTGACCCAATCATTTTTTAGGATTAGATTATTTAGTTTCCAATTATTTTTTAGTCTATCTTTCCATGGCCCTTTATTACATATAATTTTTATTGCATCATGATCTGAAAAGGATGCATTTAATATTTCTGCCTTTCTGCATTGGATTGTGAGGTTTTTATGCCCTAGTACATGGTCAATTTTTGTGTATGTGCCATGTACTGCTGAGAAAAAAGTATATTCCTTTCTATCCTCATTCAGTTTTCTCCAGAGGTCTATCATACCTAACTTTTGTAATGTTCTATTTACCTTCTTTCTTGTTTATTTTGTGGTTAGACTTATCTAGTGCCGAGAGGGGGAGGTTCAGGTCCCCCACTAGTATAGTTTTGCTGTCTATTTCTTCCTGTAACTCCCTGAACTTCTCCTGTAAGAATTTGGATGCTATACCATTTGGTGCATATATGTTTAGTAATGATATTACTTCATTGTCTATGGTGCCTTTTAGCAGGATGTAGTTTCCTTCCTTATCTCTTTTGATTAGATCTATTTTTGCTTTTGCTTTGTCTGAGATCAGGATTGCTACCCCTGCTTTTTTCACTTCAGCTGATGCATAATATATTCTGCTCCAGCCTTTTACCTTTACCCTGTATGTGTCACTCTTTTTCAAATGTGTTTCCTGTAAACAACATATTGTAGGATTATGGTTTTTAATCCATTCTGCAATCCGTTTCCTTTTATGGGAGAGTTCATCCCATTCACATTCACAGTTATGATTACTATCTGTGTCTTTTTCTCCATCCTTTTCCCCCATTTATGCTTTTCTTTCTCCTTTTTCCTTTCCCCTTCACTAGTGTTTTGCTTTTGACCACCGCCTCCTTCAGTCCCTTCCCCCTTTTATTATCCCTTTCCCTTTTCTTCCCCTTTAGTCTTACTGCTGCTTCCCTCCCTTCTTTCCCCCCTCCCTTTTCTTTCCCCTTTTCCCTCCTACTGCCTATAGGGCAAGTTAGATTTCTATACCTAACTGATTATATTATGCCCTTCTTGAGCCAAATCTGATGAGAGTAAGGTTCAAACAATGCTCCCCCCTTCTTTCCCTCTGCTGTAATAGGATTTTGTGTCTTTTCCTGTAATGTAATTTACCCTTGTCTGCCTCCTCCTTTCTCAGTACATTTTCTAAGATCAGATTGATCCACTTATTTGGATCCATTTAACCCACTTGATTAGATTTTTTTTATCATTACATCAAAGTCAACTAATATCCACCCTCTTTATGTATACTCCTTTAACAAGGTGTAATAACAATACAGTTCTCAAGGGTTGCAAGTCTCATATTCCCTTGTAGGGGTTTAAACAGCCTCCCCCTTATTAACAACATATTGTATCCTTCTGTCCCATTTACCTTTTTAAGTCCTTCTTGAGTCCTGTACTTGAAGATCAAATTTTTTGTTGAGCTCTGGTCTTTTTATCAGGAAAGTTTGGAAGTCTCCTATTTCATTGAATATCCACCTCCTCCCTTGAAAAATGATGCTCATTTTTGCTGGGTAATTGATCCTTGGCTGCATTCCAAGCTCCTTTGCCTTAGGAATATCATGTTCCATGCCCTGCGGTCTTTTAATGTAGAAGCTGCAAGGTCCTGTGTAATCCTGACTGTGGTTCCATGATATTTAAATTCTTTCTTTCTGGCTGCTTGCAGCACCTTCTCTTTCATCTGGTAATTTTGGAATTTTGCTATTATATTCCTTGGCGTTGTCAATTTGGGATCTCTTTCAGGTGGTGATCGGTGGATTCTTTCTATGGTTATTTTCCCTTCTGGTTCTAGGACTTCTGGGCAGTTTTCCTTTATGATTTCCTGAAAGATACTGTCCAGGCTCTTTTTTCCATCATCATTTCAGGTAGTCCAATAATTTTTAAATTGTCTCTCCTGAGTCGATTTTCCAGGTCAGTTGTTTTACTGATGAGGTATTTTACATTTTCATGTATTTTTTCATTTTTTTTGTTTCTGTTTGACTGATTCTTGCTCTCTCATAGAGACATTAGTTTCCATTTGTCCAATTCTAGTTTTTAACAGATTGTTTTCTTCTGTTAGTTTTTGTACTTCCTTCTTCAACTGGCCAATTGTGTTTTTTAGGGACTTGTTTTCTTCAGTGTACTCTTCTGTTAGTTTTTGTCCTTCCTTTTTCAATTGGCCAATTGTGTTTTTTAGGGACTTGTTTTCTTCAGTGTATTTTTTTTCCAATTGGCCAATTGTATTTTTGAAGGACTCTTTTACCTCTCTCATTTGACTATTAAAATCCTTCTTGAGCTCTTCTAAGAAGGCTTTTTGGGCTTCAGACAGTTCATATTCCCTTTTGTTGTTGCAGATGTGGGTTTGTTGACAATGTTGTCCTCTTCAGAATTTCTGTCTTGATCTTCACTCTTCTCATAATATGAATCTATGGTATGTTTCTTTTTACTCATGGTGTTTCTTTATTCCCTGGCCTTTAAAGAGATTGAGCTCTCCTGCTGGGAAACAGAGGGTACTGACCAAAGCTTCTTGTGTTGGGAGCCTAGGTCTTGGTCACTGGCTTTGAGTGCTGGGGCCTCTTATGCTGGGAATTGGAGGCTGTAGGTTTCTGAGCTTACCTCGTGTTGGGCTGGAATCAGCAAGGCTGGAACTTTCAGGCAATTCTAGGTTGCCTGCTTTTCCTTTCATTTAACTTTCTTAAGGTCCTTTTAGATGGGTGCTGCAGAGTGTGTATCAGCCTGGGGTCCCCAGTAGTGTTGTCTCCCTCATTTCTGCTAATGCTCCGGGAGATTCGTTTGTGGTGGAGTGCCAAGGCTCCTGGTGGTTTTCTGAGCTGGTTTCCACCAGTCCCCCCTCCCCCACGCCCTCACTGAGGCACTCGGAGGTCCAGGTGTTGGTGTTTGCCTGCTCTACCACCTGGGCTCACCTGTTGTTGGGTTGGAATCAGCAAGGCCGGGGCTTTAGGAAGCCTTTAGCTTGTTTTCTTCACCTCCTTTTAGATGAATACCGCAGGGTGCTTATCCTCCTGGGGCCCCTTGTAGTTCTGCCTCCCTTATTTTTGCTGAGGCACTGGGAGACCTGTTTGCTGGGCTGCTGCACTGCTGCTCCTCGTCTTTCTTCTAGTTCAGGTGTTCCAGGGTTTTTTTTCCTGGGGTGATGTTTTCTGGGTTTTCAGAGGTTGATAGGGAGAGTGAGAGCGACTACCTTTTCACTCCACCATCTTGGCTCCCGGAAGTGGAAGTCCCTGCCTGTCTATTTCTTATAGCACAATAATATTCCATTACAATCATGGTATAGAGAGCTTCCCACTGAGGGCTCCTTACACTAATGAAATCATGGGTCCAGTCCCTATTCCTTACCATATATTTAGGTCCAGGCTAGACCGATGATGTTATTAATAGAGGAAACTCCTGGTGACATGCTCTCTGTCAATGAACACAAGCAAGTATTCTGCAATTTACAATCTTAGAAACTTGCTTGGGACAGTTCAGTTAAGTGACTTGTCCGTGTTCACACAGTCAGTCAGCATGTATTAGAGGTATGACTTGAGCCCAGGTCTTCCTGCTTCCAAGGCCTGCTCTTTCTCCATGCTGTTGTGATCAAACTTTAGGGGAAAGGACTGGGACTGGATCTGTGGTTGCTTTGATATAGGGAACTCCTAGACGAGAAAAATCCCTCTACCAATGCAAGTTGGTATCTCTTCAACTTACAATCTTAGAGAAATGCCTACCTAGAGCACTGAGAGGCTAAGTGATTTGCCTAAGGTCACACAGTCAGTATGAGTAAGAGGTGGGATTTGAACCCAAGTCTTACTGGCTTTGAGGCCAGCTCTCTATCCGTTACACCACATAGTTACATTCAGTAAATACTGATAGTGCCAAAGAAGTTTGGAATAGGGTGTTCCAGGTATCTGGGGGACATGAGCTCTGTTCTTTGTTGGAGAGGGAGAAAAGAATGTGACATCCCTTGGTCTAGGGTTCATGGTACTTCATGGAACTTCTTGACTAGGAGTCTGACCTCAATTTAGTTTTCCCTTTTTAGATCTGGGAACATCATTTACTCATTTGAAATCCTAACAGACCGTACAGCTCCATTTCTCCTTTTCTGAAGACGGATTCGATTCTTGAGGGCTTTTTGGGGGGGGGGATCAGCAAGAACAATGTTGGAGAAGAATGTTAATTTTATTTTGTGTACTCACTGAATTTAATAACTTCAGTGAGAACAGATAATTACTAAGCAGATAATTCTGTAATTACTTAAAGATGAAGAAATACTAGAAAATGTCTCAGGATGTGAAAGGTATTAGAGAAAAGAAATAGACTCCCTAGAGAAAGCCAAAGACTACATCTAAATCAGATGTTTTACAGAGAGATGATCTGTCCTTATCTGTAAGGACCAAATTCTGCCCTCAGTTTGGCTCCCTGTTGGGGAGACCAAAAGGAAAAAAAAAGTTTGTTTTAGAAATAACAATAAAACTATTTATGAAGCACTTCCAAGCCAAGTAGCTGAAAGGCCGGGTAGCCATTAACTCATTAATCCTTGCAACAGCTCAATTTCCCCCATTCTCTCGGCTGCTCAGAATAAAACCTTCAATGTCATCCCCTGATGACATTTGGGCTATGAGAATTACACCTTTATATTTCTAAGGGAAATATGGACTTGTATTCCATAGCCTTGGAATAATGACCAAATAGCCATTATGGAGTTTGACTTATGGACACAATGCATCCCACTTTATAGATTTGGGAAATGAAATGCACTTAGAGAGCATCTATTCCAACTGCTTTATTTAAAGAAATGAAACCCACAGATGTTACATGACTTGCAGGTTAAGCAAAAGGGAGCAGAGAGTCCACTGACTCAGTTCAATGCTCTTCTTTTCCTACTATTCCTTGCTACTTACTTAGTCTTGACTTCAAGAAAAGCTAACTTCCAGCATGGGAGTTCCCTTCACTAATGCAGATTGTGGCCAGTCTTTGGCCTATTAGATAAATCCTAAGCAGATACACGTGAGGGTTGAGTGAATTGCCTTGTGTCACACCTCTAGTGGGTATCAAGGCAGGTTTTGAAATTGGGTCTTCCTGATGTCAAGCTCAACATACTATCCACTACATCATATTATTTCTTATCTACTTATAAAGTCATAGAATGTGAAAAGGATCCTTAGAAGCTCTGCCACCATCTCATTTCACAAATGAAGAAACTGAGATCTCTGTGACTATTAGAACCCACAATGATTTTTTTTCCCTTATGCTGAATTCATGACACTTCCAGTCCTTGTCATTCACTTAATGCTTTGTATTTAAATGAATGATCAGTGATAAGTGGCACAGTCGATAGTGTGCCAGGAGGCCTGGAGTCAGGAAGGCCTATCTCAGATACTTACTAGCTGTGGTACCCTGGGTAAGTCACTTAAACCTGTTTGCCTCAGTTTTCTCATCTGCAAATTGAGCTAGAGAAGGAGAAGGCAAACCACTCTAGGATCTTTGCCAAGAAAATCCCAAATGGAGACACGAAGAATTGGACATGACTTAAATGGACTGAACAATAATTTAAATGAATGATCAATGATAAAGCATTTATTAAGTACTGTATATCTGCCTGGCACTGTGTTGAGCAACTGAGGATGTATAAAAGCAAGATGGCCTCTACCCTCATGGAGCTTACATTCAAATAGCAAAGAGAAGCCAGAACAGAAATGGTGTGGTCATATGTGTAATGGCATGTTTCAAAAACAGCTAGGGAGTAGAGGCCTAGTTCCTAGCCAGATAAGCTTAAAGCTTACCAATCAGAGTCCAAGGTGGCTCCAAGGACAGGGTATGAGCCCAATGAATATTTGTTGGTTGTCTGAATGAATGAATGAATAACTTAGGGAGAAAGATGTAGGGCCCGCCCCTTTGAGCCTTACCTACCAACAGAGACAGAAGAGTGTTGCAGAAGGAAAGAAATCTAATATTGGTGCCTTCTGGGGCTCCCAAATCCATCCTCTGAGGTAGAGGTATCAAATTCACTCTGAGCACCACCTTAAACAGATTAAAATGTCACTAGGAAATATTTTACCAAATAAATAAAGACACAATAGAACATAGATAATGTAATATGTGGTTTTCTAGGTCAATGTGCAGCCTTCAGGGATCTTCATGTATGGTTTAGTACCTTTTTTCTATTTGAGTTTGACATCACTGCTCTAAAAGAGAAGTCTTTTACTTACTCAAAAGAAAAGTCTTGGTGCTCAGATAATATGTGCTGTCCTTTCACCAGTACCTGGCTAAAGGAAATCTGTTGTTCTCAGTCTTAGCAGAGGAAACAAAGTGGAATGTACGTTATGTAATAGGGAATGTGGCCTACAAAAGACAAACACAAATCCAAATCACATTGGATCTCTTTTCAATATTTTTCATTCCTGTCTGGTTGTACTATGTATATTTTTAAAATACTTTAAATTTATGGGTCTTAACTTTCATATGTCAGCAAGCCAACCAATTGTTGTGTGTCCTAATTATTTAAAGATGTATAAAAGAATATAAAGAGTCCAAAGGAAAGAAACTTTTGGAAAAATGAAAGAGATGAGGGATAAAAGGCCCAGGTCCTTCTAAACATCCACAGATTTAATTAAAATACTTGGCATAACTAAAGCAGAGCCCTCCCTCTCCATCCTCTTACCCCTCTCCCTATCCCCATTACTCTTGGCCATAGGAAATCCTCATCATCTGGGTTTGAAGTATTTTGTTTTTATATACTGGAGATTTCAGCCATTGAAATAAAAAAGATAGGTCTTGTGATTTAAAAAGTGATCAATTGTCTATACGTCACAAGCTTTTGATTCCTATTCTAGAATGATTTGCCAACTTCTAACTTTCTCACTGGGCCCCATGGGGTTAGGACCTTCCCAGCAATGACAAAGAAAACCTACCAGGGGAGGATGGTTTTGAAATGGGCCCTAATATAAATCTATAAGCATAGAATAATCGAAATTCTCCATGAGTAGAGACAGTTAAGAGTTTTCCCAAGTTACAGTACTTTGCTTTGATGGAGACTTTGATTAGCTACCATGGACCTGGAGAACATTCCTGTTCCTGGAATCCTGACTCAGTTACTTCTCTTAGTCCTTTCACTTCATCATCAGGCTGGAGAAATTCACTGGTGCCACCATCATCATTACTCTCAGATTCCTGTTCTGCAGCAAAATCTTACTCCCTGCCCAGATGTCAGGTCTTTGTACATGCACACATGACTTACTTGCTTGCAGACAATATTTTATTAATCTGCTTCACAATACCTAGTGGTAATATGAGGGAGACATTTTTTTTCTTTAGCTCCCTTCTTTTTACTTTTATTCCCAACCTAGCTGATCTCCTGACTTTGCCATTGTCTCCAGTAATGCATCTTTCTGGCAAGATTGCATCAACTTGGAAACTCACACCTCTTCGGTCCTTCTTGGCTCAGTGAGCCCTCCCTCCTTCTGATAAGAGAGAGTAGAGGGCCATCATCAGAGAGCTCTTCCAAAATCTTCCATTTACAGAAGGGGCCCAGTGCAGCCATCCCGTTTCCCATCCTACTGTAAGTCTTCCTCATGTCTCTTGTACCTGGTACCGTACACCCCTCCCTTTTCAGCTTCTTTCTGTGTGTCGCCTATCCCTCATTTTATCGTGAGCTCTTTCAGGGCTTTCTTTGCCTTTCTTCAAATCTCCAGCACTTAGCCCAGCATCTGGCACATGGTATCTAATAAATGTTTATTGACTACTGTATTTCACTACATAATCATTGCAGATTTTATGCTCATTTTTTCCCCCAAAAGTGGGGTGTGACCATTATATGAAGCTTTTGGTTTAAAAAAGTTTTTTTACTGGTATTACTGAAAAATCATTTATTACTGAACTGTCTTTGGTGCAAGATTAGGATACATGGAATCCTTGTGAATATATGTTAAAATTGGGAAGATGCAAGTCTTACCATATCATGTGACTTACTCATGGCAGCTTTGCTTGCCCGCGTGCTCCCCTTGCACCTGAGGCTCTTTACCGGGTTCAGTGACAATATGGTTAGTACTGCAGCACTCTAAACAAACAATGCAAGTTGGCTTTTGGAAATATACCGACAATGTGCTTAGTGCTGAGAATTCTAGGCTTACAGCTCCCAATGCACAAAAGAAAAATGTGTATTCATATGGCACTGGTGAACACATTGCTGCTCTGTTTACCTTTTAAGTGGTGTGAGGAAAAAAAATTATACCATGTGACATACCATGTGACATACCATGTGATGAAAGGTTAAAAAACCAATTTTTGGACTGGAAAAAAAAACAACACAGGGTGCGACAATTGCATGGTGAAATACGGTATTTATTGACTGTAGTAGGGAAGTAAGATTGGAAGAAGAGCTGTAGGAATAATTGCTCATAGGATCCTACATTTAGAGCTAAAAGGGGCCTTTGCATGTGTTTAGTCCAACTACCTCCTTTTACATAGGAAACTCTGCTCTAGAGAAGTTAAGTGATTTTATTGGAGATCACATAGGTAGTAAGCAGAAGAGTTGGGATTCAAATCTGAGCTGGAATTTGAACCCAGGTCCTCAGACTCCTAATTAAATGTTTTTTTAATTGAACCTATAGAATAGCTAGAAGTTCATAAATTTATCTAAGGTATATGGTATGTCCTCTTTAAGTCACTGATTTAGATCAACCAATCAGTAATTTTTTAAGTGCCTACTATGGGCCAAGCACTGTGCCAGGCCTGAAGACCTTACTGAGGGAATTTTCCCAAAGGGCCACTGCCACCTTCTATATTGTTTCTCCAGGAAATATTTGCAACCACTGCAAATTACACCAGCACCTTCAGACACAAGGGCCAGCAGCCCCAGGTCTGCGTAGCTCACCCTGGACCAGGGAAAGTTTCACAGGATTAACCAGCTTACTCGTTGTAGTAGCTACATTGTCCTCTTTCTTGAATATTTTCTCCAATGTTTGCACCTTGTAAAGAGTTAACAGTAGTGCACAAAGTCCTTTCAGTGGGGTCCTTACTGTAGGCCATAGGCCCTCCCCAAATCAACAATAGCTACTGAGGGCTCTAATCCCCCCACCCCCAACCCCGGCCAAATTAAGTGGTTCTTACAACCTGGTGTTTACATTCACACCCAACCAGTAATTGCATAATACTCCTATGGGCTGATTTCTGCCTGGTACTTGCAAAGATCTGCCTAAACTCAGCCACTGCTAATTCAGAAAACCTATTCCAAAAACAAAAATTGACTGGAGAGCAGAGTTAGTTGGGAATTTCAGAGACCATTGGGGTTCCAGGTCCACTCCCCAGGAGTTCAGGAGTGGGAATTCCCTGCCACTTTGGGATGCTTTGAAATCCCCTATAACTCTGCCAAAGTTCAGGAATTTCCTGTCTAATACTTGAACCTCCAGGAGCCCCCATAAGGGATGGAAGCTTGGGTGCTTGGCCTGACTTTAGATTGCTGGAACCATGCTGAGGATTTTTCTTGGATCTCCTGGGAAAATTATTGGAACCATGATACCTTCTTTCATGAAAACCGTGTTTGGAAATACTATGGCTGGTAGGATTATACCAAGTGTCCAGTTATTTAGGATCAGTTACACTGCGGGACCCACTGAGTAGAGGTCAGATCAAAGTAATATTCAGATTAAAAGATTGTTGCCTTAGGAGGTTGTGAAATATTTTCTGGAGAGCTGTATAAAAAGGATAGACAGCCTTAAAAACAATATCATGCCCAGGATATAGGAGGAGGGACTAGATGATGTCTCAATATGATTTGCTAGAAACTTTACATTGTATTTCTATTGCCCCTCCAGAAAGGAACTTCACTATGAGAATCCTGGCCAGCTCAAAAAGAAAATGAGAGGGAACATTTGTTTAAACAATTCTATTCTTTCTAAAGAGATGATATGAGTGACCTATCATCAATAGGAAATGTGCTTTTGATGTACTGTACCAAGGTAACTACCTCCTCTTCTCCTTGTAAGCCAGTGGCACACATTAAATTTTTTTTCAAAGTTATATCCTTTATTTGTGGTGCCTTTTGGCCATGGCATGTTTCAGGAAAATACTTTCTCCCAACGTGGATGCCCTTCCTATCTT
The DNA here is from genome assembly GCF_003287225.1 of Phascolarctos cinereus. Classification (NCBI taxonomy): domain Eukaryota; kingdom Metazoa; phylum Chordata; class Mammalia; order Diprotodontia; family Phascolarctidae; genus Phascolarctos; species Phascolarctos cinereus. The sequence goes on from NW_027555847.1 coordinate 361,377,880, forward strand.
ATCCCCAAGGAATGGGGGGCAATCCTGGCCACAAATTCAAAAGTTTCTTTATCCTATTGTACATCAAGTGTAACATCTCCATTAAGAAAAAAAATAAATAAAACCATGCTCCTGTATACATGTCCTAGCACCCCTGGCCAGTAGACCAGGAAAGTAGAGATCGTTGGTACATTCTTTGTTTCTTGGAGACAGGAGAACAGGGGAATGGTAAGAGAGGGAGCTGACCCTAGCTGGGGAGCAGAGTCAGGAGCAGGAAAGAATGCTAACTGCTATGGCATGAGTGATTTGAGGTTATAATTCTATGTTGGTTAGAAAACGGGGTTTTTTTTCTCATTATGACATTAACTAGATTAAGTAGAGATTAAATTCATAATCTGGGACCTATTCTAACTTCATACTCTCCAATGGAACCAAACACCATTAACTAGAACTATTTCTAAATATCTTAATTGATACATATTATTACCTGACCTGTACACTAATCCATTTCTTGGATCAGCTGTGAGAAATTAATACAGTGTAATGAATATGAAAGTTTTCTTAACCCATGAGAAAACTCAAAGAGCTCTTGCTTTCTCTGTAGAATGAATTGTCTTAGATGAATCTTCTATAGAGCACCTCGGAGGAGAAGACATTAGGAACAGAAATCCAGCTCCTGACAAAAGCTGAAGAAGCTTGTTTGCTGCTGAGATTTTTTTCTTCCTTTCCTTAGTCATTGTATCAGAGCCAAGAATGATTCCCTCTAAGCCCAGACCTAGCCGATTTCTGAAATATTATCCCCTTTCATCTAAAACTTTTGACACTAGTCCAGAAATGGAAACTGAAACATTTCCAAAATGGTCCAATCACATATACCCTTCTATTTACATTTTATTTTTAGTGTTTAAACAAAGAAAACTATTATTTGGCGAGGCTGTTAGAAAAATAATTAGAGACATGCCTCTCTGATCTACTCTGCTGGCATGGATTCAGAACACTCGTCTCCTGGACCCATCTATTAGACATTTTGTCAGGGCTCCTCCTCCCCATCTCTTCCCCTGCCATAAAACCTCTTAATGTCTCTGGTTTTAATTTCTAAAACTAGAAATTCTAAAATAATATAGTAACAGCCACCATTTTTAAACTTGGTGTTTTGGTTTATTCTGTTCCTTTTTCATTCATATTGGATAAGATAATCACACAGATGCCATTTATTTTACAATTGAAGCTGCCAGAAGTCAGGAGGCACATAGAGATCACTGACTTTTTAAAAGCTCAGCAGAAGGAACTCTGATTTTAATGACAGGAAATCATTGCCAAGGGAACTTGTGATATTCTGGTTGTGTCACTTCCTAGGTTAAAAATCTTCAATGTCTCCTTAGGGCCTACAGAATATGTTTAAAATGTCTCAGCTTCATATTTAACTTTTCTTTCCAGGCTCATCTCCCAACATTTTTCCACATGTACATCCAGCTAAACTGGACCATTCATCATTTCCCAAATATTTCCTGTGCTCCCCAGCATTTGGGCCATTTTTTTTTTACCTCTCTTGCCCTCCATTCTCTGCCTATCAAAAGCATCCTTCAAGACTCACTACATATTTCTATCCCTTTTATGCATCTTTTCCTTATAGTTAATTCCTTTCCATCAACCCCCATACTGAAAAGCATGATCAATCTTTTGAACCACTGGAATTCTTTATCTTTCTTCTATGATATGTATGATCTTCTTTGTAGTACAGCTATTTGTATCCTTGTCTTATTTTTTTTGGGGGGAGGAGTAGTCCAGACCAGCAGTTCCATTGGTGTAGGGAATTCACAGGATGGAAATTCCCAGCACTGATAGAAACCAGCAACTCCTCTGTAACTTAGAGTCATAGACAGTTTCCTTGGGCATTATGAGAGCCTTAGTATCTTGCCCATGGTTATCCAGCCACTCAGCGATAGGACTTAAGCTTGTACCTTCCCGACTCTAAGGTCAGCCCTCTACCTCTGTCCCCTTCTTCCTTCTCCTCCCAATATTAAATGACCCAGATGAAGAGCTCTAGTGAGTTGGATGAATCCTCCCAGACATCGCAAACAAGAATTATACACAGCTTACTTATTCAATTCAGTAAACATTTACTAAGTGCCTACTATGTGCCAGGCACTGTGCTAGGTGCTGGGGATACAAAAAGAGGCAAAAGACAGTCCCTGCCTTCAAGGAGCTTACAATCTAGTAGGGGAGACAACATACAAATAAATATATACAAAGCAATCTACATACAGGTTAAATAGAAAATCATTAAAAGAAGAATGGCAATGGAGTTAAGAAGCATTGGAGAAGGCTTTCTGTTGGAGGGAGCTCCCAAGGAGCTTGTGATACATTCCATAGGGAGGTACTGTGGTGGGTGCAATGTGGTATGGTGAGAGCACTGGTTCTGCAGTCACAGGACACAAGTTAGATCTCACCTCCGGCACTTGCTACTTGTATGACCTTTGACATGTCACAACTTGTCTGCATCTAAGGTTCCTCACCTATGAGATGAGGCATTTAGACCTTTGAGGTTTCTTCCCTTTCTCCATCTATCATGGTTTATGGAAGGGCATGGAAGAGAATTGCCCAAGATGAGAATTCATGGAGGGCTTGCTTTTACCAATAGAGGAAGGTCCCATATTTATGAAACCATGAATTGCTTTGTTTACTGGTCAGACTGTAAGATCTTTGAGGGCAGGTGCTTCTGCCTCATTTGGCTTTGTATATCAACACTAGTTCTGATCATGGTACTTTTCAACATTCTGGGGGCTCAATAAATATTCAAGTCTTGGATATCTTAAGCAATGCTAGACACTCCTCTAATCAACAACATGGCCTTTTGTACCATTGAGCATTACATTTATCATCAACTTGGCATGATTTTGACATGGACCTGAAAGTCCTAGCTGCAGCTAGGGCAAGGTGACCTTGCAGAATACCTTCTAGACACTATAATTCCATCAGGGAAATTAATCAAGATGAAACTTTGCTCTTAGGAATGCAATATTTGGAACAGATCTCTAACGCACAATGCTAACATATAATGAAGGAAGTATCCTTTGACTTTGGGAGTGCTGACTAGACCAGTATTTCTGAAAGCGCAGTGTGGTATAGTACATAGGGGTGAACGCACTTCTAGATACCAGAAGAAAATCGTAGAATAGACTAGTGTAGTACTTTCTACTCCTTGTGGAGCTGTGTGTGATATTTATTTTTTGAAAAGCTCTTTTTTTCCCCCTAAGAGGCAACATAGTACATTACAGTGAATTTGGAGTCAAAGAACCTTGGTTCAAATTCTGCTTTGCTTTTTCTGCTTACATAAGTAAGTTACCTACCTTTTCTGGGTGTCAGCTTTCTCATCTGTAAAATGAGAAGGATTAAACTTATATGGCTTTTATGTTCTCTTCCAGCCAGAGGTATGCTGGTAAATGTTTAACAGCTGGCTGAGAAAAAATTGTATGCATGACATGCATTTAAGTTTAATCTGAATTATTAACACTTTCTCCATCACTTTCTTCCCCCCTCAGTTAATGGTATTTTATTTTTTCCATTTACATGTAAAGATAGTTTCCAACATTTATTTTTATAAGATTTTTAGTTCCAAACTTTTTTCTGCTTCCCTCCCTTCCCTCCCCACTTCCTAAGATGGCAAGCAATCTGATATAGGCTATACCTATATAATCATATTAAACACATTTCCACATTAGTCATATTGTGAAAGAAGAATCAGAACAAAAGGGAAAAAACAAAAGAAAGAAATAAACAACAACAAAAAAGAGAAAATAGCATGCTTCAATCTGCATTCAAACTCCATCAGTTCTTTCTCTGGATGCATTTTCCATCATAAGTCTTTTGGGATTGTCTTTAGATCGTTGTATAGCTGAGAAGAGCTAAGTCTATCAAAGTTGATCAATATACAGTGTTGCTGTTACTGTGTACAGTGTTCTCCTGGTTCTGCTCATGTAAGTCTTTCCAGGTCTTTCTAAAATCTGCCTGCTCATCATTTCTTACAGCACAATGGTAATCCATTACATTCATATAGCACAATTTGTTCAACCATTCTCCAATTAATGGACATCCCCTCAATTTTCAATTCTTTGCCAACACAAAAAGAGCTGCTATAAATGTTTTTGTACATGTGGGTTCTTTTCTATTTTTTGTTATTTCTTTGGGATACAGACCTAGTAGTGGCATTGCTGGATCAAAAAGTATACACAGTTTTATAGCCCTTTGGACATAGTTCCAAATTGCTCTCCAGAATGGTTGGATCAGTTCACAACTCTACCAACAATGCGTTAGTGTTCTAATTTTCCCACATCTTCTCCAACATTTATCATTTTCCTTTTTTGTTATATTAGCCAATTGGATAGGTATGAGGTGGTACCTCAGAGTTATTTTAATTTGCATTTCTCTAATCAACAGTGATTTAGAACATTTTTTTTTCATATGACTATAGATAGCTTTGATTTCGTCCTTTGAAAACTGCCTGTTCTTATCCTTTGACCATTTATGAATTGGGGAATGACTTGTATTCTTATAAATTTGACTCAGCTCCCTCTATATTTTAGAAATGAGGCCTTTATCAGAAACACTGGCAGTAAAAATTGTTTCCCAGCTTTCTGCTTTCCTTCCAATCTTGGTTGCACTGGCTTTGTTGGTATAAAATCCTTTTTAATTTAATGTAATAAAATTTATCCATTTTGCATTTCATAATGTTTTCTGTCTTGTCTGTCATAAATTCTTCCATTCTCTGTAGATCTGACAGGTAAACTATTCTTTACCCTCCTAATTTGCTTATGGTATTACCCTTTATGTCTAAATCATGTACCCATTTTGACTTTATCTTGGTATGTGGTGTAAGATGTTGGTCTATGCTTAGTTTCTGTCATACTACCCATCACTTTCTTAAGTCTAGAAAATCAACAAAACAAAAAAATCCAGTCCTGATTAACAGCTTTTTGTTGATTTCTGAGATGTAAATGCTCACATTGAAAATTCAACAATCAGGACCCACATGTAGAAGAATATTCATAGCAACTCTTTTTGTGGTGGCAAAGAATTGGAAATTGAGATGATGCCCATCAGTTGGGGAATGGCTGAGCAAGTTGTGGTATATGAATGTAATGGAATGCTATTGTGCTATAAGAAATGATGAGCAGGCTGACTTCAGAAAAACCTGGAAAGACTTGTATGGTCTGATGCTGAGTGAAGTGAGCAGAACCAAGAGAACGTTGTACACAATAACAGCCACGTTATGTGATGGCTAATATTGATAAACTTAACCCTTCCCAGCCATATGAGGATCTAACATATCTCCAAAGGCCTCTTGATGGAAAATGCTATCCACATCCAAAAAAAGAACTATGGAGTCTGAATGCAGATTGAAGCATACTATTAGCTATTTTTTTTTCCTTCTGTTGAGTTTTGTTTCCTCTTTCTGGTGGTTCCTCCTATTGGTTCTAATTCTTCCTTACAACATCACTAATGTGAAAATATGTTTAATAGGAATGTAAATGTATAGCCTATATCAGATTGCGCACCATCTTTGGGAGGGAGGGGGAGAAAAATTTTAAACTCAAAAGCATATGGAAGTGATTGTTGATAAATCAAAATAAATTAATTTTAAAAACTCACTATGGAAAAAAAAAGAAAATTCAACAATCAGAACCTTGAGCTTACTCTAACATACCTCTTCTTCTACCTCTATACCCACAATTCTTTATCCTGGTGAGATTGTGACATTTCCATCCTTTTGTTTGACTTTTAAAAAATCATTCTTTGCAGAGATAGTGTGGTATTATGCAAAGAGCAATATATTTGGAGGTAGATGCCCAGGGTTCAAATCCCAATTCTGCTACTTACTACCTGTGGTAGCAAGTCACTTAAGTTCTCTCTTCCTGAGTTTCTTCATCTGTAAATTGAGGAGTTTGGACAAGATAGACTTTGAGGTCATTACTAGTTCTAACTCTCTGATTGTCCTAAGAATGTCACAGTTTGTATTTATTCTTTAAGTGAAATTCAGTTAACAGTCATTTTGGAAATTGGAGAGGAGGCAGTTTTGTATTTCTCATGTAATAGCAAGAAACGCCATGGGGGTGTTGCAAGAACCAGGTTAAGAATTCTTGGTTTCTAGGATGAGGTGGCAGAGGTAGTAGTACCTGGTGCATAATGGCACACTAGTAAGTAGGGTTTGGTTCAAGGGAAAGGAACAATGTTAGAGAAATATTCTCAATGTATTGACCATCTAGGTAGGCATTCCATTTCTAATTTCCATATTCCTCTGAAAGCCAAAATATCTTCTACTAGTAAAATATTGGCCCTAAACAACAACAACAACAACAACAACAACAACAAAGAACAGCACATAGCTTTAGATGAGCTGGCTGGAGACCTGGAGCCTTCCAACCCTGTGCAGCAAAGAGTTCAAAAGGCCTTTGGTCCTTCAGCCTAGCTCCAAAAAGTGACTGAAAACCATCAGCATTGACCCTCAGAAAACTTGTCTTTTTGCTTGTCTGGCTTATGTTAACTTGACTAAATTCCATCTGTTCAATTTACATTATCCAGCTTTTATGATAACTGCAGATTTCTTATTGCTAAGCTTGTAGAAGCATATGATTGTCATTATATTTATAGCTTTATGAACATGTAATTTTAAATGAGGAGCTAAGAAAATACTTCAATTGGAGAAAGAAGGCTTATTTCTTAGGTCAAAAGCAAGTGACTGAAGTCATAAATTCAGCAGCTCTAGAGGTTCCCTTTGATTCCGAGAACACGATGTGTGTGTGTGTGTGTGTGTGTGTGTGTGTGTGTGTGTGTGTGTTTGTGAACACAAATGCATGTGTGCTTGCACGATTGAGTACATTGGGCAGTGGTGTGAGCCAATGATAGGATAGGGCTGGGGATCAGCCTTGTCATTTCATTGATGTAAGGAACATTCAGAGGCAGAACACTAAATTTCCAATGCAGATCAGCAACTTCTAGTCTTAAAGATTTGTCTAGACAAAGCACCAAGAGGTTAAGTGATTTGTTGTAGGTCACACAGTCTAAATCAAAGGCAGAACTTGAACTACAGGCCCTGAAAATGGTATTTATTCAATGAGTAGAGAAGAGTTTGAGGATTATATTCTCTAGAAATTTTACATCTATGTATTGATATAGATACAGATAGATATAAAATGTCTATACAAAATGTCTCCCCATTCCAGGGGGCCTACGAGGAAACATACTTCACTCTTCTATATGGAGAAGTGGGAAGATAAATATTGTAACATTCAATGTCTCCCATGCTATCAGATGAGTTACTGTTGGATGGTTTTGGTTGATTATTCTTCCTTGTTGTGTAGGAGGGTACTATGGGGATGAGAGGAAATTATTGGAAAGTAAATGATGTGGGAAACAAAAATATCAATAAAACTTTTTTTTTTCAAAACAAAAATTGGCAGTTGAAAGTAAAGAGTTCTAAAATGTCAGTGTGTCCTGCCAGAAAGGTTGAGAAACTGTGACTATGTTTATTCTTAGACAAGAGGTGAATTCTTTCAGGCTGCTTTTTACTGGTTTAACGTTTTGAACGTATCCAGTTTTCTATTAATTGAGGAAATTGTTCCTTTGCTTTACTCATTCATTCACATTTTGGTGCCTGTGACATGACTGGCATTGAGCTAAAGCCTTTAGGATTGGGGTATATAATAAAGGGAGGTGCTTGGTTCCTGTCCAGATAAAGATGACTGCCAGCAGCCCTCACTGAAATTATGAAGTCAATGAAATATATGCCCTTGTCACTCTCTTCACCTCCTGCTTCCCTCATTATGTCTTCTCTTTCCTTTTCAGTTCAATCCAACAAATACCTGTTAAGTGCCTAAGTGCAAAGTAGTATGCTAGGGATGAAAATGCCTATCTTGAAGGACTTTATGTCCTACTGAAGGCAGACAATATGCACACAAAGTTATAGATTAAAAAGTATATATAAAATAATTTCAAGAGGGAGAAACTGCTAATAACTGGGTGGAGTAGGAGTAGAGAGACTAGTGATCAGAAAGGCCTAAAAGCTGGCACTTGAGCTATATATAACCTTGTTTTTTCATGCTCTGCCCCTTGCTAAACAAACTTATTCAAACTAAGATGCTAATGGCTAAAGAGAGCTAAATGTGTTTTATTTGAATTTCAGAAACCACCATCAATGCTACAAAATCCCAGAATGTGAAGGTAGAAGTGTCAGTACCACACCAGAACTAATAAGAAGATTTGGGTGAGGGGGTAAAGGAAACTTTATTCCTTCCCAGGGACCCTTAATCATTTCTTAAAGGTTACCACCTTCATGGTCTAAACATAGGGTCCACTTTGGAAATTACAATTTAGCTCAGACAATGACAAAAGAATGAAAAAAAAAAAGATTAAATGTCACCAGAAAAGGGCATACTAATAGAATGCAGGGCTTGACATTAGAAAATCCCTACTCAGATATTTCTTAGTTCTATGACTCTGACTCTAGTGGACACCCATTTCCTCATCTATAAAATCGGTATAACAAGAGCTTCTGCCTCACAGGCTTTTTTTTTGAGGATCAAATGATAAATTAAAACATGTGTCAAGTGCTTTGCAAACCTTAAAGTGCTCAATGAATGGGAGCAATTGCTATTATCCCAGTTCCATTCTCCCTTGAGAAAACTCAAGCTTACTAAACAGATTAAACTGTCATTGGCTATAAAAGGTTTATTTGCTTTATAAAATGATTTGCTTAGAGGTTATTTTAAACATTTCTGCTTCCAATATTTGAGTGACATGATTTTTTTGGAAACACATCTATTATATAAGGCAGGATCTGCCTTTACAGAATTACAAAGAAACAAAAAATGTGGGCAGGAGAGACATTGGAATAATTAAAAATGGCTTGTCTTATTTTTGTAGGTGGAAATGGGGAAGAGAATCAAATTTGCCATTCCTTGGGTTTACAAACTTTATGTAACAGATGTGTTTCTGAAAAGTATTATGTTCAGCAAACTTTTGGAAGCTATGCACTCCTGTTCCTTTAAAATATACAAGGCATTCTAGCTGCAGTATTTGAAAGAACCCTGCGGTAAATAAGTTTATGATGCAAAAATCCTTTTTCTAATGTGAAGAATGCTTTTATAACACTTACCCTGCTAATGTATCAGTTTAATGACGTGGAATAAGGGGGTGTTGAGAGAGGTCAGCACATTGAGTAAAGAAGAATCTTGCCTTGGTGAACCACAGGGGAAATGCTGCCTGGCAAGAACCCCATTAAAGCATGTCTCTCTCAGTTGCTCAACCAGAAATTGGCATTTCCAAGTCCCACGATCTGAGCTGGCTTTTCAGCCCATTCATGTACCAAGGTGTAACAATTCTGACTTGCACATGACATTTTTTTTTTTCTGCAGCTAGGTCATGAAAAATGCCTGCCCTGGGACAGCCCCAGCTTTGGCTGTGCCATTTTGCAAAATGCTGTGAATGCAGAGATGTCACCATAAATCAGTGATCTTGGGAGAACACTCAATCAAATCCTGTCAGCATCCAGCATTGTAAAGATTATAAATGTGTCCAGTGAGCTTATATTATCTCAGGCTCCACGTTCAAATATGCACATTAGGCCTTTTATCAATCTTCTCTGATTGTCCTTGGAGAAGGAGGTAATATTTTCAGAGTCAGCTCTTTATTATCTGCACTCCTAGAGAAAAGTGGTGGGGTAGATGATAAAAAAAATAGCAGAAAGACAAAAAGAAATTTATATTTGGTACTAGAATGTATCGCAAGAGTTTGTAATGTTTAACTTTTTTTGTTGCTAACTTTTGTTTTTATAACACCTTAATTTCCCAGTATATCCCTTCTCCTACTCAGAAAGCTCTACCTCATAGAAAAGAATAAAAAAAGAAAGAAAGTAATGGCCCACACCCATAGTTTCCCACTTTGGCAGAGAAGGATGGGGGTGTAGTTCAGTCTTATATCTTATCTGGAGGAGGGGAAGAGGGCCAATAGTTTTTACCTAATTATTTTCCTAGGCTAATATGAACATTAAAGTGCGTTCCCTGATCACAAATGACCTAAGAGCAGGGGACAATACGGTAATATTTTGCATGTTATAAGAAAGCTAGGTAAACGTATAAAATTGGACATAGAGAGCACACATATACACATGATTGAGTGTTGGATATATACATTATAATGTTAGAGATGAGAATTTAGGTCATTTGAAGTTATTCTTTAAAGGTGGTTCTTGAAATATTTTTTTCTTGACTATGCTTGAGACTTTGTCTCCCTTTACTGTTCTATGGAGCAATTATAAATTATGTTTCTGCCTCAGCTCTGACTAGGGTTTTCTGGAGAATTGCAGAATGTTAGGAAGTGACTTTCATGTTCATCTGATTCATCTCTCTCCTATTAGAGATGAAAACAAGACCTGTATGAAGTACTTTGCCTACAGTGAGTGATAGAGGTAAAAGATACCCAAGCTGAGCCTCTAATCCAGGAGTTCTAAATATTAATCCAAGTCTCCTTCCCCTAAGCTATCCTGCTGCCAGTAGACTCAGTTTTTACCCCAGAACTGTAGCCACTACTATAATTAATTAGAATTGACTCTGCCAACCATGGCCAAAAACTCCTCTTCATTTGGGAAGGCAATAACTCTGCTTCCTACTGGGTTGTTTGGTCCGTTTATTAATGATATCCTAGAACTTTTCCCAAGCCTTCCATTCTCAGCAAGATGCCACTATTTAATCTAATCTAGCTATGCAGGTGTGCATCAAAGGAAATGCTATGCACCCTACATTAATCACCTCGTGATAGGACAAAATGAAGGGCGGGAGTTCTGGAGGTGGTAGACAATAGGACAAGGAAAGAGGCGTGAGTCTGCTTCAGGATTATTGACATTTCATGCTGGATCAAATAATAAAACATCAAGATAACAGCATCAATGGGCAAAGGAAGCATTGTGCCCATGAGGTCTCTAACTTCGAATCAATCTGGCTTTGTTCAAATATACTCATTAGAATAGCTACTTTGTAGATTGTTTAGGATTATTTTTCATGAACTCACTGAATAATCAAGTTAATAAAAAGACTTTCTCTTCTCCTACCCTCCAATAAATAAACTTTTTAAATTTTTGTAGACTTTTTTTTAAAGGAATCTTAGCACAGGAAAATGGTGTCTGATAGTATTCCTATAATGACAGAAATTGATAGCAGGCAAGAAATTCAAAGCACAGCCTAACACTAACCTCAGTTCCTTATGGGGAGGATGGGTGCTTCCATTCTTAGTCAAGCAGCTGCCAACAGCTGCTCTTTGGGGCAATTCCCTTTCTCAGCTGGCATTCAGATATTAAAGAAAAGGGGTAAAGGCGGACTATTCTCAGAATATTTTCTGAGGATTTCTCTCTCCCCACTCCTACCCCAGGAAAAACAAAACAGAAGGAAACAAAACAAAACAAATACCACAATTGTTCTCTTTATTTGCAAAAGGACATCACACTGCAACCAAAATCACTTCAGTTCAATTACTATGATCTCCAGCTTCTAGCTTTCTTATGATATAAGACTGACCAATCAATAAAACTTATACTTTCAACTGAGATCTGAAGTAAAGCCACTGAGAACTCATGGCATACCCCTGTGCGAATATCCCATGAGCATTTGATAGATACTAAAGCTTCTCTTTACATATCATTATCCCAAAGGCTATGAAATAGGACTGGATTTTAGGTGAGACACTCAAATAATGAGGGCCTCTTGGAAATTCAGCAGCTAAAGCCTTATGAATTAAGATCCAGGATGGATTGGTGTTATGCCAAATTTCATTCTCTACTGAATAAACGAGCTATTATGATATTTTGCTGTCTTATTGGCACATTCTTCATGAAAGAAATAAAATGTCATTTTTTTTATTAACAAAACCCATGACCTCTCATCTTATAGGTTCCTTCCTTTTCAGAGATTGATTCACCATTCAGCATAGGCTACTAATCAGAGCTCTCAGATATAAAAGAATAATCAAGCCTCAGCCATAATACTGAATCTGCCCTGTGTGACGCTCTTTCAGAAACAATCCCTTTGCTCAGAGCTGGCCTCCAAATTGAACAAAAAAGATCTCTTGTGGTCAAAGCCCAGATGTCTGCTTTGCAGAGGAACTTAAGTCTATGAGACCATCATACGTCCTCCATTTTAGCTATAAGAGAGAGTTTGTTATCTTTTGAAGAGAGAGGCAGATGGACTCTGCTTGGCTTTGATTAATGGAACATGGTCCATATCAACTGTCCCCTATAGCAAATTTATTTTGCTACCCTGGGCTTCTACATTATAACTAAATATTTCAGAGGATGCACACACACCTAAGTGATTATCACAGTAGTGGCCTTATAAATAAGCACTGGAACGTATGGCTTGCAATTGAAAATGATAGTTACTCATATTAAAAGAATTGGAGGGTGTTCTCCCTCCTCCCTCAGTCCACTTTTTAAGGACTTCTTACTGGTTTGCTGTATGAGCTCTTTATTTAAACAACACAATGAGATTCACGTGAAAGACAAGAGGAGGAATGGAGTTTGAGAGCAGTGTGGGGCAGTGGAAAGACTACTAGATCTGGAGTCAGGAGACCTGGGTTTAAATCCTGCCCCTGTCACTTCCTCTGTGACCTTGGAAAAAGTTGCTCAACCTCTCTGGGCCTCAGTTTTATCATATGTGAAATGTTGAGATTAGGTTAGATGTCCTCAAAGGTACCTTGGAGGTTTAAATCTGTCAACAACGTGAGAGTGCCAAGTGGCTGCTTATAATACTACCTCTCTCACATAAGCTGGTAGGGAGAGAACATCAGTTGTGAAGTTAGAAGCCTTGGATTTGAATCCGAGATCATGTGATTTGACTTCTGAGCCTTAGTTTCCTTTTCTGTTAGAAAGGGGAAGGGGCAAATGATACTTGCAAAACTTGCCTCATAGGACTGTTATAGGGAACATACTTTGTAAACCTTGAAGTGTTATGTAAATGTAGATTTTCAGTCTTCTCAATCTAAAGAATGGAAGTCTTGAACTACCCTCTATTTGTGACTTAGATATATTCAAGGGTATGCTAGTAAATATTTAACAACCAGCTTCCTGGGGGAGGAGATCACACTTTTAAGTTTAGTTAAGCATTATTTAGTTTAGTATTATTGACATTTTATTAATCACTTTCTTTAGCATAGACAGCAAAATAATAAGTCAAGCCCTGATTTACAATGTGTAGATGATTATGCTAAAAAGTTAGCTCTCCCCTGGCTCCAGGACACCCCTGGATACACTAGAATTCAAGGCAATTGATTACTCATCTTGGACCTAACTCAGTGCTGAGAGTTAAAGCTATCAGGTTCTTTGGTGACAGGGGCTACATTAATTGGCAGCCTGTTGACATTAACAGTAGTTGCTCAAGTGCCTGAAGCATCTGCTAGCACGCTTCCTCATCATTGTCAGCAGTAAAGAATCACTGAACACACATTTAAAGCAGTCCTTTCTTTCCCTTTGTAATTCTTTTCTGGGGAAATGCTTAGACTATCACCACTGTTTTAGATAATTGCTAGATGAGCAAGAAAAAAATAATTTTGATTGTAAAATACTTTATTAAACATTGCTTAAACAGTGAGAAAATTTTTTTTTGTTTTTGTTCAATCTTGTCCAACTCTTTGTGACCCCATTTGAGGTTTTCTGGGCAATGTACTGCAGTAATTTGTCATTTCCTTCTAGCTTATTTTACAGATGAAGAAACTGAGGCAAACAGAGTTAAATGACTTGCCCAGGGTGACACAGCTAATGTCTGAGGCCAGATTTGGACTCAGGAAGACAAGCCCACCATACCACCTAACTGCCCTTAAAAAATTTAGGAATCACTGAGTGCTTTCTTGGTACAGATTGTTGCCCTGGATATTGTAGAGCATTTGACAGGGCCCCTGTCCTGTTTGTGATCATAAGATCATAGGTCTAAAGGTGGAAGAGGCTTCAGATACCATCTGCTCCCCACTCCTACCCCCATTTTACAGATGAGGAAACTGAGGTCCATGGAAATTAAGTGATTTACTCAAGGTCACAAAAGTAGTAAGAATCACAATGAAGTTATAACCTAACTGCGACTGAATGACTGGAAGAACTTTTATTAAACCAGTTTACTAAGCATCAAACACTGTACTAAACACTAGGGATGCAAATACAAAAGCAAAGGCAGTCTCTGCCCTTAAGGAGCTTGCATTCTAAATGACAACAGTGACATTTATATAATTCTTGAAGGTTTGCAGAGCACTTTACAAATATTATCTTGTTTTATCCTATTGTAATGGGAGAGACAAGACACAAAGGAGGGTGGTATCCAGAGAGGGGCACTTTGATAATGGAGAGCTACAGGGACGGTGAATGGAGATCAGGGGTGTAGACTGACACACCCTATCCATGAACAATATCAGAATCGGTGGCAGAATGGAAAGAGAGTAAAGATGCAGGTCAGAAGGTACCAGGGCTCCAGAGACTTGGTAACTCTCCTGTCCCCCAAAGAAAGCAACTGAATGAAATGGAAACAAAAAATGATGTATTGACAGCACGTTCAGATAGTCCTCTAGGAGGGCTGTGTACATCCGATAGCTGTGTACATACAAGGTCTTCAATGTGTAATGATCTTCTTTGTAAAAGACATCTTTTCTTTAAAACCACCAAATTCAGTCTGATTTATGTTGAAAAGAGAGAGGGGGGACAGATGTAGAGAGGCGTGAGGTGATAGAACACGGCACTATTTTTTTCAGCCAAAAATATCGATGTGTTCTTAGGCTACATCAGCGAAAGGGCAGCGCCAGAACAAGTGAGGTCACAGTCCCACCGTATGCGCTTGTGGTCAGACCACATCTGGAGTATTGTGTTAAGTTCCTTCTGTCGTGTTTTAGAAAGAACATTGACAAGCTGGAGCAGGTGTCAGCTCATGAGGGAACTGGGAACTATGCCATAAGCAGGAACTGAGGATATTTATTTTAGGGAATAAAAAACTTAGGTAGGATTTTATAACTATCTTCCAGTATTTGCTAGTCTGCCCAGTGGAAGAGGGATTCAACTTTTTTATTGTGGAGGTGAGGGGTGAGTGGGAAGAGGGGAAGGGAGAGGGAGGGAGTCTGGTCTGAGAAAGCAGAGCTAGGAGCAGTGGATGGAAGTTGCAAAGGTAGATTCTAAGTTCCAATTAAAAAAAAACTTCCTAGAAATTAAGAGTTATACAAAAGTGGAATGGGCTGCCTTGGAAACTTATGAGCTCTCCATCACTCTAGATCTTTAAGTCCAGGTTCATGGCCAATTGTCAGAGAGTCCATGGAATATAATAGACACTAATAAATGTTTTTTGATTGATTGCAAAGAGGCCTCTTCTTCAGGTATGACTGGATGACCTCTATGGGCTTTTCTAACTGGGATGTGTAGCCTTATAACTTTTCTTTCATCTCTATTTTTCATAGGTAGGTGGATAAAGTATTAAGTGTGTATTATGTACCAGGCACTGTGCTAAGCACTAGAAATACAAGTCAAAAAAAGACAATCCCTACACTCAAGGAACTTATGCTCTGGTGGGGTAAGATAACACAGAAAGAGGGGAAGCAGTGGGGGATGTTGGAGGGGAAGGAGTAATTCTTTAAGCTACTGGTGAGGAAATCTGGAGGGTCAGAAGTAGAGATGAAAAAGAAAAGAAAGCAGGGATGGTCTGGGCACTTTATGAAAGGTGGTCCCAGGCAGGAATTCACCAATCAGAGAAGGTAAAGGGGAGCAGGTCTTTCCAGGGTGAGAAGGTTGCTGCTGGTGAGGCCAGTCCAGGGACAGAAGAAGAGCAAGAAGAGAAACTAAGTCCCAGGTGGTGTGCCATCACTGAGTGGTAGAAATGAGAGAAGCTCAAACAGTACTTAAGCTTCTTGCCTAACATCAGTGCAACTGTGCCCACTTGCTTAGCCAACAGAAACATCTCTTCATCTCCTCAGCATCAACAGATGTAGTCTGGCATATGCAACAAAGGCAGGTGTTTTCAGCTCAGCGAAGCACTTTGACCATCTGTCTCATTTTAACTTTGTAGAACAGCACTAATAAATGAGGCAGCTTATGTTGGTAAAGGGGCAGCTATAGTGGCCCAGTGGATAAAGTGCTAGACCTGGAGTCCAGAAGATTCATCTTCTTGAGTTCAAATCCAGCCTTAGACACTCACTAGCTGTGTGACTCTGGGCAAGTCACTTCACACTGTTTGCCTTAGTTTCCTCATTTGTAAAATAAGCTGGAGAAGGAAAGGGCAAACCACTCCAATATTTTTGCCAAGAAAACTCCAAATGGGGTCATGAAGAGTCAGACATGACTGAACAACAACTGAACAATAACAACATGTTGGTGAAAGGCACCGAGGATACTTGAAAAGGTAGGAAGTGTTTCTGGTACAAGACAACTCCACTCTAACTCTATGCCTCCGGAGGTCTCTTGGGCCTGTCAGAGTAGCGCTAAGCTAATCTCACCCTTCCACTCCTTTCCAGTGAGATGATACTATTGGCAAGACTTCAGGTAGGCAGATGCTCTGTAAAACACCAGGCAGGAGCTCTCTCTGGGCTTTGTAGTATGCATTCATTTTTTCAAATTGAGCCATTTTATAAAGAGAGGTGGTCAGAAGTACTGTCAACAACGCTTTATGTGTTTTCCCTCTGGAAATAAACATTGTTCATCTATTGAAATGTTTACCAGGTATATATGATCTGGTTTCTATTCATATTTTCCGAGAACTGCATGTTGAGTTACCAGCTACCTGCTGTCACGCTTTGTTTGCTTATATGGGTTTTCTCTCAGCTAATTTTAGCAAATGTGGAGGCCAAGTCTTTGAGGAAGAGTCACCTCTTCTCTTGGGACCTCTGTTTCTCCCTCTGTAGTCTAAATACTTTAAGGTCCTCTTCAGTTTGGAGTTCTGTGGCTAGAAGAGCTTGGCAAGAAATAGAAACACAGGAATCAGTACTCTGAGTGAAACTGGAATTTTTAGAAGACCAGTGTATCCAGAAGACCTGGGTTTCAATCTCACCTTAAATATTTACTGACTATATATCTATTTATTATTATTATTATTATTATTATTATTATTATTATTATTATTATTATTGGCAGCTAGCTGGTTTAGTGGATAGAGCACAGGGCCTGGAGTCAGGAAGACCTGAGTTCAAATCCAGCCTCAGATCCTTATTAGCAGTGTGACCCTGGATGAGTCACTTAACTCAGTTTCCTCAGGTCCTCATCTGTCAAATGAGCTGGAGAAGGAAATGGCAAACCACTCCAGTATCTTTGCCAAGAAAAACCCAAATGGAGTCACAAAGAGTAGGACAGAACTGAAAACAACTGGATAAATTAACCATGAGCAAATCAACTTATTTCTCAGTCCTGCTTTCCTCATCAGCAAAATGAAAATCTCAGTACTTGCAAACCCACCTAATGGGGCTGCTGTTAAGTGAAATACTTGGCAAAGCACCAGAAGCATTAAAAATATAATTTATTATTATTCGTGACATAAAATTATGAGAGACAATGGATGCTTTCATTTTTACATTTCCATATATTTAGTTCGTCAGTGATTTTCTCATTGAAATTATTTTGTAGCTATAGATTAGATGATTTATTTTGCCATGGAAAGGCAACTCACTGCAAATTATACAAGTAGTGCCACTTTTTATTCTACCTTGTACAGAGCTAAATGGTAGCGAAAACAACATTATCTGCACATGTATAACCTATATCTGATTGCTTACCATCTCAGGGAGAGGAGAAGGGAAGGTGGGATAGAATTCAGAATTCAAAACTTTAAATAAAAATGTTTAAAAAATGAAAAAAAATCTCTCCACTATTATAATTTACATGTATAATGCCCTGCTCCATAGAGCCTCAAATAGATGCAGTTCTTACTATTGAGGTAGTAAGATGCTGCAGAAAAAAAAAAGTGAAATTAGGACCAGTTCAACTTCTAGAGCTGAAGCTTCATAGCTGTGTGACTTTGGACAAGTCAATTTACCTTGCTGAGACTTGGTTTTCTTATTTGGAAAATTGTGATTAGACTTGCACCACCTCAGAATGTCATTGTGAGGAAAATGATCCGTAAATATTGAAGTGCTAGAAATGGTAGTTATTTTTAGATTTGGAGTGTGTGTGTGTGTGTGTGTGTGTGTGTGTGTGTGTGTGTGTGCATGCGTGCACAGGCACATGCATTTATATACAGGTTCAAATTTGGTTGGTTTTGGGTCACCCCAAAGTTCTAATCCTGGGTTTCCGTATTCAGAGGCACCTGGGAATACATTCCATCTCTCCCAAGTTGTTTTGGGGGGGTGTCTTAAGTTTGAAACAATATGGTACCATTTCACACTGGAAATTGGAAAATAATAGTAGACATTAGATGTCTAGCTAGGAGGCCTTTTTTTTTTGAGCTGATCCCATGATAGCTGGGCTTTAAATTAACACCAACCTTTGTACTTGACCTCTGTTAAGGGCAAGTGCTAGCAGTGGCCCTCCTGGATCAGAATTGAAATAATATTGCCCATGGAGTTTTCAGGCAGCTGACATTTAGAAATGATTTGTCTTCTCAATGTTTGTTGGCCCCTTCCATTTTACCAGATTCCTATGCCTTCATCTGTTAGCCATCTCTATCATCTCTACCTGCTGCTAAACTCAATCACTGAGAGAAATCAATCATCTGCCTGCCACAGATATGCCCACTCAGTGTTTTCCCCAAAACACTGATTCTTATGAAAATTAATCTAGGAAGAAATTCTTTGTTATAAAGAAAAAAGCATATTGAATTTCTTTTTTGACCACAGCCCAGTTTTCCTTAGGCTTACTACCTGGCTTCCTTTTGGTTCTGGGCAGATGAACAAGAGGATTCCATTCATGGTTGTGCTCCAGCACAATATTCTAATGTGCAAATGGATCTCTGATATTATAGATGGGTGTATATTCTTCCAATAATACAGAACACCAACCATCCTATGTGACCTTAGTCCATGTTCTCTCCTTCCCAACTTTGCCACCCAATATTCTGGGTACATTCCTGACTGTTTTCTTTACATTACATGGCTATGAATGGTGCATGTACTCTGTACTTTAGTTATCCCTAGATCTCACACTTTGATGAACCCATCTTTTTTTTTTCCAGTCATGCATTTATTTTATGACATCCTTTGTACCATATTTCACTCACAAAATTCCCTGCAATTCCAGCACAAAGATGGAGAGTGTGGACTTGGTACCATTATCTCAATCCAACACAGATTCCTTTTTTTGGTGGGGAATGTGGACTGCTAACAATCTCACTCCATTTGGCAACACAGCTTTAAAGCCCCAGAGGGAGACCTGCTTCTTTGATCAGCTATTGCCAGCCACTGACCTGGGTAGTTAAACAAGTGAACCCATTTCACCTGCTTTATTCCTTGTGAAGACTGAGACAAGATTCATTCATCCACTGTGCACAGTAAAGAAAACGTGAAAAGGCCTTGGCAGTTGGGTGAGGGGGATGTGGAGTGGTGAGAAAGAATGCTGCAGGCAAGATGGAAACTGAACCCACTTTCCATCCAAAGCAAGTGCAAATGTCCCGCTTCAGTGGAACGATAAGAGAAATGTTGTCCCATGTTTAATCAAAAGCAACAATGAAAATACAGAGAACCAACTTTGAGGTTTCACTTACTTAGGCAAAACCTCCCCTTCCTTAGAGCTTTTCACCATTTTCTATAGGGCCTATAAATGTCTAATCTTTCAAAAAGGTCTTGGTCTCCTTTTTTTATTATGGGCATTTGTAATTATTGCCAATATCAGTATCACGTCCATTTTTCTGCCATAGGTGAGAGTAGAGTTTTGTCACAACTTTTATAACTTGTTCCATGATAGAACCAAGAGAGTTTAATGCCTCCTTTCTTAATATATATGGGTGACAGTAAGTTGAGATCACTTTGGGGTAAACTTCTGTTAATGTGGGGAATGCTTTTGGTCTCATTTTAATTTTGTAAATTCTCCTAAATTAGAGCCCTGCATTCTATCCACTATAATTTGTTTTTTGTTGTTGCTGCTGTTGTTTTTATGATTTCATTGCTACAGGGAACTCCCAGATATAGACATTTTGGCCACTGATTCACTAACTCTTTTCTGTAATGTAGATGGTTGTCTAGGAGCTTAAAGGGTTAAGTGAGTAGCCCATAGTCACACAACTATTACATATCAGAGAAAGGCTCAAACCTGCTTCTTTCATACTCTAAGGCTAGCCCTCTCTCTCTATTATGACACCATACCTCTCTATATACTATACACACACACACAAAAAAAAAACTACATATATACTATTTCTCAATTCATTATCTCATTATTGCATATTCATATATTTATTATTATAGATTTATATATCTATCTACTTCTCTCTGAAGAAATTTGGAATTGATTGTGTGATATGGGATACTCTGGCAAAGTACCACCCAGTATGGTGTGCCTTCATCAAAGAAGGCACACTGCTCTTGTGAACAAAGCAGAATTGCAGCAGCTCAAAAAGAAACATGAGATGCACAGATTTAGAGAATCCACCCCAAATGTTCACATGGGCTATTTGTGGCTGCCTTGTGGTAGAGCATTCTGAGCTCGTATTGGTCTGCTCAGCCACAGTTGGACACACTGTAACTTGATTCTAACATAATGATGCCATTTTGGTCCTCTTCAAGAACAAAGGACAACAACTGCCTTGTCTGTCTGTCTGTCTGTCTGTCTATCTATCCAACTATCTAATTGAAATTGGGGTAATCAGGACAATTATTATCATCCCCATTTTATAGATGATAAAACTGAGGCTCATAACTATTTATTGGTAGACTTTTCCAGCACACTTTTCCTGCTGCCTCCTTGTTATTCCATTTTATTCAGTTGAATAAATCATTACTAAGCCCCTGCTATGTGCAAGGTATTGAGGATAGAAGCGTTAGCAAGACACAGTATCAGCCTTAAATAAGCTTTCAGTTTGTAAGGGTAGATAAGACAGGAACATAAATTGAGATATAAACTAGTATGTTACAGGTTTAAAAAGTGATCTGATTTGCAGGAAATAATGAAAAGTGAAGTGAGAAAAACCAAGAGAACATCTTAGTAAAAGCAATATTGTTCAAAGAACAACTGTGAACAACCAAGTTATTCTGAGTATTACAAATACTCAAATCAGCTACAAGGCCTTGTAGGAAGATGCTTTCCACCTCTAGAGAAAGAACTGAGAACAGAGCAATATACACAGTATGGTTTTACATATATTTATAAATCTGTGTCAAATGGTGGCCTTCTTTAGTGTGGGATGGGAAGGGAGGGAGACAGTTTGAAACTTAAAATGTAACCAAAAAAATAATTAAATAAAATTCAGAAAGTTACTTGAGAGCTCTAAGGAGGGAGACAATACTTAGACACACTTTGGACAAGTTGAGACTTCACTTGCCAACATAATCAGATCCAGTCAGGTTTCACAAGTGTAAAATAGTCAATACTGTGCCTTGGGTTATAACCAGAATTCTCTCTGGCAAGAATCTGGTTCTTTTCACGTCTGACAATTGAAATAAGGAAGTCAGAAGGTTGGAGTTCACCATTAAGTTGCTGTGTTGCTAAAAGTGAATTATTCAGTTCCCTGGGGCCTCAGTTTCAGCAGATGATCTCTAAGGTTCCTTCTAGTTTAAATTTGTGATCTGATGTTGATCCTTAATCCTACAATCCTGTAAGTCTGAAAGAGCATGTTTGCACACTGCTAGTACTTAAACTTCCAGCTTAGCTCTCAAATTCACGAAGAGTACATCTGATTTACACAAATTGTTGTTCAGTTGATTTTGAGTCGTGTCTGATTCTTTATGACTCCATTTGGGGTTTTCTTGGCAGAGATATTAGAGTGGTTTGCTATTTCATTCTCCAGCTCATTTTACAGATGAAGAACTAAGACAAACAGGGTTAAGTGACTTGCCCAGGATCACACAGCTAGTTAGTGTTTGAGGATGGATTTAAACTCAGGTCCTCTATCCACTGTGACACCTACACTAACAGCCATACAAAAGGAGTTATGGTCTTCAACTGGCTCCTACTGATGTATTTCTTACGACAGTGGAAGAGCTGGAGGCCTGGGGAGTGTGAGGAGGGACATGTTGGTTCCAAATCTTTTTAAAGCTTTGACTGCAGTTCTGACCAAATTACACCGATTAAAATGAAGTCCTGAACGCATTGTGGTTTGCTGGCCAACAATCAAGTTTTCTGGCACACCCAGATGTACCATACAGTTAGGATGACACTATGTCTTGTGTGCAGCTCCAGCCCTCACCCTGCCTCGAGTGTCTAGGGCCATTCTCAAATGCAGTAGTCCAACCAACTGGCTGCATCCAGACTTGCTGCCTCCCCTGTTCCCAAAGCTTATTTATTTTTGCTGAAGTATGGAAGCAAATGAGAATAATCAAACAAGCTGGCCCGAGCTATATAAATTATTTTGATAGATTTACATATCGTGGCATTTCTCAATGGCAGCCCATTCTTTTTCTTCAAACACAATCAGTGTGATATATCACTACGGACACAGGCCGTTAGGAACAACACTGTTATGTAGTAATTTTTCTTCTATGAAGTGTTTCATTTGGAAGAATTGTCAAAACAAGCCTTGGCAAAGTCAGCATTGTGCCATTCATATGTGTTTAATTATGGCAAAAAAAAAAAATAAGTATGATATTAGTCCAGCATCTCAAGAATCAATCGGCAATAACAGGAAATCCTGAGAGCCATTTGTATTTGGGTTCTCTTCAGCCTGTAAGCAGCAATTGGTTCCAGATTCTCAGAGAGGTGAAAGTCTAATCGATGTCAGCTACAATAATATCCCTCAACTGAATTACCCTCCATAGCAGGCTGATCAGGAGTCTGACATAGAAAAACAACAGCAGAAGTGACTTTTTGGTCAACACTCGTGTTTTATTACTTTTCAAGCTGAGAAGAAAGCATTATGGCTTTATGAAATTGACATTGGAATGCCAAGGTATCACCAAGAAATAGATTATTTCTCTCTTTGTTTCCTCAAGTCACATTGGCACAGTAAGTCAACATAGTATAGGGGAAAGAGTACTCCATTTTGAAACAAAGGTGCTGGGTTAAAAAACCAGCCTACATCATTCCTGTGTGATCTTGGATAATCAATCGATCCATTGATCAAAAAGCATTTATTAAGGTTCTGCTATGTGCTAGGCATTGTGTTAGGCACTGGACACACACTCAACAGGGGAGACATTAAGGACATACAAGCATAAACAGAATTCGTTAGGGAGGGAGGGCATTACTACTCAGGGAGAACAGGAAAAGCTTCATATAGAAGGTAGTACTTTGTGTCTTGGAAGAAGAGAAGGTGTCTATGAGATCGCAGAGAGAAAGAACCCATATTTCTGGTGTGGGGGATGGGCGATAAATGGCACAGAGATGAAAATGAAGTGTCGTGTGAGAAACAGAGAGAAGGTTTGGCTGGGTTGCAGAGTGAAAGGACAGGGGAGTAGTATACAATAAGTCTGGAAAGATAGGGTGAACGGCAGGTTGGGAGGGAATTTAAGTGACTGATTGAAAGAAGAGTATATTTTATCTTAGAGGCAGTTGGAAGCTACTGGAATTTGAGTAAGGGAGTGACATAGTCATAACTGTGCTTAAAAAATCACTTTGATGGATGTGTGGAAAATAGACTGGAGTGGGGAGATAATCGAGCTGGTTGTGTAGTCATTTCTCAGTCATGTCTGATTCCTTTTGAGGGGTTTCTGGGCAAAGATTGGAGTGATTTGCCATTTCCTTCTCCAGCTCATTTTATAGATGAGGAAACTGAGGCAAATAGGGTAAAGTGACTTACCCAGGGTCACATAGCTAGGGTCTGAGGTCATATTTGAACTCAAGTCTTTCTGATTCTAGACTAGGCACTCTATCCTCTTCGCCACCAGGAGAGGAAGCCAATTACGTGGCAAAAATCTTGGTAATTGAGGCATGAACTAAGGTGATAACAGTGTGAGTAGGGCAAAAATGGCAAGATTTGGTGACTGTTATGAGGGGTGAGGAAAACAGAGGAGTCAAGAACGATACCAAAGCTATGAAACTGAGTGACCTCTCTGGATCCTGTTTTTTTTTCTCCTGTAAAATGAAGGCAGTGAATGGGATGATCTCTGAGGTTGCTTTCATTTTTAAATCTCTGATTCTAAGGATCTGCAGAATGAAAAAGCAAAAGCAAGGCTAAGATTCTTTAGACATGGAACTTGGATGGTAAACAAATCCTATCCAACAAGCATTTATTAATTGTCAACTATATGCAAGACTCTGGAGTTACACAAGAAATGATGAAATGAACTAGGCCTTGCACTCAAGGGCCTTTCAGATAGGGGATATAAACAGCAACATTGGTAGCCTTGCCAGAGGCATGGGCTGTTAGCATTTGCAGAAACAGCAGACCGATCCCTTGCTGCTCTTTAATGGAACGCAACAGATCATTGTGGCCTGAAGTTAAGAAAATTTCATCAGCTAGGTCAGTTTGGCTCTGTGTCTCAAAGGACAATTAGGAAGTTTATTTACCTGATGAGGAGATGAAGCTGAGATAGATGAGCTGAAAGAGAGAGGGACAAGGAAAGTAGAGGCTTGATGAAGTTTTCTTGGCAGATAACCAAGACATCAAAACATGCTGACATGTTGAATGGAGTGAGAGACAAGCATGGCTCTATTTTGAATGGCTCAGAATTCTTAGAGCTTGGGTAGAGGAAAAAAGAAGAAGGATTAGGCACCCTGGAAGCTGAGATGTAACCAAAAGAAAGGAGAATTTCTGAGTCAATGAATGGTTTCTGTGTAATACTAGGGACTAGTGTGTCAGAGCCATTTTGAGTACCTCTTTTCATACTTTAAACCAGTTTAGTAAGTCATGCTATGTTCTGTATACCCTTCCTTCCTCCCTACTGCTAACTTCCAGGAAGTGGAAGGAATTTGTCCATTGATTTCTAAGTTAAAAAACTAGAAGGTCAGCTCAGTCTTTCAGATCTCTAGGCCCCAGAGCATTTGAACCAGCATTTATCCCTAAGGATTTACAAATGAAAGGAAAATAAATGATATTCCTACTCTACAGTTTTCACCTGACATAAATAATTTCCTAGCCACCTGGCTACAAACTAAGCCTAATTCATTGCTCCACCTGGAAGGTAAAGAAAAAGGGTCAAGGTTGCTAGGGGGTAGGGTAACAATGCCCATCTGTAAGGAAGTAAAGAATGGTCATTCAATTACTGATTCACAATTTGTGGGCTCAGACCCTTGGGGGAAGACATGGAGGTATTATAAGGGTTCCTTGAATCTATAGACACACCAAAACACTGACGTTTTAATCTTTATTCATCTCTAAAGATATGTAGCATGACAATATAATAAACATACCTTCAGTCAACATGATAAATGACACAGCTTGCATGTTATTTATACAAGTACATGCCAGAGAGTTGTCTGGGAAATATTTTGCTATTAAAAGAGGACCTGGGACAGCTAGGTGATGCAATGGATAAAACACTGGCCCTGGAGTCAGGAGGACCTGAGTTCAAATCCATCCTCAGACACTTGACACTTATAGTTGTGTGACTCTGGGTAAGTCACTTAACCCCAATTGTCTTGAGGGGAAAAAAAGGGTGTAAGACTCAAAAAGGTTGGAAACACTGGCCTAGATTACAAGGTAGAGTTTCTCTTGTCATACCTGGAATGCTCTCACTCTCAATTCTGCCTGCTGACTGCCCTGGCTTGCTTTAAGTTCCAGCTAAAATCTCTTCTTTTACAGAAAGCCTTTCCCACCCCCTCTTGCCTCCCCTTTATTAGTTATCTTATATTTATCTTACATATAGCTTGCTTTGTATATTTGATTGAATATTGTCTCTCCCATGAGGTTGTAAGCTCCTTGAGGGCACATACTATCTCTTGCCTCTTTTTGTATGCCTCATACTTTGTACAGTTCCTGACACCTAGTAGGTGCTTAATAAATGTTTACTGATTCATTCATTTACTGTTTCATTCACTTAACAGATATTTACTGAGTGCCTACTAGGTACACTGGGCTTAGCACAATATAAAGCAGTATAAGATAAGGTCCTGCTCCCAAGCTGCAGAAAAATATTACAACCTCAGAGCTACAGTTCCCACCCAACTACCAGTGCCTTTCCTCACTATTTTGTAATGATTTTGTATTTATTCTTTCTATATTTATTCATTACATACTTATCTACGTACATGTCTCCTCCAATAGAACATAAGCTACTTGAGAGCAGGGCACTTATAGTTAGGCAGATGAAAGCTACATGTTTGAAAAATTAAATAATAAAGGTAGTAGATGAATTACCAAATGCATTGACATCACCAGGGCCTGGTACTTGGCTATTTCTAAAATGGACTAGAAAAACATTGCCCATTTAATCACTTGTGGCAGCTTCTGAATCAAACCACCAGACTCATTCATGTGCAAAATTATCCCTCTTTGGGATTATGGCCTGGAAGAAACATGGAAAAGTAAAGCTTTGTGAGCTCAGGCTGCCTCTAGGCTTAGTGAGACTTCTTGAATGAAGGATGCTATACCACCTCTGTGATCCTCCTGCCCAGTACCCTGTGGGATGTTGGTTTCCACTAGAGCTAAATGCCTTGGAATTCAGCCCTAATTGCTTTGCACAGCAGCAGCTCGCCCTTTGTCCTGTCTGGAAGTCTCACCAAAAAGCATTTTCAATTCCGAGCTGATAAGTTGCCTCAGACCACTAGGAGGTCTTGGCCTTCTCCCAGACAGCCTCCTATGGAGCTGCTTAACCCTCGTTCTCTGGGAGGTGATTATCTCAATCTTTTAACACATGGGATTTCTCCCCTAATGATGATCTCACTGACACTGCCCCTCCAACTCGTCAAACGGCTCATATCCACCTGGGACTTAAATCAAGCCACAGCTCCAGCATTCCATTGCTGGATAAATCTTCCTCAAACACTGCTTTATCACATCAACATCTACTCAGAAACCTCCAGTGGCTCCCTGTTGCCTACTATTTCAAGTCTAAATTCCTTCACCTGGCTTTCATGACCTCCATAATCTGGCTGTATTTTATCCACATGCTCTTTTTTCTCACTACTCCCCCAAACATTTGTTCCTCTTCACTCAAGTCAGTCAACGCGCTGTCCCTTGAATGAGACTTGGTCCTTTTTTTGTGGAAAGAGCACTGGATTGAAAGTCAGAGCACGTAGTGTTTGAATTTTGACTTTGCTCCTTACTACTTAGAGGCTTTAGGTCAAATCATTTCACTTTTCTTGGCATTTCTTTTCTTATCTGGAAAGTGAGGGAGGTGGAGGAGATGATCTCTAAGATCCTTACAATTCTGGATCCTGGCAACTATAAATTCTGCCCAAATACCCATGCCTTTAGGCCCTTGCCAGAGTGCACTCTCTCACCTCTGCTATGGGGTGGTCAGGGAGGACTAGCACGAGCTGACCACTTTTCAGGGCTGCTCATTCACCTTTGGTGTCCACCTTTCACCCAGCTCTCACCAGTGCACACAAAAACCAAAACGATAGCGGTACCTCCTAAAAAAGTCACTCTGCAGACAATCAACAAGCGTCTGCTACATGCCATAGTCTATACAAAGACATAAAATGAGGCAGTCCCTAGACTCAAGGAGCTGATATTCTGTTGAGGAGAGGCATCATGTATCATATAAACATATACCAAAGAATAATGTAACATGACATGACATGACATAACATGATATAATATTATATAACATAACACAATAGAACAATATAGCATAACATAAAAACATAACATAACATGATATAATATGGTATGGTGTATACCTAAAGGCTGTAGGGATTAGGAATGGCCTTATGAAGGAGATGGCATTGAACTGAGCTCCGATGTTAACTAGGTATTCTAAGAGGCAGAGATGAGGAAGAAATATACTTGTGGCATTGGGACCAGCCTGTAGAAAAGTATACTCATAGGAGATAGAATGTCACGTGTGAAGAACAAGAAGGGAAGTAGTGTATAATAAGCCTGAAAAGGTTGGTAGGAATCTGGTTGTGAAGTGTTTGAGTGCCAAACCAAGAAATTTTTATTTGATTCTGGCGGTAATAGGGAGCCACTGGAGTTTATTGAGCAGGGAAGGGACATGGTCAGACTTATCATTTAGGAATATTACTTTGGCATGTGTGTGGAGTGGGGAGAGACTTGAGACAGGGACACCGAACAGGAGTATTTCAGTATTCTAGGTGAGAATTGCTGAAGGCTTAAGCTAGGGTGGTGACTAGTGAGTGGAGAGAAAGGTTATATGTGTTGTGGAGGTAGAATCAACAAAACATGGCAACTGATTGGATATGTGGGGGAGAGAGGGTGAAGAGTCATGGAAGGCTGCAAGGCTATGAACCTAGATGACTGGAAACCTCGTGGTACCTCCACAGAAACAGGCGAGTTCAGAAGAGGTCAGTCTGGTGATGAGCTCCTCCAAACTTAACTAGGCTAATCCTTAAATAACAAGTACCTAGTTAATCAGTAGGCTAGTACTTGGAGCCAGAACCTAGGACCCTAGATTTCGAGGTAGAAGGGACTATAAAAGCCACCTTATCCAAGCCTCTCATTTTACAGATGAGGAAACTGAGGTCCGAAGGAGTTAAGTGGCTTGCCATAGGTCACCAGGTATTAAGTGGCAGAACTTGGTTTTAAACTTAAAAATAGTTGCATGAAGCTCAACACTTTTAAGTTGAGTCTCTTCCCACTATACCATGATTTCTCTCATGAACCTGCTAGAACTTGATTCTGTTGGTAATGAAATGTTTTCATTAAAAGGGTATTAAACATGTTTGTTAAAAAAGACCTAGCCTGTATTCACTGAAGGGAGAACAAAAAAGAAAAAAATTTACAGCAACAACTGACCCTTCAAAAAACAAACCTGGACAAACTGTATATTCCTACAAATATAAGATGAAAACTTCAACTTTGCAGTTTTTCCAAAGTGTGTTGGATCCAGGGGCCCACTTGCTGCATGCTTAGCTGGCACGGTGGGAGCCAGCTCTCGTGAATCACTTTTGGTTCCTTCAGTTGCCTCACTGCCATTGCCATTGCCTCTCACATCTGAGGGAATCTGGCGGTGGGAATTCCAGGGGGGATGAATAAATAACTGAGAAAACTGAAGACAGAAGAGGCATCAGAAAGGATAGAAAAGGGATGGGTTTGAAGATGTGTGACATTTTCTACCTCAAAGAAATAAGAATCTAAAACATGTATAGGAGAACCAAAGAGAGGCTCTCTCCTCTTTATCTACCCCTAATACCTTTTCTTAAAACCGTTCCTTCATCTGCTATTGCATCAGCACTTACTGCTCTCAAGTCCACCACATACCTCAGATATATCTCCATGAAAATCAATCTGTGTAGGAGCAGAGGGAAAATACAGTCATACTTTTCCTAGGATCTGTTTGGAACAAATAATGTTTCTTTTTTTTCTTTTTTTTTAAATTTTTTTTCCATATGCTTTTGAGTTGAAATTTTTTCTCCCTTTTTCTCCCCCCCTTCTCCTCCCCATCCTCCCCAATCTGATATAGGCTTTACATTTACATACCCATTAAACATATTTTCACATTAGTGAAGTTGTAAGTAAAAATTAAAACCAATAGGAGGAACCATCAGAAAGATGAAACAAAACTCAACAGAAGGTAAAAATAAGTGAGAGCGATTCAACTTCCATAGTTCTTTCTCTGGATGTGGACAGCATTTTCCATCCCGAGGCCTCTGGAGATGTCTTAGATCCTCGTAATGCTGAGAAGGGTTCAGTTTAACATTCTTAGTCATTGCATAACGTGGCTGCTATTGTGGACAGAGTCCTCTTGGTTCTGCTCACTTCACTCAGCATCAGACCATATAACTCTTCCCAGGTTTTTCTGAAGTCAGCCTGTTCATCATTTCTTATAACAAAATAATATTCCATTACATTAATATACCACAACTTGATCATCCATTCCCCAATTGATGGGCATCCTCTCAATTTCCAATTCTTTGCCACCACAAAAAGAGCTGCTATGAATATTTTTGTACATGTGAGTCCTTTTACCATTTGTTTGATCCCTTTGGGATATAGCCCTAGAAGTGCTATTGCTGGATCAAAGGGTATGCACGTTTTTGTAGCCCTTTGGGCATAGTTCCAAATTGTTCTCCAAAATGGTTGGATCATTTCACGACTCCACCAACAATGAATTAGCATTCCAATTTTCCCACATCTTCTCCAACATTTATCATTTTCCTGTTTTGTCATGTTGGCTAATCTGATAGGTGTGATGTGGTACCTCAGAGTTGTTTTGATTTGCATTTCTCTAATCAATAAAGATTTAGAGCATTTTTTCATATGACTATAGATGGCTTTAATTTCTTCATCTGAGAACTGTCTGTTCATATCCTTTGACCATTTATCAATTGGGGAATGGCTTGTGTTCTTATAAATTTGTCTTAATTCTCTATATATTTTAGAAATGAGGCCTTTATCAGAGAGACTGGTTGTAAAAATTCTTTCCCAATTTTCTACCTTCCTTCTAATCTTAGTTGCATTGGCTTTGTTTGTGCAAAAACTTTTCAATTTAATGTAATCAAAATTATCCATTTTGCTTTTCATAATGGAACAAATAATGTTTCAAAGGTTAAAGAGCAAATTAAAGAACAATTAAAGGACAATTAAAGAACTAAGAGTAGATACCCAAGGTAGACATTTAATTGGCTTTAAACCTCCAAAAAGGAGGCATTAGAGGGAAAGTGCTGCTGCTGTTCAGTTGCGTCTGACTCTTCATGACCCCATTTGGGGTTTTCTTGGCAAAGATACTGGCATGGTTTGCCATTTCCTCTCCAGCTCATTTTATAGATGACAAAACTGAGGCAAGCAGGGTTAAGTGATTTGCCCAGGGTCACACAGCTAGTAAGTATCTGAGGCCAGATTTGAAGATGAGTCTTCCTGATTCCAAGCCCAGTGCTTTATCCACTCTGCCAGCTGGGGAAAAGTAGCTGAGATCAAATGAGATAACACGTATAAAATCCTTCGTAAAACTTAAAACACTATATAAATGTTAACTATTATTAGTGTCATAAACATTGGTAGATTTTAGTTACAGCGTCTCAAGCTGGGAAGTTACACATTCAGCAAGGCAACAAGCTTTTGGTGCATCCACATTTATAAGCAAGCTGCTGAGGTGGACCAGCACTGGTGGAGGTAAAAGCATAATAATGACAACAGTTTAGATTTGTACATCATTCACAAAACACTCCTCAAATTACAGACCTTTGTAATAGACTTGTGACATAGGTAGGGAGTGAATGTTAATATTTCCATTTTTTAGATGAAAGTTACCCATATAAGTAGCACAACTGGGAGTCAAACCTAGGGTTTTTTGTTGTTGTTTATTTGTTTTTGTTTTTGTTTTAAACCATGAGTGCAGTGCACATTCCTTTGTACCCCAGTTGCTGATCTTAGATCTCAAAGAAGAAAGCTCGGAGTCTGATATACTTTCATTAAGCTCAGACACACCAACAATAGGAATGACTCATATCTACCTCTGCCTATAGTCATTAGCCCAGACAAAAATCATAATAGCAATTGTGGAACAGTCAGGTTGACGGAAATCAAAGACAGCTTCAAGCTCTGAGAATTGGCTTTACTCCAACCGCCTTTTCATCCAACCCCACACATCCCACCCCAATTTTTGGGTAGCTAAGGCTGTAGCTACAACAAGAGGCTGTAATTAGAGGAGGTACCATCTTTGAATATGCTGGATTTTCTCTCTGTCTCTCCTCTTCTTTTTCTGTCTGCCTTTCTTTGTCTCTATCTCGATTTCTGTCTCACTCTCTCTCTCAAACAAACACACACAAACCCCTACTATTGCTAGTAGAACTGATCATTTGTAGCCCATAAGTACACATTTTTCCATATTCATTGGTAGGTCAGTCAATAAGCATTTATTAAATATCTACTAGATGCCAGGCATTGTTCTAAGAGCTAGGAATACAAGGAAAGGCAAAAACCAGTCCCTGTTCTCAGTATGCTCACACACTAAAAAGGGAGACAACATGAAAACAATTAGGGTGTGTGTGTGTGTGTGTGTGTGTGTGTGTGTGTGTAGTATTTGGAGCTAAAAATTGACAAAGAGAAGGCCCTAGCATTAAGGGGAATTGGAAAAGTCTTGTAGAAGGTGGGATTTTAGCTAGGACTCAGAGGAAATCAGGAGAGCCAGAAGGTGGAGATGAGGAGGCAGAGCATTCCAGGCATGGGAGGAAGCCAGTAAAAATGCATAGAATTAGGATATGGAGCATTTTTTTTGTAAGTTGAGTGAATTTAAAAAACAAACAGTGGGATACTGAATAAAAAAGAGTCATGACGTTGGTCTTGTATTGATTTTTTTAAAAAAAATTTCCTCTCTCTTTTTCTCAATTAGTTGAGTTAATAAGAGTTTTTGTCTCAGGAGATAACTTTGTGACACAAATGAGTGCAATGGCATTCTTTTGTATGACAGAATGTCAGAGATGAAAGGGACCTTAGGAATCAGGTGCTGTACTCTATCCACTGTGCCCTGGCATGTATCAGATGGTTAGTAAATACTTACTGAATTTAATTCCTTCTTATTAGGGTGATTTGTATATTTAGCACAGAAGCAGGCTGGCCAGCAGTTCATTTAGAGAAGTGGAGTTTGGCATTCCAGTTACTAGCATAAAACTCCTCATTCCTAACATGTCCAAAAGTGAGGACTTCCTCTCTCTTTTCACACGTAAAGAAATTGAAGCTGGCACATGGTAATGACTTGCCAAATGTTTTCAGGGTATATACAATGTAATAATACTTAAAGAGTTTTCATTACCCTCCTCTGACAATAGATAAGAATTTAACTGAATCAATAAATTTACCTTTGAATGTACATTTTGTTTATGCATGCAACGAAGAGGGTGGTTTGTATGTGTGTGTGTGTGTGTGTGTGTGTGTGTGTGTGTGTGAATCATTTAATTAACAAGCATTTATTAAGCAGTTCCTGTGGGCTACACTGTGGCCAAGCATTGGGAACACAAAGACAAAAACGAGACAGGTAATGTACACAAATTGCTTACATTTGAACAGGGAAGACCACAATATACAAATAGCTATATAATAATACATATGTATAGTATATCATGTTATATGTATAATAATATAATAACAATGTGATATATAATACACACACACACACACACACATACACACGGCAGAAACAAGGTCACCTTGGATGTGTGGGCACTGGTAGCTGGAGAATGCAGGAAATGCCTCCTGCAAAAGGTGGCTCTTGAGCTGAGACCTGAGGGACAATAGAGATTCCAAGAAGCAGAGGTGAGACAGTTCAGGCATCATCGTGATCATCACCATTAGACATCCCAGGAAACATCTAGCAGTCTTCCATGGCCCATAGATCAAAGGGTTATAGTATTTAGAGCTGAAAGGGACATTGGATCCCACTGAGTCCAGCTTCCTTGTTTTATAGATGAGCAAACTGAAACACAGAGAGATTAAGTGGCCTGCCTAGGGCCACACAGCTAATTAGTGTCTGAGGCAGGATCTGAGCTCAGCTCTCCCTGCCTCCAAGGCTGGTATTTTATTTATTACATTTATGTAATAAAGAGTAACATATGCTTTTCAAAGGCAAAAAAGGTTTTTTATGTTTATGATATTCCTAAATAAGGAAGTTTAGGATTTGTTTGTTTTTAATTAATATATTTGGATAAGATTAGAATCATTAACAAATAGGATCTTTAACAGCAGGAATGTGATTTTTCTCTATTTAGGTTTTCCAGGTTTATTTCTCTTACTGTGTCATCTGTGCTATTCAGGAACACAAGTATGAATAGCCTATATTAAAGATGGTGTAAGGTCATAACAGGCTTATGGCAAATGCTTGTATTTCCGGAGTCTTTAACTTAATTTGTTTGCCCAGGATTTTATAGCGTTTTAAGAATATTTATAATGACGGTTACAGTTGAATGATTACTACATAAGCCTTTTGAGGAAACATACTCAAAATTAAAGTGTCTTTCCTTGGAATTTCGTCTTGAACAATATCACAAGGGACCTGTGATTAGCCTTAAAAGACTCATCTAAAATGAAATAGACATGTTAGAAATGAGGGCGACAGAGGAGTTTTATGCTAGTAAGTGGAATGCCAGACTCTACTTTTGTAAGATGAACTGCTGGCTAGCTTGCTTCAGTGCTAAAATACAAATCACCCTAGTAAGAGGGAATTCAATTCAATAAGTACTTGTTAACTGCCAGGGTGCAGTGGATAGAGCTCAGGGTCTGGAGTCAGGAAGACCTGAATTCAAACCCAGCCTCAGTTACTTACTAGCTGTGTGACCCTGGGCAAGTCACTTAACCCTGTTTATTTCAGTTTCCTCATCTGAAAAATGAGCTGGAAAAGGAATGGCAAGCCCCTCCCATATCTTTGCCAAGAAAATCCCAAATGGGGTCACAAAGAGTCTGATAAGACTGAAATGACTGAATAATAACAAATATGTGTCAAACACTGTGCTAGGACCTGGGAATATAAGATAGAAAATAAACATATCCTTACCATTACTTGCTATTGGGACAGGGGAGAGACACAAAGAAATATGGCACAAGGGAAATGAAGGAAGAAGGAAACACTGACAACTGGAGAGTGAGGAAAGGCTTCCTGCAGGAGGTGGGATTGGAACTGAGCCTTGAAGGAAGACAGGGATTCTGGAAGACAGAGATGGGGAGAGGAATGGGTAGCAGCTAGTAATTTGTATAGATGAATGGGGGTGGGAGGTAGAGCATTGAATTATCCGGTTTGGCTAGAATGTGGAGTGGATGAAAGGACATAGAACAAAACAAAAGTATAAATGCAAGAAGGGGCCAAATTGTAGAGAGTTTAAGTGTCAGGCTAGGCAATTAGTATTTTATCCTTTTCACTAAAGCAAAGAAGTAACATGGTCAGATCAGTGTCTTAGGAATATCAATTTGGACACAGAGATACCACTTCTAAGAATAGACACCAAGGAGGCCATTGATAAAAAGAAAGGGGCCGTATACACCAAAATCGTTATAGCAACACTTTTTTTTTTCTGGTAGCAAAGAACTGGAAACAAAACAGATCCTCATCGATTGGAGAACAGCTAAACAAATTGTGGTATGTGAATGTAATGGAAACGATTGTTCATCCTTCATTCTTTTTTTTTTTTTTTTTTGGTGAGGCAGTTGGGGTTAAGTGACTTGCCCAGAGTCACACAGCTAGTGTCAAGTGTGTGAGGCCGGATTTGAACTCAGGTCCTCCTGACTCCAGGGCTGGTGCTCTATCCACTACGCCAGTAGCTGCCCCTGTAAAAATTTGTTTTTATAAGGAGTTGGTCACTGGGAAAAGGGAGAAAGCTGGACACAAGGGGAAGTCTAGGCAATGTAAAAACAAAATCTATTAACAGCAAACTATTTTTAGGAAAAAAGAATATCAATTTTATATAAATGATAGACGGAAAAGGAAAGAAGCTGGAAGCAATAAGGCCAATAAGTATGATGAGGTAGTGGTACTGATGAGAGATAATGAGGGTTTAAACTAAGGGAACAGCTGTGCGCATGAGGAGAAAGGGGTGGTTTAAAGAGTGGATGTAGAAAGATAATTGATAAGAGCTGGTATTTGATTTGAATATTGGGGATGAAGATGAGAGAAAAACCAATGATGACCCTGAGGTTATGGAAAAAAAATAACATTGTGTCAGAAAGTATGCTGTATTTCTCCCCTTAAGAAGATAGCTGGTGGAAATTGTTTGTTATCTATCAGGGTGGAGCTGCAGGGCCTCCCACATTAGCAGCTCATCAGTCAACAGACATTTATTGAGTGAGTGTGCCATACTGCATTAAACCTTGGTGACACAAGGAAGGGCAGAAACACTGTGCTTGCCCTCAAGGAGCTCACATTCTAGCGGAAGACACAACATGCAAACCAGCATGCACATGCATTATGTAAATAGGAGATGATCTAAGAAGAAAGGTCTTAGTAGCGTGGCTTGGGGGAGTTCATCTTGTTGCAGATGGGATTTGAGCTGAGTCTTAAAAGAAGCCTGGGAAGCCAGGAGGCAGAGTTGAGGAGGGAGAGCATTCCAGAATGTCCACAGGAGCTAGCTATGGGGTGAGCAAAGGTGATCTTTTATTTCGTTAGGGTTTAAATTTTTTTAATAACCAGATGTTCAAAACTACCAGTCTTAGGGGGCTTCATTGTGGTTCTTTATGAATATGTTGATTGAAGCTATGCATGGAAGCCTAATTGTTTCTGCCTTCCAGGCATCTTTTTATCTGTTTGTTCCTTTTCATCTCCATCAGAACCATCCTGGGTCTTGGTCACCTCATGCACCAATTACTGCTTCTGCTTTCTAACGACTTCCAGCTTTTTTCCCCTCCAGTTTATCTTTTGGCATGCAAATAGATATTTATTGAGCATTTCATATGTATACCATAAGATGCTAAGGGCCCTGCAGGATAAAGAAACTAGGTCTTTTGCCCTCAAGGAGTTTTCACTCTAGTAATACACAACTAACTATAAGAAAGTATGGGTGCCATATGCACTTATGTAAAGTAGGGCTTAGAGGTAGAGATCTTTTTCAGTTCTTAAAGCAGGGGTTCTTAACCTGGAATCCATGGATAAATTCCAGGGAGTCCATAAAGTTGCATGGGGGAAAATACTTCTTTATTTTTACTAGCCTCTAACTGAACTTTAGCATTTCCTTCAATTTTTAAAAACATGATTATAAAAAGGAGTCCATAAGCATTACCAGACTTCCAAAGGGGTCCATGACACAAAACAGTTTGAGAACCCCCTTTTTCAATTCATACTTCTATTATGTCATCCCCCTACTCGATACCATCGGTGGCTTGTTATACCCTAATATCACCTCACATAATGCAATGCATAGAGTCGCATTCAATGAATACATATTGGATTAAATTGAAATCCAGTGAATTTGGGTAGGGCCATTAATTAAAATCCCAGGACTAGACAGCTAGGTGGCAAAGTGAATAGAGCATTGGACCTGAAGTCAGGGAGACCTGAATATAAATCCTGCCTCAGACACTTGCTAGCTGTCTGACCTTAGGTAAATCCCTTTCTCTCTGTCAGCTTTAATTTCCTCTTCTATAAAATGAAGATGATAATAGCCCCTATTTCCTAGGTTGTAAGAATAAAATGAGGTAATATTGTAAAATTCTTGCAAACCTTAAAGTACTATGTAAATGCTACTTATTATTATTTATCATCATCATCAATTTAAGATAATACTCGATAACCTAATACACGATCTAGTAATTCTCTGAACTCAGAAACCAGCCCTGTCCCTTTTATAGTCCACCGAATGTTTGGATTATTCCAGCTAAATGGGAGCATCGGCTAGGACCAGAGTCTGCCTCTGTGAACCTGATACCTTGAGTGCTAAAGCCATTTTTTTTTTATCTAACTCTCAAACTGGCCCAAGGAAACAACATCAACATTGAAGAGTACGTCATTAAAGCAAATGAGAACCACCTCAATGGTTTCCTAGGTGGATCAAGGCCACAAGCATGGCCACAAGGCTAAAAACAATATGAGCCTATTTGTATGTTTGATGAACGGGGGAAAAGTTTTACTGGAACCTATTGACTAACACTTCTGTAAAAATAACAGCTGACATTTCTGTAGCACTTTAAGGTTTGTGAAGTTCTTTACATATGTTATTTCATTTGATCTTCCAACAACCATGTAAGGTGGGTGCTATAGGATTTATTAACCCCATTCTAATGGCAGGTGGTGTAGTGGATAGAACCCCATACCTAGAGTTAGGAAGACCTGAGTTCAAATTTGGCCTCAGATACTTACTGGCTGTGTGATCCCGTGCAAGTCACTGCACCCTGTTTGCCTCAGTTTCCTCATCTGTAAAATGAGCTGGAGGAGGAATGGTAAACCACTCAACTATCTTTGCCAAGAAAATCCCAAATGGAGTCATGAAGAGTTAGAATAATTGAAAACGACTGATGAGGTGATTGAAGCTCATAGAGGTTTACAGGTCGTAAATCTTAGAGGTGGGCTTTACCAGACTCCATGTCCTGAAGTACCAGGCTCTGAGTTGTGGATACTTTAGACTTGGGGGCAGCGGAATATGAAGTGAATGTAGACTGCATCCTCATGTACTTCCTATGCCCCTGGAAATCAAGAGGCTGCAGCCACTCATTAAAATCAGACTCTTTATCCAACCGACCACATTCTGGCTTTCAGTTCTGAAGAATCTCATCCATTTGATCCTAGTTTGGAAGAAGGCAGATTTTGGCCAAGGCAGAAGATAGCTTTCAGCTCTTTACTTTTAGCTGCCATGTGGATGCTTTCCTCCTTCAACTGAACGAATAAAGCTTAATTACTGGGAACTTGGAAGTGAGGGCAAGTAAGAAAGGCCTGAGGCAAGAGTTTTCCTGAGTGAAGCCTTTATCCCTTTTGCAAACACGTGCATCTTTTCGGTTTTAACCCCACTGCATGCTAAACTTATTCTTTTTAGGGGAGAGATTCTTAACTCTATGTGTGTGTGTGTGGGGGGGCATGTGTGTGTGAGATGGACAGTTTTGGTGAAACCCAAATGCGCCTCAGAACAAGATTTTTTTTTTTGGTAATTGAAGGAAACACTAAATTTCAGTTAGTTTAGCAAAAATAAAGATGTGATTCTTCCCATTCAAGTTCATAGACACTCTCCTCCCATTGAGATATAACCATGGGCCTCTTGTGGGTCTGTGGACCCCAGGTTAAAAACAAAAACAAAAACAAACAAAAAAGACTCTCTGCTTTGGGAAGAAAATAAGATCCTGAAGGACAAAAGTAAAAAATATGATTTTTATATGGTGAATTATCACCACTATCAAAAAGTGTTTATTAAGGACCCACTTGTGGCTGGGTGATAAGCATAAGAAAATTACCACATATATATGAATGTAATGGAATACTATTGTGATATAAGAAATGATGAGCAGGCAGACTTCAGAAAAACCTGGAAAGACTTGTATGGACAGATGCTGAGTGAAGTGAGCGGAACAAGGAGAACATTGTACATAGTAACAGAAACACTGTGCGATGACTCACATTGATAGACTTAACCCTTCTCAGTAGTGCAAGTATCTAGGACATTTCCAAAGGTCTTATGATGGAAAATGCTATCCACATCCAAAGAAAGAGCTATGGAGTTTGAATGCAGATCAAAGCACACTATTTG
This sequence comes from Phascolarctos cinereus, assembly GCF_003287225.1. Classification (NCBI taxonomy): domain Eukaryota; kingdom Metazoa; phylum Chordata; class Mammalia; order Diprotodontia; family Phascolarctidae; genus Phascolarctos; species Phascolarctos cinereus. The sequence goes on from NW_027555847.1 coordinate 361,417,148, forward strand.
CTATTTTTTTCTTCTGTTGTGTTTTGTTTCCTCTTTCTGGTGGTTCTTCCTATTGGTTCTAATTCTTCCTTACAACATCACTAATATGAAAATATGTTCAATAGGAATGTATATGTATAGCCTATATCAGATTGCGCACTGTCTTTGGGAGGCAGGTGGGGAGGGAAGGGGAGAAAAATTTTGAACTCAAATGCTTATGGAAGTGATTGTTGATAAATTAAAATAAATTAATAAAAAAAGAAAATTACCACCTAGATATAGTGTCAGCTCTACAAGAGAGTTAGACAGCAGTGATGTGGACAGATTTCGAAAGGAGACCCAGATAACTGAATGTAAACGTTCGAGCAATGTCTGAATGATGAAATTACATTCTGAGAAAAGAATGAGTATATTTAGGGATAGAAAGTCAACCCACTGGGAAATAGTACCAACATTAATGTAGCCCAGGCACGATGAAGACCTCTACACTCATTCTTTGTGATGGCTCACCCACCTCAATCTGTACTCTTGCTGGCTGATCTGGGTATCCCCAGAAGGGGTCACCACCACAGTGCTACAACTCAAAACTCTCTACTCTCAGGATACCAGTGGCACTGCTTGGTATGGGGGTTATACGTGGTTACTGCTTGCCATCAAAGCTCCTGAGCCCCTACTACTGTATTCTCATCTATGTGAAATCAATCTTCATGACACCATTAACTCTCAAACATGAAACATTTACTAAATAATAGGGCAAAAGCAATACTAATCAAAGCATTCCCTCATTAGAAAGCAAAAACAGGAATACATAGAACATTTATTCAAAAGAAGACCAGAGCACTGATAATCGTCCACCATGAACCTAGTTCAAACTCTCCCACCAAGGCTCATAGTTAGGCTCACATAGAAATCTAGCAGGAAGTAGGGAAATGTGTGTGTCCAGAGCAATTCACAAGTCTGAAAGGCAGGCTTTGATGGACAATGTGAGTCACAACAAGCCACTTGTCTGCTAGGTGCTCTCTTCTTTCGTTGTTGCTCTCCAGTAAATGAAGAAAACACTTTTCACTTTTAGCCACCCTCCAAGGGACACAAAGAAAAATGTGCTACAACCTTGTTTGTTTCTAATTGTTTCTTAATCCCTTCCCTGCTGGCTTTCTAAACACCAATAATAAACCAAATCAGAGTCTTCTGGTGGTTAGTGACTCATCTTTATCATACAAAGTAGAATTCAAGAAGTCCATTTTTCCATCTAATAGGAACCTAATAGTCAATATGTAGTCTTCTTTTGGGGGAGGTAGGTAGCTCAATGAATAGAGCGCTGGCCCTAGAGTCAGGAAGACTGAGTTCAAATGTGACCTCAAACACTTACTAGCTGTGTGACCCTAGGCAAGTCACTTAACCCTGTTTGTCTCAGTTTCCTCATCTGTAAAATGAGCTGGAGAAGGAAATGGCAAACCACTCCAGTGTCTCTGCTGAGAAAACTCTAGTTTATATCTCTCCTCAACTTTTTGTCTGAGAGACTGTATTTCTTCACAAGTTGATTTTTTAAAAATCAGTTTCCCTTACAAAAATGTTCATTTGATGTTCCTTTCTGCAGCTAAACTGTTTACATGCAAAAGAGGAAATACATGAAATTGTAAATAATAATGAGAATGATACCAGTGTTGATGAAAACGACAAAAGCAAAACCAACTGACATTTGTGTAGTGCTTTAAAATTTGTGAAGTGTTCTATGCAAATGACCTCAGTGAAGCCTCAGAAGGCCTCTCTGAGGTGGGGATTAAATGTATCACTATCCCCATTTTATAGAAGAAGAAATTGAGGCTCCAAGAGGTTGTGACCCGCTCATGGTCACACAGCTAGTAAGTGTCAGAGGCAGGATTTGAACCCACAGTCTTCCTGATTCCAAGATCAAAACCCCAATCATTATAGCACAATAATAGAAGGTTGTGTTGTCTCTTGTTTAAACACAGAGAAGTTACAGTATCTGAGGGTTTTTGTGTTGGGATTTTTTTTTTTAACTGGAAGGGACCTAATGTAGTTGAACCTCTTCATTTTGCAGATGGGAAAACTGTAGTCCAGAGAGAGCAACCTTAGAGTTATTTTGGCCAACCCATATCTTAACCAAGAATCCCTCAATGACATCCTCGATAAGTAGTCTTCCAGCCTCTGGTCATCAAAGACGTCCAATGAGGGAAACTTTTTACCTCCTAAGGCAGCCAATACCACTTCTGCACAGGTCTAATTATTAGGGAATATTTCCTTACATTCAGCTTGAATCTGCCTCTGCAGTTTCTATTGATCCATTCTGCTTTTGCCTTCTGAGGAAAAGCAGAATAAGCCTATTCTATGTGGTGTGTGGCACCCCTTTACATACTTAAAGGCAAATGTCATATCTGTCTTGCCCTACCCTTTAATCTCTCTCTCTCTCTCTCTCTCTCTCTCTCTCTCTCTCTCTCTCTCTCTCTCTCTCTCTCTTTTCTCTCCAAGCCAAAGATACCTGGTTCCTTCAAGTAATAAGTAAAAAAGTTAGGCCTTGACTTTTGATTTTAGTTATCAGGTTTGGAGTTCATTATGCAATTTTACTTCTTCTTGGCCATGGTTATCCATTAAGGTTCCTATTAGGGCAATAGAGATTAACTGGGTAAAGTTAACTGGTTGCCATTTGAAAGAACCCAAATTAGAAGAGGAGACCTGTATTAGTCCTTAACTGGGGGCTTTTAATCCTCAAAGTAAGAAGTGGCTGAGTTAGGACCAGAGAACTGCCTAGATATCACAGGAATGATCCTATACTTTCCTTTCTTTCTTTTTCCTTACATTTGACTTCTGGGCCTTTTCTGAATGTAGTGCCTGCCAGATACATCTGGCTTGTCCCAGCCTGGGAGGCAGAAAACACTGTCTAGCTTTAATAGGCCCATACTATCCAAAGCTGTTTCATGCTGGCGGAAAACCAAGGAACCTCAACTTCCAACCTTCTTTCTTTCTTCCTCCACCCAAAGATGTTTAAGTAGAGAAAGAATAAAAGGACTAGGAGGTAATTGAGGCTCTCTAATGATAGCTGCTTAAAACAACTAAATTATTTTACTGTGGATTATCTTTTCAAGTTTAAAACAAAACAAAAATCTTCTTGCCAGAGCTTCACTTGGGAGCAAATCAGTAACGGCTCCAATTTAATTCCTAATCTTATTTACTTTTTTCTCCTCATCTGTATTTCTGAGCTATAGTTAAGTAATTATGAATATCATAAGAGACATACAACAGACTTGTATAAAATAATTAAATGATGTTCCAAAAACTTGGAAATGTCAACAATTTGCCATCAAGGAAAAGGGTTTAATAGTCCCATCAAGCCTCAGGGAACCCTATCAATCAAACAATCATCAGACATTAATTAAGCACTGACTATATTCCAGACACATCAGGGTGCTGATGATAAAAACCAAAGAAATCCATCTTTCCATCATGTGTGAGCCTAACAGCCCTTATACAATCTTCCTGCAGTCCCCAGGTATTTGATTTATAATTGTCCGTTATAAATTTCAAACTTTAAAAACAGTCACATGCAAATGAGCTGATGTACCTTAATGCCCTGAAGCCATTGTTACCTTAATCACTGCTGCTCTGCCTTCACCTTCCTTCCTTCCTTTCTCTTTTCTTTTCCTTTCTTTTCAAACAGGTGTTTATAGGACATTCATTTGGGGTGCAATTCTCCATTCTATCCTCGACACAGTCTATATCTATTAAAAAATGAAACATTCCCTGCTTTTAAGCAGCTTACATGTTAGGGGGTGGGGTATGGATAACTGCATATAAGTAAATATATCTATTTCTCTATAGCTCTCTGAAGGAAGATAATGACCCACTTTATTCTCTCCTATGGTATGAGTGAAAGGGCATGTTGTGGTCTCAGAAATACTGCCTCCACTCCCACCCCAGTATTCTGGCTTCCACAGAACAAGAATGGGAAGACAGTGGTGACAGTAGAAGGCATAGTAGACCCAGGAAATACAGCTATAGGTAAATAAATTGTTCCAAAGCACATTGAAATGGAATAGATAATTGATATTCATTCTCTCAGGGCAGCTAGATGGCACAGTGGATAAAGTACCAGGAGTCAGGAGGACCTGAGTTCAAATCCAGCTTTAGGCACTAGCTGTGTCACCCTGGGCAAGTCATTTAAGCTTGTTTGCCTCAGTTTCCTCATCTGTAAAATGAGCTACAGAAGAAAATGACAAACAATTCTAAAATCTTTGCTAAGAAAACCTCAAATGGGGTCACAGAGAATCAGATGTGACTGAAAATGACTGAACAAGTCATTTCCTTGATGCCTAATCTCCACTCTGAGGTCTGATATTGTGACAAAGACCTAACCAACACTGAGAACGTAGATTGACACCATAAGCAAGTTATTCTTTTAGCATCCTGTTGTTCTTAACAATACCTCGGATATCTTCCTTACTAATTGTATGACCCTGAACAAATCACCAAACTGCTCTGTGCCTCGGTTTCTTCATCTGTAAAATTAAGTGGCTGTACTTGCTGGCCTCTAAAGTCCCTTCCACCTCTGAATTTTTGATCCTTCCAAAATATCCTATAGATCACAAGATTTCTATTTTATCATTACCCTAAAGTTGTTTGATGACTTAATAATTTCACATTTATCTAGCAAAGATGTAGTGTTAATGAGAAGCAGTGTGGTATAATGGACAATAGAGAGTTGACCTCAGAGTCAGGAAGACCTGGGTTCAAGTCCTACTTCTGACACATACTGATTGTGTGACCCAGAGTAAGTCACTGAACCTCCTAGTACCCCAGCAACAACCTAGGACTGCAGAGGAGGGGGGATTTCATCCCTAGGAATTCTCTGAAATCACAGGTCCAGACAGTCATTACACTTACTTATCTGACAGGTTAGATAAAATTCTGCAACTTTACTCATTAACAAGAGCAGCTGAATATGAACCTACCTACAAGTATAAACAACCTCTTGAGTAAGGGAAGAGAATTTGTTGTTTATTGTTGCTCTGTTGTGTCTGATTCTTCATGACCCCAGTTGGGGTTTTCTTGGCAAAGATCCTAGAGTGGTTTGCCATTTCCTTCTCTAGTTCACTTTACAAATGGGGAACTGAGGTAAACAAAGTTAAGTGACTTGCCCAGGGTCACTAAGTGTCTGAGATGAGTCTTCTTGATTTCAGGCCTCTATCCTGTGGCGCTCTATGCACTGTCTCACCTACCTGCCGAGGGAGGTAAATAGCCAGTCCCCAAACTTCATTCTGGAGTGCAGGTGCTTCCTGACTATAACCTAGTCATGGTCTAGGAAAAGTGAACTTCTTATCTTGGTGAGCTTAGTTATCTGCTTTGCTATGGCCGAGAACAAATTGGGAAACATGAGGAGAAGCCTGCAAATTGAGAAATCATCACAAATCAGGACTTAGCCAAAGGAGTAGACCCTTCAATTCTCAATCAGGCTGGGGATTCCTTAGTGGAGAGATAGTTTTCCTTTCTTCAATAACCCCTGAGGACATCCGTGATCAAAACTCGGTATAAAAATTTTAATTCATAGTGATTACTCGGAGTTATCAAGAAATGTTTAAGTAACAGCCAACCTATTCAGTTTAATATGACAGGGAGATTTGTCTTTTTATTTTTGAAAGATTGCCATCAAAATGGTTAGTTGTCTTTTTTTTTAATTGGGCACTTGATTGAATTTCAGTTTCTTACAAATTCACTTAAAGGTTACTCTCACCCATCCAAGGCTTAGTATAGCGCTTAGCACATAGTGAACTCTTAATAAATGCTTGTCAGTTTGACTTGAATACATGAGGTGTTACTGTATCTTCCTCACAGGCTGCGGAGAGGAAAATGCTCTAGAAAGCTTAAGACCAACAAATATTAATATCGCTACTTTTAAAAATCCCAGCTATTCATTCTAAGTTATATATAATTACACATATGTATATATAATATATGTTATATACATAATGTTGGTTACAGCCTAATGGCTGATTATTGTTAGTCTGAGTAGAAAAGATATTTTTACAGTGATCTGATGAGAGAGAGAGAGAGAGAGAGAGACAGAGACAGAGACAGAGACAGAGAGACAGAGACAGAGAGACAGAGAGACAGATAGAGAGTGCTAGCTGTGATGGGAGGGACGTTGGTTTGGGAATCAGGAGTCCTGCACATCTTATTCCTGGAGTCTCTACCTACCTGTGTGACCTGCAAGTTGCTGAACCTTTCTGGGCCTCTATTTCTTTGTGTGTAAAACAATGGGATTGGACCACTGATCTCCAGTCTATAACTACATATGAAGTCACTCTGTCGGGGGATCCAGTACTACGTCTTCAGGAAATCAGCATAGCTTCCAGCATAGCTCCCACAACTGCCTTGGGTATTACATAAACCTTTGTCTTGCAGCTGGGTCACATTCAATAAGTAATTGCAGTGTATCTGATTAAGGTCACTCCTCATGCCTCTATTAATCATGGACAGGAAAGAATGCTGGGGAGGCAAGTGTTACTGGAAGTTACTTTCTCCTGTCCCTTCTGATATGATGTCTCTTCACATTCTGCCCTTGAAATCACAGCTCCCACTTCAATAACTTTGGAAAGATGGGACCCAGCTGTGCCCTGAAGTGCCGGTATGGTAGACGACAGCTTTGATTTGGACTCACTGAGAACTCGGGGGCCTTTTCAGGACAAGGGACCTCGTGTGTCTTTCACACATCTCCGCCAAGGCAGACCACACCATCAGCTCATCAGCTGAAAGGTGGAAGTGGGGAGCAGGGGGGTGTATTGAAGGCAGAAATCAGATGGGAGGTTGGATAGTAGTAGAAGGGGGAATGTCCAAGCACAAGCCGTGCCTGCCCTGGGAAGTTTCTATAGTTGAGGACTGGATTCTATGCTTTTGTGTGAGCCCATGAAATCTACTAAAATTTGTAAAAACACGGTCAGCAAAGGCAGACAACACATCTTCCCCCCAGCTCTTCCTCTTCACCCCACCCTGAGCCCCTATACGGCACTTTCACTGCCAAGACAGGACTTTATTTATAACAGATGGAGCCAGTCTGATGCTTCAGAATGTCCCTTAAACTCTCAAGCTGGGAGTCTATAGTACTGACCCTCCAATGACACAGGGAATGACTTGTGGTTCATTGTCATTGTTTTCACACCCGACAGCAGCTTTTTTCTTTTAACTCTTCCATGTGCTGAACTGAAAGCATTTTCACTAGATTGGAGCTGTCAGGCAGTATCTGCCTAAGGAAACCAAACAGCATGCTTGGGTTCCTGTCTATTAGTTTTTCTCAGATATCAGACCAAGGACTTGGCATGAAATCAACATTCCTGTGTTCTGACACAGAATCTGGATCCTTGAAGCAGAGGCAGAAAATGTCATCTGGTCCTACACAGGACAGGGAAGATGCCAAGGGTCAAGGGCTACTAGGACTATAGGTCACAGAACACACTCACAAATCAGATAGAATGGGGCTTGTTCATTAAATTTTGCCAAATGAAATCCTCCTAGTCCTCCAGGGAAAAGTTTATATATATATATATATATATGTGTGTGTGTGTGTGTGTGTGTGTGTGTGTGTGTGTGTGTGTGTGTGTGTGTATGTATATACATATTTTTTTTTAAAGGAGCAATCCAACTGTTACCTTGTCATGTCCATACTTAGCACTTTTTATTGAAGATTTTTTTGATAGCCTTTTGAGAGAGAACTTGCCTAAATTCTGGATCCATTTATCTTGTGTTTTAAATGACTGGGGGTCGGGCCAGATGTGTTATAGTAGAAAGAGACTTAGATTTGAAATCTGGAAACAATAGACTTAAGTTCAAAGCCTAACTCTGTTATTTGCTCTCCATCTGTATGACCTTAGGCAAGTAGCTTTACTCAGTAGATCTGTTTGTTTCTTTGCAACATGAAAAGGTTGGGCTAGATGACATCTAAGGGTTCTTCCAGGTCTATCATTCTATGATCCTATGATGGAACATCTTTGTAGCCTCCCTCCAATGAACTGTTCTTTCCTAGAGAATTTTCCATGCCTCTGAGAAATCATCTTTAGATGACACTTTTATGGTTTACAGAGGACTTTACATATATTGATTCATTTGATCCACATAATACCCCTATATTAAATACCCCATTTAACTGATAAAAGAAACTAACCCTGAGAGTAGGTAACTCATCCACGCTCAGATACTCTAATAAGTGCTGGAGAGGGGATCTGAACCCAGATCTGTCCTGACTCTAATCTCAGCTGGTTTAACATTAGTCCTGCGCACAATCCCAACTGTGAATCAGCACCTAATAATCAAGATGTTTAATAGCAAGTGGCTTTATAATTAAGTTTCAGGGAAAGTGAAGAGTGCCTGTCACTGAAATGCCATGGAATTGAACCTTTATTTCATTTGCAATGTAGTGGAGTGGGAAAAGGGCTGCACTGGGTATCAAAGGGTCTTGGTTCAAATTCAGGCTCTGCTAATGTTATCATCTTTGGGTAAGCCACCTCATTTTCTTGGATGCAATTTCCTCATCTGTAAAAGGGGGGTTGGGCTATCTGATGTCTAAGGTAATTTCTAACTTAAATCTTTGATCCTGTGTATTAAATGCTCATCTGAATTGTGTTTTCTAGTGATAAAGTAAATATACTAATAAACAGTAGCTTAAAAATTATAAGTTATAACTCACATGTGAGGAGACATCCCAATATAAAAAATATGCACAGTTTTCTATTTATCTGGCTGGATTATATTAGTATTACACATATCATATATATGTAATATGAATATATATAAATATACATATGTAATAATTATTGCTATATATCACATATATAATATATGCACATATTATAACACATATATGATATGTAAAACACATATAATAATATATGTAATATTATATATGTAATACTAATATCATCCAGCTAGGTACATATATATTGTATATATATGATGTATGTGTGTATTATATAATACTATTTGTAATACCACATATTGATATTATTAAAGTATATATCTATATATACATGAATGTTTATGTATACATTTTTTACAACAACAATAACAATGATAACAGTAAAAAGGCCATAGCTGATCAATGGAGATGTTTCTTCTAAGACAAGGGTCCTCTATGCCCATGAGATTCTCTCACCTGCTTGACCTGTTCAACAGAACATGAGCTCCATGGGGACAGTGACTGTTCTTCACAATTCCTGGCAGATGGTAAATGATTAATAAATGCTTGTTGATAATAATATAGGTTCCTTGAGGGCAAGGAATTGTTGTTGTTTTTCTTTTGTCTTTGAATCCCTAGTGTCTAGCACAGTTCTTGGGACATTACTGATGCTCAATTTATGCTTTGTGGATTGTACTAGATTGTGAGAGATCATGGCAGTCAGATCTCCACTTTGATCTTCCACCTTACTGACTGTGTTGTCTTAAGCCCACTTAGTGGCTAGAACATGTAAGAATGGGAGGGCTTTGAGGGGCTTGCTTTGATTTTCATTCTTCCAAGGAGCTCCAGCTCCAAGCCACACTGGGAATAAGAGTGCCAAGTAGTTTACTTCACCTTCTTCCACTAGTATGTATAGCTCACATGGTGTAAATTAATGCGAATAACTGATCTCATGCTTTCTACTTCCAACATAGGGCTTCAGTGAGTAGAAACAGGAGCTTCCCTCCCTAATACTTGTGGGTCTTAGTTGAGCTTCTAAGCTTCAGAAGGTTTACACTATACAATTCAATCCTAGAGCACTTTTCCACACCATGACTTTTTCCCAATGTATGGAGGGATGGAAAGAATCCCAATCTTTTGGGCGTGCCTTAGGATGCCATCAGTTTATTTATACCTTAGGAGACAAAAAAGCTTTCCCTTCCTTGAGCCTGCAGGTCTTTACAAGGTAACAGTAGCTGCCACATTGGAGAAACTTCTTTTGAATTCTGGCTATGGTTACCAAAAACAGAATGATACACCAAGGGGAATTGTCTATTCTGAAGACTTTTGCCTCTGTAACAGGAGGGTACCTACCAGATTGTATCTATATACACTTAATAAAACTTTCTGTTTTAGAGTGGAACAAAGTTTTCCAGCTGGTTTGCATTTTGCCCCAAACTGTGCAGCAAATTTCTGATCCCCCTTCTTTATTTCAATGTAGGAAATGGAGAGATTTTTAATAGCTTCTTCACTGTGCTGTTGAGAGGACACTGTAAACATTCCCAATGATTATTGCTTGCTCTCTGTTACAGAGACTAGCAGCCAATCTTGTAAGGCAGTCATAAGTAGGCTTAGGTTACCTGCTTCACGGGAGGTGGTGAAACACCAACATTTTAAGTACTTGCATATGTAATATCTTATGTTTATGACTCATACCAGATTATATGTGACTCTAGCCCCACCCATTCTCCCCTACCTGAATTTGCAAGAAGATTCTTCTGTTTCCCTTCCACTACCACCCCCACCTCTCACTCTATGCCTCTGGGTTTGAATAACAGAGAAATCTGATGCCAAGGGCTGCATCACACAATTTAAGAAAATAAAAAGAAAGATAGGAGAAAATAGATTTAGCTTCTTTATCAAGGAGCAAGCAGGCAAAGAAAGGATATAGTGTTCTTAGGGATACGTGAAAGGATTCTGCACCAAGAAAAGCCTAGACAGGGAATAAAGGGATACCTGGGTCAAAGCTAAACCTGTAAGTGTTGTCTCCAAAGCTGGGTATGACCAGTCTTTATCTACTCTATGTTCTTGTAATTGCTTCGCTTTCTCCAAGCCTAGAGATAGTAGGGAGCCCCTGGATTTTACTGAGCAGAGAACTCATATGGTCAGATCTGTGCTTTAAGAAAAATCACTTTGGCAACTGTACTAATGGAGTGAAGCTAGACTTGTTGCATAGCAAGGTGAATTTGGGAGACAAATGGGGGGAATGCTTTTGGTGTTTGCTTGGGCCCAGCTTTCAGCAATGTGGCCGCAGTTGTGTATTCATGGGAAAGCCACTGGGAGACATACCAGTGTGGTCCAGCAAATGATTATGCGGAATGGAGTAGATATTTTTGAGCAAAAGCTTCTTGGGCTCACTGCAAGTATATGAGCTGAAAAAGGAACATTCTAAATGGTGTATCCAGTATAGAATGGATGGATGGTCATTTTCCTCTCCTTACTCAAATTATACCACATATAGAGTCAGCTGCCAGGCCTGGTCCAGTCTTCTTACATAATATCTTAGCATCTGTACCCTTTTCTCCTTCTTACATGACCACCACCTTCACTGAGGCTGTCATAGTCTTTTTCATGGATGATTACAACAGCCTTCTCATTGGGTCCCGGCCTTGAACCTCTCCCACTTCCCTTCCATCCTTCTTATACCTGCTGAAAGGACTTTGTTAAAGCCCAGGTCTGATCATGTCACTCCCTAGCTCAGCAACTTTTCACGGCTCCCTGTTACTTATAGGAGGGGCAGCCAGATAGCACAGTGGATAGAGAGCTAGGCTTAGAATTAGGAAGACTCATTTTTCTGAGTTCAAATCCAGCTGCAGATATTGACTAGCTGTGTGACCCTGGGTAGATCCCTTAACCCTGTTTGCCTCAGTTTCCTCATTTGTAAAATGAGCTGGAGAAGGAAATGGCAAACTACTCCAGTATCTTGCCAAGAAAACCCCAAATGGGGTCATAAGGAGTTGGACATGACTAAAATGACTGTAACAACAAAAAAATTACACATAGGATCAAATAAAAACTCTGTATGACAATTGAGGCCCTTTATAACCTGGTTCTAACCTACTTTTCTGGGTCTATCATACATTAGTCTCCTTAATATGTCCTTTGATCCACGTAAATTGGCCTTCCTCCTGCTATTCCTCATACACAATAGTCCATTTTTAAAAAATTTCCATGCTTTTGCATTCCATGCTTGGAATGCATTCCCTTTTAACCTTCACTTCTTGAAATCCCCAGTTTCTTTTAAAACTTAGCTCAATCTCTACCTTCTCTGTTAGGTTTTTCCTAATCACCCTAGCTACTCATGCCTCTCCTCACAGTTACACGGTTGTTTATCTTGTATGTATTTCATAATATGCACACCTCCCCCAATAGAATGTAAGCTGTCTTGAAGGAGAAAACATTTCTATTTTTGTTTCCCAAGCATTTAACATAGCACCTAGCACAAAGTAAACATTTAACAATTTTTTGATTGATTGATTTGTATTGGACATACATGTGTGTGTGTGTGTGTGTGTGTGTGTGTGTATGTAAATATAGATAGCTTAATGGTTTTGGGATATTGGGGCAGCTAGTCAAGGAGACTTATCTTCTTGGGTTCAAACCTGGTTCAAATCACTTACTAGTTGTGACCCTGGACAAGTCTCTTAATCCTCAGTTTCCTCATCTGTAAAAGGAGCCAGAGAAGGAAATGGCAAACCACTCCAGTATCTTTAAGGAAACTCCAAATGGGAGCCACAGAGAGTTGTACGTGACTGAAAAACAATTTTAAAAACAAAGTTAAAAGCAAATGTAGAGAGAGTATTACAAGAGAGAATTCAATTTTGGGAGAATCTAGACATGACATGCTTTTTAGAAAGAAATTAGTAAAACTTAAAAAAAAATACAATTCAGCTTTGTAAGAAAGAGACACAGAGAGGGACAGAGGAAGAAGAGGAAAAGGAAAAGGAGGAGAAGGAGAGGGAAGGGAGAGAGATACAGAAAGGTGTATGAGGCAGAGAGGTCGTATCTCCCACATGGGTCTTTTCAGCCACAATTGCACAAAGGTAGCAGTCAACATTTATAACATTTCCCATTGGAAGATGTTTATGTGTTTATTCCTGGTGTAACTGGCAACAGAAATTTAATAAGGAAATTTTATATGCCCAGAACTGTGCTAGGCACAGTGGGGGATACAAAAGAAGATCTGGTTCCTGAATTTAAGGAATTTATAGTATAAATTATAATGTAGACTTAAAGCTAGAAGAGATGTTAGAGATCCTGTAGTTCAACTTCCTTCTACAAAGGAGAAAACAGGCCCAGAGAATCGAAGTGACTTAACCAAGGTGACATAGTTAAGTAGATAGTAGAGCCAGAATTCAACACCCCATTCTGTCCCATTGACTTATGCAGTGTGTGTTTTGTCATCATTATCTTTATATAATACTCTAAAGCTTACAAATCTCTTTCCTCCTCACACCTCTATGAAGTAGGTAGTGCAAACTCAAAGGGGCTCTTATTTCATCAGCTAGGGAACTCCCAATATGCAAATTCCCTCCACTGATCAGATCACAACCCTTCTCTCATTTAAAAGATAAGTCTTTGAGAGTCATTTGAGGTAGAGGGCCAGGTCTTTGCAAAGATCAGCACTCTATCTACCATGCCATGCTACTTCTGAGGTAGGCAGTACAACGTGTAATCATTCCCATTTTTTCAGATAAGTACCCTAAAGGGACAGGCAGCACCTGTTGTTAATAGTTGCTTAATTTAAGTCACTGACAAAGGTGTTTCTTGCTGAGGTACGGGATGTCTTCTTAATAATACTAGTTTCTAAGTGGCTTATCTGGTGTCATAAGAAAAATAAATGATGGAGCCAGGACATGAATTTGTCTTCCAACTTCATCTCTAGAACGTTTTTACAACTTCATGCTTCTTTCTATTAGCATCTGATTTATCATATTGATATGATACTACAAATCTGTTGGATTTGGAAGTGTAGAATCTGGGTTCGAATCTTGGTTCTGCTATTTACAACTTGTGTGACCATGGGCAAATGTCTTAAACTCTCCAGGCCTCAATTCCTCATCTATAAAATAATAGGATTGGACTAGATAGACTCTAATGGACCTTCTAGTTGTAAGCCTGAGATTCTATGTTCCAAATCATCATATGATATTATGATGTCTTTATTATTTGGTGTTGTGGCTCAGTCATTTTTTCAGTCATGTCTGACTCTTCGTGACCCCATTTGGGATATTCTTGGCCAAAATACTAGAGTGATTTGCTATTTCCTTCTCCAGCTCATTTCACCACTGAGAAAACTGAGGCAAATAGGGTTAAATGACTTGTCCATGGTGACACAGCTATTAAGTGTCTGAGGCCAGATTTGAACTTAGGAAGATGAGTCTTCCGGACTCCAGGCCCAGCACTCTGTGCACTATGGCACCACCTAGCTTCCCTGTCTTCATTGGAGCATTTATCTGAATAGTAGTACTACACTGTCAATTGCACAACACAGTAAAGAATTGTTACTAGATGATTAGTTAATGACAAAGTCAATATTTCTGTTTCTAGATGTATTATGGGAAGTACGTTATTAATCCCACTTGCTATTACCAAAGGGAAATGATATAACCCATTAGTGGAGTTTTCCCTTAAGGAAAACTGTTGAGCGTTCGTTGGTAGTATACTTTGTTCCAAGAACTAAGTAGAGAATTTTTTTCCTCAAATGAGAGGCTTTGGAGACGCTAATGTGTTCTATTTTTGTAATATGAAGAGCCCAATAAAACTGTCCTGGCATCATGACAGCTTGTACACCACAGCTCTGGAGCCTTTCCATATTTGAACATCATCTCTACTTCTTATGCGTCATCCTGAGCAGTAGGTGCTTATGGAATTGGTCACTCTTCCTTGATAGCAATAAAGCCTAGGTCTTATAAGAAAGCAGTATGATATTTATTTCTTTTGTTAACCCCAAGGGCCTTCTGAAAATACCTGGTCAATTATTCAAAAGCAGTTTTGGCTTTCATCAACTCGAATTATTTTTCCTTCAGGATTAGGTTTGTGGATGATAAATATACCAACATAATAGAAATCATATACAGCTTCGGTGGTAAGATGATATGAAATATCCTCATTTCTTCCTATTTTCCTGATTCTCTCTCTCGGATAGGGACCTTTTCCTCCTCCCACTGTTAATTTTGTACATTCTTCAGGTATCAGGCCTTATCTCTCTTATTCCTTGTTACATCTGTCCCAAAGAGATCTCATCCTTTCTCATGACTTCAACTGTTACATCTGTGTTACTGAGCTCCAAAGTTATACCAAAAGGTCTCTCCTCTCACTGGAGTTTTCTTCGTTTGCCTGCTACACATTTTTATTGGAAGCGTTTCCATCACAATAAATTTAGTATGTCTAAGTGACTTATTGCACTCATCATCTTCCCTTGTAAGTCATTCACTTAACTTCCCCATCCCTGTCCATGGCACCATCATTCTTCCAGTCATTCAAGCTTGAAACCATGGCATGATTAGTAAGTTAACACTCTCCTTCATGCCCAATTTACATTCTGTTTTCAAATTTGGTTGTTTTTTTTTTCCTTTTGAATGTTTCTCATGTCTGTTTTTTGCTTTCATTACCATTGTCACCATCCTAGTCCTGGCTCTAATAATAGGCCTCTCAACTCCAGTCACCATCTTGCTTTCTACCAAAACACTATAGATTGATGACACAATTTTATGAACTAAAATGATTTTTAATAACTAGAGTACACTCTTGGGAGGCAATAGAATGGGGCTTAATGATCCTATAGGATTTCAAAGCTGCCTTTATTCATTTATTCAGATTCATGATCATGTATACGATGAGTACCTTTGAACCACATCATTCTTATCCATTGTGGGGACAGATTATCAGAAATATAATCAGAAGAGGGATCAAAATGGCAATGGTATTTAAATCTCCATTAAAGGGGGCGGCTTTCATGTCAGTTATTGAGCAATAGACTTGATGTTTTTCCTTGGTAACTACAGGGAAAGTGCCAAGAAGAATATCATGAGTTATGTGTTGGTTTTGTGGCACTAACCATTGGATTTCAATGATCATGATGGGGTGTGAAAATACTGTGGATCAGAGACATTTATTAACATAATTTGCTTTTTCTCATGAAGGAATATCTGAAGATACAGCGTAGAAAAGAAAGACATTTACTATGCGCAATAGCACCAGATGAACTGAATTCTTAGGCAATTTTTAGAATTGCTATTTATTATCATCAGCTAAGAGGTATATGTTGATCATCTACTGCGAGCCCAGTACTTTTGTTTCTAGGTTTTATGAGAGATATAGAAGGAGTAAAAGTCACAGATAGTCCTCATCCTCCCTGAATTTATTATGTATTGGGGGAGATAATACAAAGACAAATGAGACAACTGCTGTATTAAAAAAAATTATGTGTTCACTCATCTGTATTTTTTGTTGTTCAGCCTGACAGGAATGCAGGTCTACTAACCACTGGGCAGCATCTTGTCAGGATCTGTGACTTCACTGATGTAGGGAGCTTCTCCACAAGACGACTCCCTCTACCAGTGCAGATTGGTAATGGTCTGCAATTTATAGTCTCACAGAGTTGCCTGGGAAGTTGAAAGGTAAAGTGGATTGCCAGGGACACTATCAGTAGGTGTCAGAATCAAGATTTGAACCATCTTCCTGATTGCAAGGCCCAATTCTTTATCCATTCTGCCAGCTGCCTCTCAGCAGGCAGCAACTCATTCCTTTATTCAATAAGTATTTATTGAGAATCTCGGACATGCCAAGCAAAGCACTGTGCTAGGCACTACCAGTGCTACAAAGAGGAATAATAACTATTAAGTCCATGTTTACAGGGTTCTTTACATTAAGTCAGTTAGTCAACATTGGATACAGTGAGGACTCAACCCAGCAGTTCTGTCCAAGTCAACTGTTTTTTTCTACACACCACATTGCCACAATCTTTGGCCTTGAGCAGTTTACAGTCTAGCAGGGTGGATAAGGGACATAAAGAAATACTGACTGGGATAAGGGCCAGAATAGAGGAATAGACAAACATCATTTGAGGATTCAAAGGAAGGAAAGTTCACAACTAGTCGAGGGCATCAGGAAAGGCATCATGACAAATGGAGGATTTGAGTTGGACAAATTATCAGGGGTGCGGTGGATACAGTGCCATGCCTGGGGTCAGGAAGTCTCATCTTCCTGAGTTCAAATCCAGCCTCAGATGCTTACTAGCTGGGTGCCCCTCAGCAAGCTACTTAATCCCATTTGCCTCAGTTTCCTTATCTGTAAAATGAACTGGAGAAGGAAATGGCAAACCACTCCAGTATCTTTGCCAAGAAAAACCCAAAATGGGGTCACAAAGCCTTGGACATGCCTGAAAAAGACTGAACAACAAGATTACCAGGGCTCACAACTATTAGGACCCCACTTCTCAAAGTGCACAAAGGATAATCTAGACAGGAGGCCGTAGGGTCTGAGGTCATTAAGGGAAGAGGTCTGAGTTAAAGAAGCTGAAGAGTAAACAAAGTCTAAAGGGAAAAGCTGAAATCAAAGGGAGTGAAAGTAACGGGTCATTAATGAGGAGGTGTAAAGTGGATGGCGGCTGGAGAAGGCAATGCTGTCGGGTGGGAAGAGGGCTCATCAGCCTGGGAGCCTATGGGTCCAGTCTAAGCTCAAGAAAGAAAAATAAGAACAGGAAGGACTCGGCTCGCATGACTGCTGCCTTGCCTCCCACTCTTCCGCCCCTCCCCAGTCTTCAAGGGAGCTGCCATAGCCTCTCCTCCAGTGGTCATATCCTTCACACCCTTAGTAGGGAAGGGTAATTCTTAACTTTACAGCTTGTTACATTACTTGACTTGAGAAACTAAATCAGAAGCCCACCCATGTAGGTCCATTGTACTCACTCTGTGACCTTGGGTAAATCATTTCACCTACACAAGCCTCAGTTTCCTTATCTGGAAAGTTGTGATAGTAATATTTAAACTCTCTACCTGAGAATGATTGTGAAGATCAAATGAGGCACCTGCTGCTCCTCAGTGCTTGCTTTGCCTGTTCAATTCCATCCTTTCCCAGGTACTCTCCCTTATCACCTATGGCTAAGCACCGGGGAAACAAAAAGAAGAAAGCTAGGGCGGGTCTCTGCTCTCAAAAAGCTTGCATTTTGATAGAAGGCAGAATATAAAGGGGAGCTGGAAAGAGAGGGGATGGTGCCCACAAAGAGGCAAGGAGCCGACCTGAGAATGAGCAGGAATTGAAGTGAGCAAAGTCTTTGGGGCTCCTCATGATATGGGGGAGTCCTGGGCAGGGCCTTACCCATCGTCAAGCCACACTCCCAAGGAGGGTCTGGACAGCTCTAACATTTGATTGTCCTAACGGAGACCAAGCCTCTAGAATGATTCATCCCCTCCCCTGCAGTTCTCCTGGCTCCCTTTTCCTTAGAGAAAAGAAACATACATTGCCATCTGTTTTCTCAATTTCCTCGACATTGTAGGATTTAAAGCCCTAGATCTGTTAGAGCCACCTATGGCTTCCCCTACCCAGGGCCTGGGAAAATGGATACACTGATTGGCTCAGTCTTATTCTACCTCCATATTTTTTATTCATTTCTTCCTGTTCAGAGTTCGAGCTTCCACATTCTTTCTTTTGGCTCATCTGTTGGCAGAGATCTGTAATGCACATTACTAGACTTGCCTCCTCCTCTGCCACCGTCTCCTTCTCAGCTCCTTATCATAAGGAACAGTTGACAGAGCTTAACAAGGATATGTAATATTTTAATGATCACAGCTGTTCACACAGGAAATAAATGTAGTGCTGAAATATAAACACAGCCTATCGTATCTCCTAACATGGATATTAAACCGAAGTAACAGAAAGAAACAAAAGTCACTCAATGATGCTACCACTGTCCACAGTCAGGCTTGGGGGCAGGGCAGCAAAGCAGGATCAGAGTCATAGGCAGAGCAAGCCGTCCTTCGGCATCACTGCCCATAGGTCCCCGGATGCCAACCGTCTCCATTTGCTCAACCATCACTTAGCCTGCGTGGGCACCACCCCATAGCTTGAAGAAACTTCAAAATGCAAGAGGGCAGGGAATTCAATTAAATGAGTTCCTCTTGTCCTGAGAAAACAGAAGGAGATCAAATATGCCTGGCTAATAGCTGACCAAACACATAGTCTGACTGGACTTCACCGAGTCTGCAGATATAGGAGCACCACCCCACAAGAGTATTGTCTGCTGCCCAAGACAGTGATTATAGACCTGGCAGGCTGGCTGCTGCTCTCCCATGGCTCTTTCATTTGACAGTTTCAGAAAAGGCAGCATTGCTAGCAGAACAGGTCCAAATTGATTACCAAAAATGTAGGATGGACACCAAAAAACCCCAAAAAATTCCCAAGGGAGCCAGTGGAGCTTCAGTGCAGCCAGTGAATCATTCCATGAGCTTGGTCTCACTTAGGACAGCAAAACAGAGAAGTTGACCAAGCTCCCTTTGGCATCCTAGAATTCAATGTAGAAAGAGGCCTTGGACCTCAAGTTAAGAATCCCCATCCTAGCTAGAGTAAGTATTTTCTAAGTCATAGAACATTAAAGACCTTATGGGCCATTGGAGATTCAATGATCCCACCCTCTAATCAGCTAGTGCCCAGGAGGCGTTCATGAAATCCTTCCCGAATTATCACTTGACAGTCCAGTTCAGCCCAGATGCAGAGAAGGCCAGAAGGCATCTGAGTGATGGGAGATGAGGAAGAGGGAAGAAGAGGGAGCTCACAGCAAATGGCCTCAATTTTTTTCTGTAAAACATGAGGCAAAATTCTCAGCTAAGAGAAGTGGGGTGGGGGGAATCATGGTAGGCTTGAGGGGGGATGAAAAGGTTTGGAAGATACTTACAAAATCACTAATGTGAAAATATGTTTAATAGGAATGTATATGTATAGCCTCTATCAGATTGCGTGCCATTTTGGAGAGGGAGGTGGGGAGGGAGGGGGAGAAAAATTTGAAACTCAAAAACTTAAGAAGTGATTGTTGATAAATCAAAATAAATTAATTTAAAAAAAAAAGAGGCCGTGGAGATCAGATTCTAGCTGAACCTCCTCATTGTAGAGACGAAGAAACTGAGGTTCAGAGCAGTGAAATGATTGCCCGAGACTATGCACCTACAGATTAAGCAGCAGAGCCACTATGGTCTTCTCATTCCCAATCTAGGGCTCTCTTTACAATACCATGAGGCCTTGTGATAACAAATAATGTACATAATGATGCTGTGGTTGTGGGAGGAGGAAAGAAGATCCCAGGAAGTCCTATTTTATTCTTTTAATCATTTCAAAAGAATTATACTTTTTGAGTTTCACATAGAACTTCTTTTGCCTAAATCCTTACTAACCCTCCTTAATAATGAAACCATTTTACTGAATGCCTTCTCTCACTACCTACCTATTGCCAATATTACTCTGACTCTGCAGATTATTTCAGTTACTTCAAAGAACAAGAAAAATGCCTTCCAAGTGGAAAATATCTACAAATATATAAATAAATGACTGCCTGAGATGATATTTTAGCTCCTTAGTTTTTGGACAGTTTGAAATAGCTCTTTTGTGGGCCCCGGAGGATGGCATTGTCAAAGTTTGGAATCCAAACTGCTTTATCTCCAGCATTTGGATCTTATTATGCATACTATGCATATGATTTTTTATTATTATTACAAGCCCTAGGATCTAAGTTTCCTTTTCCAGCGAGTACAAAGCCTTAATTTTAAACAAATTTTTTTTTTTTGCTTAGGCAGTGGGGTTAAGTGACTTGCCCAGGGTCACACGGCTAGTAAGTGTTATGTGTCTGAGGCCAGATTTGAACTCAGGTCCTCCTGAATCCAGAGCCAGTGCTCTATCCACTGCGCCACCTAGCTGCCCCTAATTTTAAACAAATTAAGGAATTGTTTGTCCTAATTTCATCATAGGATTAAGAGCTAGAA
Source organism: Phascolarctos cinereus (assembly GCF_003287225.1). Lineage (NCBI taxonomy): Eukaryota > Metazoa > Chordata > Mammalia > Diprotodontia > Phascolarctidae > Phascolarctos > Phascolarctos cinereus. The sequence continues at coordinate 361,437,818 of NW_027555847.1, forward strand.
GGAATCTTATGATGTAGTCTAATCTAATTTTATAGAAGAAAGGAGGGAAAGAAGAAATGAAAGAAAGAAAGAAGTAAGCAAGCAAGGAGATGAAACATTTATCAAGTACCTGTTATGTGCCAGTCTCTGTGCTGTGTATTTACAAATATTTCTCATTTGATAATGAGATTAAAACAACTCCTACTTCCCAACAACCCTAGGAGGTAGGTGTTATTATTATCCCCGTTTTACAGGTAGGGAAACTGAGGCAAAGAGAGGTTAATTAGCTTGCTCAAGGTCACACATCTGAGGCTGGATTTGAATTTAGCTCTATTTAATTCCAGGCCTTTTGCTTTATCATCTGCCCAATCTAACTGCTCAGAAAAAAACTGAATCTCAGGGTTACATAGATCATAGTTAATACTTTATTCATCCAGTTACTTATGAATACACAAACATATACGCACACACACACACACAGATACTATGAAATACATGCCTTAGGTTTGGGCTTACTATAGGAAATGTTTTCAATACATTTTATAGATTCTTCTAACTTCCTTGAACATCTAAAGATGCTCACAAGATAACATACAACAACTTGTCCAAACCCTAGAATTAAAAATGAAGTTGTAGAGGTAGAGCCACAGCCTGTGATATTTTACTTTTATTTTAACATAAGCCCCCATCAAGGTCAGGGTCTAAGACACTCTGCATAGCTTGTTCTCAGGTAAAGCATGAAATCTTCTGGCACTTCGAGAACTGTGGGGAAGTTAACAAGCAGCCCCAACCCCACTCTCCACTCCTTTTGGCAGATCTCCAAAAGATGGGTTATCCTTATTTTGTGGCTCCCACTGAGTATCAAGTAAAACCCAGGAGCTGTTTACTTTCTTGGCAAAATATTGACAAGAAGGGAGAGAGATGAAATTAGAACAGTTAAAATGAAAGGTTCAAAGTCATCTCTGGGCCCTGTTTATTCAGATTATTTGTTCCTTGACATAGTGAAGTCGGTTGTTTCTTTTAAAAGCCTCTAAGGGGACAAAGAAGAAAGTCTCTTTAGTACTTTAGGAAATAGCAGTTCAAAGATGATAGTTTCTGGCTTTTAGCATCTTATCTTGGTTGTTCTTCTGAGTGTCTAAGATAGAGACCATAGTGGATCTCAAGTACTTGGAAAATGTGCTCTTCCCAGGTCAGTCCTTTTAATTTTTTGTTTATCCTACATTGATTCTGCTTGTTAAAGTAAAAATTTTGGGAAGCCTCTAAATTGTTTTGCCAAGATACAAAACACAAATTGCATCCTATAGATGAAAAGTTGTTAGAAAACTACAATTCACGATGTGTCTACTTTCAATAGAATGCTATTTTTCTTTAGACTAACCTATTCTGAGTGTTTATTTGCTACCCCAATAGAATTGTTTGTAAAAATAAGTGAATACATGTATGTTTGTTTTTCTGAAGGTTTTAATGGTAAAAATCAATGCTTGTTAGTATTTGTTACGTAAGCTTTCTTGAAGTTGAAATTTATTGCTAGGTATTTTGAATCCTCTCATATTCTGCTGTGCACGTGACATTTTTTTTTCTTTTCTTATTTTGTATTCAAGTTTTAATATTTAAGTTTATGATATGTTTCTTTTTTCTTATTGTGTGTTTAAGTTTTAGAAAAATAAAATTTAAAATTTTTTTTAAAAAATCAATGCTTGTGCCCCATCATCTCCACTTACTTTGTATCTGCCCATACAGTTCTAGATTGGAAATAAATTCACACATATTTTATACATTTTTTAAACTGCTGCCAGGGCATTTCCTTTAAACCCCTCCTTCTCCCTCCTTCATATTATTACTTCACATGTTCTATCCGAGAAGAGTTGAGGTCATTCTGTACTCTTTCACTGTTGTTCTTTGAGGCTTTTCTAGGCCATACCAGGGACATAGAGCAGTGCCAAGTAGAAAGAATTTTTTCACGCCTTGAACTCCAGTGCACATGCAAGGTCAGGCATGTTGAAAGAATGCAAAAATAATCTGCATTTAGTTTGGGAAAATAATTTAGCTTATACTACATCTGCGAAATGATTGCTGCTTCATTAGCAAAATCAAACAAGAGAGGAGTTATACCAATAAGCTTCTTTTTGACTAGGATTTCCACATAATACATTTTAATTAAATGAAATTAATCATTCCATCCTTTCTAAAGGTGATTTTTAAAATCAAAATTATTTAATCCCTAGGATGCCCTGTGACAAGCTGCAGGAATAATACTCTAAGTAGGTATTGTTATTATTGTTCTCATTTTATTTTGTATTGGGGGAGGTAAAGTGGGGGCTCAGATCCATGAATTCATCAGGGGAGAAACTTCCATTGTGGAAGTCCACTCCATTGCCGTGGATCAGCTTTTCAGTCGTTTTTCAGTGATGTCCAACTTTTCATAAACCCATTTGGAGTGTTTTTGGCAGAGATACTGGAACAGTTTGTCATTTCTTTCTCCAACTCATTTTGCAGATGAGGAACTCAGGCAAACAGGGTTAAGTGACTTGCCCAGGGTCACACAGCTAGTAAGTGTCTGAGATCAGATTTGAACTCATGAATATGAGTTTTCCTGACTCCAAGCCTGGCACTGTATCTACTGTGTCACCTAGCTGCCCCCAAACCTAGCAAAGAATGAGCTTGCAACACCTGGTTTACAAGACCAGTGCTCTAACCTTTTGGCTGTGGAGCCACTGTGAGTCAGCTGGGTGATCTGTAAATTATAGTCTTGCCCCAGATCCCTGGGAGTAATGACAGGTTAAGTGCCTTGCCCCTGGTCACACAGGGGCAGCCCCTGAATCCATCTTCCAAACTCCAAAAGCCAGCCCTTTATCAAGCCCTCTATGCCATACATTTGGCCATATTGAACATATTTATACACTTAAAACTGGAAGGAACCTTAGAACAGGAATGTGCTGGAGATAGCTTCAACCAGAGCACAAGAACAGACTTTTAAACGTTCAATGTGAGCATTTGCATCTCAGAAATAGACAAATGCTACAAAGTAGGACAGGACTTTTTCTTTTTTTTTTTTGATTGTTTACACTTAAGAAAGTGAAGGAGAAATGCTAATAGTACAAAATTAAAAGTGTGTCACATATATGCGTTTCCCCAAAGAGCCTGTTGTTAAGCTGCTAATAGCATACCCCTGCATTAGAGGGGTAAAATATGCATCATCTTGATGTAGATTATGAGAAAATTGTCATTATGATATAGCACCCAGGGGGTTTATTGTCTAAGGAAGGGCATGCACTTCTGGAAATATATACTATTGGACGTGCCAATTTGACACGTTGTATTGGGGAAATACAAACAAAAACCTGAAAAAGGCCTGATGAGCACATCAACCAAGAGGCCAGCAAGTGTAGCTTGTTTCTAAAAGGAGCTTGATGGGGCAGCTGGCGGCTCGGTGGATAGAGCATTAGGCCTGGAATCAGGAAGATCGGAGTTCAAATGCGGCCTCAGACACTTACTAACTGTATCAACCTGGGCAAGTCACTTAACCCCTATTTGCCTCAGTTCCTCATCTGTAAAATGGGGACACACTGGAAAAGGAAATAGCAAACCACTCTAGTATATTTGTCAAGAAAATCCTATGAACAGTGTCCAAGGGGTCACATAGAGTTGGACAAGACTGAACACCAGTAACAACAATCTTCATCACTAAGAACACAGTTACAGCTTAATAAAAGGAACCTGATTACTCTGGAAGTTTTCCAGTTATTCTACAAATATAACATTTGAGATTTCTAGTCTTTAAGAAAATTTCAGCCACCATCTTGTTTTCTTAGGAGAATCTGTTAGCATGATTGAAAATCACATATGAACTTAGTCCAGCTAGAGACTACCGTTTACAATTTGTTGATTTCTTCTTCTGATAGATGTTGGTTTTCTTTGGGGAGGGAAAAACATTAATGTTTTCCCCATAGTAGGGCCCAATAAATATTTGATGAATGTTAAATTTCAGCCTCACCTTAAGTGTTTCTCCAAATAGTTGTTGTAGGTGGCCTTTGTGAGAAATGGCAAGGCTGGCCAGTCTAGAGATGAATGCTTTTGTAGCCTCCAGATGAAAAAACAGCCCTTTCTGTCAAGGAGTTCACATTCCAAGGAAAAATCTGGTTCAGTTTGTTCATCAAAAGTAGTATGTCTGAGCTTCAGTAAAAGCTGATTGTGGTCAACTGTCCACAGTTGGACTGTAACAGATCACCAACAAGGGTGGAAACAGCTAAAAGGGAAGGAAACGAGAAGCTCATTTCACTAGATGCATACATAATGACACAGCAGCCCACATAGAAAATAAAAATAAAATTGTAGTGCTGTAACAAAGCATTAAAAGCAGACAAAGAGTTTGTGTGTATGATGGAGATCAACACATATTTTAGAAGCTGTCTCTAATACAGAACTTTCTTGGCCTTCCTTAGTTAACCACAGATCAGTAATATAGCAGGTTTCCCAGCCGTATTATATAAATTCTTTTAAAAGATGCTTGTCTCTTCTAATAAATTCCATTTATGAGACCAGCACAGACATAAAGAACATTAAAATGATATACATATGTGTGTGTAGATTATATATCTGTACATATATTTTTAAGTCATATTAAGGTAAGATCATTATTTGCCTATGCTTTTGACTTGTCTTTTAAGCCTTTTTTTTAAAAGATAATGTTGAACCTTTTTGTTTTCTTGTTTATCTTAATGGTATCTTGCTTTGATATAGTCCCTTACCTCTGTGGAGATATAAGTTTGCTTTGGAAATTCAAAATCGGGTCTTATGGAAACCCATGAACATATCATATAACACTGCCATTATCTTAGTGGAAATGTTTAAAGTATATGTTTAAAGTATCCTGCATTTCTAGCTTCTTCATTTTTTTTATTAGTAGCTATTTCTAGAGAAAGAATGGACTGTGATAAAAGTCAGAAAAAAATATAATAGTGCATATGAGATAGATAGAGAATGATGGATTAGCAGATTAAATCTTGAGTTTCCTCTTTTTAATGGCCTTGCTATGCAAATGGAGCTGGCAGTTCCTTTAAAATCTCTGTGCCTCAGTGGCCTTTATGTAATGTCTTCAAAATTAAATTTTCATATAGTTTATTGACCATGTTTTAAATTTCTCAGCACCTAGCAGAGTACATTGCGCATGGGTGCTTAATGATTATTTGTTGAATGAATAGATGACACTTTGAGGGTTCTGAGGATCCCTTATCTCATCTATGTGGATAATCCCTTTACCAGTGCAGATTATAATCCATCCATGCCTTCTTATCCTGTATAATTCTTGCTTATGATCTCCCATAAATTTCCTATAGAGATCTATCCAATGTGCTAGAGTCCTTCGTCTATGTCTTGCAACATTCCGTGGGTACCAATGCAGTACATGGGCTATCCATTTGTTATCACTTGCTCTCAAAACATGACTGGCCTTTCTCCTTTCCTAATCACACCAAGCATTCCCCTGGCTGGCCCTACACCGTGTCTCCCCATCCCCCATGTCTGGAATGCTGTCTTCTTCTCCATTTCCTAACTTGCCTGGCTTCCTTTAAGTCTCAGCTAATGTCCCATCTTTTACAAGAAGCCTTCCCCACTCCTCTTTAATCATAATGTCTACCCTCTGAGATGATACCCGGTTTATTCTGTCTATGGAAAATGGGACTCATTGGAAAAAGACCCTGATGTTGGGAAAGGCTGAAAGCAAAAGGAAAAGATGATGGCAGAGGATGAGATGGATAGATAGTGTCATGGAAGCAAGGAACATGAACTTCAAGACTTAGAGAAATAGTGGAGGATAGAAGGGCCTGGTGTATGGTGGTCCATGGAGTCACGAAGAGTCAGATGCAACTGAACAACTCAGCAATAACAATGACAACTTGTTTGCACGTAGCTTGTTTGCATGTCGTCTCCTCTGTATGACTGTGAGCTCTTCAAGAACAAAGACTGCATTGTTATGTTTTTAACCTTTCTTTGTATTAAGGACCTTTTTGGGGGGGTAGATGATATAAAGTTAAAATAAACCACAATTCTTGGAGCCTGCGATTTAGTAAATAAGATACATTAACTAATATTTTTCAAATTACCATTAATTAAATAATTAAATGTTAAATAATTAAAATTTTTTATTTAATAATGAATAATATTTAATTAATTAATAATTAAAATTAACAAATACTAAAAACTAAAAATAATTAATAATTAAATTTAATATTTAATAATAAAAAATAAAAAATTATTAATTAACTGGACAAGAAATATCTCAGAGGAAACATAATATTCAAGGATTATCGTGTAGGAAGAAAACTTGTTGCATTTGGCCTCAATCAATTAAGAAAACATGTACACATTCTAATGGAAGCTCCAACATTAATATATGACTATATATATGTGTGTGTATATATATACACACACACATACATGCATACAGATAGATATGTATCTGGATTCTGTATATATTATATCATATAATATGTACATTATATTCTGTATATTCTATACACACAATCTAATCAAGCTGGGGTCCTGTTACTCCAGTAATAGAGGGGCCAAGATGTACATATAAACACACAATACACATATATGTGTACTATATACGTAGATATATATCTGTATGTATGCATATATATATCACAAAACAAAACCTACAGATATAAGGCAACCTTTGTAATAGAGGGGCAACCTATGTGTATATATACATACACATACACATACACATACACATACACATACACATACACATACACATACACATACACATATACACAAAATAGTTCCAACAAGTTCAAAGTAACCTTTGGGAGGGAATAGAAGCAAACATAAACACACACATATAAATATAACAAATCACTTAAGAAACGAATACAAAATAATTTTTGGGAGGATGAGACAAGTGTTGGGGGTGGAGGGGAGGCAGAGAACCAGAGTAAGCTTCTTGCAAAAGATTGGCACTTGAACTGAGTCTTGAAGGAAAATGGGGATTCTGGGAGATAGAAGCGAGAAGGGAGTGCATCCCAGGCATACCGATCACCCAGTGCAATGACACAAAGTGTTATGTATGAGAAACAGGGAGAAGGCCATTTGGCTGGATCCCAGGGTATGTAGAAGAATAATGGGTGATAAGACTGAAACAAAATAGATTGAGTTTGCAATGAACTCTAAATGCCTAAAAGAAGAGTTTATATTTGACCTTACAGGTAATAGGGAACTCCTGGGGTTTGCTGAGTAGGAGGGTGGTATAGTCAAGCTTGCATTTTAGGGATGTAATTTTGATTGATGTGTGAAGGATGGATTGGAGGAGAAAGACCTCATTCCATTGACATTTATTGAACATTTATTGTGTCAGACACTGTGCTAAGCACCGGAGATACAAATGTAAAAGTGACCATCTGTGCCTTCAAGGTTGCCTTCTAATGTGAGAGCCTGTCTGAACATTTATAAATATAACTGCAATGTATACAAAATGAATGTATGGTAGCTTTGTGTCCAAGTGTACTAGACTTGAGTCAGGGAGACCAATTAGAAATCTCTTTCAAAAAAAAAAAAGAAATCTCTTTCAATAGTTCAGGCAGGAGGTCATGAGAACCTGAACTAAGGAGGTGGCCGTGTGAATAGAGAGAAGGGGATCAGGTTCAGGAGACACTGTGGTGATATGACAAAATTTGTCAACTTGATTGGCTCTGTGGGGTGAGGGAGAGTAAACAGCTGAGGATGAACTGAAGTTTCAAACCTGGGTGATCGGAAAGATGATGGTGCCTTTGACAGAACTTACTGTAATAAGTGAAAGGTACAGAGGCAGATTTCAGCTTGATCTATGAGAAAACTTCCTAACAAAGAGAACCATCCAAAAGTGTACTAAGTTGCCTGGGGAGCAGGCAATGGGTTCTTCTTAACTGCTGGCCTCAAGCAGAGGACAGATGACCACTTGTTGTAGAGGAGATTTCTGTAGAGGTATGGATTGGACTAGATGACTCCTTGGGTCCTTTATAATTCTTGGATTCTGTAGGTTTCAAATTCTAGTATCCAGACCCCAGGCTTAAGATGTCCATCAGTCAAAATAGTTAACCCTGTTTCATCAGTTCTAGAGTAACAAAGAGGTGGCTTTTTCCAGTAGTTAAGCTGATAGGCTCAGAAAAAGATGATGATACATGTGGTAGAATGTTCCCTCAAAAGATAACAGAAATTCAAGTCAATAGTCCAGAATTGTCAGAATGCAGAATTTCCTACTTATGAGCCTCATTGCAAGCTTTCTAATGTTTATATTCTCCATCTCACCCAACATGTGTTTGGTGAGAGAGTGTGATCCAGATTTGTGGGTCTACTCTTATGTTTTTATTGTTCTTGCTGCTGTCTTCCATTTAGTAAATAATATGATCATTAAAAAAATTCCAATATCCAGCATACGATTGCTACAGATAATACTAGCCCTTTGATCTTAAATACCCTGTTTACCCTAGAGTTTGAAAGCTCACAGGATGTTTTTGGGGTGGAATGAAAAAAAATTGCTGAGAATAAATGAATCTCTCTCTTGACTTGGAAATTTAAGCTCGGATTTTCTCCACGTGAGAAATGCCTTGCCAAGGGCGGAGGTGGGGAACAACTTCTTACATGGACTGGATAACATGAAGATTAGCTGCTTTGAGAGCACTTTTCATTGTCAATATATTCAGTTCAAAAGGATGTATGAACAGTGTACTCGTTTGCCAAGGCCAGGCACAGCCAGCAGCATCTACTTGGACTAAAAGAATCACTTTACAAATATTGTACTGCATGGAATGCCTGAGAGTTTACAAGGCCCTCCTAGCTGAACTTATTTTATGGAACTAGTCCAGAGGTTCTGGACAGGATGAGAAGTAGGAGGTTGGAGTGGAGAGGATGTAGTGATATGTTTTTATAGTCACAAGAATGTGAAAGCTTAGAAAGACACCTTAGAAATCATCTTTTCCAACTCTAATTTTACAGATGGGGTAATTGAGACACTGAATGATGTGTTATGGCCTTCCTTCTTTTCTCATCTTCTTATCTCTCCCTTTCTTTTTAATATTTTCCATGTTATCATCATCCTCAGCCACAATCTTGTCTAAGGGTCCATCTGTATGTGCATCATGCTGATATTTTCTAAACAAATTAAATGATGGGAAACCTTGCCCTCTAGAAGCTTTCAATCTAAGTTCATTTAGCAGAGATAGTGTGGAAGAGATTCATCACAGAGTCAAATATTGGATCACATGTCCTCTACCGAAATCCCTTCCAAGACTAGGATTCTGGGTTTCAATGATGAATGCCATTGCTCTTTTTGTTTGTCCTTCATGCTCAAAGAGGACCAAATGACATCATGATGTCGGGGTCAACATACAGTGCATCCAGTGGTGGTTGATCAGACCAGTATGAGCTTGGAAGGCTTTACCACAGGTTGGGCACAAATAGTCCATGTGACCATTTGGGAGGGAGACATCTCTAAATTTGTGCATCTCACATTTCTTTTGAGTGTCCATATTGAATAAAAAGCAGAAACAACACCAAACCCTCTATCTACCGACTGAATTACACAGCCACAGTTCCAGTTTTGATAAATCTCACAGACTCTACAGGAAATTCATTTTTGGAGTGGCAGTCTATGCCTGTCTTCAATTTTCCCTACCAAATCAGAAGATTTGACTTCTTCAAGGCTCTGAGTTTTCGCTTTAAGGGATCACCAGTGATTTAATAGATGGCCTATGAGAAGTACTAGGGCCAAAACATCCCTCACCTTCCAGCAACCTTGGTGATGAGCTTAGGATCAAACAGTTAGAGATGAGAAGGGACGTTAGAGTTTGTCTAGATCAACCCTTAATTTTACAAATGAAGAAAGTAAAGCTTAGAGAGGTTAAGAGACTTGCTGGGGCCCACAGTTAATAAATCTTTGAGGTAGGATTTGAACCCAGGCCTTGATGATTCCAAAACTCGTGCCCTACCCACTAGGCCAGGCTGCCTCTCCAAGCAGCTAAGACATGGTCCTCACGTAACAGTCACATGTCACATCATTAGGCAGACACCTAAAGCCTTGCCAGTTTTTTTAGGACACACCATGACTTGCTCTGCACTTCTGGAAATCAGAACGACCTTCACACCATGATAAGGTACCACAGGGGCACATGGGCAAATAATCAGCAATGGCAATAAAACTTTGCTTTGCCTGTACTAACACAAACATGTTGTAATTATAACAAGAACTTTATAAAACAGAAACCTGATAGTTAAATGAGATATTCACCTAGGGCAGACTAAACCTAACTGTGATGGGGGAAGAATTCTTTCCCAATGTCATTAAAACTGAGGCCCTCCTGAATTATTTTCATCTATTTACCAGAGGCCGAAATTTCACCTCCCTCACCATCCTATATATTTCTTTTGCAGATGGTGGTTAAGCATTGAGCTAACAGTTCCACTGGATTGTCTCCAGTATGAAGACTGCCAGAACAAAAAGCACAGTCCCAATTTTGACGCAGTGATTAGGAAGAGTAATTTCTCTAAGGAGGATGTACTGAGAAGTGCTTAGAGAGAGCTGGAGACTCATTGCTCTGTAATTCCCAGCTTTGTTGTTGGAAAACTAGCAGGCTTCTGAGAAACAGACTATAAGGCATTTTCCAGGATAAACAGCGATATCCATGAGTTCCCAGATTGCCTCAGACCCTTTAGGGTCTAAATTATATAGCCCCCAATCACCAAAGCAAGAATCACAGGATCTCAAAGTTGGAAGGGACTTCAGCAGGATCCCTCTACAAGGTACCTGGCAAGTGGTCAGCTAATCTTTCCCTGATGACCTTTCATGAGGGTCAAGCCAACCCCTCACAAGATAGCCCATTCCACTTTGGGGTACCTCCTTTTGGAAAGACAGTACTGGATTGGAAGTCAGATGGCCTGGATTTCAATTCTAGTTTGGCCACTTTGCCATCCATGTGGCCTTGAGCAAGTTACTTATCTATTCTGGACCTCAGGTCAACAAGCTTTTATTATGTGCTTCCTATGTTCTATGCATGGTGCTAACCTTTAGGGATACAAAGAAAGGCAAAGAAGCCCTTAAGGAGCTCACAGTCTGATGAGGGGAATATCATGTAAACAACTAAACAAATTTTATATATCTATCTATATCTATATCTATATACACACACACACACACACATATGTATACACACACACACACACACACACATATATATATGTAGGTATGTATGTATACAGGGTAATTTCACTTTCAATATCTTTAAAATATGGGGGTAGAGTAGATGACCTCTAAGGTCCCTCATTTTATTTTTTTTGGTGAGGTAATTGGGGTTAAGTGACTTGCCCAGAGTCACACAGCTAGTAAGTGTTATGTGCCTGAGGCTGAATTTGAACTCAGGCCCTCCTGAATCCAGGGCTGGTGCTCTATCCACTGAGCTACCTAGCTGCCCCTCTAAGGTCTCTTCTGACTATAGTTCTATCCTAATCATTAGGAAGTCACTCCTTCATTAAGCCTTAATTTGTCTCTTTACAACTTCTATCCGTTGCTCCTAGTTCTGATGTTTTGGGGGGGGGGCAAGTCTAATCCACAGCAGTGGATATTAGTGGGAAAATAACTGTGCAGCTGTTGGGGCGGGGGGAAGGAAAGACCTCATGTGAAAGGTGGTACTTGAGATAAGCCTTGAAGAAGATTAGAGACTCTAAGTGGCAGAGGTGAAAAGGGGGTGCATTTCACGTGCTATGAAAATGCTCTAAATGGCACTTTTTCATTCAATAGATATATGACTATATTTTCATTCTAGCTCCTTGCCTGATAGGAAGACAAAGACAGGCTCTCTGGCTCTATGGGAAAACAGTGGTGGATATCAGTGGGAAAATGACTATGCTTCACAATTCCTCTCCTGTCATTCACGACAAAATTAGCTATCACACCAAGACTGTCTCACAGCTTTCATACCCAAACTGTCCAATCCTGGAGCCCCTAAGTTGCCAGAGAACCATAAAATGTTAGAGCAAAAAAGGCTGGTAGGGGTAATCTAGGCCACCCATTCCCTCCATCTTACAGATGAATAAAACCAAGTCTCAGAGGAATGAAGTGATTTCCCCAAGATCATGCCCATAACCAAAGCCAGGACTAGAGGCCAAGCCTTCCTTGGACTTCTCCTTGGCTCTTCTAATCATTACCCTACCAGCCTCACTTCCATGGATGTACACCAGAGCTCAGCCTCCACACACCACCTGCCTTTTGTTGTTCACTCTTGGTCACTGCTTTTATCAAAAAGTGTTCTCCCAACAGCTAGACATAGTTGTGTGCCACGTAAAGCATGCTTTCAGTGGCAGTGCTTATGATTGAGGGCAGATGGTGTGTGACTTAAGTTCACCTTTATGAAAGCTTTGTCTTTAATGGTATACCCAATAATATGCTTTGCATCAGAGAGCTGGCCATAGATCTTTCTTACATAGATAAGAGGGAAAGATGTATGATAGAAATTTTTCTGTTAATGGACAGAAGTTTCAGTGCCTTTCTAACACTGAAATACTTAAATTATTTACCAATTTACTTTGTTATTCTCAGCAGAATTGTGATGATATATACTGAAAACTTTCTCTAAATCTGTTTACTAGAACAGAGATCCTGAAGAGTGATGGGTTCATCAGAGATAGTTGGGAATGGAAATTAAGAAGTGAAAACATCAGTCTGCTTGTGGATTTTGGCAATGCACAATAAGCATTTCTTTGAAGATTAAACTGTGGCTGAAATTTACTACTTAGTTTTAAAAAGCATTCTCACGTATTTGAATATTATTTACTGGAGCAATCCTTCTGTTACTAGATAAATCTGTTCAGACAGATCTGACGGTTTTGTTAAGTGGGATCATAAACTTTTGGGGGTGTATCTGTCGTATCAAATGGTTTTTTAGACCAAGATTTTGCCCTTTGAATATAGCTTATATGCAACCAAGTGAAGACACTGTACCATGCTGAGAACAGAGTCTCAGCAAACTAAAGTGGACTAAAAGCCAGTGAGTTTGACTTTGATTCCTTGGAAAATTCTGTGAATGGATCATTAAAAAGATGTTTGATTTACATTTAGGAAGGGAAATTCTATTGCCGTGGTTTGTTTTTGGATGACAAAAATTTACAGATTGCTATTCCTACTTCATGAGAGGTCTCTTGTTATAAGGTAAAATAAGTAAAACTAGTAATGGTGAATGTGCATGCTACATTTCATATCTGTCATGCTCTGCCCATTTCTATTTTAAAAATTGGGGGAAGGGGCAAACAAGTTCAGGAAGGCTTCCTCAGCTGGCTTTTGGGCCTCAAAATTCTTTATAAGTAGCACATTGGAATCTAGCATGACTATTTATTCTGAATAGGTGTATTGCTGCTTTTGTATTCTTATGGGAGTGGTAGAAGGCTTCCCTGTCACATTAGATTTTGGACATGGTTAATAAGAGGGAGGGCAGCTAGGTGGCACAGTGGATAGAGTGCTGGGCCTGGAATCAGAAAGACATCTTCCGGAGTTCAAATCTGGCCTTAGATAGTTACTAGCTGTGTGACCTTGAGCAAGTCACCGAACCCTGTTTTGTCTCCGTTTTCCTTATCTGTAAAATGAGCTGGAGAAGTAAATGGCAAACCACTCCAGTGTCTTTGCCAAGAAAACCCCAAATAGAGTCACAAAGAGTTGGACATAAACGAAAAATGAACAACAACAGTCAGGGAGAAGGGTAACATCCAACACAGAGATATGGTATCCCCTACTTTGTTGGAAATGATATTATATCAGTCAATTTTTCCTGTGCTTTCCTGGGGAGAAAGAAGCTAGTAGCAATGAAAGCTGTTTGCAGGAAATGTATCTGAGCTAAACTTTCATGGTAGGTACTTCATGTTTGTTGAGTAAATGGATGAATAAGCAATCTATAGGAGAAACCTGGGAAAGCCTTTCCTTGATGTGAGATGGGTCAGCTTGTCCAGGTCCATTCCAAGGGCAGGCTGGCTTAAAAATTTCTAATAACTTACAGAAAGACTCTCTATTGTGTCTTGCACCAAGCATACATAAAGGACCATTTTGGAGGGTTTGTTTTACTAAAATGAGCTTCTTGTTAGAGGAGTTACTTTGGGGGAACTTTTGTGGGCATAGCTTCTTTTTGTCATTCAGTCATTTTTCATTTGTGTCTAACTCTTTGTGATGACCCCTTTTGGGGTTTTCTTGGCAAAGATACTATAGTGGTTTGCCATTTCCTGCTCCAGCTCATTTTACAGATGAGGAAACTGAGGTAAACAGGGTAAATTGACTTGCCCAGGGTCACACAGCTAGTAAGTGTCTAAAGCTGGATCTGAACTCAGGTCTTCCTGACTCTAGGGCTAGCTCTCTATCCACTGTGACATCTAGCTGCCTGGAATCTTGAATAACAAGGTTCAGATTTTTCCTCTGACATTTACTAGCCACACTCTAGAGATATGCCTTATGCAGCTCCCAAAGATTTGTCTACTAGTTGAAGGCTAGTTAATCTGAACACAGGGACATTCTCCACATTGATGAAATCATGGATCTTTTGAGTATTTGTGAATTTCATCATACTTAAACTCAGTTCTTTCTGACTTCAGGGCTGGCACTCTAGCCACTGCACTATCTAGCTGCCTGGCACATAGTAGATGCCCAATAAATGCATGTTCCCTTTCTTCCCTGTGCCTTGCTATAGTTCCTTTGCTGGCCTGTAACAGGATATAAAATCAAATAGCTATGGGTCTGACTCCAAAGGGGGATCCTCTGGGCTTGTGCCATTTTTATTATGTCATAAAGGGCTTTGTCTTCAGCAGATAATGCAGTAGCATAAGGGACTTCAAGAGATGCTTTTAACTGGACAAAGCAAAAGGAAAAAGTCTCCAGAATCCATGCCAAGTCTCATTAAGCTTTTGAGAAATTTACAATTTATTTGGGAGAACAAGTCTTCCATCCCTCCCCCACTCTACAAAAAGGGTGGCTTGAAAACTAATACAAAGCAACGTGAGAAGGATACTCTTTGTGGCGTTCCTTCAGGGAGTAAGAACAAGGTTATAACTTTGGGGTGGATAAAATGTAATACAGTGGAGCTGATGTTTTCTTGCATTACAGGTGAGATCATCTTATCGTGAGCTCCTTTTGATGATGCCAATAGCTAAGTTCCCTTGCACAGGTTCCAAGAACAAATATCATACCAAAGTCTGTCTTGTGCTATGTTACACAGTCATTGGATTTGAGAGCTGAAAGGGATCTAAAGGTCATCTAATTCAAGCCCCTCATTTGTTGTTGTTGTTCAGTCATTTTTCTATCATGCCCAACTACTCAAGACCTCATTAGGGTTTTTCTCAGTAAGGATACTGGAGTGGTTTGCCATCTCCTTCTCCAGCTCATTTTACAGATGAGGAACTGAGGCACACAGGGTTAAGTGATTTGCTCAGGGTCACACAGCTAGTATGTGTCTGAGGCTAGATTTGAACTAACCATGATGAGTCTTCCTGACTCCAGGCCCAGCACTCTATCCACTGTGCCACCTAGTTGCTCCTTAAAGGCAGTGACCAAATGCTTGGATTCTTTTGGTATCTCTCACAACAAAGCAGTACATTGCTTTTAGTAGATGCTCAGGAAATATATTTGTTAAATGATCCTGTCCTGCTTCCACAACATTAAATTCTCAATCCCTTCTTTCCCTATTGATCCCCCAGACATGCAATCACCCCATTGCTTAAAAATCCAGAAAAATACACAGAAGAAAAAGAATTGAGGAGACATGTAAGTGAACAGGAATCTTGTGATAGTATCCTGTTAATGCATATTTTCAAAACAAACTTGAGTTCAGCGTTTCGCATACGATCATTTCATATTTTTGTTTGTTTTGAATGCTTCGTTTTCTTGATGGTTAAGGCTAGTGTCTTTTTTGATGCTTGATCTGTAATCCTGTGAGCTTGGGGGCATGGGGAAGGACAGGGAAGATGCTTCAGGGTATGAAATGTTAAGTGCTAGGACCTGGGCCTTTTGACCTGGATACCCAGCTAACTAACAGGCTTGACTAATTTCCTTCTTGCTCCAGTTCCTAAGAAGTCATAGAATCCCAGAATCCTAGAGTTGGAAGGGACCTCTAGTTCAACCTTTATCCGAAGCACAAATCTCCTCTACAAAATAGCCTTATAGACTTACAGATTTAGAGCTACTGTAAAGTACCCTAAAGAGGTCACTTCTGCTTTGATACATCAAGTGATGTGAATCCTACTTATTTATATATCTGAGAAGCCCAGTATCTTGCTGGTCAGCTCTAATTGTTAGCAATTTTAGCTCAACCACTTAAAGAAATGACTTAAAAGTGCATAATCTGGCAAGAAAAAGTAGACTAACATTCCTACATGAAACATGGCATGTTATGTTATGAAATCAGCAAGTATCTTCCCCTTTCTGGGCCCTTTTGCCTGGTGTGTTTCTTTTCCAAACATATGGGGGTGGTGGTAAATCACACAATTTTAACAGAATCTGGTTTTGCTTTTTCTCTGCCTCTTTTCTCTTTATCATTTAGATTGTGATTGTAATGCTGAAGAAGCATCGTTTCCCTGGCCTAAGACAGTCCCCTTAAAAAATGTCCTGAGATTTCCTGGGTTTGGAAGTGGAAGTTTTCCTCCAGCAGCTGAAAAGCTGACAATTTCATAGGAGGGGTGTCTGATCACCCAAATCACCTTCTGGTGTGCAGCTCATTTGCTTGAACTCTGAACGCTAGGAGGAAGGCAGAACATTTTAACTTTTCTCAGGTGGTTGATCCAGTCGGGCTTGCTGAGAGGTTACAAGCTTTTGTTTAGGTTTGTAGATAGGAACTGCTTTGATTTATGTCCAAACTAACTTTGGGGAAACCTTTGTGATAACCGTTAAGAGCCAAAGTGATGAATTTCACTCATCATTACTCCATTCAATAAAAACAGCAGTGTCTTAAGATCTACAAAATTGCTTTGGATAATAGTCAAGAATATGGTTTAGGAACAGAAATACTACACATGAACTGCCCTTCTCCCCCACCCCCGCCACTTCCCACACTATAACACCCAGTAGTACTCTACAGTAATAGTGATGAACAAAGCAATTAGTTTTACCAGAAAATGGTTTCAAAATGAAGGGACACATGGAGTTTTAAGGAATTCACAATTTCTTGTTTCCTGTAGTCCCTTTTTATCTCTCTTGTTCTCTTACTGATTTTCCCTGTGCTTTGTGCCCCCATACTAAAGCATATGCTAGATTTCCCAGAGGATCCCAGAAACCATTGTTTTATAAATCAATTTCAATGCTAAACTTTTTTTAAAATAAAAAATTCCCAGTAATGCAAATCAATCAAAATTATGTCAAATAGGAACAAGAGATTTTTTTTTTTTGCTTCTTGGCAAAAAATGTCCTGTGCTTGCATTAACAAATAAAAAATCCATGTGTGAAAATGAATACTCTGAGATAAGACACTGGGAGAGGTTTTGTACTTAGCATTCAAGGCCCTCCACAATAAGGCTGAAGACTACTTTTGCAACATTATTTTTCATTCTTCCTGTACTTCTATACCTCAGACAAATTGGGTTATTCACCTTCCACAAATGAGGCTCATATTTTCCCATCTCTCTGCCTACTTGACTTTTTTTTTCCTGTTATGCCTTATGCCTGGAATACTTTCCTCCTAACTCCTATCTCCACCTTAAGATTTTCTACTTAGTCTTTAAGACCTAGCTTTTAAGACTGGGACAGTTCTTTACTCCTACCCCACTCACAACTAGAAGTTATTCTGTCCTCAGCTGGGTGGCTCAGTGGATTGAGCGTAGGGCCTGGAGTCAGGAAGATGCATCTTCCTGAGTTCAAATGTGGCCTCAGACACTTACTAGTTGTGTGACTCTGGGCAAGTCACTGAACCCGATGCCTCAGTTTCCTCATCTGTAAAATGAACTGGAGAAAGAAATGGCAAACTACTCTGTATCTTTCCCACAAAAACCACAAATGGGGTTACAAAGAGTCAGATGTGACTGAAAAATGACTGAATATCAACAAAACTCACAGCACCATATGTGGACTGTGTAATTTGTTTTATGTTTACCTGTGTATATGTTTTATCAGTAGAGGCTGAATAACTGGGTGTATAGGGCTAAGCTTAGAGGCAGTAAGACGAACCTTCAGATCTTTCAACATGAGTTAAAGAACACTTCAGCCATATAATTGGGGGTTGTATCAACAGAAGGAGGAGAAAGTTATTTTCATTTCTGTGTCTCAAAACACTGCAGACAGAAGCCTAAAGCCACTAAGAGGAGCTCTCTGAGCCCAGGGTTCACAGATGAATAGTTTTTACCTCCCACTAGGTACAGCTGGGAACCTTGGGAGACTAGCTCTGACCTTTAAGTACCTCTCAAACAAACAAAAGGCTTCCTTTTCTAAACATCCTAGCTAGATAAGGAAGTTCCACTCAGACATAGAGCTTCTTCCCTCCTAAAAAGACACTCTACCATCCTGAGCAAACACTAGCTGGGCAAGGTGGTGGATCCAATCTCAGACTCAGTGTTGGGGCAAACAACACGTGCTGACCCACTGAGGATTCAAACACATTTTGGATCACTTTTTGCCTTTGGGTTGTCAGGGATTCTGCTCACTGAACTGTTTGCATAAACTGAAGTCATTGTTACCTAAGTTCTGCTTAATGGTTTATTACACCAAAGTTGCCTCTCTGCTCTGGTTTCTTGTGGGTTTGTAGTTGAGAAATTTAAAGGCATGATTCTGTAAGTGTGTAATACAGTGACTCCCACAGTTCTTATAAAAAGTATGATTTTGGTGGAGCCTTATCTTGTGGTTGGAAAGAGAATGTTGGTTACTCACAGAAATGTTTGCCGATAATTCCATTAGCCTTGCCACAGGGTCATGGATTCAGAACTGGAAAGGACCATTGAGCTCAATTAATCATGTCTTATAAAGAAGGAAACTGAAACCTAGGAAGTGAAGGGACAAATAATCTGAGATTTATAAAATGAAAAGATTAACAGCAGTTTAGCTTTGCTTAAGCAGTGATACCTTTAAAAAGTAAAATACTCAACTGAATCTATAATCTCATTGAAGTACATATTCCCTCCAAATATACTGTTAGCAACCCATCCATTGCCCATCCTGTGCATCTCTTCTCTCATCCTTCCATAACTTCACTGTTGATATTCAGAAGGTGCCAGGGGAGAACATGGGATGTCCATTAGTACTGCTACCGGAAAATACTCACGACATTGAGTTTGGTATGGTTTACTCATTTTCTTAGGAAGTTACTTACTTGCCACTGGGGAAAAAGCATTGCATTGAAGGCCATTGATTTTCAGTGCTGATAATAGAGATTTTCTAGGGCCTTTCTTCGTGCTTTTCCATGCTCTCTCTCTATGGACTTCTTTGAGACATAAACAAACAGAAAAGGTGGCATAATGTCTCCATTTTTGAGAAGAGAATAATGATAGTGTTTGTTCTGTTTTATTTCACGTAATGCCACTTGTTCTACTGTTCTCCAGGTCAAGCTGATTCTCATGATAGTAATCATGTCATGGTAAACAGTCAGTCAACAAACATCTATTAAGATTCTTGCCAAGCCTTCACAGTTGCTGCAATAATCTCAGTGCAAATAAATTCCTTATTGTGCATCTCATTGGCTGACAATCTCCTATTTCGCTGTTGTCTCCTTCCCCTCTTCTCCCATAAATGGCATGGATTATGGGTTGGACTGTGAAGGGATTATTATTATTATTATTGTCATGATGGTATTAATATAGAAATAGTTCTAAGGTAAGTCATTAATTTAATATTATTCTTTTGTGTTTTATATTTGACAAGCAATTGTGCAGGTAGAAAAAATGTCTGCTTTTGTAATTGAATAAAAATATTGGGATGTAAATTCACTTTTCATAGGCATACTGAAGTTTTCTTTGTGACATTTCTAGTAGCAGATAGGATGATAGGGATAATATGTTCTGTTCCCATAAGGCTTTGGTTTCTTCTGTTGGGTGTCTCTTTTTAGACATCTTCATTCATAGTCTGGAGGCTATGAGTATTTGGTATAACAACCTCTATTAGACAGACCAACATATAGATAGATGATAGCCAGACACTGTGCTGAGTACTGGGAATACAAATACAAGCAAAAATAAAGGCAGTTCTTGCCTTGAGGCCCTCACATTCTAATGGGCAAAGACAACACTTGAAAGGGAATTGAGAAGGGGCATGGGGAAAGTACATTTATAAGGGCAAGATAAAGTCCTTAGAGTCAGGGCCAGGGGAAGAGTAAAGCAGTGAGCATGACTGCATTGGGCTCTTCCTCAAAAGGAGAAAACTGAAAATATTGTTTCTAAATTTTTATGGGTCAGTGTCGTATTCAGATGATTGAGAATAACAGTTTTATGCATGACGGTGCTTGGATGCATCTAATATAATTTATTTCTTTAATTCTCAAGGATATTGTGGTATTTGTAGTTACCATATTGACACTTGTTATCCATTTGCTTCTGGTATATAAATCTGGCCATCTGATCATGCCTTTCTAGGTATTCAATTAATGCTATATTTTTGCAGCCCATAGTGATATATTACACAGTTTCTTCCATTTCTTTGCAATGTCAATATGGATCACTAAATCCAGATTCCTTGAGGATGAGCTCTTTATAACTTCTGGTAGCAATGGCCTGGTCTTTTATACCTATTTCATTTTCATAAACAACCCTTCCATTTTCATAAAGAAATCCTAATGACTCAGTCATCTGTCTGATGTTTCTTTGTTGACTTGTTATTATTGGTTGAGTTCATGGGGACTCTGACATGCCCATGGAGGGCCACTCTTAGATCTTTACCATTTCATAGGCTCCATCGGGAGGAAATGCATTTGGTTCCATTCTACAAATCCAGAGGTGTATAACTATTATCAGTAAAGTGATGTCTGTTCCCAAGTATTTCTGCAAGCTTTTAATCTGTTAATTATGCACTCTGAGGACAACTAGAGGTATTCTTCTTCCTTTTTGATAAGGTGGTGTTAATGTGCCTTGAGATGAACAAAACACAATGTTCATCATCTCAAGGCAGACTTTTATTAGGATGCTCCCTTGTTGCTGCTGTTGTTGTGACATTATTCTAGTCTCCAGAATCCTCTTGGAGCCCCATAGTGATTCCCAGTTTGGCAGAGGCAGATCCAAGGGTGGCTTGTAGGTTGAGGTCTCTCCAGGTCCATTTGCTTTCCAAATAACTTATTGTTGCACTTTATCATCTCATCACCACCTTCAAGAGCAGTGGAAATCTGCATTGAAAAATAGTGATGTTGAAATAGTGGACTAAACCCCAATTCACATTACTTATTCAGATCAAAGCCATAATGGGAAGGGGAGGAAGATTATATTTGTTAAGCTTTTGAGAACTTGGCTCTTAATTTTCAACTCTGCAAAGCTTTTGCTTACTTAAAATAGTCATCTTCACTATTACATAACGATTTTTTGTGTATGAGTGTAATATGAAAGATTAAATGTTTGTTGGTGAAGAGTGTTTTATGATTCTACTTTGGTCTATAAAAATATCTACTGCAGACGAGGGGTAATGAGAGAATAATTGAGGAACTGGAGAAGTTCTGCATTTTGATAACATCACTCCAAAAAAATAGTTTTACAGAGTTCACATGGCTGATAAAAGCCAATAAAAATCTATTAACTTTTAAAAATCACATTACACCATGAAAGTACTTGAAAATGTCCACACCATTATATTTAAGTGACATTATGCCATAATTGGGATCTTTTTCTGGTTTTGCATCTGTGGAATTTTCTTCTGTGATAAGGGCTTTTTCATTGGGGTCATTTAGCTGAAGGGCGCCTTTCCCCCACTAGACTTTAAGTTACTTCTGGGTTGAGATTAGATCTTATCTAAACATTATATTTTCCATAATGTACATGTAGGCAATTAAAGATAAATATTGATTACTGGTTCTTAGGGTTATCTGCCCTAAGGCAGTTAGTTATTATAGGAAGAGTACTAGCCCATTTTTGACAGTCAGTTCAAATCAGTCAGTCTCCTAAGCATATTTGGAAAAAATTAGCAATAGATGATAGTCCTTGATTTTGCCACCCTGTCTTTGTCTGTGACCTTAGGAATGGTATGTAACCTCCATTTGTTTGTTTCCTCATGAGTAACATTGGAATGCATACCCCCTATTTATTGCATGGTAATATCATGAGGTTGAATTTTTAAATACCTACACAATTTACTGAGATCCTTGGAGAAAGTTGGAACAGATGTTGTCACTTAAAATCTGTCTAAATTTCCTTTCCAAAGAAAGCAGGTAAACCCAGTGTGTAGCCTGTGTTAGATTTAACTCATTCCAAAACAATCATCTCTGTGGATGGACCAGAGATCCTATTTGGCAGGTCCTAAATCGCCTTGATGAAGCAAGATGGTGTAAGTGATCTATGCTATGGAATATGGCCTTGTTTTCCCTTTGCAAATAGATGAAAAATCTTGAAAAAAGCCAAGATTTGTCCCTCTGAAACCTATTCCCCCCTTATTTTTTCCAGTAAAGGCTATTGACTTCTACTTGAAAGTGATGAAATTAATTGAATTTTAAGTAGGAATACAAAAATTGTTTTTACATAATTGCCTCTCTGTTTTCTTTCATCCATCCTCATATGGGCACTGCTCACACTTAATGGGACTGGATTATATTTTTGAAAGAGGTACTGCCAAGTCAAATCTATTTTTTCCCGTGGAACACTGAGTGTTACTTTCCTGACCAAGGGCCTGATGCCCAACTTTTAATAGCGATAATCACGGAACATAGCGTTTTTAATAAATTAAAAGTTATTTACCTATATACTGTAGATACATTGTATATTCTTTAAATTATATATACACTAATTAAACGTGATGACCTGGAAATCACATACATAAAATCATATTTTCTCACAGAATTCTAGAATTATAGTACTTACCAAGGACCTCAGAGAAAATCTGAACTAATCTCATCATTTTGCAGATGAGAAAACTAATTATGGGAGATGACCATAATTACTCAAGGTAACACACATTTGCTTTTTGATTCTTTTCAACATAAAGCATAACAAAGCTGGAAAAAATGGAATTTGTGGTTGGGTCATAGGTCTAGAATTACCAATATAGAACACCTTGCTTAGTGGAGTTGAGGAGTAGTAAGTGGCAGCCTGTTCACTGTGGCTTTTGCTTCTATGAGGAAGCATCTTATACTATTCTTGTGGGAAAAATGAGATTTGGGGTGGTTTATTGTACATTTAGATGGACCTGAAGCAACTTAAATGAATAAATTAAAAGAGTAGTCATTAGTGGATGTAAGTCAAGTTAGAAAGTGGTCTTAAGTGGAGTGCCCCAGGGATCTATACTTGGCCCAGGGCTGGTTAGCATTTTAATCAATGACTTGGATAAAGACATCTGTGGTAGATTTCAAGTGACACAGAGACTGGAGGAATAGCTAACACACTATGATTGGTAGAGTGGAGATGCAAAACTTTTTTTTTTAACAAATTTTAACACTGAGCTGACTATGATAAAATGTAACATGAAAAGGTTAAATATGAAATCTTACATGAGTTTAAAAAATTGATTTTGTAAGTTCAAGGTGGAGGGGGCATGTTTTTATACAGCAATTTGTGTGAAAAAGATGGAGCAAAGAAGAGGGGGGACTGGAAGATTACAAACCCAATATAAATTAATTGTGTGATCTGACATCCAATTAAAGCTAATGCAACACTGAGCTTTATTGAGTAGTGTAACTTGCAAGAAGAAGGAGATGTTAGTCCTTCTCATCCTGTCCTGGCCAGACCATATATAAAGTATCGTGTTTAGTTCAATGACATTGAAAAGATGAAGAGTGCCCAGAGAAGGACTACTAGGAGGAAGAAGGATCTTGAGTTTGTGTTTATGAGGGTCTAGTGAAGACACTGGAGATGTTTACCTTAGAGAAGAGGAATATGGTGGTAGGAAGTGGGGTATGATAGCTGCCTGCAAGTGTTGGAAGGCAGCTTTCATGAAGAAGAGAGATTAGTTTTGTTCTGTTTGTCCCCGGAGAGATGAACCAGGAGCATTGCAATAAGTGAAACTGTAATCCAAGTCTGGATTGCATCTGAGAAATTCCACCATTCTTTCAATAGTCCTAAGCTGCTTGTTTTTGTAGAAGCCTACCATTCTAACACCAGCACGCTCCAGGTGACATTATATGGGACATCATGACCCCCAAAGAATGAACATTTCAGGTGACCCAAAAGGCAATGGAAAGACATATGGTGGGAGAAAACAGGCTGTAGCTTATTACCAACAATAGTTTGTATGTGAGAAGTTCCTTAAGAGACATCTTCAAGGACACGAATGTCCAGAAAAGAAAATGAACTGACCATATATTGAGAGAGAGAAATAACAAATTGACCATTGGTGTCTGTGAAATGCTAAGGAACTAGAGGAACGTCTTCAGTGTATTAAATAGATCCTTTTTGGAGGACTTATGGGAAGACATGATGAAAATCTCACTGGACAAGTGGATATGGGTGAATGATGACCTATACCAGTGGAGAGAGAGAACACCCAACTGGTGTAGATCATGGATCCATCAGAGTCCGGAAGGAGTGAAGATGATATATATATACAAAATAAGACAAATATTTTGTTCCTCCCATCATTAATCCTTTCTTCTAAAATAATACCAAAAAATATACTTTCACAAGGCCATTTTCCTTCAGAACAGCCCCCTTTGGGAGGCCATGCATTAATTTCATTCCCACGATATTGCCATTGCCTCAGAATTCTTTAAATTACCCTTTGAGAATCATCTTACTCCAAAAAAAATTCTGAAATCCCAATGAATGAATTTGCTAGTTGAGTCTATATGTTGCAAGTCTATGATATATGTATATAAAAGCCAAGGCAGGGCAGCTAGGTGGCCCAGTGGATAGAGCGCCAGTCCTGGAGTCAGGAGGACCTGAGTTCAGATCCAGCCTCAGACCAGACACTTGACACTTACTAGCTGTGTGACCCTGGGCAAGTTACTTAACTCCAATTGCCTAAAAAAAAGCCAAGGGAAGACGGGAAGGAATTACATTCATGTTTCATATCTGAGAAGCTATATGAAAATGAGCTAAGAGTTTAAATGCTAGGGTGACATTTAGACCCAGTAAATTATGGGTCCAACTCCTACCCCTAATGAAATAAAAAAATTAATACTTGTAGATAGTTGTTAGTGGATGGCATTTTTATTTTGTTTATTTTTGGAGAGGCAGTTGGGGTTAAGTGACTTGCCCAGGGTCACACAGGTAGTGGGTATCATGTGTCTGAGGCCATATTTGAACTCAGGTCCTCCTGACTCCAGGGTTGTTAATGTTAAATCATTCCTCACCTGCTCTTGGGGCAGGTCCACAAATGGGTAGCATTTTTTTAAAAAAATACTTAAGATTATCATTTTCGAAGAAGGATGATTTCATTTCAGATTATGTAGTGGATGGAGGTAGAAAGCTCAGTAGCCCCTCTTGATTCGTTCCTATACCCATTAATTTCCTCATGATCTAGATCATGAGATCTAGGTGAAGATCTAGAATGATTTCCACCAAGTCTGCCTGCAAAGGAGCAATTGTAGCAGCACCAGAGCCTAGAGAAAGGGTACAACAAGTGGAGTGGGAATTGGGCGGTGAGGGGAAACAGCAGCTATAGTTATTCTTTGTGGTAAGGAATGCCATTTGAGACCAGAGGCCTCAGGGAAGCAGCTGCTGTCAAGATTTCAAGCTGCTATTGTAGAATTAGCCCTTTTGAGGCCCCGCCTCTAAAAAGCCTGTTCCATAGTCTGGAATTGTGAAAGTATCCTTGCCTTTCTCAGGCAAGGCACTTCTATTGGCCGGCTAAGTTTTAGTTTATGATCATGAAAAACATGCCTGGAGTGGGTGGAGCTTAAACAATTGGGGAGAAGGGAGAGAGGAGCAGGAAATAAAATTAGAATATTTTTTTTTGAGTAAGCTGAATATTATTAGGTAAAGAAGCAATACAAATACCAAACTTGGATTTCTATGGCGTTTTGTAGTTATGGAGCACTTCGTATACATTATCTCACAGCCCCAGATTCTGAAGCGCTTTAGATTCACAAAGTGCTCTCCAGCAACAAGCCTGTAAGGTAGGTAATATAGCTGTCATCCCTAGTTTACAAATGAGAAACCCGAGAGGTTAAGCAACCATCCCAAAATCACACAGCTTGTAGGTGTGGATCTAGGACCTCAATCCTGATCCTCTGGCTCTGTGCCAAGGAGGAAGAAGCTTGGGGAAAGAGTTCTAGGATTTAGCAGTGTAGCCACACACCCAAACAGGACTGATGGACAAAGCAGGGCCTGTGAAATGTTGGCCACCCCACCATCCATCTTATCACGATTTCCTCAGCCGTTCTGTGGACCTGCCCCGAGAGCAGGTGAGGAATGATTTGGGAATCCCTGGAGTCCCACTGTTGGGGAGGAGCCAGAGTCCCCATAACCAATTAAATGGAAATTTGCTAACCAGGCCAGGAGGTTTGAGGTAATGAGCCAAAATGTTCTCTGAGCAGAGAAACAACCCAAAGATGAGTCAGAACAGGAGGATAAACACAGATAAACCTCCATGACCCCTGAAGCCTCCTTTTCAACATAGATCATTTTACACCTTATCGGTGGAATGTTAATGAGCCCCATCCATTCTCTAGGTACAGAAAGAACAACAATTCCCCATTCCCTGAAAACTTGCTGCCTTTGGAGTTTGCTGTGGGTGTTTTTTCTCTTCCAGCTCTAATGAGGAACCATAAATATGTGTGTGCCTGGAGTCAGGGAGATAGGTGAAGAAGATTTTTCCAAGTGGGAAAAACCCTTTTGTCCCTGTAGAGTAAGGTACACTGTGTTCAGGATGGGGAATGGCCCTCAGGGGAAAGAGAAAGTTGATTTTCAAAGAGATACAGTAATGATAGCGGTTGATCTGGCACAATAAAAAAAAAAAGAAAAGGTCATTATAGCTCCAGAAGGAGTAATTATCTCACTAGCTGGTGAATTTGCAGCAGAATAAGAGTAATTTTTAATAGTGCACTTTAATATGCAATATCTCATTTCCTAGATGAAGAGAATGAGGCTGAGACGAGTTAAGTGACTTGTCTGGTCACAGAGCTAGTAAATGTCAGAGGTAAGATTTGAACCAGGTCTTCCTCTGACTGTAGTTCTACCCCCTGTCCTTCAGTGGATGGCAGACACTGTCATCATGAACTTCCCTCTAAACTGGAAGTAGCTGAGTGAAGAGGCTCGCCTGAAAACCATTGTTCTGAAGTGGCATAATTCAATATCCTCAGACATAAAATCTGAGAGGTAGCAATAGTGTTGTAGATAGAGGGCTGGCCTTGGAGTCAGGAAGACCACTGTTCAAATCTTGTCTCTGACACATATTGAAATGTGACCCTGGGCAAATCATTTACCTCTCAGTTGACCTCTTTTTTTTTTTTTTTGGACCATTAGTTGTGTCCAACTCTTCATGACCCCATTTGGGGTTTTCTTGACAAAGATACTGGCATGGTTTACCATTTCCTACTCTAGCTCATTTTACAAATGAGGAAACTGAGGCAAAAAGGTTAAATGACTTGCCCAGGGTCACACAGCTAGTAAGCTTCTGAGGCCAGATTTGATCTCAGGAAGATGAGTCTTTCTGGCTTCAAGCCAGGCACTGTACCCACTGTGGCACCACCTAGCAGCCAGTGAGGCCTAGGAGAAAAGAAAATATAACTGCAAAAAAAGGCATCAATCAAAAGGTATTATGTCCAGCCAGAGTTTACTCAGCATCCACAGGACAGCAGTAGGGATGGCGGCAATTTTGAGTCCCAGTCCTATCTGCCTGTATTCATGCCACTGATGATCTACTTTCAGGAATTTTTGTGGTAGCTCAGTCATTTCAGTCGTGTCTAGCTCTTTATGACCCCATTTGAGGCTTTCTTGGCAAAGATACTGGGGTGGTTTGCCATTTCCTTCTCCAGCTCATTTTATAGATGAGGAAACTGAGGCAAACAGGTTAAGTGACTTGTCCAGGGTTACAGAGCTAGTAAGTGTTTGAGGTGGTATTTGAACTCAGGTCCTCCTGACTTCAGGCCAAGCACTCTAACCACTGAACCACCTAGCTGCGCCCATTGACTTTCTGAGACTATGTTATGGTGTAGTTGCCAAGTTGTATTTATGGAAGGGAATTTTTTCACTTGGAATCCTCTACACCAATCAAATTACTGGCCTGTATAGAAAAAAAAAAAACCTGTAGACTAGTGACCTAAAAAAAAAAATCAAATTGAATCCCAAGTCTCAAGAGAATTAATAGTCCTTAAAAAATGCCCTGAAGAGGACATGAAGAACTTTGTCCATGAGGGCTTCATAGTCTGCAGGCCTTAACAACAGAACAAACAATAACATTTATCTTGAAAGGGCATGGGCAGCCCTTAATGAGAAATAACACCATATGTAAGCAGAAGGAGAGAGTCTGAGCAGAGATTTCCCTGAGGGATTTAGGCTTTTTTTTTTTAGCTGGCCAAAAAAGCATCAAAACAGAAAAACAAAAAGCATGTCCCTGAAATGTGCCATGGACAATGGACAGTTGAAACTCCATCCTCATATGTTCTAGAAGGAGGTGCTGACATATGAGAAAACAGATACACGGCAGACACAGACAAGTAAGCATCCCTAAGCAGCCTCCCCTCAGGGAACGTGCCTCCGGCCTGGCTCCCATCCCTCCCTCCCACAGACAGAGCCCAACCAGACCTCCAGAGAAAAACAAAGTTTTGAAAGAGAATGAAAAGAAGTCCTGTCCCTATGGATGAGTGCATCCAGCCAAAAAAACAACATCCCTCCTTCATATCCTAACACTAGACAGGAAAACTCAACAATGGGGAAAATCCTTCTGGTCAGATGCAGGAGATGATGTAGGAAAGGAGGGGACAAGTAGACACAGATGGAGATCTATGAAAAAAAAACATGGCCCCAGACAAAAAGCAAAAGATCAAACTCTGTAGTGCGGGAGATCTTAACATGGGTCCACAGATTCCTTAGGTTTTAGGAGACCCATGTACTTGGGTGGAAAAAAATTACATAAAATATATATGTGTGCATATACAAATATAGCCTATGTATAACATATATATATACATATGTAGAGAAAGCTAATATAATTGGTTTCCTGTGTAATATTATGTATTTTCTGCTTTTAAAAATGCTATATTTCACTAGGCAATCAAAGATATCCGTGGCACAAAAAGGGTTAAAAACCCTTTTCACAGAACTAAATGCTTCCAGATCCTCTTAAACACAATACCTTACATATATATTAGGTGATCAGTAAATATTTGTCTTTCGGATTTAGTTGTTTGAAGATACTGAGCGAAAAATGGGAAGAAGCAGCACCTGGCTCTATGCCCTCAAGCTTGTTATACCTATCCAAGAAGCTTGCCAGGGGAAGCAGAGTTACCCACACATCAGAGACCAGGCCGTTCTGGGTGATGCCTTTGTTTCTGTAACCATAAGTACAAAACCATCTGTAGCAGAGCCTGGACTCGGGCAGTTACTACAAATTCAGGGGCCTTCTATAAATCCAGATATGCTGTAATCAGGAGGGACCCCAGGAAACAGGAACAGGAAAGATTTATTGACTGCCACTAAGAAGCTGATGTTGCTGCAGCCCAAACAACTTAAAGTGTATCCTCTGAGATCTTGAAAAGTATTTAAATAATTGAAACAGTCAGATATTCCATTACTGAGAAACGGAGACTCTGGGCTCAGGATGGGAAGGTCCAGTGCTTGCTCCATTTCTATAGTTAACACAGATGCCCTTTCTGATTGGTTTCTGTGGCCTTTTTTTATTCCCCCAGAAGGAAGCAGAGGAAAGTCAAGCCACCCTTCTTGAGGCAAAGTGAGTAAGTGCTCTGAAGAAAACAGATCTCTGGCCAGAGCTGCCCCTGACATGCAAGGCTCTGAAAATTCAGACGAATCCAGATGGAACTCTTGCCCATAGCTGTCCAAGCCACACAGACCCTGTAAGGTCATTGGACTTGGCTGCTCAGAAGGCTAAAACTGTTCAGAAAAACAAAGCCCCAGATGAAAACAGAGTGGCCTCAACTTTCAAAGTTACTCATTGCAAAGATACTTGTGAGAGGGAGAGGTCATATGGGGGGAACTCCCCAATGACAAATCAAGGCAAAGATACCTTTAAAAAGTTGTATGCCCAATGCCCTGAGGGATAATAATTGTGCATATTTATAAAGCACTTTAAGCTGTCTTCCCTACAACTCAGTGAGAAAAGCACTATTATTATCCCAGTTTTCCAGTTGAGGAAACTTGAGGCTTAGGTTGAATAAGTAACCTGTTCAGAGGTCAATCAGCTCCTACATGTTTGAGGAGAGATTCGAACCCAGGTCTTCCTGCATCTCAAGTCCCACACTCTGTCTACTATGTGCTATGGAAGACAAGCTCTTCCCACCCCCACCCCCACCTTGAAGAACTGACCAACTTCTCTTCTAAAAACCCCAGTCTGTGTTTGCTGTTTCTCAAGTGGTAAAATGGATTTTTAAAACTCTTTGAGAAATGCAAAAGCCAATAGAAATGCTGAATGGCTTTGTTATTGAGACAGGCAATGTGGTATAGTGGGAAAGTGGGCTGAACTCAGCAAACATGGCTTTGAACCTCAACTGACACTTACCTAGCTGAATGGACTTAATATAGCTGAGTCTCAGTTTCCTCATCTGGATAATGGGACTAATTATCTCTAAGTTACCTGTCTCACACTATTGCTGGGAAGAAAGCACTTTGTAAAACTTAAAATGTTATTGAAGTGTGAGCTATTGTTACTCTGTTACCTGAAACTCCTAGCTAATTATACATATTATATATCTAGGCATGTGTTTCCTATGGTCTGGCTGCTATAGGAACCTTGCAGGACTGACTAGTCTGAATCAGAGCAGTAGCAGTTCTGTACCCCCATCCTTCAATCTACCTGCCTTATCAATTATGTGCATGTTATACTCTCTGGTCATTGATTCAAGCCTCTTTTTCAGCACACATCATTTTATGCCTTATTAATAGAATGTTAATTATTTCTTGAGCACCAGCACTCTGCATGCTATATAATCTCTCATGACAAGTAGAAGATACAGAGAGTACAGGTTACTTATTCAACCTAAGCCTCCTGTTTCCTCAACTGGAAAACTGGGATAGTAATAGTGCTTTTCTCATTGAGTTGTAGGGAAGACAGCTTAAAGTGCTTTATAAATATGCACAATTATTATCCCTCAGGGTATTGGGCACACAACTTTTTGCTTTGAAAACATGTTGTGTACTAAACTTTACTTTATAGAATCCTTGGCTTGCAGGAGCCTTTTCCCAGTCCCTCCAACTGCTTGCTTCCATTGAATCTGTATTTATTATGTCTTATGTATCAATGTATATATCTTCTCCCCCAATAGAATGTAAGCTCCTTGAGGGTAAGTCTTGTTTTTGTTTTTTCTTGTGTCCTCAGTACATAGTACACAGTTCCTGGCACCCAGTAAGTGCTTAATGAATACTTATTGATTGATTGATGTGAAATAATTTCTTCTTTCCATCTGTATTGCTTTGGATAGTACCCCCCGACTCTGAATTTGGCTTCTCTTGTTTGGCATTCTGAGGTTAACATGTGTTAAATGGTAACTTTTCCAAAATCTTGCTTCACTGCTTTCACCAGTGAAAAGATCTGCATTTTCTATATTCAAAGTGCAGGTGTGAGAATTTACTTAAACTTGCAGCTCACTTCTTTGTATGAATAAGCAAGGATTTAAGACAGGTGAGTCCAGACCTGTGTTTTCAATCAATGCAAATTATTTGTAGTTTATATTTTTAGAATTCAATTCAAATCCAAAGGATTTCTTATCCCTTCATTGATTTTCAAGGGTGTCTTTTCATGTTTATTGCATTGTTATTTAGTCATTTCAGTCACGTCTGACTCTTTGTGACTCCATTTGGGATTTTCCTGACAAAGATACCAGAATGGTTTGCTGTTTCCTTCTCTAGTTCATTTTATAGATGAGGAAACTGAGTCAAATAGGGTTAAGTCACTTGCCCAGGGTCACATAGCTAATAAGTGTCTAAGGCTGGATTTGAACTCAGGAAGCTGAGTCTTCCTGACTGCAACTCTGGCACTTTATTCACTGTGCTACCTAGCTGCCCTTTCATGTTTATGTCTTTGGACAAATCAGATTTCTGTTGCCTGTTCATGTTATCTACTGTAAATAGTGCCCTAGAAACAACTAGTTGTGTGCTTTTCATGGTGATCAGATTCTCTAAAAGGAAAGGACTAGGTTTAGACTCAAGAGCTGATGAAATGATCCCAGTTTGGTATTGGGATAACGTGGGATACTGGAAGGTCATTCCTGTTATATATTCTTGGGACTAGACAGGGCTAAGCTAAAACATCTGCTACAGGAAGAAGAAAATAAAAGGAAAAGCAGAAGATAAATCTCAAGAATTGATTTGGTCAAACCTGGCCTGGCAATGTTTGAGGAAAACTCGAGATTATGAAGAATCAGATGTTCCTTTTCGTGTGTTGGCATAGAGGAGATGGCATGTGATTTTGCTTTGTTTTGTTTTGTGTGTTTTTACAGAGAAACGTGAGTCACCATTCCACATGGCTTTCAAATTAAGTCTGAAAATTTATAGAGTGGGGAGCTCCAAAGGGTCATGATCAGACCTTCTGGCTTATCACAAGGGACACAAGAGAAGCTGATCATGAATTTGCTTCCAGGTGCAATTTCTGTGGTGTTGCTTTTTTTTTTTTAAACTTGATCTACCAAGGTCATTTGGCTTTGGTCCTAGCAGGCCAGTCATGCCCTCCCCTCTTTTGCCCCTCATATAATCCACAAGAGTTTTAAGAAGTGGCAAGGAAGAACAGAAACACAGAGCCCAGGGTACTGCCCAGGACTGTATGAATAGCCTTCTGCAGGGGAGCTACCAGGTATTCAGGGGTAGCGTGAGGGAAGGACATTTAATATCTGCAAAGAAATAGAGTGCAGAAGGGGAAGATGAGAGCATAACAAAGATATACTTTGCCTGCTTCATGAGGTGGGGTGATATAGAGTGGGGTTCTTATACCTTTGATGTCTCATCATTGTACAGAGGTGACTCTGAGTTCTCAAAGGTCGTGACTATTGGGGCCAAACTCTGACAGGTACTACCAAGCTGGAGAAGCTTTGTGATAGAAAAGATGTTGATTATTGGAAGTTTAGCACAGCTAATCTGGGCCAAAGGTTTATCACCAGGTCTATCTCCAAGTCCAGCATTATTTGGCCAATTGAAGTCTGGAGCACCACCTACTTCCTATGTGTAGGGCTGTAAAGTGCATCGATAGAAGGAGTATCCACTAACGTCACAGAATTTTGAAGCACTGACGTTAAGATTTTAGGGGCAGGTAAAAAATCATTTTGCCCAATCCATTTTTTAATCCCACTATTAAGGATTTATTCCTTCTGGTTCAGGTATTGAACCCTGAATATGTTAGTTTAACTAATCCTTTCCTGATGACAGCTAGCTGAGCTTATGTCCTCCCCTGTCTTCCTCCCCTGCCTCTAAGAATGGGATAAAAGTGAGTTTTGAGAAGTAGCAAGGATAGAGAGAGAAATCCAGAGCCTATCTGTCTGATGATCTACCTTAGGGGAAGCTGCCATTGAGGGGAGAGGGTTAGGGGGAGAAAGGTCCAGAGGAAAAGACATTTCACGTCCAGAGGAAATCGTCAGTAAATCAGTAAATCTATAAAGATCTATGAAGTGCCTACTATGTGCCTGACACTGTACTAAAAGTTGGAGATACAAAGAAAGCCGAAAGACAGTCCCTACTCTCAAAGAGCTCAATCTGATGGTAGAGACAACATGAAAACAACTATGTACAAACAAGTTGTATACAGTATGAATTAGAAATAATCCACTGAGAGATGGCACTAGAATTAAGAGGAATTATGAAAGATTTCCTGTAAAAGGTGGGATTTTGAGAGGATGCCCCTCAATTGGGGAATGGCTGAACAGGTTATGGCACATGAATGTGATGGAATATTATTGTGGAATAGAAAATGATGAGCAGGATGGTTTCAGAAAAATCTAGGAAGACTGATGCGAAGTAAGGTGAGCAGAACCAGTAAAACATCGTATACAGTAACAGCAATATTGTATGATATTCAACTGTAAATGACTTAACTACTCTGATCAAGACAATGATTCAAGACACTGATGATGAAAAATACTATCCATCTCCAGAGAGAGAAAAACTGTTGAACTCTGAGTGCAGATTGAAGCGTACTTTTTTCAATTTATTTTTCTTGCTTTTTTATTTTCTGCAACATGTCTAATATAGAAATATGTTTTCCATTATTTCATATGTATGATTGATATATTTCTTGCCTTTTCAATGAGTGGGGGAAAGGCCAGGTGGAGGAGGAGAATTTGGAATTCATAATTTTAAAAAGGAGTGTTAAAATAGATAAATAATATTTTTAAAAAGAAAATGCATGGAGTCTGGAGATAGAGTAGCTTGTTCAAGGAACAGCAATGAAGCCAGTCTCACTGGCTCCCAGAGTATGTAGGAGGCTGGAAGTGTAAGGTGTAAGAAGACTGGAAAAGTAATGGAAGGAGCCAGGTTATGAAGGGCTTTGAAAGCCAAACAGGATTTTCTATTTTGATACTGGGGGTGGATAGGGAGCCATTGAAGCCTTCTTAATAGGGGAGTGAGACGGTCAGATCTGCACTTTAGGAAGATCACTTTGACAACTGAGTGGAGAATAGGCTAGAGCTCAAAGAGATAGACTGGAATGGGGCCCAGAAAAAGGAGATAGAAGTCTGCAAAAGATAAACTTTGCCTGCTTTACAGTTTGGTCAAAGGCTAATAACATCTAGTTTGTATAAATAAACTGCTTCTGCAAATAACATAGATAAATTATTCACTTCACACAAATATTCATGTATGCACTTATATCCATCTTCCCTGAAGGAGGCAGGGTTTGTATGTATCATTTTTAAAGGTATAGCACTTTTCAGAATATTTGAATCATTCAGTCTTAGAACTTTAGAGCTGAAAAGTACCTTAGAGATTATGTAGTTCAAATTGCCTATTTTACAGATGGGGAAACTGAGGCCCAAAGAGATGAAGGGGCTTAGCCAGCGTCACACAACTATTTATGACAGAATCATCTCTAGAACCCTTGTCTTTTGATTCCTAGTCCAGCTGAATTTATCTTATCTATTACTTTTCCATAGTGTAGGGCATCCTGGGAAAATGGTTTTGTGCTAGGCTAGCCTTGAACATCCAGCATACATTTGGCCCACCTTCTGGCACTGCTCAGATAGATGGTTTATGCTTGATAAATTAAAATTACTTTCCATATTAGCCAATTTTCATTCTGTTTGCCTTGGTCACTTTTGTGAAGTGAGTCTGGGTCAAGGGGAGGTGGGGCAGTGTGTACAAAATCGGTAGTCATGGCTATTTAAAAATTTTTAATTATTTAATCTTTTCCCCAATTACATGTAAAAACAATTTTTAACATCCATTTTTTAAAAAAATTGAATTCCAAATTCTCTCCATCTTTCCCTCCCTCCCCTCCTCCGTCATTGAGAAGGTAAGCAATTTGATATAGGTTATATATGTGCAGTCATGCAAAACATATTTCCATATTAGTCATGTTGTGAAAGAAAACATTGACCAAAAAAAAAAACCGCAAGAAAAATAAAGAAGGTAAAGAAAGCATGCTTTGATCTGCATTCAGACTCCATCAGTTCTTTCTCTGCAAATGGATAGTATTTTTCATCTTAAGTCCTCTGGAATTATCTTAGATCATTGTATTGCTGAGAATAGCTAAGTCATTCACAGTAGATCACCATAAAATATTGCTGTTACCGTGTATAATGTTCTCCTGGTTTTGCTTATTTCACTTTGCTTCAGTTCGTGTAAATCTTTCCAGATTTTTCTGAAAGCATCCTGCTCATCATTTCTTATAGCACGATAGTTTTCCATTATAATCACATACCATGACTTGTTCAGCTATTCCTCAATTGATGAGCATCACCTCAATTTCCAATTCTTTGCCACCACAACAAGAGCTGCTACAAATACTTTTGTACATATAGGTCTTTTTTCTTTTTCTTTTAATCTCTTTGGTATACAGACCTAGAAGTGGTATTGCTGGGTCAAAGGGTATGCATGGTTTTATATCCTTTTGGGCATAGTTCCAAATTGCTCTCCAGCATGGTTGAATCAGTTAAGTTGTGGCTATTGAAGGTGTTCCAGGTGTTCCAGGAATAATATAAGAGAAGGCACAGAGAATGAATAGAGTGTGTTCATGGGATAGAAAAGAGGTGGACCTACCCCGAGTAGAGGGTGTATGAGACTAGTGGAGAATAAAGTCAGATAGATAAGGTATTACTTGACAGTTAAGAAGTGGCTTGAAAGCTGGACAGAGGTCAAAGACTTTACATTTCATGAATTTAAAAGTAGAAAGCCTTTAAAGTTTTTTGAGCTCTAGAGTGACATGGTGAGAACAATATTTGTAGATGAATATGTCAGTAGACTATAGGACCAATTGGAAGAAGAACATGTAGTCAGAATAACTAACTAAGAGGTTGTTTGCCATAATCCATGTGTTAGGTGATAGATACCTTTAATTGAGTGATGCTAGTATGAATGGAGGAAGGAAAAGACATTTTATGAGAAGAATCAACAGGACTTGACAATTGACTGAGTCCAGGGGGATGAGTTGTGGTACCTTTAATACTGACATTCCTATGTAGCATTTTAAGTTTACAAAGCACAACAACCCTACCAATTAAGTAACTTAATCATTCCCATTTTATAGATGAAGAAACTGAGGCTCAGTGATTTATCCCTGCTCACATAATTCAGAAATATTGGGGCCATGATTTGAGCCCAGGTCACATGGCTTTGAGTCCAACATTCTTTCTTGTATGCCACTGATAGAAAAGGAAGTTTAGAGAGGGAGTCATCTTGGAAGGATAGTTGATGTCTTGGATTGGCTTTTTAATCAGAGGACCTGGATTCAAAACCCACTTCTGTTATTTGGCTGAATGATTTCAGGCAAGTAATTTTTCCCTTTCCCCAGTTTCTTCATGGGAAGTATGAAATTCGATGATCCGTATGATCTTTTCTAGCTGTAAAGTCTGTGATCCTGTAAGAATATGGATTTATTGAATTAAAGTGACTTTGGTTTTGGATATTTTGAGTTTGAAGGGGCGGTGGGACACCCAAGTGGCAGATTCCCAGAGGTAGTTTAAAAAACTAGAGTTGAAAAAAAAAAACTAGAGTTGAAAAAAAAAACTAGAGTTGAATTTGGGTAAGAGATGGGGACTGGAAAGAATATTCTAGAGAGGATAATTTTTTATTACAGTAAATAGAGAAGAGCAATGATCCAAGGCAGAATGTTGATGGGGGGAAGATTCTTTAAGTCATAGGGGGTGGGAGGAAAAAAGAGGAGACAGTGAAGGACACAAGAGAAAAATGGGATCATTCTGGTTAAGTACCACAGATTCTTGGAGGTTGGGGATGGATTTTTTTTTGGTTCCTGTTTTTCAGATTTATAGTTCCAGAGGTGATATTTAGTGGAATCACATCTTTACTAAATTCCTTATCGCCTTTATTAAACCCATGTGATTTAGCAAAAGTTAGTTCTTCTAACCTAAGTTTCTCCTGCCAAATCTCATTTTCTGTATAAAGCTTCCCTTGACAAACTCTGGACTTGAACACATGGTTTCAGCTTTGTAAAGGAATGAGTGTTTGGCTGGACCCAGTGTTATCATCTTGAGTCGTGTGGGGGTTTCATCTCCATGAATTGTTCCCCTTTGTGGGTAAAGAATTGCGAAAGACCATTATCTTGATAAGAACTTCTCAGTTTCTTGATTCATTTCTGAAGATCAGGCCAAATTACTGTAACCCTTAGCTTGCTGCACACTCTCATTATTTCATGCTTTATTTGATGATAAGAAAAAAAAAAAGGTTATGTGGACCAAAGAAATTCAACCCCACTCAGTCAGGACAGTCATTGTTTATAACTCTCAAAAGTTTTAGCTTGTCCTGATGCTTCCTCTTTTCTCCTTCATCCTTCTTATTGCTGAAAGGAAGACTCCACATGTTAGCAAGAATGTTGACAATTACAGAGAATCACATGGTGAGTGGCAAGGGAACCTACAGATCACTTAGCACACATTTTATAGATAAGGAGTCTGCTGGTCAGAAAGGGCAAGTGATTTATCCAAGGTGAACTGGAGTAGAATCAAGATTAGAACTCAAGTTTCTTGATATTGAGTCCTTTCACTGAACTGTGCTGCCTTAATCAATTAAAAGGGAAAGATTGCTTTTGCTCTAGGCTTGGTATTGGTGTTGAAGTGAGAGAATATACTGTGCATGCAGCAGCTCAGAGGCTCCACACTCTGCTAACTTCATACATAAAACATAACACCTAATACAATGGAAGCTTCTTGAGGGAAATAACTTTCGTTTTTGTCTTTGTATTCCCAGTGCCTAGCATAAAATAAATGCTAATAAATAATTAATGAATAAATGAATCCTAAATATTAATGAGGGGCAGCTAGAGGGCTGGGCCTGGAGTTAGGAAGACTCATCTTCCTGAGTTCAAATATGGCCTCAGGCACTTGCTAGCTGTGTGACCCTGTTTGCCTTAGTTTCTTCACCTGTAGAATGAGCTGGAGAAGGAAATGGCAAACCACTCCAATATCTTTGCCAAGAAAACCCCAAATGAGGTCATGAAGAGTCAGATACAACTGAAAGGACTGAGTAACAATGAAATATTAATAAATTGAATGGTTTTTATTTTACTTTAAGTCTTCCTCCCCATGTATATATATTACACATATGTATACGTGCATGTATATATATATATAATATATATATGCATGTGTATGTGTGTATATATATATGCATATATATGCGCGTGTGTATGTAGTAATTCTGTTGTTCCTTCAGCAATTAAGCTAATTGTTTAAGTAAAGACCTTCTAGAGGGGCAGAAGTATTGTAGTACAGAAGTATCAAATTTGTAGCTTCTGTCTGCAAAACTCCCGAGTGTCCCCAGAACCAGAATAAAATGTAATTAGGAAACATTTAACAAAATAATTAAAAATACAATACAACAAAGATAATGCTAATTTGCGTTTTTTTCAGTCAGTACACAGCCAGCAGGGATCTGTTTCTATTTGAGTTTGACACCACTAGTGTGGTGGACAGAGTAAGGAAGACTGAGTTCCCATTCTTCCTCTGACTCATACAGGTTGTATGACCATGGACGGTCATGGATGATTCATTTAACTGCTCAGTGTTCCATGAAACCCTCTAAGTTGCAGACAAACTACTGATGTGCATCAGGAGATGAAGTTTCTATCCTGGGAGCATCCCTCAGTCATGCAAACACAGGTTTGTTCGACAACTGCCACAAGACTTTCCTCGTTCAGAAATGTCAGCCAGCGGACGCCCCACACAGCTCGCACATGATCAGCTTTGGGCTGGCCAAACATCCATTCCCTTCCAAAGTTAAAACCATGTGTTCAAGTCCAGAGTTTGTCGGGGGAGGCTTTATCTAGCAAATGAGATTTGGCTTGGGGAACTTAGGTTAAGAAGAACTAACTTTTGCTAAATCACATGGGTTTAATAAAGGCGATAAGGAATTTTGCTGTGATATCTGCCTGACACAAATATAATAAAAAGACTCAGAGAATTCAGACATTTTCATGGCAATTTAAAAATTTTAAACCTGATTTTGATAACAGTCTCAAACAAGGCAGAACCTTTTTACTTTGAGGAATGAATACAGGGTGTCCCAAAAGTCATAGTGCAGCTTAAAGTGACTTTTGGGACACCCTGTATAGGATCAATCAGAATCTTCATTTGGCAAAAAATGTTTCAGGGTAGGTACTCGTACTTTTTTTTTTAACAGAAAGGTAAATTTGGGGACTAGCTCAAGAGCTGACAAATTGAATGGAATAAATATGGCTGGAACTGGTAAGAAAACAAGCTCATCATTAGGATTTCATCAAGAAACTAACTTTTAGGGTATTTCCTGAAGTAGGTAAACATTCATTCAAATTACATGTTCGAAACCTATGGGACTATATGACTGATCACTGATGTTTGGAATAATGAGGCATATATCATTAGACTCAATTACAGGATCATAGAATCTTGGAACTAAAGAACCTTAGAAATAATCTAGTCCTACTTTCTCATTTCATAGTTGAGGAAACAGAGGCCCATCAATGTTGTGGCTTGTTCAAGATTTTCTAGGCCTGTTCTTTGTTCTCTTTTTGGAGATATCATGGGATTACATGGGGCAACCAAAGTCTCAAGAAGTTTGAAAGTCACTATATTATGCAAGATGTCCCAACAGTCTTAGTACAATTTTAAGCTTTGATAGCTTATGTATATTACATATGTCTATTCTGTATATGTATGTGTATTATATATATGTAGCTTTAGCTTTTACATATATATAGCTATTATTATTGTGTTTTATATATATATGTATATATATATATATATATATAGCTTTAGCTTTATTATTATACAGCTTATATACATATACATAGACATAGACATATACATAGACATATACCTGTGTATATATATCTTTGCTTAAAATTACACTAAGACTTTTGGACACCCTGCATGTATTTTGTCCCTAACCTTCAGATATTTTTCATCTAAAGTTAATATTTTACTAAGGCAAACTTAAATGTGCATATGCACAGTACACTGAAACAGTAATCTAGGTTTAAAATGAAAACACTGAATTCTTCCTTCACATCAAACTACAAAACAGAGAAACTTCAACTTTGGTGAACTCTTCCAAATGTAAAATTCTATGATTCCTCCTCATACAAAGGCAAGAAAACAAGCTGGATCTTTCTTAGAAAGATTTTCAACAAGGTAAAAAAAAAAAGGCTTTTTTTTCAGCAACCTTACAGAAAACGCAAAATGTTATTAACTAGATATTTCCATTCTCCAGAGTATTGGTGCTAATTGAGGCTTTCTTATAAATAGCATTTTAAAAAATAGGATAGGTGATATTGCAAGATGTTTAAGTCAACTGCTCAATTCTAGTGGTTCCATAATCTCTTCAATGGAGATAGTCTTTCTAATGATAGCAATCTCAATCCATCCATACCTGCCCATCTTCTATAATTATCATTTACATTCTTTTATAAATTCACCAAAGGCAGCTGGTTACCATAGTAGAGTTAGAATTCTGCCTCAGAAACTTAGGAACTTTGTGTCTCCGGGCAAGTCACTTGAATTCTCAGCCTCAATTTCTTAATCTATAAAATGTGGATAATAATAGCACCTATCTCCTATGGTTATTGTGAGGATTAAACATGATAATTCATATAAAACACTTTACAAACCCTAAAGAGCTATATAAATGTTGAGGGGGGAAAAGGGAAAGGGTGGGACAAAGGAGCAATTCTTTATTAAGTGTCTATCTACCATGTGCCAGACACTGTGCCAAGCACATTATAAGCATTATCTCATTACCTACTTTTTTTGGAGATCCACCCTATGTACTGAGTGCCTGCCTCATTTTGTCTTGACATCTTGAAGGGACCAGTGGGGCATGCAAACTGTTGCTGTCCCCCATTATCCTTTGCTCTTGTTGCACGACCAGCTTGTATTTTTGATCACACATTTCTTTGATGACATCATTTACTCTGATACTTTTTTGCTATTCCTTACTTGTTATATGTTACAACCTAGTCATGTACTATCATGAACCTCTCCGTTGATCTATGCGTAAGACTCATTGATTCTTTGGACACTGTAGTGTCCATGACTTACAGACATGTAACAACACTGATAGAATTTTAATATTAAAAATATTGACCTTTGCCTGTAGGTGAAGTTTAGGGTCATGAAAGGAGCTTTGTAATTGCTAAAAGTAAATTCTCCTCCTCCTGTTTAAGTTCTCAGAGGGAGTCTCTTTTCCTATTTAATTCTGAATACAACTCATTATCCATCTGCAGTGTCTGTCCAAGACACAAATGATAGATTAGCTCTATAAGTTGTCCATTTAGTTGCATGGCATGATCTGGACAATAGGCATTCTCCATCCATTTCTTTTTTTCTTTGTGAATTATGAGGCTAAACTCTTTTTAGTGGCTATATACCTCTTTCAGGAGGCTCTGAAGTTTTCCAGGGCTTAACGTAATCAACACAATGTCATCTACAAACCAGAAAAACCTGAGGACTTCACTAGATAAGTGAAATTCCTTTTAAGCTTAGATTGTGTTGGATATTCTCTCTAACAGTGTTATATAGTGTTGGAGAACGTATATTTCCTTGTTTTATTCTTTATATGATATTATTGTTGAGAATTGTTGAATAAGGTTATCCTTATTCTTATATCTTCTAAAGAATGTTGCATAATTTTGATATATGCATGTGAGGCATCTTATTGGAAGAGACCTTTTAAGGTAGTTTTGTTGTTGTTGTTGTAGAACTAAGTCACTTTTTTTACAATCAATAAACATTAAATGTAATATGATCTTGTATTCCCTTTACCTTTTAATTGTATTGTAGTAAGTAGTCTGCTGTGCAATATTGCTTAAAAAGCCTGCCTTTTCCTTAATACCATTATAAAAAAAAGTCTTCTATGCATATGTATATTGGACAGAAGTTTGTATTGTGTTCTTTGTCACTTTTTTGTATTATTAAGATCTGAGTTTTTTCTAATCTTCTGATGTTTTGCTTTCCTCTAGATAACTTGTGAAATGATCCGTTGATACTCTTAAAATTATATAATCTCTGATGTGACTCTTCTTT
Source organism: Phascolarctos cinereus (assembly GCF_003287225.1). Classification (NCBI taxonomy): domain Eukaryota; kingdom Metazoa; phylum Chordata; class Mammalia; order Diprotodontia; family Phascolarctidae; genus Phascolarctos; species Phascolarctos cinereus. The sequence continues at coordinate 361,480,669 of NW_027555847.1, forward strand.
ATGTACACTGATTTAATTCAACTTAATTTTACTTTTTTGTTCTCTCTAGTGCTATTTTTACCTCCTTCAATAAGTATATTGACTGTAATATTAAAATTAAATTGTGTTGATTCAACTGTGCTGGATGGTGAAGAGAGTTTGTTGCAAAATTCTTTGCAGATCTTTTCCATCTTCTGTTTGTTGGCCTTCCAGCTTCATCTTCAAACATTCACAGGATGGCTGTTTAGTTGAATCTTTTGCCAATATTTCTTTAAATAAGGTTTACCCTCTTCTGTTTCATTAAGGAATTGCTCGTCATAATCTTTATCTTCCTCATAAAATTTTTACAAATGAGTTTAGAATCTAAACTAATATTACCTTTGAGTGTCATATCTCTCTGCTTGCCAAGTAAGTCAAACATTTGATGACTAAGGTTTTTTTTAGGGTTTTTTTTGGTTTTCTTATTTTAGCAATTGATTTACATCTATTACATTTCTGAATTAAATATATCTGTACTGCAATTGATATTGGCATTCTTTCTTCTACCCAAATTACATTTTCAATATCAGTATAGAAATAGGGACAATATCTGTGATTTCTTTGGCATAGGGAATTCCCAGATGAGGAAATTTCCTTTACTAATAAAGGTTAGCATATTCTCTGCAAATTACAGTCTTAGAAAGTTGCATAGAATACTGACAGAGTAAATGATCTGCCCAGGATTTTAAAATATGAAAGGTAAGACTTGAACCCTGATCCTCCTGGCTCTGAGACAACTTTTACATTCACTATGTCACCCTTCCTTTATTAATGATACCTTGTTTAAGTAGGTCAAGTTGTTTCCATTGTACATCATATCTTCATTTTATTTTAATTATTTTTATAGCTTGTATGAACTTTTATTTTTATTCTAGCAAGTCAGTGGTCTAAATGGCCCTGAAAGCTGACTCATGAATGGTTCCTGCATCCATAATGAAACATTTTCAAGTTTTTAAAATAGAAGCAATTTCATTTTGGTGGTATTATATTGTGCTAGCCATGTCCAGGGCCTAGTGATTCTCTTCGCCAAGTATTCTTGATCTATAAACATGAGGCTTCTGTGTAATCTACAAATGCTTGATACTTTTCATTATTTATTTCTGACCACATTTTCCTCATAGTTTTTGCTATCTTTAAATGATTCTGATCTTCGCATCGAAGTTACCTGGTATTAATGTATATGTTGATTTAGTCTGCAGGGCTTTTTAAAATAAAGTTATTTGTATAAAGTATCTACCTCTTCATCCTCTACAAAAGATGTTGGTGAGCAAGCTCCAATATATTTGTGATGGTCCTCTTGGGTATACTTAGGAGTAAAGCAATAGGAGATAATCTAAGATTTTATGCAATGATGTTTCTTGTTGGCTTCAGATACATAATAAAAAACTAACTATATACAAAGTAAATACAAACGAGTTTTGGGAAGCATTAGCAACTAAAGGGAGCAGGAGAGGTCTAATGAAGGAGGTGGCACTTGAGGAGGAAAGAATAGACCCAAAAAGTAATAGTCCACGTGCTCCTGATTCCACATGATGACAGCTCACATGGGGAGATAATGACCCCCGTTCTCTCTTCAACACTGGAGGCTTATAGAACTACTTGCCTTCTCACTCCAGTTCAGTAAGTAGGAAAGGGAGGGGCTTATTTATTTGACTAGTGTTTTTTGTAAATAATTTCGTTCCAGCTCAGTTGCCAGTCAGATTATATAAATGAAAATCTACTTTGTAAAATAAATATGACCGTTTGTCATGGTCTGTTCTTGATAAAACCATGCTATCTCTTTGTGAGACATTGGTTTCTTTTCTAGATATTCAGAAAACATCTCATTAATAATACATTCTAGAATCTTACCAAAATTTGGAGACAAGGTCCCTGGCCTAACGTAGGGATATTGAGGAGCTGAAGCTTCCCATAAAAGGGTTCACTAGTATGGTGGGGAGCTAGAAACTATGTAATAATTTCTGGGGGTTTTTTTGCCACCACAAAAAGAATTGATATGAATATTTTTATATATATAGAACCTTCTACTCTTTCTTTGACCTCTTTTGAGTTTAGGCCTAGCAGTGGCATAGCTGGGTGAAAGGGCACACATTGTTCAGAGACCCTTTGTGTATGATGCCAAATTATTTTCTAGAATGGTTGTATCCATTCACAAATCCACCAACAGCATATCCATGTCCTTGTTTTCTAACAGCCTCTCCAACATTCATCATTTTCCTTTTTTTGTCATCTTTGTCACTCAGGTAGCTATGAGGTAGAATTTCAGAATTGTTTTATTTTACATATCTCTAAGTACTATTAATTTGAAGTATTCTTCTATATACAGCCTGGATTTCTTTCCTTAAAAACTGCCTATTTGTATCCTTAGATCAACCGAGAATGGCTCTTATTGTTAAACATTTGAATAAGTTCCTTACAAATCCCGGAAATGAGACATTTATCAGAGAAACCTGCTGCAAAGGTTTTCCCCAGTTAATTGTATTTTAATCTTTAGCTTTATTAGTTTCTTTGTGCAAAACATTTTTAATTTTATATAATCAAAATTATTCATCTTATCATATGTGATACTCTCTATTCCTTGAAATTTTCTCCCCTCTACAGATCTGATAAGTATTTCCCCCCATGTTTCTTTAATTTGTTCATGATGTGACCATTTATATCTACATCACCTATCCATTTGGAGCTTATTTTTGTGCAAGTTGTGAGGTGTTAGTCTAAATCTAATTTCTTCCGTATACCTGTCCAATATTCCAGGAAGTTTTTGTCAAAAAGCGAATGAGTCCTTATCTTAATAGTTTAAGTCTTTGTGTTTATAAAAATGCTAGTGTATTTGGTGCATTTTCTTCTTTATATTGAGTATCTAATCTATTTTGCTGATCAATCTACTATTTTTTAAACCAGTATCGAATTGTTTTAATATTTAATTCTTTATAATATAGTTCAAAATCTGGCACTGCTAGATCCCCTCTGTTCCATTCATTATTTTCATTATTTCTCTTGAAATTCTTGACCTTTTTTTCTTCCATATAAATTTTGTTATTATTTTCCTAGTTCCATAAAGTAATCATTTGGCAGTTTCATTGGTATGGCATTAAATAAGCAGAATCATTTTTATTATACTGATTCATCCTACCCATGAGCAATTACTGTTTTCCCAATGGTTTAGTTCTTATGTGTATCTTAGAAGGTAGACTCCCAAATATTTTATATATTATGTAATAAATATAAATGGAATTTCTCCTTCTATATCTTCTACTGGGTTTTATTGGTATTATATAAGAATGTTAGTGATGTGTATGGATTTTATTTATGCTGCAAGTTTGCTGAACTTAGTATTTGTTTTCATTAATTTTTAGTTGGCTCTAATAGGGTTTTTTAAGCACACCATCAAATTATCTGCAAAAAGTTATCATTTTTGTTTAACTATTCACTCAATTTCTTTCTCTTGTCTTATTACTACAGCCAGCATTTCTAGTACTATGTCAAATAGAAGTAGAAACATTTAACTCAATAGGAATATAGATAAGAAGAAGAGAAAGAGGACTATAAGAGAGAGGGTAGGTCCTGGGATGTATTAATCAGAAAAAAAGAAAACCTTAAGCTTGGACAGGGGATAGTGAAAGGAAGGTTAAAATTGGGGGAAAGGGTAGTAACTTGAAGTAAACAGAAAGAGAAGAGGTTAGAGAAGGAGAAATATAAAAGCACAGAGTGAAGGGAAATAAACAATTATCATAAATGTAAATGGGATGAACTCACTCATAAAATGGAAGAAGGTAGCAAAAGGGATAAGAGAGCAAAATCCAAAAACATGTTTATAAGAAGCACATTTGAAGCATAAAGTCTTGTATAGAGCTAAAATAAAGAGCTGGAGCAAAAACTTATGCCTCAGCATAACACAAAAATCAGGGGTAGTAATTATGACTTCAGACAAAGTAACAGCAAAATAGACTTAATTAAAATAAAAAGAAACTACATTTTGCTGAAAGGTAACATAGACAATGAACTTATGTCAGTGCTTAACATGTATGCACTCAGTGGTATAGTTTCTAAATACATTAGTTGAGGAATGGTTAAATAATTTATGGTCTATGAATGTTATTGAACACTATCATGTTATTAGAAATAAGGAAACAGATTATTTCAAAATTGACTTATGAATGCATACAGAGTGTATAAGCAGAACTTGAAGAGTTTAGATTATAACATCAACATTGTAGAAATGAATAATTTTAAGGACTTTTACAAACTGATGAAGAATGAAATGAGCAGAACCAGGACAACACTTCATACAATAATACCAACGTTGAAAACAAACAACTTTGAAAGCTGTAAGAACTACAATCAATATCATGACCATTCATAATTCGGTTTTCTTTTCTTTTTCAATGGGTTGGAGGTATGAGGGAGAAAAATAGATTTTTGTTCAATTTTTGTCTCTAAATACAGATGTTTCAGATGAAGAATGTTGCATGTACTTTTAGATGAAGTCACTATATTATTAATTTTATTTAATTGTTTTACTTTGTTAGAAGAGACTTCTCATGAAGTACGAGTAGTTGGTAAGTGTTTGTAATGGAAAAAAAACAAAACACAGCAATAAAGTTTTTTTTTAATTTAAAAAAATCACAGAGTTAACTGACCTTCAGAGCTGGAAGAGAACACAGAGACTTTCTAGTCCAACCTGAACCAGAACAAAAATCCCTTCTATCACTTCTGTGACAAGTAATAATCTACCTTTTGCTTGAAGCCCAAGGTAGCCAGTTTTGAATAGCTCAAATGTTTAAGAAGTTTTTCCTTGCAGTGCTCTCAACTCTGCTCTGAGCAGCTTTAATGCCTTGCTCCTACTTCTGCCCTTTGGCAAAATTAATAGAACATTTATTAAATACATTGTACATGCAAGAGACTATGTTAGCTAATGAGGTTACCAAAAAGAAAAACAACACAACCCAGCTCCTGTTCTCAAGAATTTATGATTTTACAGGAAGAAAAATGATAGCCTTCTTCATCTATTTGCAGGGTTGTCATGAAGGAGAATTTGTGTTGTTGTTCAGTCATTTTTCAGTCATGTCTGACTCTTTGTGACCCCATTTGAAGTTTTCTTGGTAAAGATACTGGAGGGTTTGCACTTCCATTTCCAGAGTGTCCCCCTGAAACTGAGGCAACAGTGTTAGGTGACTTGCCCATGGTCACACAGCTAGTATCTAAGATAGAATTTGAACTCGGGTCCTCCTAGCTACCCTTGCAATCTGTAGGCCCCTGTGAGAAGGAGACTTCTAACAAATAGATTTCAACAAATAGAGGTCATACGGTGTAGCAGAGAGAAAATTGGATTTGGAGTCAAAAGACCTAAGTTTCAATCCTGACCCTGTCACTAACTTACTGATTGACTATTAGTAGTCAATCTACTTTTCTAGTTATAAAGTGAGAGTACTACATTAGATGATTACTAATGTCCCTTTCATGTTTAGAGATTGGTGATAAATTCAACAAATTCAGTTCAATTAACATGTATTAAAGTATCTTTTGTGAGCAAATCTCTATGCTAGGTGGTAGGCAGGGATATTTTTTGGCTCAAATGAAATAGTGGATGGAAAGCATTTTGTAAACATTAAAATGATGTATATATAAATTATTATTATTAATAATCCCATAATAATATCCAGTCCCCAGGATTCTAATCTAGTAATGACTTTATTCCCTAAGCCTTCCACTGCACTCCTGCTAAGCTCAAACAATGTTTATAGAGCAATACAGGAGTGGGCTGGTAAATGTTTAACAATTGGGCTCTCCAGAAAAAATGTATGCGCACATTTTTACATTTAAACTGCATTATTAACACTTTCTTAGGTCTAGATAATCAGCACAACAATAAATCAAGCCCTGGTTTGTAATGATTACCATTTCTGAGGTATACTGAAATTTTCACAGCTGACTCCAGCACATCACTGTTGGCAGGGGAGATACAAGTTTTATATAAAACATACTCTTTATGGCTCTTATAGTCTAGTAGTAACAGAAACAAGCATAAAGATAAGGGATAGGGACTGGACCAGAGACTTCATTGTTATAGGGAACTCCCTCATGAGAAAGGTCCCTCTACTGATTTGGGTTGGGACATTTTCAACAACTTTATAATCTTAATGAGTTGTCTCTAGAGCGCTAGAATAACAGTCACATAGCCAGCACATGTCAAAAGACGGACTCCTTAACCCAGGTTCAGAGCTCTATCCACTCACTACACCACACTTCTCATAATAACAATTAAAACATGAAAAAAAAATTGTAGGCACAGAATGCCATATGAAGTTGTAGGAATGATAGGTCATTGAGATGTGGTGCTATGGTGAGTGGGGTAAGGCTATTTGTTTTCCTCATCCTCAAATTGCAAACCCAAGAGTGGAAGTTACAGTTTCCTTTAAGGAGAGGCAAATCTCAGCTCAAGTGAAGAAACAACTTCCTAACAATCAGAATGTTCTAAAAATGTTCTGGACTACTTAACGTGAAAGTAATGAGCTGTGTTTCACAGGACAGCTTCAGGAGGAGGGGATTCATGATTGACATAGGTCATAGACTTGGCCCAAGAGGGGTCAACAGGATAGGTTATTAAAATTCTTAATAAAAATAATGACTCATTTATGTAATGATTTGCAGTTTATAAAGTAATTTCTTCACAACAAACCCATGAGATAGGAAGTAGAATTAATATTTCCCCCATTTTGATAATGAGGAAACTGAAGCTCAGAGAAATTAAGAGCTTGTTTAAGGTCATACAACTTGTCTCTTGAATCCAGGTTTCCTGACTTCAAGTCCTGGGTTCCTTACTTTATTACAAGTCTTTGTAACCCAACTCCTAAGATCCCAGTCAAGTCTATGTGACTACAAAAAACCGTAGCACTACCCACAGTATGATCCTCAATAGATCACTCACTCTGCCAAGTCTAACTCCCAAGACGAAAGCCACTGGGAATAGAACCCAGTGGAAGATATAATAGGGGGAGCCAGTCTTGAAATTAGATAAAGAAAGCATTCCAGGAAATTGGAAGAAACCCTAGTTGAGGAGAGAGGCTCCAGTATTTAAAATGGCACAGCCATTCAGGTCTACCTAGATTGGTATGGATTACATTGCCATGCTAAAGAAACTAAGCTTCACCTAAGGAAGAAACCAGCTGTATCTATGGCCCCTGAGAATGTGACCTCCAGGAGGTCAGGGACTGCTTTTTCTTTTTCTTTGTGTCCTCAGCACTTACTACAGTAAGTGTGTAAGTGCTTAAACATTTTTAAAGCACGTAGTAAGTGCTTAAGAAACGCTTGTTGATTAACTGGTTGATCATTAATATGTTCCAGATTATAGACCCAACTGTAGAAATAAATCATGGGCAAGAATAGAACTTCCCAGACCTGCCCAAGCAAGACCAACAGAGCTGTTTACTAAAATTATAAATAACAACATTTAAATAATATTTTTATGTTGTATCATGTATAAAATATATTAATAAATATATAAATAAGTAAAAATAACAATTTAGGTTTTTATTGTACTTTATAGAATACCAAGTAATTTCATCACAACAAGCCTGGGAAATACGTAGTAAATGACTATTTTCCCCATTTTGCTGATGAAGAAACTGAGGCTCAGATAAGGTGAGTTGTTCAAGGAAATACAACCTATAAATTTGTAGCTAGAACTTGAACCCAGGCCTCTCAACTCCAAGTTCTATGCCCTTTCTACTGTGCTGTGCTTTTGTATACTTCACATCATTGAGGTTGCTTTTATTTTCTTTTTCTCCTTTTCAAAGCTGAATTAAAGGAAGGAGGTATTTCCACTACATCTGGGTGAGATATTTTTTGGGGCTACTCAAAGGTCACACAGGCCAGGCTAGAACTAGCAGCCTCAGCAAAGTGAGAATTGAAGTTAATGTCTGCCTGCCATGGGGGTAGGGGTTATAATCACGGCAAGCTGTGTCGTTCATATATAACCTGTGTGGAAATTGAGGACAGATGGATCTGGTACAATCTGGGCAATTTATCAATAATGACACCATGCTCTATGGTTCATGCCTTCACCCAGAATCCCCCTGAGAGCATATGACTTTGGCTTATTTCTAGGTCATGTCTAGGCATCCTCAGTCCCCCAGTCAGCACCAAACTAATGAAGCAGATCAAATAGCACAAGTATGTCAAGCACAACAAAGAATACAAAAAAAAAAAAGAACCGAGGCTATAGGTAGTCAACAAAATTTTTGCCCCTGATAAGGCCTACCTTCCCCAGGAACCTGAAAAGTTCCTCTAGGCATATTCTGGAGTAAAGGCCTGTCTCTTAAATCCCCCTGTAACCCACAAAACTGGGAAAGAACTCAAGTTTACTGGGGGGTCAACCGATCAGTCCCTGCGTGGAGCTGCCCTCTTTCCAGGGGATGTTGCTCCAGACTTATAGCGCCCCTCTTAGGACTGAGCGCCACAGTCCCAACTAGGGGAAGAACTCAGAGTTGCTAGAGCCGGAGTGGGGAACCTTGGGCCTCGAGGCCACATACAGTTCTCCAAACTGGGATTCAGTTAAAGGGAGGAACTTGAGGACCTAGAGGGCTGTATATGGCCTTGAGGCTGCAGGTTCCCCAGCCCCGTGCTAGAGAGTGAGCAACCTTCCCCTGACAGGTCCTACCTTCCTTCTGAATGTAGATAGTCCATGTGATCCACAGTGCCACAGAAGGGCAAGGTCTTCCCAGATGGTGGCTTTTTCCTGCACACCTTGGCTCTGTGCCTTGTTTCTTGGTTTCACTTCCCTCAACAACTTGGCACGGTCTAGGGCCTTCTCTATTCCACTTGGTGCCTCCCTCCATTAGGGCTTGGAAGTTCTGCTGTTCTGCTGCTACTGTTCTGTTACTGTGTTTTGTCATTGGAGTTACAGTCAGTTTTCTGTTGCTTCTTCCTCAGAGAAGGTGTCATAGCTGTTTTAGGAGACTACCTGAGATAACGAGCCTCAGATCTGGTCAGCCTATTTAGTTACCTTGTTACATCTCCCAGCTGAAACACAAAAGCCACCCACCACCCAGGCAGCTCTAAAGATTTTTAGACTTTCCCTTTGCAATGGAAGGAGCCTAGGACTTAACTCCAAGCTTAATGAGGGTGGCTAAGTAACCTATTCCTTGGTTCAGGGGGCAGAAAGTATGCCCCCCTTCACACAGTCAGCACTGCCTGCAACCTTTTATCTATCAATCTATCAATTTATTTATTTTTATTAAATATGCATTTTTGTTATGAACTTGACAAACATGCAAAGAAAAACAGAAAAGAGGTTTGCATATGGAACTATGAACTTCTCTTACATGCATTTTGAAAAATTAATAATGGTAATTAATAATTAAAATAATAATTAAATAATAATAAATTATACTTGATAACTTTTAAAATTGATAATGATAATAGCTAACATTTATATAGCACATACTATGTGCCAGTTACTGTGCTTAGTGTTTTACACTGTTTTTCTCATCTGATCCTCACAACAACCCTGGGAGGTAGGTTCTATGTTTTCTCTTTTTTACAGATGAGAAAACTGAGGCAAACAGAGGCTAAATGACTTGTCCAGGGTCATACAGCTAGAAGTATCTGAGGCTGGATTTGAACTCTGGTTTTCCTGACTTGAGGCCCAGCAGCACTGCTTGTCTGTTTCTTCTTCTGAATTTCCTTTTCTTCTGTGTATTTTTAAATGCTTCCCTGATACTATTTTCTCTCTTTTCTTCTTTCTTTTTTTTTTTTTGCATCACTACCACTACCTACAACTCCCCATTCCTCCAATATAAGCCCTCTCTTGTCACAAACAAGTATAGTTGAAACAAATCAACATATTGGTCTCTTTGAGGCGGAGATTACTACTCCCACCTCTTTCCATGTGTCTTTCCCAACTCCCACCATTCCCCAGTAACTATGGTCAGGTAATGAAAACTGCCTCGAGACAATTGGGAGGGAGAGAAACAAAGCGGAGCCCCTCTGTTGATGTTCCTGGCCCCCCAGCCCTAGGCCTACTTCCCCATTACACATATGTACCAACTGGTCACAAGAAATGGGAGCAAGACAGTAAAAGAATCAATGCAGAGCCATGTTCACTAGCAAGAGAAACAACTCAAAAGTCTGCCTAGCTGATTGTTAACCAGTACCATAGTGGTTCATGTGAAAGATAGCATAGCACAGAAACCAATAGAAGGGAGAACAGCAGGGCAAATACTAGACTTTGAAAAAAAGCCACAACCCTGCATCATAATGTCATCAATTTTGAGCTGGAAAGAACCTGAGGAAACTGAAACCCAAACAAATGAAATTACTTGTCCAAGGTCACACAGGTTAAGCTTCAGACTCTGATCCCGTGATGCTAACTTCCTTCCAGGTTCAGTGCTCCTTCTCCAGCTCTATGATTCTGCTTCTGAAATGTGCTAACAGTATAACTTTGGACAGGTAATCCGATCTCCTTTAGCCTCAGTTTCTTGATCTGTAAACAGGGAGCAGTAACATGCTACTTTCCTCACAGGGCTATTGTGAGGAAAGATGCAGCGCTCTATAAAATGTAAGTCTTTACACAGATTGCCTTTGCCATATGTTTGCCTCTGCTCTTTATTTAAAGGGATTTATTATGCATTGGTTGTTGATATAGAATGCTTTGCTCCCTTTGATGAAAGATGCTATGTAAATAAAGCTGGATCGGATTCCCATGAATCTCCCTACTTGCCAGAGACTTATTACTGTTTGATTTAAGTGACATAGCAACAGAGTAGCAGCCAGGAGACAAGCATCAAGTTCCTTACAGCTCTGGCTTTGGCCCTTCTTTCGTTTCTGAGAAGGAATTTATGGCTTTGTATCTAGCATGCATTTTTTTTTTCCTTTGGTAGGAAATTGGATACACAAAGGGAAATCATATTAGCCTGAGAATTCCAAAGGAGAACTCCACTATAGTCTTAAGTATATGAGGCTAGCATTTAGGGCTGCACTCTGGCTCACCTTGGTTGAGATAAATAATTGAAAGTATGCCATCGACAAGATTCTAGCCTTGCAGGCTTGTAAAGGAATCTGGCTTAAGGGTCTTTAATTGAAAGCAGGAGATGACCAACAAGTATCCTTTTTTTCTATCTCATATTAAAAATAGCAGGCTAATCTTGGTCCCAGAGAAGAAATAATGTTATATAACTCCCTTTTCTCCTCAGGGAGGTGGGCGACTCTAGGGGCAAAATGTCATGTACATTGTCAGATTTGGTTGCTGTATCTGTTATTTTTGCTTAAGTTTTTTGTTGTTCCAAAGGAAGCTCTGCTTTGAGAGGTGATGCGATAGAATGGATAAAGTGTTGGCCCTAGCATCAAAAAGTCTTGGCTTCTGATCCTGCTTCAGATTGGCTTTGTGAGCTTGGAAAAGTCACTTGATCTTTGTTGGTCTCCATTTCTTAATCTGTAAAATGGAGAGGTTGGACTGCATGGCCTCACATATTTTTTTCCAGCTGTATTGCTATGATCCCAGTCCTGATGTGAGGAGGGGAAATGACTATAATGTAAAATCAAAAAGTATCAATAGACCTTTTTTTTAAAAGAAGCTAGCAGGCTTAACAATTTTTGGGGAAGTGTGAAGTGTGTGCTGATTCATAAAAGCAAAATGTAAACCCAACTTCTACCAGTAAGAGGAGGAGACAGTTTGGGATAAAAAAAAAAATAATCAGAGCATAGGACTTCAACCATCCAATTAGAATGTTAAAGAAAGAAAGCATACTAGAGATCTTCTAGTCTAGGAATTTTGCTGATGATGAAACAGAAAGCTAAAGAGGTTACAGCTGTCATGGCATAGGTAGTTAATTGATGGCTAAACCAGGACTAGAACCCAACTTTCCTGATTTCCAAGTTATTCTTAAATTCATTCTCAAGTAATGATATATTTCATACTTGGTACTTGTAGAATTTGATGAACTCTGAAGATGGGGAGATACAGCGAAAAGAGTTTCTGATTTGGAGTCAGGAAAGACTAGGTGACTCCAAGTTGTGTGACCCCCTTTTGGGTCACATAGTGTCACGTGTGAGGGACAGAGACAAGGCCAATTTGACTTGATTAAAGAGTACGGGGTCGAGGGGAGGTGGCCCACTGGAAAGATAGATTGAAGCTAGTTTGTTTGGAGCTTTAAAATCTAAGCATATTTAATTTATATTTATCCTGAAGACAGTAGAAGAGGGGCAGCTAGGTGGCACAGTGGATAGAGCACCGGCCCTGAAGTCAAGAGGTCCTGAGTTCAAATTTGCCCTCAGACCAATACTTTACATTTACTAGCTGTGTGACCCTGGGCAAGTCACTTAACCCTAATTGCCTTTAAAAAAAAAAGTAGAAGGATATTGGAGTTCATTAATAGGGAAGTTCACATAGTCATATCTGCACTTGAGGAAAATCACTTTGGTAGCAGTGTCTAAGATTGACTGGAATGGGAAGATATGAAGCAGGAAGACCAATTAGGAAACTGTTGAAATAATCTAGGTGAGAGATAATTGTTGGTTTGTTGCTGAGGGCCTAAATGAAGGGGGTAGTAGCTACATGAGTAGAGAGGGGACTGCTTATGAAAGATATCATAAATATAGAAACAGCAAATTCTGGCAGCTAATAGAAATGGTTCAGTATATAATTTCATGATGTGGCACTCAATATTCATTATCTTATTATTCATTCAATATTCATTATCTTATCTATTCATTAAATGTCCATGGAAAGCACTCAGTAAAGTATTTGTCTATCCCTTCTATTACTTCAGTCTTTTGAATATATAAGGATCATAAATTAGGTAGCATTTGAAATCTCTTGTAACAAGGAAGCCTGTTCATAACACATGAAAGCAAAAAGTAGCCACATGCATGAAATAAAAATTCTGTAATTGTGTTTTTTTAAGTACGTCTGCATATCGGTCTTATCGTTAACTTTTCCCAATCGGAAACCACCGAAGGATTCCTTTCCACTTAGGCAAATACTGCTAGTAAGAGCCAAGCAGAATTAAGAAAACCCCAAGGCACATGCACATAAATTATGCACTGAAGTTGCCAACAGACAGCAGGGCCGCCACAGTGTGTCACTGATGGCAAACTCACTTCCATGAATCAAGTTGAGCCCTTATCCTCATGAGCTGCTTAGATTGTCTCCTGCAGCTAGTTTCTTGTTATCCTCACTTAACCTCTCAGGTTATTTTTCAGGGTTTCTGGGGAAGTTGTCCACCAGTGTCAAAAATACCTAGTCATTCTATTCATTTCTGATGGGCTATATCTTCCTGGACACTTTAAAGGCCATCTAATGGATACTTCTTAATTTTTTTTTATATCCAGTCCCTGGGATGTAGGGAGGGGGCAGAAGATCATTGCCAGGAATCAAACTGATAGGGAGATTTGATGAGTTTCATAAACATACACACATTATTAAGACCCTGTGTGTAATTGCCTCAACATGAGAAGACTGTTTGGTTTTCCCTGAGTTTGGTTGTTGGTGTGGCATTAGCATGATATTAATAATGGACATGTTGAACATTTAAACTTCTGTTCTTCACCAGACTAAGGAAATGTATTTTTGATAATATTTGCCATGATTAGGTATGTTCTAGTTCATCAAATATTCTGATTAACAGAGAATTACCATCTGTCACCAAATGTCTGAGTCAAAGATTTAGAAATGAAATGAAATATATTTAACGTTAACATAGATTAAATTCCTCCCAATGTTCACTCACACCATTTCACCATAGCCTCCTTCTTCCTCTCAAGTTTAATCCTACTGATCCTTCAAAACTTATCTCAAAGCTCCTCCTCCCCCATGAAGTTTTCCCCAATTATTCAAGGCTATTAAGGTCTCTGTCTGTCTACTTTACGTGTGGTTGGGGCTCTCCCAGTTTCATAAGGAGACAACCAGAGCAAATGCAGAGAATCTTACCAGCAAGGATGACTGTAGTACAGAATAGACTTCATAATTTATCATACTCTTTCCTCAATTATAAATTGGCCCTTTTAACGGCTTGGTAAGCCACCTTGATTATTGAAGGATTAGCCTAGAAAGCCAAAAAGATAAATTAAGAAGTTCTGGCAATCACTACTCTTTTCCAAAAACCTAAATTGGGAAGGAAAAGATATCTAGTGGCATTTTTTAAACAAGAAACAGAAATGTTGTTATGAGCACATAGAATTACTGTGTTAAAGTATTTTCCAGGGACTCATTATCCTGGTGTCTCTTATTAGTTATTGATATAGAATAGCTTTCACTGCTCCTTTTAGTTCTGTGGGAACTTTGCAAGTAGAGAATTTTCACAGTAACATAGGCTTTTGTCTTCGATGGCAGTTTGTTGGCCACTCAGGGACAAAGAGCAGTTACTCCCACCGTCCAACAAAGAGAGAGGTTCCTCCCTCAGGCTGCCTTCTCAAAATCAGGAATGCTGTCCTGGAGCTTGCTCCTCTGTGTGTCTCATCTTACTAATTAGAAGATTAAAAGTGAGATTGCTTCATTTTATACAGTAGAAGTGATCACGTTAAACTATGTTTTAGAGGCTCTAAAGCCTTGTCATTTAGTTTTATGAATCCCTTTGATTTCTGTTTTTTAAAAAGTAGGAAAAGGGAAATTCCAGAAAACACATCAATAACAATAACATAATATGATGTAGTGCTTTAAGGTTTATGAAATACTTTCTTCACAACAACCTTGTAATATAGGGTAGTACAAGTATCATTCCCATTTTGTAGATGAGGAAATTGCAGCTAAGAAAGGGGACTTGCCCAGGATCACTTTTGATTGTGACTTAGAGAACCAAGATTCAAACCCAGATCTTCTAGTTCTCAGACCAGCATTCTTTCCGCCACACAGATCCAGTGGCAATCTCTAGCAAGATTCTAGAATGCATCGTTAAAGAGATAAGCACTTTACAAGGAAAATGTTGGTCACTAGGACGTAGCATGCATTCATTAAAATAAGTAATGCCATATTATACTCCTTTCCTTTTTTTTTTTTATAGAGTTGCTAGACAAGGGGAATGTCATGGATACTATAGGTATGTCCTAGAGCCAGCTCACAACCAGCTCAGGAAGGCCAATTTTTAAAATGTTCAGTAGGAGCATTTGCATCTTGGAAATCCTCAAATGCTACAAATCAAGGCTTGATTTATTGTTTTGTTGATTGTCTAGACTTAAGAAAGTGATTGAGAAAATATAATCATGAAGATTAAACTTAGAAGTGTGCTGTGCATTCAGTCTCCCCCACCCCCGCAGCCAGAGAGCTGGTTATTAAACATTTACCAGCACACCATTGAAGATAATTCTCACGCATTTCAGTAAGGCATTTGACAAGATTTCTCATGATACACTCATGGACAAGATAGATGATGCAACAATTACTCAAAAGTTTTAATTAATGAATTGATGACAGCCTACAGGGGAATTTCTAGATGTCTCTAGACACCAGGCTTGTAGGCACTGCTTTGTTGAAACATTTAATCAGAGACTTGGACAAAGTCATAGAAGGCATCTTTATGAATTTTTCAAATAATACAACTGGAAGAGATAACTAATATTTTAGATGATAAAATCAGGCAAGATTTACAAATGATTCAATAGATAGGGATAATCATCCAAAATCAATGAGATGACACTTTAAAAATAAATTTCGTTGACAGCTTTTGGTTTTCCATCACCTACTTTTCTCAAAGCATGAAGAACCCCAATCCTTATAACAAAAAATAAAGGGGGAAAAAGCAGTTCAGTAAAATTATGTGACACATCAAAAAAACCCCTGACATTATCTGCAATGTCCAACACCCATCGTCCTTATAGTTACATATCATTTACTTTCAGTTGTTATGTTTTTGTTGTTTTTTGTTTCCTTGTTCTACTTAGCTTAGTTTGCATTAGTTCATATAATTTTTACCATTTTTTCTATATTCATCATATGTATCATTTCTTAAAGCACTGAAATATTCCATTATATTTATGTACCACAACTTGTTTAGCCATTCTCCAATCAATGGGAATTTCCTTTGCTTCCAGGTCTTTATTGCTTCAAATAGTGCTGCTACACATACTTTGGTTTATATGGGGCTTGCCTTTTATAATTAACTTCCTTGGAGTACATGTCTTGCAGTGGATGCTCTGGGTCAGAGGGAAGGGATATTTAAATCACCTTCTTTGCATAATTACCAATTGCTCCCAAGTCAAGCCAACAAGTATTTATTAAATAGCTACTATGTACTAAGCACAGTGCTAAGAGCTGACAATACAAAGAAAGGCAAAAAACAAAAACAAAAGCCCTCAAACAACAATAACAACAAAACCCAGTCCTTGTTCTCAAGGACCTCACAAGTCTAATGGGCAAAATAATATGCAAACTACTATGTGCAAGCAAGGCATTTATATCTGTATCTATCTGTCTACATAATGAATTCAAGATAATCACAGAAGGAAATCACTAGTATTAAGGGAGATCAGGAAAGGCTACTTGTAGAACATAGAATATTAGCTGGGACTTGAAGGAAGCCTCTGAAGTAAGGTGGATTTTAGCGTGTAGAAGATGGATTTTTTTTTAGGCAACTGGGGTTAAGTGACTTGCCCAGGGTCACACAGCTAGTAAGTGTCTAAGGTCAAATTTGAACTCAGGTCCTCCTGACCTGAGGGCTAGTGCTCTATCCATTTCGACACCTAGTTGCCCCATTATTCCTTCCTATAGTTTAGGTTCCCAGGCTTCACCGCCATAAAGATCTCTAGTTTCCAGGTGTTAGATAATATTTCCCAGGCTCATGACTTGTAAACATCTCCACCATAACTACACAGTGAGATATGGGGGTGATGTAATGTGGTCTTTACTATGCTTGTGCTGAATGGTGATACTGCTAAAGTTAACCTGTGAGGCTATTGTTGGCAATATGCCTTCCTTGTCTGTTGCCCTATAAAGCAAGTGGGCACTGGTCAGTAAGTGGGGAATAGAAATGCACATGAGGGAATGTGCATTTGTGCTTGCCTTGATAGGCCCCCATCAAGGCTTGGGGGGAGTCTGTGTGTTTGCCTCAACCAGCCCCCATTGAGGTGTAGGAGTAGTTGTGCGCCCCCTTCTTGCCAGCCCCTGCGAGAAAAGTGATTAAGGAATGCTCCCATTATCAGCAACCCTTTTGAAAATACTATACTAGAATAAAGTAAGTTTATTTAACCCCTCCGAAGCTGTCTTCCTGTCCTTCTGGCTGCCCAGATCAAGAGTGAACCTGTTACAGGCAGGATCCAGTGCTCAATGGACAACCATTGAAAATGCATGGAGTTTAGACATGGTGTGTCTTGTTCAAGGAACAGCAAGGAGATCAGTGTCACTGGATCAGTGTATGAAAAGGGAAGTAAGAAGACTAAAAAAAGTAGGGAGGAGCCAAGTTATGAAAGGTTTTCAAAACCCAGAGGATCCTATATTTGATCCTGGAAGGTAATAGGGTGTCACTGGAATTTACTGAAAAGGAGCAGACCTGTGCTTTAAGATTGATTTGACAGCTGAACAGAGGATGGACTGAAGTGGGGGGAGACATGAGTCAGGGAGACCAACCGTAAGTCTATTGCAATAGTCCAGGCCAGCACTACAATGGTGGCAATGTCCAAAGAGAGAAGTAGACATATAAGAGATGTTACCAAGGTAGAATCAACAAGACTTGGCAACTGATTAAATATTAGGGGTCAGAGAGAGGGTGAAGAGTCAAGGATGACACCAAGGTTTGGAGTATGAGTGACTTTCCAGAAGAGTTGGACCACAGTTCCACCTACAGTACAATAGTGAAAGTAGATAAGTGTGCTTGTCTTATCACTACCTTTACAACAAATTTGTCCTTTGGATTTCTATGTCTCCTGCTAGTGATTTATAGCATTTTTAATATAATTGTTAATAGTGTGGTAATTCTTCTTTTGAGAGCTGCTTCCATATGCTTTGACTAATTATCAGTTAGAGCATGTTAGTTGCTTAGATACCTTGGATATCAGACCCTTATAAGAGATATTTGATACAAGCATTTTTTCCCCAGCAGACTACTTCCATCTAGTTGCATTAATTTTGTTTGTGAAAAAGCTTTTCAATTTCTTGCATGCCTGTTCTCCTGTAACCTAAATAATTGTTCTACTTTGTAAAAAACCTTTTCTGGTTATGTTGATATAGTCATGTAGTTTGGGATAGCTTTATTTTTAATGTGATTAATTACATTAAGTATTTCCTGATGTTGGACCATCCTTGCATCCCTGGGATAAGTCCAATTTGATCAGAGTGAATAATTTTTTGGATAAATTGCTGAGAGTTACATTCACTGCCCTACATGCTAGGAGTTTATTTAAAATCTTTGAATTGGAATTCAGTAATGTTACGGGTATATAGTTTTCTTTCTTTGTTTTATTCTTATCTTAAGTATTAGAGCTATATTTGTCTCAGACAAGTAGTTTGGAATAATGTTTTCTTTTTTCAGGTTTTGAAAATAATTTGAGTAATAGAAATTGTTGTTGTTGTTGTTAAGTCATTCCAGTTGTGTTCAACTCTTCATGACCCCAGTTTGGGGTTTTCCTGGCAGAGATACTGGAGTAGTTTTCCATTTCCTTCTCCAGCTCATTTTACAGATGAGAAAACTGAGGCAAACAAGGTTAAGTGACTTGTGCAAGGTCACATAGCTAGTAAGTGTCTAAATCCAGATTTGAACTAATGAAGATGAGTCTTACCAACTCCAGGCTCATCACTCTATCCACTGCTCCACCTACCTGCCCCATAGTAGAAGTACTAATTATTCTTTCAAAGTTTGATAGAGTTCTCCTATAAACTGTAGGGACAAAGTTCCCTCCCCCCTTTTTCGTAGTTCCTTTATCATTGCTTCCTTCTCTGAAATTGGAATTATTTAATATCTTTATTTGGTATTCTGTTAATTTGAGTTTCTTTTGTATTCTAGATAATCCTTTATTCTGAATTATGAATTTTGTGGCATATAATTATGTACAGTAAGTTCTGGAAATTCTTTTTTACTTTTTTTTTGTAATTCTTATTTTTGTTGGTTTGACTTTTCTCTATTTTTAATTGGGTTGGATAAAAGATTATCAATTTTGTTTATCTTTTCCAAAAGTTAGATTTTAGCTTTGCTTATTGTTTTCCCAATTTGTCTATTTCTGATCTTCAATATTACCTCTTTTGTTCTTATTTTAGGTTTGTTTTATCTATCAGTATTCAAATTTTTAAAAGTTCCATAGTAAATTCATCTATCTTTTTTACATTTTGGTAATATCTCTTTTTAGGGATATGCTTTTTTCCCCTGAGGGCTACTTTAGTTCATTCCACAAATTTTAGTATATTGTCTCATCATTGTCATTGTATGTCATTGTCATTGTATGTCACATAATTATTAATTTTTGTATTACTTGTTCTTTCCAATATTTTGGAGTGGCATTACTCTATTGAGTCTTTTGCTTGTACTTCTTATGTTATTTGCTATTTTTATACTGTTATGATGTACGAGGATACATCTTGTAATTTTGCTTTTTCATATTTATTTACAAATTTGCTGCTTCCTCATGCATAGTCTATTCTTTTCAAGGTATTACATGGCACTAAGAAATATGCTATGCATATTCTTTTCTTTAAGAATAAGGGAGACTGTAGATTTTTCTGCCTTAAATTTGTCAATAGTTTCTTCAGTTCTAGATTTCCCTTTTTGTTTTTCTTTCTATTAGATTTGTCTTTGAGAGAGGAACAGTAGTCATCTATAATTGTTGTTACTACCAGCATACTTTTTAAATTTAGTTAACTTTTCCTTTATGAATTTAGATGCTATGTTTCTTTTACATATGCTTAGTAATAATATTGGTTCATTGTCTATGGTTCCTTTAAATACAACTTCCTCATTTGTCTCCATTATTTTTACATTGTCTGGTTTTATCATTACAACTTTCCCCTTGCATCCCCTGATGCACAGTAAATTTTGTTCCAGTCTCCCATTTTGATACTGTATATGCCTTTACTTTTTAAGATGTTTCTTGTAGTTAACACATTGCATTATTTTGCTTTATTTTCCATTATGCCATTTTCTTTTGTGTTATTGGATTATTTAATCCATTTACACATAAAGTTTAAGAGTTAGACTTGACATTCTTCCATTTGTTTCTTCAATTTAAAAAAAATAATCCTATTCCCCTCATAAGTCAATATTTTATCCTTGAGGTTAGTTTTGTTTAAACTGTTTTGATGTAACCTTATTCTCACAGGTTCAGTGAAATGAATTTTAACAGAAATAAACATATAAAGTTCTTAATTAGATCCAAATAATCAAACACACAAGCATATGATGAGGAAATATGGCTTAACAACACTCTGTGTGGGGGAAAAAACCAAAACCCCCAAACCGCGAAATGCTCAATGTGAGGCAATGCTATGCTATAGCTACTAAAATAGCTTATGCCATCTTGGCCTGCATTCATAACAGTGTAGTTTCAGATCAAGGAAGTTAATGACCATTTACTTTGAGCTGGTCAGAACACATCTGGAATACTCTTTGTTCAGTTCTGGCAGTCACATTTTTAGAGTGACACAGAAATATAAGAGTATTTCCTGAGATAGGCCGCTAAGATGATGTGGAGTCTGGAAACCACGCTGCATGAAGAATTAATGAGGGAGCTTAGAGAAGAGGACACTGAAGGGGCACATGAGCACTATCTTTTTTAGTTTTTGAAATTTTAATATTTTATTTTTTCCCAATTACATGTAAAGATAATTTTTAAACTTTTTTTTGGACAATTTTGAGTTCCATATTCTCTCTCACCCTCCCTTCTCTCCCCCCATCATTGAGAAGGCAAGCAATCTGATAAAGGTCATACATATGAAGTCATGCAAAACATAGGTCCATATTAGTCATATTATGAAAGAAAAAACATACAAAAAACAAGAAAAATAAAGTTTTAAAAAGTCTGTTTCAATTTGCATTCAGATTCCATCAGTTCTTTCTCTGGAGGCAGATAGCATTTTTCATTATAGGTCCTTTAGAATTGTCACAGATCCTTATATTTCTGGGAATAGATAAGTTACTCACAGTTGATCATCGTATAATATTGCTGTTTCTGTGTACAATGTTCTCCTGGTTCTGCACACTTCACTTTGCATCAGTTCATGTAAGTCTTTCCAGGTTTTTCTGAAACCATCCTGCTCATCATTTCTTATAGCGCAATAGTATTCCATTACATTCATATACCATAACTTATTCAGCCATTCCCCAATTAATGAGCATCCCCTCAATTTCCAATTTTTTGCTGCCACTAAAAGAGCTGCTATAAATACTTTTGTACATATAGGCACTTTTCCTTTTATTTTAATCTCTTTGGGAGACAGATCTAGTAGTGGTATTACTGGCTTAAAAGGTATGCACAGTTTCATAGCCCTTTGGGTATAGTTCAAATTACCCTCCAGAATGGCTGGATCAGTTCACAACTCCAATGTACCAACACTGCATTAGTGTTCTAATTTTCCCACATCCCCCTCCAACATTTGTCATTTTCCTTTTCTGATATAATAGCCAATATGATAGGTGTGAGGTGGTACCTCAGAGTTGTTTTATTTGCATTGCTCTAATCAATAGTGATTGAGAACACTTTTCTCATATGGCTATAGATAGCTTTGATTTCTTCATCTGAAAACTGCCTGTTCGTATCCTTCGACCATTTAGCATGATCACTGTCTTCAGCTTACTATATATAAGGAAGTATTTATTTTCTTTAAAAAAAAAAACCCAACAGTAATATATGGATTGTTTCATGAAACTCCCTACTAGTGAAAGTAGTATAGCTGAGGATAGATATCTGTTTGTCAATGATGCTGTAGAGAGGATTCCTATATTCGGGGTAGGAGGTTTGAGGATGGTGGTTGAACTAAGTAACTTCTAAGGTTGCATCCAATTCTAGAATTCTAGAATTCCTTTTGCAAAACAAAGAACGACCCTGTACTTTATCATTTGCGTACACTCAAATTTTCATGTCAAGCCTTATTGAAAATGTACTATACTTCTAAACAAACATAGAAATGAAGAGACCCCAGAGATAAAAAGAACTGTGGGAAAGGGAGATGGCTAGGTGTCAAGAACCAATTTTAAGTAGTGACTCCATTTTTCAAAGAGTTCACTCTGGTGACCAGCACCCCTTCTTCGTTACCGACAGAGTTCGGATGGAAGCTGCAACAGCCCACATGTACATCATCCACACATGTGAATTCTGACCTGCTTCCTCATCCCAGACACTCCAACCTCAAAAGTCAGCATCATAAGTGAAGAATTGTGTTTATTAGGTTCCAGATGCTATTCTCCCTCATATAAGCTGGGGGATTATATACAGTCTTTCTAAGAGTTTTTTTCTTCCACAATAAGGAAACACAAAATGATATAAAGGTGAAATCCAGTGGGATTCTGCATGATCTAAACTCTGACCAAACTTGTATCAAGTTTCCTACTATTTCCATCCTCCAGTTGATAGAAGAGTAGGATTTTTTATTTTAGAGTAGGAAAGTGATTCAAATATAGCCTTGCAAATTCATAAATTGTGCAAATTAGTTATTGGCAAGAGTCACAAATGAATCTCTTCCACCAGGGTAGTTCTTAGGTTCAGATGACTCCTTGGGCTATCAATCAGGCCACCAAGGTTTTATTCCTATTGTCATGCACTGATACATACAGTTGCTTAGGCTGCTAATATCACTTGCCACCAGATCAAGTCAGGAGTCACAGGCCTTTGAGGGGAAAGATGGAAGAACAGTGCTGAATTTATTATAAACTTAATTCAATAAAGAGTTATCGAGTTCTGCAAATTATCCCATGCAGTCTCTCATTTCTCATGTACCCTTTAAACTCAAGAAGAGAAACGGAAAGGGAAGGGAAAAGGAACACTGAATGTCCACAGAAAATACAAAGAAGTAAAATTTCAATCATCATTCTAACTAGCCTCAGAAAGATTCTTTCTAGAGGAAGAATTATGTCTATATCACGTATACAATAGTACTTTCACATAACCTTGAAATATTTAACCTTGTAGCATATTACATTGTATTGTATTTTCTTGGTCTATGAGCTTTGCCCAAAAGGCATTGCTAATGATGTTGGCAGTCAACAATAAAGCACTATTATTATTATTAACATTACCAACAAGCATGAATGAAAGCTTAGTGGATGGTGTTGGGCAGCTTTTTCGTTGGAGTAAATAGTACTTTGGACATCTGGAAGGTAAATGTAGTGGTGTTAGTTACACAGTAGACTAACAGTTCATTTCTGGGCCTTGGAAATTGTTTAACTCACTCAATTGTTTAACTATGGTGAATATGAAAAAGCCCTTAGAAAATGTGTTGGCTTATGTTCATTTGGATCGCTGAAATAAGTTGTACATTAACATTGTAAAAAACTCACACCACCATCAAAGAGTGTTAAATCAATCCAGGTTATTGGCAAGGCAAAAGTAATTCATTTCCAAGTCATTTGGAAGAGTACCAGTGCATCAGTGTTGTTTCCCCTGTATGTATCTTTGGGCTGTGGGAAAGAGCCAGGAAACCTATTGCCATATATTATATTTTGATAGTGAGCCAGATGTGCTAATTACTTCTACATGTGTGTTTGTTAAAGGTTTTAAAATTACACCTGCTCAAACATACAGATGTCTGGAATGATAATATTTTTTTTTTAATGTATCTCCTTCTAACTCATCTTCCTTTAAAAAAACACACTTTGTATTTCCACATGTAGATGTATATATTTGTGTATATGTATGTGTGAATAATATACAATGTTAGAAAACACTTTAAAAGAAAAGTTTAACTCCTTAATTATATTATTTTAGATAGATTAACAGCCCACTTGTTCGCTTCTCATGTCAGTAATGGTATTGTGGTTCTGAGCTAATTAGAAATCTCACCCTAATTCATCTTGTCAGAGAACATAAGGTTTAAGTTAAAAGACTTTGATTGATAAACTGCCTATGGGTTGATAATTTTGAAAAATTGCTTTTCAGGACCATGTTTATCCTAAAGATTGCAAGAAGAACCTAAAAGCATCTCAAGATAAATTACTTGCGTTGACAAGAGTAATATAGTGTTTGAAGCAGTATGTAGTAGGATATTTTATTAACATTAAACTAGCAAAGTCATATTTTTATCAAAATTATTTTGAAGATCAATAGAACTGTTTTGAAGATCTTGATCTTCAAAAGGATTTCATTTACTCTGTACGTAGTAGATTAATTAATTTGTGCGCACATGACTAGCTACACACAGATGCACTCACACGACATCTACTGTAATTTTGAAAAATATATCTTAAAAGACCACATGGCAGCAAGAAAGGGGGAATATTTAGATTACTCATTTTGCTGCTGTGGTGGGTTAAGACCAAGAAATGTTTTTCCTGGCAATAAAATGAACTGGAAACACCTCAGCTAATGGCTTGAAGAAAAACAAGGTTACTGTATTTTATGTATGTATCTTCCTTTTTTTTCACTTGAATTCACAGGAACTTTGCTATAACACAAATTCTATGCATCTCTGAATCTGTTTGGTATTCAAGTGTATTTCATTTTAAGGAAGCCCCTTTACAAGAGCTATAAATTAAGGGGTTGATTACTCATTTTATAAAAGGATTTTATCATACTGCTTGTTGTCAGGGAGGGAAAGAGGAAGGGATAGGTTTTGGAACTCAAAACATTTTTTTAAAAATTAAAGAATTGTTTTAACACGTAATTGTGGAAAAAATAAAATATTATTAAAAACAAACAAACAAACAAAAGGATTCACCATAGTGGGTCGCTCCACATATTTAAAATGGTATTTGATTGGCAAAAATTTAATTTAAATTTTTTACGCTTTACACTTCATACTTTTTTAAGAATGTGTTTTCCACATAATTAGGCATACCTGTATAGTGGAAGTCAATATTAAGCCAATACACTTTTGATCATCTTCAAAGAGATTTAATTCACTCTGTACTTGGTGGGCCAGTTTGTGTGCACATGACTAGCAGTACACGCACACACACACACACACACACACACACACTGCATTATTCCATTTATCAGATTTGTCCCAAAGGAGTACTCTTCTACAATGCTTTTTGTTCTCCATACAAAGCAATCTGGCTGTGGTATCTGTTACCCCATTAGTTTGGATTAATTCAGCATGTCTAGCTGACTGAGCAGGTGCCATCTCTTTCATTGGTCCATAAGCATCTCTTATCGAGCAGTAACACTTCTCCAGGAGTCCCCTCTGGTGCTCATCTACACAAAACTGACAAAAGCTCATTGAAATTTTGGGTCATTACAAAGTAGGTGGCACAATGGAGAGAGTGCTGGGTATGGAGGCAGGAAGACTCCTCTTCCTGAGTTCAAATCTGGCTTTCAAATAACTGTTTGCCTCAATTTCCTTATCTGTAAAATGAGCTAGATGGCAAACCACTCCAGTATATTTGCCAAGAAAACCCCAAATAGGGTTACAGAGAGTTGAATATGACTGAAACAACAATAAGAACAACAAAGCGTAAGATTTAAGAAATTTAGGAAGTTTCTCCCTGGCTTATGACTGGGTTTATCCATGTTTTCTACTGGTACTTCACTGGTCTCTTGTTCCCATGGACCTTGCCTAAACTCTAATTTACGATGCTGATGTTTCAAAGCTCATGACTTCTGGATGTATGAGAGGGGTAGGATCACATTTAATTATGACCAATTGACCCAAGGGAATGGAGAGTTTAGATTGGTCTGATCTGCTTTTCAAATAATCAGGAGCAAGTGATTTCTCAACCTGCACTAACCTCCTGATTTGTACATATGATTGAGATCCATAAAGGACCTTATAGATCATCTGTAAGATGTGCAAATGTTCTAGAAACACCAAGAAAGAAAGAATCTCCCTCAGACTCTCACAGAATAGAACTACGATCTGAATGCAAGGCCTTAGCTCCAAAGCCGGTGCTCTTTCTACTAGGCTATTCTGTTCTGTTTGATTTGAATGCAATTTGGGAACCACTCAGATTGTGAACTTTGCTTGTGGGTTCCTGTTTTGTTGAATAATACTTTCATGTTTTTCAGTCACCATGCTAAGTACTAGGGCTATCAGTAGGTCTATTACTAGTTCTGTCACCATGAGTAAATCAATTAATTTCTTTGATCCTCAGTTTCCTTATCTAAAATGGGAGTGATAACATTTGTGCTTCACATACAGTATAGGGGTTTTATGAGAAAAGTCTTCTGTAAATTTTAAATTACTATGTAAACAGGGATGCCTAGATACTGCATAATGTATATATATACATATATATGTAATATATACACGTGTATTATATACACATATATGTATTATACACATGTACATTGTACGTATGCATACATATGTGTATATCATGCATATATGTACATATTGTGCATACATGCATATGTATATACATATATATAAGCATGTAAAAAATTCTTAGTGCAATTTTAAGCATTAATAGCTACTATGTTATATACATAATATGTATATATACGTAATATATAGTGTGGTGTTTAAAAAGTTTTGAGAGACAATTTCTGGGTAATTTAATCATTTTATTAATAACGTCAGCATTTTAATAAAAGAATGATCATTTGGCCATCTCTCTCTTAGACCAAAGACCCCTCATGGTGATGGGCTCACAATGTATATGCCCTTAGAAGAGTGGGGTTTGTAACTTGGGTCACCCAAAATCTTGGTCAGAGAGACTTACCAATTTCCATATCACCTCTCTGACAAAAGGGAAAATCAACACTTCCCCGGCCTGTCTGCAAACACAATGAGCAGGAATGCACCCATTAGCCCAAA
Source organism: Phascolarctos cinereus (assembly GCF_003287225.1). Taxonomy (NCBI): domain Eukaryota; kingdom Metazoa; phylum Chordata; class Mammalia; order Diprotodontia; family Phascolarctidae; genus Phascolarctos; species Phascolarctos cinereus. The sequence goes on from NW_027555847.1 coordinate 361,507,508, forward strand.
CTTAGAATTTCATTTACTTTCTTTGATTAGATCTTGGCTATCCTGGCTGGGGAAATCTTTTAGAAAGATTTCCCATACTGGTTGATTTCTGGATGAGGAAGTAGAAAAGGGGGAAAACTTTGGTCCTAATACCATAATTAGTTATTAATACCAGAGAGAAATAATTATTTCTTACAATAGTATACACATAGCATATAGTTAACAATGAAAATTATATGTAATTCTAGATATATAAATATAAGCACATATTACATATCATTATATATGTTTACACAGAATATGTCCATATAATTATGTGTATACAATACAATTCCATATTACCTATAATTACATATACATTTATATATAGAATTGAATATATATTGCATATATATCTGCATCTATCAGCCCCATGAGTCCATTGGTAGAAGAAGCTCCCTTGCCAAAGCAGATCAGGGCCTGTTCTGCAGTTGACAATCTCAGAGAGTTGCTTGGGGCATTGAGAAATTAAGTGATTTGCTCAGCATCACACAATCAACAAAAACTATATCTGATGGTATTGACATCATCATTATCATCATCAGGGAGAAAAGAAGTTTTGCTTAAAAAAGAAAAAAAGCACCTAGCTCCTGTTTCCCAAACCCCCTCAGGCACTTTTGTCTCTGTCATAGTGGTGATGGCCAAGTTTGTGAAATGTTGCTATAGTTTGATACCTACCAGGAAGAAAAGGAGACTCTGGGAAATACTATTGCAAAAATGGTAACATTTGCTTGCAAAACCAAAGCACAAGACAAGTCTGTGTGTTGTTGTTGGCTACTACACTTTGCTGAACCAGCCTTATGTAAACAATCCAGAAGGCCAATAATATCTGTTTAATGTTTGGGAAAAGACATTGTGTTGGTCATAGTGGGAGTTGGACTGTTTCAGTAGCAAGAGATAGTTTTTCTTTTCCGACTTCATGACATGAAACCTTGTGCCAGAGTTACTCATGGCACCAAGGACCTGGCACACAGTTGAGTATCTTGTAGGGGCTAACATTTCACTTGGCTCAAGCCCCCACCTTGAAACCTGAGGAGATCTTTCCCCTGGACATTCCAGTAAGCATTGACTCCTACTTGCAAGGATATTGACTACAATATATCAAAAAAGTTTGACCAAGAGTTAAAAATGATTTAAGAGCACTCTGTTGTATGAAAGAATGATGATATCCTCAAGTCCCATGAGATTCTGTACTGGGTACTCACTAGTTTCACTGGTAGTTCCAGGAAGAGTAATCTTCCCTGAATTGTCCCAAGGAGTCAGCTGCACCACCCCTGTGGGGTCAGCTTTGTGGTGTTTGGGGTTGTCCTCACTGCTAGGCTGTCCTCTACTGTGGTGATTGCTCTGTGGTTTCCTTCAGAGAGCTTCCTTTCTGTCTAGGATGTGGGACTCTGTTTTCTCTAGGTGCACTTTGTACAAATTGGGGAGCCCAAGCTTCCTTGTCTTATCTTAAGGGCAGTTACATTTCTCCATATTACAACTTTTCCCTTTTACAGACCAGAATTACAGCGATGACGTGACAGATCAAAGGTTTCCCCACCTTGAGACTGTTTATTAACCCTTCTGTGTACAAAGACCCACCAGTTGGAGTTTTCCCTTATCTCTGGGTGTGGGTTCTTTCTCTGTCCTCTGTTTGTCTGTCTCTTTCTTGGTTTCTCTCTCTCAGTATCTGTCTCTGTCTGTCTCTGTCTCTCTCGCCACATCTTCAATCTACTCATCTCTACCATTCTAGTCTCTCTCTCCCCAGCACGTATTGATTCCTCCCAGCACGAACTCCTCCAAAGAGGGACTGGCTGAACTCTCACCTCACTCCAACCCTGCTAACTCTTTTTTTCTTGATATCTGGGTATCTGTCCCTAGCCACAAGGACCTATTGCCTGTCTGCCTACTTCACTCAGCTTATTTAACCTCCCTGGGCCTCTGTTTCTTTATCTGTAAATGAAAGACTTGGACCAGATCACCTCTGAGCTACCTTCCTGCTCTGTCTTTTTTGATCATATAATCTTATTTCCTCCTAGACTAAAGACTAACAAGGTACTCTCACCATTCCCTAATTTTCTTTCATCCAGTTCTAGAGATTATTCAACCCACAGCATGTAATGATGCTTTCACCTATAGCTCCCAAAGTACACATAGACCTCCAGACCCTCCTGGGTCTATCCCAAACTAATAGGGAAGAAAGAGAAGATCAGAGTCTAGAATCTTCTCCCAGAACTAACAGGGCTACAAATATAATTGTGCTATAACAAAGTAAGCACACAAAGCAGTCTGTGGATGGAATACTTTGTCTCTTGTAGCAAAACTAAGCCTCAACCTAAGGCAAACATGATGGTGCAATCAGGTTAGTGCTACTGTGACGCAGGGGTTTTATTTTTAAATTATTGAAATTATTATTGATATTTTTGTATCACTCTTATTTCCCAATTTATCCTAACCTATGGAGCCATCCCTTATGACAAAGAATTTTTTTAAAAGAAAATTTTTTTGCAAAACCAACTCCAACATTATATGCAGTATTCCACACTGATAGTTCCTCGTGTCTATAAATCAACAAATCAACAAGCACTTATTAAGCTCCTACTATGTGATAGACAATAGGGATACAAACACCCAAGTGAAATAGTTGACATTCTACTTGAGGAGACAAATATCTTCGTATATAAAAATATACAAAATAGATGCAAGGCAAAAGTGAGAGGGAGGTTTGCTGTCATATCTCTTCTTTGGGGCCAGACTTGGTCATCATAATTTTATGGCATTCAGTTGTTTTTATTGTTCTTTACGTTTACATTATTGTAGTCATTATGTGTATTGTTTTCCTGGTTCTACTTCCTGGACTTTGTATCAGTTCATCTGAGTCTTCCTATGCTTCTCTATATTCCTCATTTTTCCAGTGTAGTGATGTCACAACGCATTCATGTACCATGTTATTTTTTAGCTATTCCCTAATTCTCTTCCATTACCCTCACTCAGTCCTTAAATCTAATCCTCCTCTCCCAATGAATTATGAAGTCATTTCATCAGTCTTTCTCCAGAATAAATTGGTCACTTATTTTAACCAGCCAAGGACACTCTCCAGTGTCTCCACAAGCCAATATGAAGACTTAAATTGTGTGCTGACCTATGAAAGCATAGCAGCCAGGTCACCAGTCAATTCTTGAATCTCATATTGCTTTTGATATATCATAGCTTAAGGTCATGTCAGCCTCTCATACCAGTCAACTAATTCTTATCTTTCTATTATGGTCCACTATAATTACCAGATTATTTTCTAATGTATTCATTGTATCAAGTTCCCAGCTAGATCAATCAATAGACCATGTCACTGATGCAGCACAGTTCCATAAAAAGAGCACAAGATTTAAAGTCAAAAGTCTTCCGGTTGAGCCTTGGCTCTGTTCCTTACTTGTGTGACTTTGGGCAAGTCATTTAACCTTTTGATGCTTCAGTTTCCTCATTTGTAAAATGAAAAGTTGAATCAGAAGCTATATAAAGTCCATTCCAACTCAAAACTCCTATGGGCCTGTCATCCCAGCCTCATCTCACAGCTGTATATGTTTTTCCCTTCCAAAATGAAGTGAATGTACTAGAAATTGTCTCATTTGTGCTTATGATGCAATGCATTTTTCTAAGACTAAGACAATTGACATTTCTTTCCAAAGTCAAGTTTGGAGAAACACCACATTAAATATTTTCATAGCATCAACAGGCCTGATTTTCACTGTATCCCCCTACCCTAGGGATCTGTCCTGTGCATGGAACTCCTAATGAACTTGAGAAAGCTCTGCAGAAAGGAGTGAGCATAATCTCAAGTACAGAGCATCTTTCCAGGTCCCATCATTAGCCAAAAGTCAAGACCATAAGATTTGTCTCATGATGTTTTAGTATGTACTGGGGATTTATATCTCACCAATTTCTAAGAAGGATTTGACTTGACTTTTTAGTATGTATTGGGGATTTATATCTCACCAGTTTCTAAGAAGGATTTGAAGCAGCTTAATGGATTACAAAATCAATCAAGTTAGGGATAAAAGCAGAACAGAAAATGCTAGTGAGGAGGAGGATATATCTGTTACCAGGCAACTAAAATAAACTAATTCCTACAGTTAATGCTGTCCTCAAGTCACCAATGACCTCCTCATCACCAATTCCAGTGATCTCTTTCTGCCCTTCATCCTCCTTCATCTTTCTACTACATTTAATACTATATGTCACCCTTCTTTTTTTAATGTTCTCTGTCTCTCGATTCTGTAACTCAGATCATTCATTCAGTAAGAATTACTAAGCATTTGCTATGTGCCAGGCACTAACTAAGGACCTAGGGATAGAAAAACAGAAGAAATAGTCCCTTGTCCTCAAGAAGCTTAAATTCTATATGAAAGAAAACATGCAAATACAAAAAAAATTACAAAAAAGAAACAAAATAATATCCATGGAAGTTCTGGCAACTGGGAGGATTAAGATGCTCCTTCCTTATGAGATGGCACTTGAAAAAGCTAGAGATTCTAAAAGAAATGGAATCCTCATGCACTTCAGACATGTGAGGTATTCTGTGGAAAAGTTTGGAGCCAGAATATGAACTGCTAATGGTTTTCTTCCTCTTTTCTGACTGTTTTTTTCTCTGTCTCTTTTGGTGGCTAGTTATCTTCTCACCCTCAAATGCAGATATATCTCTCAAAGTTCTGCCCTGTGATCTCTTCTCATCTCTAACTTTTCTTTGTTGTCTCATTCATTCCTGTGGCTTCAATGAAAATTTCTATGCATATGTCTCCCAAATTTATATTATTTATATATCTCCAACCTCCCTCCAACCTGTGTTCAGGGCATCTATCCCATATTTCCAGCTACCTGTTGGATATCTCCACCTCAATGTACCTCCAGGCTCTCAAGCTCAACTTATCTAAAACTGAACACATCTTCTAACCCTTCCTCCGTAAAATCTCCCCCAACTTCTCCATTTCCATTAATTGTATCATTGCAATCCAAATCTTTCAAGCTCATAATCTGGAAGCTGTCTTTTCCTCTTACCCTTCACTGAATCTATAATCCAATCAGTTTCCAACTAGTATCATTTCTACCTCCACAATATCTGGATGACCATTGTAGAGAGGATGCTTATTCAGGGATGGGTGGGATTGGTTGGTCTTTGAGGAGACTTCCAGCTCTGAGATGCTGTGTGATTCTGTGTGAGAGTTCTCTCATCTCCACTCCTCCCGCAATCTCCTTAGTTCAGGCCCTCATCTCTTCCCCTCTAGATGATAGGAGTAGCCTACTAACTGGTCTTCTTGCTCTGGTTTATTTCTTCTCTAATTCACCATCCACATAATTATCCAAATAATCTTGCTAAATTACTATCGTCATGTCACTCCCCTATTCAAAAACTTTCAGTGGCTCCAAGAAGCTTATAACCAATAAGCAGAATCAACTGAAACAAATGCACAACTGACCATGTTCAAAAAACATATGTCTTTTCTGTACCGTGAATCCATCACCTCTCTCTCAGGAGGTAGATAGCATTCTTCTTCATTGCCCCTTGAAATCATGGTCATTGAAATGATCACAATTCTTAGGTCTTTCAAATTTTTCTTTCATTATCATGTCATTGTTATTTTATAAATTATTATTCTAGTACTATTCATTTACTCTGCATCATTTCACACAAGTTCCCAGAATTCTCTGAAGATATCTTTTTCTTCATTTCTTCTGGTAAAACAATATTCTCTTACATTCCCATGCTACAATTTGTTTAGAAACTCCTAAGTTAATAGGTGCATCCTTAGTTTCCAGTTCTTTGCATGCACCACCATGCCTAGTTATTCTAGGCTGCTTATTTTTCTTTCAATTCTTTCCTTCAGCAACATTTTCTTCTTATCTCTTGCTTCATTTTTCCAGGTATTCATGTACTCCTTGTGAAAAAAATTATTTATTTGTGGTTGTTATGAGTAACTCTCTCCTTCTAAGATGGGTTTTTGGGTATCTATGGATCTATAATTCTTTATAGTGGTAAGTGTCTTCTGTTTACTCATTTCTGCAGGCTTATTTCCTGAATTGGGGTTTTGTGCCAGAATGGTCTCTGTTCTCTTTTGTGCTTTTTGATAAAATGATCAACCCTGATTGGTTTCAACCTGGGTCACTTCCACCTCTTGATTATGTGTCACCACATATTTTTGGTCATGCTTGGAGGCTCCCACCTTATTTGCTTAGATTGGCATTAGTTTTCCTGGTGGGCCCTCTTTCCTATTGCCCATGGGTGTCTGACTGACTTTTTTGTAAAGTGGATGAAATCACTCACTATAATTTCTAATGGATTTTTTGAACATTATACAGACAGGTGCAATGTTTTGTTTATTGCTGGAGTAAGTATGTGGAAATGGGCTTAATGTCTGTTCAGGTAGCTATATTGTCCAGAACTTCCCAGTTCCCCTCATTTTATAAAGAAATTGAGGTCCAGAGGGAACAAATAACTTGCCCAAGGTCACACAGGTAATTAGTGATAGAGATGGAACTTAAACATCCATCCTTCAATCTATGTTGTACCTATCTACTTGTTCTTGGGGCTTCCCCTAGTATCTTGCAGAGTAAATGCTTAATGAATGTCCAATGCTTAACACAAAGCCTGGAACATTGTAGGTGCTTAATAAATGCTTGTTGACTGACTGGATTGGAATGAAATTGTCTCTTTACATCAACCAAGGCACAAAGGGCACCATATTAAGTCACACTAATTTTGTTATCTGACCAATTTGTCTCTGATGAGAAACTTTTTCCTGGAAATAAACTCAAGGTGGAGTTTATCATATGAGTAACCCTATGAAAAGCAAAGGAACAAAGTAAACCACATCTTCATATGTGGTTTTACAAAATCCACAAGAACATTGTTCAAGTGGTGGTTTCTTGTATCAACCTTCTGCATAGAGTGACTACATAAGGTGAAATTGTAAAGCATGTAAGCATTTCTGCAGGAGGTAGATGACATAGTCTAAGAACCTTGCTTTCTGAAAGTAATGTTAGGAAATGCATTAAAAATTCAATGAGCATCTACTAAGCACCTACTATGTGTAGGAAGTATGCTAGGTTCTTTACATACAAAGACAAAATGAAAAACAGTTCATACCCTCAAGAACATTTAAATAGATAAGGGTCCATAAGATAATTTGAGGATGAGAGAGCAGTGACAACTAGAAAGAACAAGAAAGTCTTCCTGTAAAAGGTAGCACATGGGATAATCATTGGAAGAAATCAGAGGTCTGAAGAGGTGAAGGTGCTAAGGGTGAGACAGCATTGCAGGGATGTGTCTAGCCTGTGCAATGGTGTCTTGATAGGAGATGAAACGTTGTGCATAGTGAACATCAAGTAATGTGAAATCAGCTTAGAAAGGTAGAATGGAGCCAGTGGGTGATAGGCTTTCATTCCAAGCTGGGGGGTTTGCATTTTATCTTAATGGAAATAAGGAGCAGGGAAGTGAAATGGTTAATTTGTGCTTTAAGAATATTATTTTGGCCTCTTTCTCTCTCGATTGCTCTTGGCCTCTTGTGGTCCATGTAGTGCCTGTGAGTAGAGGTGGCAGTGTAAAGATGGCTAAGTCTGAGAACCACACCACTCACAATGAATTACAAAAATGGCACAAAAGTGGTGTCAAGAAACTTGGGTCACAGAGATTTGAGAAATATGCCACTTTGCGAAGAAACACAATAAGAAGGGACTGAAGAAGATGCAGGCTAACAACGCAAAAACCATCAAGGCCTAAGCAGAGGCCATCAAAATTCACAGGCCCAAGATCCCCAAGGCCAGTGCCCAGAGTATCAGCTCCAAAATGGTCATCAAGCATCCAGGCCCTAGGATTGGCACCAAATGCCCAAGCCTGGGATCATGAAGCTTGACTCTAAGATTGCCAGAATCACTGATCCCAAGACTGCCAAGTCCACTGATCCCAAAGCTTCCAAGTCCAAGGTCACCAAGTCTGATACCAAGATCAATAAATTGGATCGCAAGGCTACCAACTTCTATTCCAAGGCAGCCAAGTCTAAAACCAAGGTCACCAAGTCTGATCCCAAGACCACTAAGTCTGACGGCTAAAGCTATTAGTCCCAATCCTTCAAAATAGATGCTTCAGTGTTTTGTACAAATAAAGGAAATAGTGAGTCATAACCAAAAAAAAATATTATTTTGGCAATCTCGTGGCGTTTGGATTGGAGAGATAGAAACTGGGAGTCGAATTAGGAGGCTGTTGTAATAGTCCACGTGAGAGGCGGGGTCGTCGTGTCAGCATGAATGGAAAGAGGAGGATGGATGGAGGAGACTTATGGAGGCAGCTTACTAACATGAAAGGAGAACTTTCACTTATGATTTCCTAAAATAGTATCCAGGCTTTTATTTAAAATCAGGGTTTTAAGAGAGACCAATGACTCTTATATCTTCTCTCCTTGATCTATTTTCTGAGTAAGTCCTTTTCTATATGAGTGTGAGATTGGCCTCCTGAGTGTGAGATTGGCCTCCTCCACTCGTGGCCTGTATGACATTGAGCAAATAATTCAGCTTCCTGAAGCTTCAGTTTCCTCATTAGTAAAATAAAGGGTTGGACCCGATAGCTTCTGAGGTACTCTTCTAGCTCTAAGTCTACAATCCTAAGCAACTGATTAAATATTGAACAGACTGTCTAGTTACCATGCCCTTTAGATTCACTCTTTCATATATTAGACACTTTAAACAGGTAGACTGGAAGACTGTAGGAGAATCATAACTGATTTCTTTATCAGGGGCGCATAGCATGCATTGCTAGTTAGAGCGAGAGCTGTTTCCTCCAGAGAACAGGTGTGAGGGAGAACTTGCTTTTCTATTGCGAGGAGCTGGGCCTTGCTAGGTAAAAATACAGAAGAGTACTTCAGCATGAAGGTAGGCCTCAGGCACATCTGTAGGTAGAGCTGATGTTTTCTCCAAAATGAACTCTGACTCTTCTTAAACACTTACACAAATTTTTAATTGAGGCCCTAGAGCACAAGGGTTCTTAACTTTTTTTGCATCATGGACCCCTTTTGCCATCTGGGGAGCCCTTCTCAAAATAATGCTTTTAAATGCATAAAGTAAAATACATAGGATTACAAAAAACAGATTATGTTGAAATACAGTTACCAAAATATTTTTTTTTAAAAAAATGTTCCTAGAACCCAGGTTATGAGACTGTGTTCTAAAGTTTGGTACCTTGTAGCACAAAGGAAACATGATTAGTCTGAAAAATGTTTATGTAAAGTACTGTTGTTATTGTTGTTTGGTCATTTAACTCATTTCTGACTCTTTGTGACCCCATTTGGGATTTTCTTGGCAAAGATACTGGAGTGAATTGCCTTTTCCTTCTCTGGTTCATTTTACAAATGAGGAAACTGAGGCAAACAGGGTTAAGTAATTTGCCCAGGGTCAAACAGCTAGTAAGTGTATCAGGCTAGATTTGAACTCAGGAAGATGAGTCTTCCAGACTCCGGGCCCAGAGCTATGTGCCACCTAGTGTTACCAACTGGCTTATCCAGAGAGTAAACAGAGAGTGTCTAATTTTAAGGAGAACTGAATTCTGATGGGCCTACCAGGAGGAAATAGCTACTAAATGCCCCGTCAAGTACCTGGATGATTAAACAGCAGATAGCTTTATTTTAGATTATCAACTAATCAATTAGCAAGCATGTATTATGCACCTGCTATGTTTTAGGCACTGCCCTAGGCACCAGGGATACAAAGACAAAAATGAAACAATCCTTACCTTCAAGTAACATATTATAACTGAAGAAACAACATGTATACATACATAGCTATGGAGAGAATGCAGAAAAAATAAATAGAAGGTGGCATTGGGAGGGTGGGCACTAGCATGTGGGGTAATCACGAGAGGCTTAATGTAGAAGGTGGTGTTTGAGCTGTGTCTTGAAGCAAACATCGTTCTAAGAGGCAGAGGAGAAGAGGGAGGGAGTCAGCATTTGGTACAGAGATACAGCCAGTGCAAAAGCATCATGGAGCTTCACGTATGAGGAACTACAAGAAAGTTTGTTTGAAGAGTACAGGAAGGAGAATAACAGATAACACAGATGAAGAGGTAGACTGAGGCTGGGTTGTGAGGGGCCTTAAATGCCTACCAGAAGAGTTTATATTTTATCCTGGAGACAATAAATAAGGAGCCACTGGATTGTATTGAATGGGGAAGTGAAATAGTAAGAACTGTACTTTCAGAAAATCACTTTGGTAGCTACGTGGAGAAGGCACTGGAATGGAGAGGGACTTGAGAGGCAGATCAGTTAGGAGGTCAGGCTCGAGGTGACGAAGATCTGGATGAGGGGGGTGGCTCTGAGAGGTCATGGTAGGACAGATACTGTGGTGGTGGGAAGGACAACATTTGGCATCTAACTATGGGAGAGCACCAGCCAAACAGAACAACTGTAGGTGTGGTGTAGCTGAAGCACAGCTGCTGCTGTTTGACAGTAACTATCCAACAAGCCTAGTTGCTGCTTAAGACAGTTCCCCTTCAAAGATAGAGACAATAGATTAAAGTTCTCAATGCAGAACAGTTTGTCAATTACTCAAGAAGTATTTACTACCACCCCACCCTTATCAGATTGGAGGAGATGTGGGAAAACCAAGACACCAATGCACTGTTGGTGGAGTTGTGAACTGATCCATCCATTCTGGAAAGCAATTTGAAACTATGCCCAAAGGGCTATAAAACTAAGCATACCCTTTGACCCAGCAATACTACTGCTAAGTCTGTATCCTGAAAAGGTTTTTTAAAATGGAAAAGGACCTATTTGTACAAAAATTTTCATAGCAGCTCTTTTTGTGGTGGCAAAGAATTGGAATTGAGGATGCCCATCAATTGGAGAATGGCTGAATAAGTTGTGATTGTAAACAGTTGTGCTATAAAAAAAAATGGCAAGCAAGATGTTCTCAGAAAAACCTGGAAAGAGTTCCATGAACTGATATAAAAGTGAGGTGAGCAGAACTAGAAAAACATTGTACACAGTAGCAGTAATAGCTATAAATGACTTTGGTATTCTCAAGAATATAATGAGCCGACACAATTCTGAAGGACTCTTGATGAAAAATGTTATCTACCTCCAGAGAAAGAACTGATAAAGTCTGAACAGAAATCGAACAACACTTTTTTTTTTACTTTCTCTGTGCGTGGTTTTCTTATTTTGTTTTGTTTTTTGGTCTGTGTTTTCTTTCACAACATGACTGATATGGAAATATGTTTTGCATAACTGTACATATAGAATTTATACCAAACTGCTTGCCTTCTCAAGAAGGGAGGAAGAGAATGAGAGAGAATTTAGAACTCAAAATTTTAAAAAATGAATGCCAAAAACTGTTTTTACATGTAATTGGGAAAAAATAAAATATTTAATAAAAAAGGAATCCCCCCCAAAGAAGTAGCATTTATTAAACACTTACTACATTCCAGGCACTGTGCTAAGTTCTAGGGAAATAAGCAAAAATCAAAAACAGTACCTGCTCACAAGTTGCTGATGGAAAAGAAAATGTATACATAAATAGGTATTTGTCGATCTTTCTGTTTGATGGAGCAAAAAGATATGAATACAGCTTACCACTAGCTGTATCAGGATATTTGGATATAAATTTTAAAGGTAGGAAAGCCTAGGACACAAGCCCTACTCAAACTAGGATTGCTTCTGTCATGATACCTTCCCTGGCCATCCTGATTCTAGAAGTAATGTTACAGCATAGGCTCTTTATGTCTCAGATCCTTATATGGGTTGTTCAGTTTGGCCTATAAACAATTTGTGTCTGCTGAATTAGAGGTTCATGACAGATCAAGAACCACAAGGAACCTCAGCTATTTTCAACTACTAAAGAGCTTAAAGCATAACAGGACTTAGAAGCACTTGAAGTCTTCTATTTTTTTTTTTTTGGCTAGGCAGTGGGGTTAAGTGACTTGTCCAGGGTCACATAGTAAATGTTATGTATCTGAAGCCAGATTTGAACTCAGGTCCTCCTGAATCCAGGGCTGGTGCTCTATCCACTGCACCACCTAGCTGCACCTTGAAGTCTTCTTACTCCTCATGTAAGGTATTGCTTTGAAAAACCCAAATCTTCAGTTTGTAGAGGTAGTCCTTGAGACTCTTCCAGAGGACGATTGGTTGAAGGAACTGGGGGTATTTTTAGCTTGGACAAGAGAAGTCTTAGGCAGAGATTTTAGAACCATCTTCAAGTATTTGACGGTCTGTCACCTGGAAAAGAGACGAGATTTGTTTTTCTTGACATCAGAAGAAGAACCAGGAGTGACGGGTAGAAGCTGCAAAAAGGTACAAGATGTCTCCAAGTAGACACTGGATGGCTGCTTGTTGGGTATGTTATAATGGGCATTCTTTTCAGGTATGATTTGGACTAGATGACCGCTGAAGTCCCTTCTGACTCATAAATTCTGTGATTCTTAAGAAGAAAGAGGGCATTAGTTATGAAAGAATATACAACAAACTTATTGGTCCCTAATTTAGGAGTGATAAATCTGTCACCTCTTTTCAGATAGGATGGAAACTACTGTGCATACATCTTAAGAAAACCAGGCCTTTATACCTAGAGTAAATGGTTGGGCAAGGATTTGACAAAAGGCAATTTGGTGATGAATTTATACAGAGTGAAATGACCAGAACCAGAAAAACATTTTGTACAAGAACAACATTGCAAAAAATGAACAATTTTGAAAAACTTAGGAACTTTGATCAATGCAATGAAGGCTCCATCATGATTCCAGAAGAATGATGACGAAGACCGTTACTCGTCTCCTGACAGAGAGGTGACAAACCCAAGATGAAGAATGAAACATACATTTTGGACCAATGTGTGTGATTTTGTTTTGCTTGACTGCATATTTTTTATGAGCACTTCCTTTTTTTTTTTCATTCTCAATGGTGGGAAGTAAGGGAAAGAAAAAATAAATGCTTGTTAGTTGAAAAAAATTTTTTTTAATAAAAGGAAGCAATTTGGTGCAGGGGAAAGCAGTCTGAATTAAGAGTCACAGAGACCTGAGTTCAAATCTTGACTCTGCCACTTATTGCTTGTGGCTCACTGGGCAAGTCCTTTAATTTGCAGACCTTCATTTCTTCATTCAGGACAACAAATAATTGAACTAAATAACTTCTAAGGTCCCTGGCAGCTCTAGATGCACTATCTAGGGATTTTGCTCCAAGCATTCCACAAAGATTCTAAACAATATTAGTGGCAGCAGATCTTCTACAGGGGCTATTTTCAATTTTAAGTCATTGATTGACCCGATATTTTGTAGTGGATGGAATTACTGACTCCAAGATAAAACATTCTGTAGGATTTGCAAACTGTGAAGAAACTATTGAAGGTACCATAGGGTTGTATATCTGATTGAAATGTCTGGTCCAAGTATCAGTGGAAATTTGTGTCTGGAATTCATTTTGTAATGGCCACAGCATTGTTTTAGAGTTCCTCCAAGTCTGTACTCCTTGCTGTCTCTGAGGCTCAAAGACATCCATTAACATATAGTATAATTCAATGCAACAGTTTAGCACGGTGCCTGGCACCTACTTAGGCATTTAGTATATGTTTATTGACTAACTGGCAATCCAACAGATATTGTTAAATGCTTACTTCATGCAAAACATTGTGCCAGGTACTGGGTACATAAGGATAGACACAAAATGGCCCCTGCCCACAACATGTAATACAAGGGAGATACAATATGTATGAAGTTAGTAAATAAATATAGGGACTGAGAGTTGAGAGGGGAAAATTAGGAAGTGTTCTTAGAAACTGAGGATTAGAGGAGGTGCCACATGGACTGAACTTTGAAGGAAGGTCAGATTCTGAAGGTAAGAATGCAGACCAGGCATGAGGGATGATCTATGCAACTCTACAGAGAAAGAGGGCATATCATATCTGGAAAACAGCATGACTGTTTTTGTTTATTCAATTCTTTTCTAATAATTAAGTTATTTGTAAAAACATCTAAACTAATAAGTCTTTGGATAGTTTTGTAAATCACCCAGTTTCCATTTGGGATGTTGTCCTGAGTAGAGCAAAGGGATGATTTTTCTGTTTTTTGTTTGGAGGCTTTCTCTTTAGACCAAGAAAGATGCTGTGCTTTGTTTTGGAAAAGGGAAAGTCTCTAGGCTGGTTCTGGCTTATAACCAAAGGAGATGTTTCTCTCAAAAGTACTTTCAGATTCCTGTGACTTGAGGAGGAGATAAATGAATAGCTTGGAGACACAAAGTAAAACTGAGAATAAGGAGGAAACTATAAACTGGGGAGAGTGTTTTGCATTTAATATCTTTGATAAAAGTCTGTTATACAAAATATATGGGGAACTAAAACAAATACAATTAGGCCAAGAACCATTCCCCAGTAGGAAGTAGACCACGGACATGAACAGTTTTCAAAAGAGTTGCAAGCTCTCAATAATCACATGAAAGAATGTCACAAATCACTACTAATAAGAGAAATGCAAATTATAACAATTCTATGATTTCACCTCATACCCGGCAAATTGGCCAAAATGATCAAAGATAAAAATAACCAATGTTGGAGGGACTGTGGGAACAAAGGTACATGAATGCACTGTTCACAAGCTATGAACTGATCCAACCATTCTGGGAAAGAAACAATTTGGAATTATGTAAGAAAAATGACCAACTTTTTATGCCCCTTTGAAGGAGTTTGCAATGCTGGCCATATAACCCAGGGACATTAAAGTCAGAAAGAAAGATCTAATATGTGACAAAATTTCACGCACTTTTTGTGGTTAGCAAAATACTATAAACACAGTGGATGTCCATTGATTAAAGAATGGCTAAACAAATTGTTATATGTGAATGTAATGTATTACTGCATTGTAAGAAATGTCAAAAGTTAGTAATTCAGAGAAATATGGAAAGATTGCATGAACAGAACAGTGATATAAGTAGTTCCAGAAGAACAATATACAAATTAGCTAAATAGTGTAAATAATATGAAAAGCAAGGCAAACACTATATAATGATAATGACCCATTTTGGCATCGGAGAGTCAATCAATAAACAGACTGTGTCCCAGGCTCTATGCCAGGAGCTAGGGATATAGGAACAAAAATAAAACAATTCCAGCTTCCAAGAGATTATATTCTAGAAGGATAGACAACTTGTATTTATATAGACACATAAAAATATGGAAAATAAATACAAGATAATTGGGCATGGAAGACCCTAGCACCTTGGGTGGATCAGGAAAGTCTTCACAAAAGTGGCATTTGAAGTGTCTTCTGAAGAAAACTCATGATTCCAAGAGCTGGTTGTGAGGTGGGAAGACATTCCAAGCATGGAAGAATAGCTGAGTACAAACGCAAGGAGACAAGAAATGGATTGTGGATATATGAGGAACATAAAGACAGCCTGTTTGGCTGGACCATATAGAAGATGCAAGGGATTAACGTGTGACAAGTCTGTAAAGGAAGACTGGACCTGGTTGTAAAGGATTTCTTTCAAAAGCCAAAGAGAAAAGTTTATATTTTATCCTAGAAGTAATAGGAAGCCATTGGAGTTATTGAGTAAGAGAATGACACAAACAGACATGCACTTTAGGAAAATTATTTTAGAAGCCACTAGGTGATGCAGTGGATAGAGCACCGAGTCTGGAGTCAGGAAGACCTGAGTTCAGATTCTGCCTCAGATACTTCCTAGCTGTGTGACTCTGGGCAAGTCACTTACCCTCTGTTTGCCTCAGTTTCCTCACCTGTAAAATGGGAATAATAATAGCACCCACCTACGTCCCAGACTTATTGTGAGGATCAAGTGACATGATAATTGTAAAGCACTGAGTATAATGCCTGTCCCATAGTAGTATGTGTGTATATATATGTATTAATCTGGCTTCAAGGACTAGTTGTGGGACCCTGGACAAGTCATTTAACCTCTGTCTACTTCTGTTTCCTCAACTGTAAAATGGGAATAATAATAGAAGATACCATCCCAGGTTTTTGTAAGAATTAAATGGGATAATATGTACAAAGCACTTAACAAGAGCCCTTGTCACATGATAGGTGCTTAATAAATACTTGTTTCCTTCCTTTCTCCCTCCTACCCCCCACTTTAAGGATGATGGATTGAAGTGAGGATGTGAGGAAGTGAGGATGGATTGAGAGAAATTTGAGACAAAGAGACCAATTAGGAGGCTGTTGCAAAATCCAGGCAAAAGACAATGAGAGCTTGAGATAGGGTGGTGGCTATGGGAATAGAGAGAAGAAGGCTGATATTGTTGAAATAGACATGACAAGAGAGGAGATGAGAAAATGCACCTCCTTCTTGTCCATAGAGAAGTAGGGAACTCTGAGTGCATATGTTGCATAGACATGGTGGCCTATTGATTGGTTTTGCTTAAATATTTTCTTTTGTTAGAAGAGAAGAATTACTAGGTAGAAGAGGATGTAATGTATCTATCCACCCATGACCATGATGTAAAAGTACAAGGAATTAAAATATCAAGTTAAAAAAAAAGAATTGGAACTACCTTCATTCCACCTTAACCTGTTTCTTCCCATGATTGCATCCTTCTAACAGAGAGCCTGGCCAGATTAAGGTTGAATTTATTCAGTTATTGAGGGTCAGAACGAGTTTAAACGGAAATGGTTGTTTTCAAATACAGGATCTTTCTCCTGAGGATGTCTGTCTCTAGGGCGGAGATAAGAAGTGAAAGGTTGATTATTAAATAGTTAGCAATACTGACCATGGGAAATTCCCCCTAGAGTTATCTCAAAGGCTTCCATTTAACATTATAAAGTTGTGATGATAAATGAATTGGACCAGATGTTTTCCTCTTTCATTCAAACAGTTATTCACACAGAAATAGACAGAAACAAAGAGAAACAGAGACAGACAGAAAGATAGAAACAGAAGCAGGGACAGAGAATTAAAGAGAAGGAGAGAAAGAGAAACAGAGACAGAGAGAGAACCTACAGGGAAATTTTCCCAAATCCAGAATTCCTGTAATGAAATCTTGGCAGAATCATTGTCAAACCTTGCATTTGGGACTGCCAGAATTATTTTTGTCATTTGACGGACACATAAGGAATGTGCTTCTCAGAAAACCATGAAATTGGTTCCAGACAGCTGAGTGATTGACATGGAAATTAATAATTGATATAGAAGTATTGAAAGACAGGAAACTGGCCTTATCAGCAAGTTGAATTTGCTCTGGTTTTATGGTCCAGGTACTCCAGAAGCTGACACTGATGATGGCTGAAATCAAGAGTGACTATGCCACTCTTGCCTCTCCAAAAGTTATTTTGCTGGATGACTATATGAATGGAAAAAAGGGGTTGGAAACTCTGGAAAGCTGTCATGAGAATCCAATTCCCATAGCTAGGTCTTTCATGGATATATGATGTCAAAACTAGACAGGAAAATCAGTTGATCGGGATCTTTGCATTTATTTTCTGATCCTGCTGCACTTTAGGGGAGTAGTTTTGTCATTGTGAATTATGAGTGAGGACATGCTCAGGGTCAAGAAAAGATACATCCATTTGCCTTTGGGGACTTAGGGTTACATTTATGATTTCACAGTTAAGCATGTTATTAACACCACTGGAATTGGTCCAGCTTGAATTCAACTCAGCCAAAAGACAGCATCTCCCTGTTCAGTTCCTGATAGTGGAAGTATTTATATATGCATACATATTATTATTATTAATCTGTTCCATCTGAGGAGGAGACAGACTCCAAAAGAATTGAGCCAGAGGTTCAGATTGATTATTATAGTCTATGGCTGGTGAGAGGGAAATCATCCCTAAAATGAAGGGGCTGTGTTGGATTTTATCCAATTCAACAAACATCACTTATGCTAAGCTCTGGGAGAGATATAAAGCTTGCCTAAAGCAGGATCCCTGCTCTCAAGGTGCTTACAGGCCATTAGTAATAAGTATTATTAAATACACATAACTTTAATATAAAATATTACATATTAAATACATTAGAGAGGAGCAAGTATTATGTGAATCCCTGGAGCAAAGGTCATTACCAACTGGGGAATCAGGAAGGGTTTAATGGATTTGAGGCTAGGAATTTAACAGGCAGGGAGGAACAGACAACCTTTCAGATATGTCGGGCAATCAACAATTATGAAGTTTCTACTATATGTGCTAAATACTAGGGGAAAAAAAAACAGACCTTGACCTCAAGAAGCTTACAATTGAATGGGATCAAGACAACACACAAACAGAAGCTGAAAGTGGGATGGGGGAATAGAGGAAAGGGAAGAAGCCCCCAGTGATGGGGTACGGTGGAGAAGCCCAAATATGTAGACAATGAAGAGCTGAGGTGCCCTCTTTAAATGGAGATTTCTGGAGGAGCTCTTCATTTCACCCTTCCATCAGAGGGGAAGAGGGTACTGATGAGGTGTGAGCACCAATGCTGATATGATCTTCCAGATTTCTGCTGAGGTTCCTAAGGTCATGATGGAGAAGTCCAGATGAGTGCAGCTGGATATGAAATGAAGAGATGGGGCAATGCAATTAAAAGCACAGAGGGAGGAAAACATGGGGCCCATAATAGAGATGACGGGCAATCCAGTTTGGCTGGAGTAGAGGAGAGTGGCATAAGGCTGAAAGGATAGAATGGCACCACATGGTGGAGGGTCTTGAATGCTAGGCCAATGAATCTGAACTTAAGCTGCAATAAGGATCCATTGAAAAAATTTTGAGCAAAAGAATGGCATGACAGAGGATCACACAAGGAAGACGTCTAGCAATGGTGTGAAGGTTGAACTGAAATGGGGAGGAGAATGTAAGTCAGAATTGTAGATAAAGGTTCTGTAATCATTTATATGGAGGGAGGAGGTGAAGATCTGGGAGTTAATGAGATTGCCAAAGGAGAAAGTATAGGAATAAAAGGTAAGAGATCTGAGGATAAAACTTTCTGGACTATCTTCTTTAAGGGTTAGAGCAAAAGTGAGAGAGCAGCATAAGAGAAAGAAAAGGAAGAGTCAGAAAAGTAGGAGAGTTTGATACTTTGGTTTCTTTTGTTTTTAAATCACATTAACTTCTGAATATACCCTTTCCCCCCTTCCTTAGCCAAAAAGCCCTTTTTCCTAGTAATTAATATGTGTGTGTGTGTGTGTGTGTGTGTGTGTGTGTGTGTGTATTCAGCAAAGCCAACTAACACATTATCAACATATGTAACATCCTGCACCTGCAGTCTCCAACAAAAGAAGAGAGGCACATTTCCTCATTTCTTCTTTACAGCCAAGATTGGTGGCTATAATAACAGCGCTTACTTTCCTTTTGTTGTTTGTTCCATTTACACTGCTATAGTCACTGTATGTGTTGCCTCCCTGCATCTGCTTGCTTTACTCTGCATCAGTTCATATAAGTCTTTCCACATTTCTCTGAGACCCTCACACTCATTTTTTCTTAGAGCGCAATAATATCCCATTACAGCCAGATGCCACAATTTGTTTGGCCACTTTGTAATCAGTGAGTACCTACTTTGTTTCCAGCTATTTGCTGAAAAATATTGCTATGAATGCTTTGGTATACAAGATATTTTCATTCTGTCTTTGACCTCCTTGACTAACAGTGAGATAGCTGACTCAGGTGACATTTTAGTCACTTAAAAAACCCCCTAATTCCAAATTGCTTTTCAGAATGTCTAGACAAGTTCACAGCTCCATTAAGTCATGTTTTGGTGTGATTGTGTTACCCCTTTTGTCAGGGTAATTTGTTTTTGTTTTTGTTTTTGTTTTTTTAGGCAATTGGGGTTAAGTGACTTGCCCAGGGTCACATGGATAGTAAGTGTCAAGTGTTTCATCTGAGTGCAGATCTGAACTCAGGGCCTCCTGACTTCAGGGCTGGTCCTCTATCCACTGCCACCTAGCTGCCTCAGGGTAATATTTTTAAAGACTTAATTCTAGATCAATTACATGAGGGAGTTTCTCTGGTTGTGTCTTCCTACTTGCTTCTTAAACCTTGCTTGGCTTGATTAGAGAATGGACACCATGGCTTTTTACTTCAGATATCTTCATAGAAAAACTGGTTAGTTCTGGATATGGGGAAATAACACTGTCCTTGAACTGTCTTTGGAGTGAACAGGGTTTATTATTTTATTTTCTTGACAATAAACTTCACCTTGGAACTCTGTTAGATTCTGGGTTTTCAAAGGTGGGGCTATCAGCCTGCCTTGGAGAGTAGTTCTTTTGTTCAAATGAATTGTCTGGGTTTGATAGAATCTCTATTTGGTAGCCTCCTTTATTTGGAGTCTTTCCTTCATTTCATCGAATAGGAAAAATCTCATGTAGTAAAAATTTCACTGAAAGCCGATCAAGGAAATCTGGGCTAAGAAAGAGTAAAAGTTGTAGCTATGCTAAGTGGGGCAACTTGAGGAACTGATGGTGATTTTATTGATGCACAAGGAAAATGGAATTCTTTTGAACTCCAAGCTGAGTATTCTAGACAGAAAGCCAAAGGCAAAGAGATGCAGGGCTCTAAGCCGAGGTTCATACCTCAGAGAGGGAAGGAGGCCATGTCTGGAAAGAGAGAGAATACCACAATAACCCACTAGGGCATAACTTTTAGCTGCCTTTGAAAAACATCAAATAATAGCAGAGAGATTGCCCATCACTCCATTATTCAACTTTCTCTCTCTCCTTCCCAAAGTCTTACATCATTTCTCTTTAAAAAAAAAAAAAGTAGAGCAAAACCAAATCCAAGCTTGGGGTAATATTGTCGTGATATGTAAAATGGAGCATCAATAATAAGGAGTAGAGGAGAGAAAAGTTCTACCCCTCAAGCTATATGGTGTAATGAATTCCACATGGGTCTAGTATCTTTAAAATTAATCATAAAATGAGAAAAAATAGTGTGATAGGCCTGTCCCAGTTGTGGAAAAGAAGGAAATCCTATCTAACAAACAGAAGAAATTATAAGAGGAATAGATGGAATTGATTATATAAAAAGAGATTTGTACTAGAAAAGCAAATGCATCCTTAATGAAGAGTGATTGGGACATCTGGGGGGAAAAACACCTGACATCCATACTCTGTAAAGAATTTGTATTACTACATAAGAAATAAGATCCATCTCATAATATATTGCAAAAGGGTACGAATAGACTGATCCAAGAAGAAATATAAATTATCATTAGCCACCAGAAAAAAATCACTAAAATTACCTAATAATCAGTGGAATTAGAAATAAAACAACTTTGGTATCACCTTGCATCTATCAAAGTGGCAAGGATAATTAAAATGATGAAGTGCAGTGTTGGCTCTCCTATTAAGAATAGTCATACTATCATGTTCCTAATGGATCTGGGAATTGGTGAGATCTTTTTTGGGAATCAGTAAGGCAGAAGCTCCCCTCCCATGCCTGGAATGCTCTCCATTCTCACCTCTACCTCCCTAGCTTCCTTCAAAAATCAACTCAGGGGGCAGCTAGGTGGCGCAGTGGATAGAGCACAGGCCCTGAAGTCAGGAGGACCTGAGTTAAAATTTGGACTCAGACCAAACACTTGACACTTATTAGCTGTGTGACCCTGGGCAAGTCACTTAACCCCAATTGCCTAAAATTAAAAAAAAAAAACCAACTCGGGTGCCACCTCTTGCAGGAGACCTCTCCCAAACTTCACAGTTGAAGGCAGGAAATGGACCTTGTCCATGGGATTTTCTTGGGAAGGATACTGGATTGGTTTGCCATTTCCTTCTTCAATGTGTCCCCATTTTACAGATGAAGAATTAAGGTAAATAGAGGTTAAGTTACCGGCCCACACAGCTAGTCAATGTCTGAGGCCAGATATGGACTTGGTCTTCTTGACTCCAAGCCCAGCGTACCACCTAGCTGCCTTCAGCACATAGTAGGCACTCAAAAAATCCCTTGTGAATTGAATGGCAATCTAGAATAAGAGTTAAAAATCTCTTCATAATGTTTGACCCAGTAATGCCACTTCTAGAACTATATTCTAAAGTTACTTTTGAGAGAGGAAAAAGTCTATCATATATAGATATAGATACATATATTTGTGTGTATGTATATGTGTAAACATGTATATTCATAGCAATATTATCATAGCAAAAAACAACAAAAACTGGAAAGGGTTTAAGTGTACAATGATTGTGGAATGACTTAAAAACTTAGATATATAAATGGAGCACGATGTTACTGTTCCATAAGGAATAGCAATGATGTAGAATACAAAAAAATAAAGGGAGATGCATATGGTAATACAAAGTGAAAAAGTGGGATCAGATAAACAATATATACATGGACTAGAACTATGTAAATTATTGTTACAATTAATAAAATCTGGAAATACATAGAACAAAAAGAAGAGAATATAGAATCCAATTGAATATTTATTTTCATGTTAAAAATTAATATATACACAAAACAAATTATCATCGATGAAGTTCACAATTTCACATATATTCTTTTATTTTTGGTTGTATATTTGAAAGTTTATTTTCATTACTAAGCTTATGATTTTATACGTTTTGATTTTTCTGGGATTGCATAAATCTCTCTAGTGGTACAGATGACAATCCCCCCATTCCTTCTCATCTTGTACAACTCTTGTCCACGTCTTCCTATAAATTCTAAATCCTACTTAGGAAATCCATTCCAGGTGCTGGAGGCTTTCCTGGAGATCTATTAACATTGTATGGAACCCAGTGGATCATGTGGATTTTCCACCAATTATGTCTCACTTTCTCCATATGACTGGCCTGACTTGTTTTCTGGTCTCTCTGAAGATGACTGTTACGCCTTTTATCATTTGCAGTTATTCATTGGCAACTTACTGTAGCCTACTTGTATTTACCAGGCTTGTCTCCGCTGCCCTTTGGATGACCCTCAATTTTGACTCTTCAAAGATTATAGTATTCTACGATTGATGGTGATATAACATCATTAAAAAATATTCATGTTAAGATTTTGGGCATTAGCTTTCAGAAGTTTGGGGTTAATAAAAGGCTCTGGGCAATTTCCCTAAATCCACCTAGCCCATTCTCCACCTCCTGTCCAGTTCTGGGCTTAGTCCACTGTCCATTTGTAGCATGCACTGACAACTTTGTGAACTCTCTATTCAGCTATAGAAAGTCTTCATCCACTTGCTTTTTCCTCGGGGGATAGTTAAGCTAAACTCTTTGGACTGATTATGGATTACATTTAGGAGGCTCTGAAATATCTCAGGGCTTTGAGCCATCAGCTCATTGTTGTCCACAATCAGTAATGTGGAGAACTTTCCCATCTATAGCTAATTTCTTATCATTTTGGACTGTGAGATAGACATTTTCCACGATGGTGGCAAATATATTTTTAAAAACTTTTTAAAATAATATTTTATTTTTTCCCAATTACCTGTAAAAACAATTTTTAACATTCATTTTTTAAAAAAATTTGAATTTCAAATTCTCTCCCCTCTCCCTTTCTAACCTCATTGAGAAGGCAAGCAGTTTGATAATAGATTATACATGTGCAATCAGGCAAAGCATATTTCCACATTAGTCATGTTTTGAAAGAAAACACAGACCAAAATAACCCCATAAAAATAAAGTGTAAGATAGTACACTTCAATCTGCATTCAGGCTCCATCAGTTCTTTCTCTGCAGGTGGATAGCATTTTCCATTATGAGTCTTTTGGAATTGTCTTGGATCATTGTTTTGCTTAGAATAGCTGTCGTTCATGGTTGATCATCATACAATATTGCTGTCAGGTGGCAAATAATTTTGTGAAGACATCTTGTTTTATGTCTTGCTTGATATTAATAATTAGAATCAAGGTTATCTCTCTTATTAATTCTTTCAAGAAATCTCGTATGACTTTGACATAGACCTTGGAAACACTTTTTAGATCCTTTGCAGCAGTGTTTTGTACTTCTTTGTAAACTACAAACAATAATCCCAATGGTGTTGTCATGGTCTGCTGTGGAAATTTGTAAAATCATCAAGAATACCACATATATAATATATGTATATTATATATATATACACCATATATACCATATGGTATAATATATATACCATATATATAATATATATGTGTATATATGTATAGATTATTCTAACAAAGTTTTTGTGGAGATAGGAAAGAAAGGGTTAGTATCAGTGCTACTCTCTTGATTGTCTTTTTCAGTAAGAAGGTCTTTTTTCCCAAGTGTTTAGCATTCTTCCCTCTTTCATTTATCCTAAGAACTGATCCCACAACATGCTCAGAGTTGTGTGGCCTCTAGCACTGACCTTCTCTGTGTGTTTATTCATTCTGCAAGCATTTATTAACCATATAACTATATGCTTAGTACTACACTAGAGGCTGCGAATAAAAAAGCAAAACAAAAACAGTCTCTGCCCTCAAGGAGCTTCCATTCTGTTGTGAGGAAGTAGCAATGTACACAAAATATATATAACATAAATACATAATAATTTCAGAATGAGGGGCATAAGAAATTGGGGGATCAAAATAGGCCTTATGTAAGAAGTGGCATTTGAACTGAATCTTAGAGAAAGTCATGGATTCTAAGAGAACCAGTATTTTCAAAGGAAGAATTAGAAACTCTTGACAATTATATAAAAGATTTATCCAAATCATGAATAAGAGAAATGCAAATTAAAACTTTTTTTAGGTTTTACCTCACATAGAAAATTGGCAAAGATGACAAAACACTGAACTAGCCAATGTTGGAAGCTCTACAAGAAGACGAGATTGCTAATACACAGTTAATAGAGCTGAGAGCTGATCCAGCCACCCCTCAGTTTTTTTTAAAATTGTGACTAAACTGTTCACACTTTTGGTCTGGACATCTCATTGCTGGGCATATGCCCTAAGGAGGCCAAAGACCAAAGTGTCTCATATCTAGCAAGATAATCATAGCAACACTTTCTGTAGTAGCAAAAGACTGGAGATAAAGTAGATGCCCACCAATTAGAGTATAGCTTAACAAAATATGGTATCTAATATGAGCATGATAGAACATTATTGAGGTGTGGCCTAGTGGTTAGAAGGCTGGCCTCAGAATCAGAAAGACATGGGTTTAAGCACCATTTCTGACACATACTGTCTTTATGACCTAGGGAAAATCCTTTAAACCCTTAGTGCCCATAGGTAACCCTCTCAGACTAAGGTACAGAGAAGGTGAACATCTGCTTTTGTAGAGGAAATCCCTCACCAGGAGCTACTTACATTAACAAAATCACAGCTCAGGTCCAAAAAACAACAACAAAATTAACAATGAATATGAGGAATTCACAGGAACATAAAAAGACTTGTATGAATTGATTAAATGTGAAATAAACAGAAAGAGAAAAATAATAGATACAACAATTACAATAATGTAAGCCAAAAAAAGAACACTAAAATGAGGCTGAATCCTATATAATAGTAACAATCAGTCTTGGCCCAGGAATTAATCAATAAACATTTATGAAGTACCTATTACATGCCAGTACAGCCAGGTGGGTGGCATAGTAGATAGAACACCAGGCCTGGAATCAGGAAAGCCTGAGTTCAAAGCCAGCCTCAGACACCTACTAGTTTTGTGACCCTGGGCAAGTCGCTTAGCCCTGTTTGCTTTGGTTTCCTCATCTGTAAAATGAGCTAGAGAAGGAAATGGCAAACCACTCCAGTATCTTTGCCAAGAAAACCCCAGATGTCACAAAGAGTTGGACATGAATGAAATGAATTCGTGTCTGGCACTGTGCTAAGCACTGGAGATACAAAAAGAGGCAAAAGATGAGTCCCTACCCTCAAAAAGCTTACAATCTGGGGGAAGGGGGGAAACAACATGTAAACAGATATAAACAAATATACACAAAGCAAGCCATATACATGTTGTAGGGATGGGAGGCAATAGATTTGGAATTTCACTGTTGCTTGGTTTTGCTTAACTTTTTCTTTGCTTCAAGGGAAGGCTCCCTGGGTAAAGGTTGGGAGCACAGGAATATCCAGAAGTGACTATGATATAAAAACAAAAGTATCAATAAAACTATAGAAAGAAAATGAGGATGGGGGGAGGAGAATCAGTGATACTAGATAGATGTAGCATTAGACCAGGAGTTCTTTACCTAAAGTCCATGAAATTTTTTTTTATTTTGTAACTATTTCCAATATAATCAGTTTTCCTTATAATCCCATGTTTTGGGTTTCTTTTTGGTTTTGGTTTTGGGTTTTTTTTTTTTTGCATTTAAGAACATTATTCTGGGGAACAGGCCTTCTGAGACTAAGAAAAAAATCTATGGCACACTCAAGTTTTCGAACCCCTGCACTAGTTAATAAGGTTTGCTTTGTAGATTCTGACCTTGCCATGCCATGTAGACCCCACAAAGCAAATATTCAGTTAACCGTGTATGTTTACGTGACTCTGTGTGTATGTGTCACAAGTGTCTCATTACTACCTGTCAGGGAGGTTATGGATAGGATTCCTACTTTGGATGTTAGATGGAATAATTTATTTCAGTTCTTTCCAGTTCTATGATTTGTGGTGAGATTAGAATGGGGATGATAATATTTTCCAGAATCCACTTCCAGTTTCTATACAAACTCACTGTCAAAGTAAATGACAGAGTGTTGGACTTGGAATCAGGAAGACCCTGAGTTCAAATCCTGCCTGATGCTTACTTAGCTATGTAAACCTGGGCAAGTTACTCACTCAGCTCCAGTTTCCTCATCTGTAAAATGGGGATAATACTTGTATCTGTCTCACAGGGTTATTGAAAGGACCAAATAAGGTAATATATGCAAGGTGCTTTGCAAACCCTAAAGCAATATATAAATGTGCTATGGTTATCATTAGCAGGGGGACAATAAGTTATGGGTCTTGTTTGTTGTTATTTGGTCATTTCAGTCATATCAGACTCTTTGTGACCCCATGTGGGGTTTTCTTGGCAAAGATACTGGACTGATTTGCCATTTCCTTCTCCAGCTCATTTTACAGATGAGGAAACTGAGGCAAATAGGGTTAAGTGACTTGCCCAGGGTCACACAGCTAATAAGTATCTGAGGCCAGATTTGAACTCGGGAAGATGAATCTTCCTGACTCCAGGTCCAGTGCTCTATCCATGTAGCACCTAGCTGTCCATGGAGTTTCTTTTCAGGTTCAATTTTTGCTACTCCTTTCCCCAAGATCTGCCACCGAGCTCTGGTGTCCTATTTATCATATGGTCCTAGTGATGGCAAGAAAAGAGGAAAACTAATGCAGCTTTTTGAGAAGAAGTATCTGAGGAGTTTCAGCCCTCTGAGAACAAATATTCACTCATCCAACAAATATTTATTACACACCCACTAATACCAGTTCTCTGTACTAAGCCCAGGAGATATACAAAAGTAATTAAGACCTCGCAGACTTTAGTTAAAGCCACTTGACAAGCACTGCTCTGAGCTGATTCGTAAGATCTTATAATTCCAATAGCAATGACAGTAATAGTAGTTGGAATCTATATAGCTTAAAGCAGGTCCGCACAACCTGTGGCCCCCATGAGCTTATAGCCCGCCAGGCTGCTTGTAGCATGCCAAAGGATTTCAATGGGCCTGCTGCAACAAATGTAAAGGAAAACATCCTCTACGTTTTTCACAGGCCGCCTGAAATCCTTTGGCGTCCCTGTTGTGCAGGCCTGGTAAAGGTTTGCAAATATTGTTTCATTTTATCCTCACAATAAGCCCTAGGAGACAGATGCTATTATTATCCTCATTTTACTGTAGAGGAAACTGAGGCTAACAGAGGTTAAATGACTTGGCCAGGGTCACAAAGCTAGTAAGTAACAGGCTGGATTTAAACTCCGCTCTTCCTGACTCCAGGTTCTGCACTCCTCTAGCCACTGTTCCTTCTATATGAGTGATGACAGCAAAGACAGCAAAAGGGAGCTGGAGACACTTGGAATCAAGCTCTTGCCATTTTTATCAGAGGCTAAGCAAACCGAGAAGTCTTCTGTTAATCCAAACCTGCTTATTTCTCTTGGCCTTCTCAGGGCTCTGATTCTGTAACTATCTTTCCTCCTATCATTCTCTTTCAGGGTCTGACAACAAGGGATTGCAGGGCAACCTGATGTTGATTTTTCTTTGTGCTATCTTGATTTCTTCAATCTTGTTTTCTTTTCCTAAAGCTCCCAGGGTCACCTTCGAGGTAGGGTATTGTTTCTGGGCTGTGCTGGTTTTGTGCATTTGTGAGTGTGTGTCCTCATCCTCAGGGATGCTTGAGGAAAACCCCTGTGGGTTCTTCTCATTAGCAGATGTTACTCTCCATTGGCAAGAGCTAGCTTAGCCACCCTCTGTCCCATAATGGTGAGTGGATGAAGAGTGTTTGCATTAGTAAACTAAGCTGAAATTTAGGGAATGACTTCTGCCTAGAATCAGAGGTGGAGAACCTGTGGCCTGAAGGCCACATGTGGCCCTCTAGGTCCTCAAGTGCAGCCTTTTGACTGAATTCAAACTTCATAGAACTAATCTTATTAATTCAATAAAACTTGGACTTGGTCAAAAGGCTTCACCTGAGGACCTAGAAGGCCACATGTGGCCTCAAGGCCACAGGCTCCCTACCCCTGGATACACCTATGAACTTTTTCATGGATTTGTTTTTTTGTTTTTTTTAAGATAACATCCCACAGCAGTGTTTGTGGTGAGGTCTAATGTGGACTGGTGTTTGCACAGCAAGGCAAAGCTTTTGCTTGGTCTGTCTAAACTTCATTAAAGATCATTTATGTTGCAGCTAATCTTTGAAACTGTATAAAATGTGAAGCCAATGTTTATTTTTCCATAGTTTGGAATAATACTTTGTTTATTTTAAATAGTTCCTTCCAATGGATGGATGTTTCACACGCAAAATAATGATCTATTATGATGAACAGGGGTCGGTCATGCAGGGGATGGGTTTGAATCACTGATTTGCACCCCTTGATCATTGCACTGGAGTCAGTTAGCCATTTAAGAGGAAACAACAAAGGGAAGCATTTAAATTAAAGCCCATGTGGTCAGTCCTTGAGTCCAGAGCTTCTCCTGACAGAATTCCATAGTTTTTTGAAAACAGATCAAATCACTTAATTTTAATTTAATTTCTTAAGGAAGACCCATGGCAGGTTATCACTGGCTCCATGGTGTTGACAGTCCCAAGCCTTCAGACCTTCAAAAAGGTCATGAGGTTCCTGATTTTAGTGTCTCCTTCTTGGTGAAGGAGGCTGGAAAGATTACATCTATTTCTATGGACTTCAGAACACTATCAAACATCTGGAGGCCTGTACCTCAGTTATGCTATTCAAAGTAGACAAATAGAACCATATGTTTAAATGTGATTTTCACTTGAGTATCAGAAACATCTGTTCTGCACCACATACCCTGTCTTTCTTTCTTATAAAGCAAAAAAAAATCACAGTTTCAGATCATTTAGAAATCCTGTTCTTTTCCCCACAGCCTTTCTTGTATGATACCCTGAGTATTTCAGTAAGCAATGAACATAAAAATTAAAATGAACAATTTATTAAACTAATATTCTTTCCTGTTGTAGTAAGTTTGGACTGTTGGGAACCAATCAGGAATCTTCATTTTGGTAACATTAAAAAGCATATGGGGAGTAGGGTGGAGCTTTGGGGAGATGAAAGGGCAGACCTATGATTTCATCAATGTAAGAAACCCCTGGGATGGAAATTCTGGGATCTTTTACCAGTGTAAAAAAGTATTTTAAACCACAAGGAGGGGATCTTTTGTCATAGAAAAATTAAAATCTGGCTTTTGATGTCAGTAAGTAATTTTAATGGGAAATATAAACTACTCATCAGAAAGTTGGATACTGCCACGTCCTCAAGAAAATGTCTTACAGAGCATTTGGAAAGGAATGACATAGTTTCCCCCCCAAGGCCTAATAAAATATGCTGAATAAAGATCCAGAATGATCTTCCTGGGGAGAAAAGCAATTGTCAATCTGAGCCCTTTAAGAGCTTGGGCAGGGACCTCATTCTTACTTTATTCTAAATGTATTGACAACCTAAGTGCCATCTGTTTCGTATGGAACCCAGGTGTCACCTCTTTTATAGTGAAGTGTCCACATCCCTCAGCCTGAATGGGGACACTCCTGAGGGTAGAATGTGGGAAGACTACTGCAGGATCCTAGTATCCCTTTGGGTTCCATTTCTGTATTCTTCCCGGTTTTGCTTTTATGTATAACCTGGTTTTCTGTCTTCTAACACCTAACTTATAAGCAGCTTTCTTTCAGGCCTATCAGACTCAGAATGCATTTTCTCACAGAAACAATGTTGTAAATGATGATTAGGCTCTTGGGTTAGCTAACTGAAATAGTTGTTTTGTTTTTTTTTTCCTATAATGCAATTGAAATACTATATGGTTATAATTTTTTTGAAACAGAAGAAAATAATAACATGGAGCTACCATTTTTCTTTAAATATCAGAAAACAAATTTGCAGAAGAAGAAAAGCTATGAGAGATTACCAACAAGTTGGACAATAGTTAAGATTTTTTAAAATGTTGAAAAGCAAAAGCATTGGGCTTAAATTATTATAGTTATCCTTTCTACATTGTGACTTTCCCTATGGTGATTTTGATATATTGTAGAGCGACATAAAATATTAAATGGGAATTTTGGGGGAGTTTTGTGGAAGCCACAGATAGTACGTGAAGGCTATCAGACAACACAGAAAAAGTTTAGAAACTCAGAAATGCATAAAATATATGTATAGTATTGTATAATATCAACCCCAAATTTTGCAACAAGGTACTGTAAACACCTCATAAAAGAAAAAGGAAAAATTAAGTCTTCTCTCATATGAAGGGAAGGCTAAAAATTTTTATGCAAATTTTCCAGATTGTAGGATCTCTGCAACGCTAACCCCCGAGATATGGAAGGGATAACTGTAATATAAAATTTTTACATCTGAGTTTAAAGACTCAAACTTACAGATAAAATATGGGATAAAAGTTGTTGAACAGCAATTCAACTGAAAAAATATATTTGGTGGTTTTTACCAGACTAGCAAGGTCAATATGAGGCAACAGCCTGATATGGCACCAAAGAACAGCTAATTTAATGTGAGGCTGCATCAAGGGAGACATAAGCACAGTGGATAGAGGGCTGAGCATTGATTCGGGTAAAACTGAGTTCAAAGCCTGCCTCAGGCACTTCCTAGCTTTGTAACCCTGGGGAAGTCACTGCACTTCTTTTAGGCTCAGTTTTCTCACCTGTAAAATGAGGATAATAATAACACCTATTTCACAAGGTTATTTGTGAGGATCAAATGAAATAACATATGTAAAATATTTTGCAAACCTTAAAGCAATATATATGAATATTAGTATTACAATTAACATGTATGTTAATTATAACAATAATCATCATTATTGCTATTGTTATTATTTTATTACATAGTGTCTATGGCTAGGAATGTGATAGTCTCTCTGTATTCTGCTCTGGTCAGAGCACATTTGGAATATTACATTCTGTTCTGGCACTACAGTTTAAGAAACCATTCAGTATGGACACCAATATGGTGAAGTGCCTTGATTCCGTGTCATATGAGGATTAGTTCAATGAACTCTGGGGACATCAGCCTCGGAGAAGAGAAAACTTGTGGGAATCATGGAAGCTGCCTTCTAATATTTGGAGGATTGTTCCATGGAAAGGGGATTATAATTGATCTACTTTGTCTCAGAAGGCCCGACTAGGAATAATGGCTGGAAGTGGCAAAGAGGAAGATTTTGCTTCTATAAAAGGGAAAAATTCAAACCAATTAGAGCTGTCTAAAAATGGAATGGGCTGTTATGAGGTGATGAGTTCTCCCTCATTAGAAATCTTCAAGTATAGGTTGGATGACCATTATCAGACTTGTTGTAGAGGGAAGTCTTGGTCATTTACCTCTGAAGAGACTTCCAACCCTGAGATTTGTGATTTCATATTTAACCATATCAAAACAGTTTTTAAACAGATCTACTGCCTGACACCCTCAGCTTGACTATCTGGCCTCATCCCTGGCCCATGTAGTTAAAGAGAGTTAAAAGGAGTTCATTTTGGATTATACCTGTTGACTCCTCTCCCAGAGAAGCCATTGGGTCCCTGGAGAAGGGAGGCTGCTGTGTTGGGGAATCTCTGGCCCCTAAAAGCAAAGAGTATCATAGGTGGATAAAGTGGCTGAGGGGTTCTCAGCCAGAGGAGGGGTCCTTGCATCAATATACAAAGCTCTGAGTGAAAGGGAATGGAATTAATTTTCAGAGGACTGAAGCAGATGATGGGACTAGAAAAAATGCTATGCCAGTGAGAAAGAGGGAAGGGGAATAAATTAATGGGAAGGAAGAGAGATAAAAAAAAAAGGTAGCAATAGTAATAGGGTTTGGGAGGCAAAGGTCTGAGGAGGGTGTAAAGGAGAAAAAGAGCAGATCAGAAGGAAAAGGAATGTCTTCAGTCAGAGATGAATACATGGCAGGAACCACCATTTTATTTAAAGTTCCAGAATCATTAATTGGAAAACTGCCTCAAAATGTATTTATAAACTTGGCATAGCTCAGGGGCCACTCCATAATTTATGTTGAGGGGCCCCATAGCAATATAGTTCAAAGAACACTGAGCAAGAAATAGAAGACTTTGGTTCTAGCTTCACTTATTTTTTTAATATTTCAAAAAAAAATTCAAGGGCAATCAGGGTGAAGTGATTTGACCAGGGTCACACAGCTACTAAGTGTCTGAGGCTAGATTTGAACTCAAGTCCTCCTGACTCCAGGGCCAGTCTAGTCTCATTTGTACCTTTAAGTAAACATGTAACTTTGGGTGAATAACTTTCTTTCCCTGAGTTTCAGCTACCTCATCTATGGGTGGGCTGGAGATGCTTTCTAGGGTCCTTTGTAGTCCTAAAGTTCCAAGATTTTAAGGTTCAATGAATGTCTCTCTAGTGAAAGGATTGTTGAGAATTCCAGCCAGCGTACTTAATTTATAGGTTTAGGATTATCTTCACAGTCTGAATAGGGAGAGAGAGAAATCCTAGTATTAAGAGGATCGTAGATTTAGAGTTGAAGAGGACCTTAGGGTTCATCAAGTCTAACTTGCACATTTTAAAGATGAGGAAACTGAGGCCTCAATGAATGAATGAATTTCCCAAGGTCTGGTATTACATTAATGTTAATGTTGTGCCTTTTACTGTTTGACCCATTAGCACAGTACTTAGACCCCAGAGACTTCCTGGGAGATATCTCCTTCTGAAAACCTGATATAAATAAATAAAACCTGATAAAAACAATATCATTGTAACTACAGTTGCCTCCTTGTTAAATAACATTCTTATTATTTGTTTTCTAGGAAAAAGTGCTGCAAGGGTTATAAGTTTGTCCTTGGACAGTGCATCCCAGAAGGTATGTAATTTCAAGCAAAGCTCAGAGCCATTAAATTGAGTCACCACAAATCATTGAAATATGTACAACATGCGTATATGTGTTACTGAATGGACAGTGCCTCAGTCAAACTGAGACCTGTTGAAGAACTTAGCTTGAAAAGGCCAAGGTCCCCCACTGCATCTTGGGCCATATCCAGTTGTCCTGATCAATATCTTGCCACTGGACCCAGATGGCTCCAGAAGAGAAAGTGAGGCTGGTGACTTTGCACAGTCCTGCCTCACTTAAATCCAATTCACCTGCATGTTATGGTATCACTTCCCTGATGTAATGGTCCTCTTCCAGAATGAAGGACAAACAATAACAACAGTAGAGAGCAAGATCATTTTGTTTTGTTTTTATTAAACACAATATTCCACTCTGTATTTGGTCTTATATAGCCATTTGTGATGTTCATACCTCTCACAGTTTGTTGTAAGGACTTAAAATTTTTTCTTATCTTTGTACTCCTTCTATTTTTATCCTTGAATGCCCTGAGAATGACTTTGCTTAGTTGAATCTCTTACAATGGTTTCTTTATACTTGTTTTACCACCATGCTGCTACTCTCTGCTTTATGACATGATCCTTTCAAAATTATCTGTCATCCCTCTCCTGAAATATTTTACAAATGAGTTTATACTCTAACTCAGTGTTGCCTTTGGCAGTCATATCTCTCTCTCTCTCTCTCTCTCTCTCTCTCTCTCTCTCTCTCTCTCTCTCTCTCTCTCTCTCTCACAGTCTATTTGGCAAGTAAGTCAAATAATAAAAATCAGGTGAGGCATAAAATGGGGAAATATGTGCTCACCAAAAATATTCCCCACTCCGATGAAAGATATCTAGTGCAGAATCCAGGTCAAAGAAGTATTACTTGCCAATAAAGAGGTTCTGGAGATGCTGTTTGTGGATGGCAGAGTGCTGATTGCTTCAAACCCTTGAACATTTTGGAACTTCCTAAAAGAGATCTCTAATCATAGGAATTTTGCCTGTTCATCCTCACTGTAAAGACCAAGTGGATGAAGAATGTCTGTTGCCCAGATTTCAGTGTACATTTTTATGG
Source organism: Phascolarctos cinereus (assembly GCF_003287225.1). Lineage (NCBI taxonomy): Eukaryota > Metazoa > Chordata > Mammalia > Diprotodontia > Phascolarctidae > Phascolarctos > Phascolarctos cinereus. The sequence goes on from NW_027555847.1 coordinate 361,541,914, forward strand.
ACATCCAATGGAGCTTTTCCATCAGTGTGTAAATCTCAGACAGTACAAATGGGCAACAAATTTGGTCCAGTGTCGGACAAAAAGAGAGCAGGCTATATCTCCTTTGGAAAACTTCAGGGCTCCTTTACAGAATCCAAGCTTCTTATGAAAGCACAGGGCAGACTTTTTAAGCATTAATATTCTGTGTGCCAGTGTAATACAGAATACAACTGCCTTTGAATAAAGGAGAATGGAAAGGTGTATGGTAGGTCTGAGCAGGTTGCAACATATAACCAATGGGGGACTCTGAAGACCAAGAGTAAAAGATGTTCATCAAGGAACTGCATGATTAAAAAAATATTTTAGGTTGGTCTTGAGGATGACAAGAGAACAATCAGCATCCTCCCTGTGTCAAGACAAAACAAAGAAGTACTTAGTGCAATGGGCTGTGCACCTGTGGCGAACTTATCAGAGAACATGTTCACAAGTCACACAAGATGGACAAACATAGGTCTTCAATCTGCATCACTGGAAGAAAGATCTAAACTGAAAAGATCGAAGATCCATTAGCATTTGAGTATGGTGGATTGACAGATTACCATCTAAAAAGCTCATACCAATAAATAGTCCCATTTGCAACATGGTTGATTGTTTCTTTAGAGCCTCATAATGCTGAATTTTGTCATTTTAGGTTTCTGTTGTTTTGTTTAATCACCAATTTTTATTCCAATGTTTTATTACCATGCAAGATTCAACTTCCTCTCTGGACTGCTCTACCTCCTCTGAAGCAAACTTGACCACAGGGAAATGTCTCCACTGGAGATGTGTGGGAATTCTTTCCTGATGATTGAGTCCCTGGACAAAAATGCCATTTTCACTGGGGACCCCAGCTACGTGACTTTCATTCTCAGCTCAACCCATCTCCAGACATCTCCACGTCCTTCAACAGCAATGTCGGCTGTGGATGGGTATTCTCTTTCTTCCTCACCACTTTCCCATTTCCCTTTATGTTTTATCCTATAAGTTCCTTGAGAGCGGCAAAAGTCTTATTTTCTTGTATTTGTATCTCCAGCCTTAATATAGTGCCTGGAACATAGTAAACACTTAATAAATGCTTTGTCAATATAACAATTTGATATGTAGACAATGTTATCAACATTTTGGTTTTCATGTTTCATTTCATAGAGTTAGAACAAGTTTTCTTTTTAAAATTTGTTGACTTTATTTGAGAGGATGCATTTTGGTTTAATGTAATAAATATTTTTTTACCAAAACCCAGACAACCTCATCAACACAAAGTGCATGCCTCAAAAACAGTTAAACAAAACCACCTAAGAGTATGAATGCAATTATTAGTATATTAGTTTTTGCCTTTATGATTTACCAATCAGCATAAATGAAAACGGACATTCTGACTCTTTAAGTGTGGCACCAACATTGTTATATTTGACTCGAGTTTTGTTGTCTTCTATCATCGTCTTTCTATCATTATAGAAATTGTATATATTGTTCTCTTGGTTCTGCTTTCTTCACTCTATCTCTTGATACAAATTATCCCATGTTTCTCTGATCTCTTTTAGGCAGCTTTCTAATGATTTTTAACAACTGGTATATCTTCTTTGGCAAAGTGCATGCTCATGAATATTTGTCCATTGGAGGATAAATAGTTCTTTTATATACTTATAGAAGGCCCTTATAGAAGGGTGCCATATTTTTATCAGATTCGCAACAAAGATTTTTCCCTAGGATGTTTTTTGATTTTTATTTTTCATATGCTGCTTTTTATTGTGAATATTCTTATTCCTAATTAGATCAATAAATTTTGGCTCCAATAATCTCTCCCATTATTTGATAAATGGAAATTTTTCTCTCTTGCATAACTGGAACAAATACTTTTTTTTGATCTTCTAATTTTGTGTTTTTTCAAATATTTACATCATTAATCCGATTGGAATTTATTGTGGTATAGAGTGTGAGGTATAGATTGCTATTAATCTTTCACTATATAACAATTTCCCTAATATTTATTGAATAATGTTTTTCTTCTCTAATAATTTATTCAAGTCTATTAAACAATAATCTTTTGAATATATTGGATCTATCTTACTGCAGCAAGGCAATCTTCCATTCTTCTTTAATTGTTTATCAATCCCAGTGATCACAACTGCTATTACAAACTTTCCTGTCTGTTATTAAGCTTCCCACAACCTCAAGGCTCAATATCTAACCTCATACCTTACAGAAAAAAAATTGAATTGTTTTGATTAGAAATACCTCTTCTATTCTCCACCTCATCTCACATCCTTCTGACATCATGTCCCACTATCTCCACCTTCACCTCAGTCTCTGATGAAGAGATTGCACTTCTCCTTGCCAAAGCTTACCCCTCTACATACATCTTTGATGTTACCTTTCAATTTTCTTTAGCAAACTGCCCCCATTATCATACCCAATCTTTCTCTTTCTTCCTCTCTCTCTCCCTCCCCCCCTCCCACTCTCTCCCTCCCTCCCTCCCCACTCCCCCCTCTATCCTTCAATCTCTTCCTATCTACTGGTACCTTCCCGATGCTACAAACACACTCATGTCTCTACTATGTCTAAAAATCCTTCATTTGATTCTACCATCCTCACTAGCTATCACTCCATATCTCTGCTCACCTTCTCAGCTAAACCCCTTGAAAAATCCATCTATACTTGATGCTTCCACTTATTCAAACTGACACTTACCCTCCTGCCTCCAGCTGCCAACTGAGTATGGCACTGCCTGAGCCTCTGACCTACTGGTGATGTCAAAATAAAGGACAAAGCAGGTGAAACCAAGCTTCAGACTGATCTTTACTTTTTTTAAATTTTTTATTTTTTTTACTTTTTAGGCATTTGGGGTTAAGTGACTTGCCCAGGGTCACACAGCTAGTAAGTGTCAAGTGTTTGGTCTGAGGCTAGATTTGAACTCAGGTCCTCCTGACTTCAGGGCCGTTGCTCTATTCACTGCGCTACCTAGCTGCCCCAAGACTGATCTTTATAAGCAGCGTCAAAGGTTTGCAGATTCCCAAAGTTATATGAATTAAAGCGATGGAGGTAGTAGGGTAGAGAAAAGCAGACCCAAAACTGAAAAATAAAAAATAAATAAAAGTCCTGTGCTTGGGATTCATTGCCCACCTAACAGGACCTAGTTCTCCCAAATGTGGAAGGAACCACAGACTAACTCTGCAGGGAATGTCCCTTAAAGAGTCTAGCAAGCCTGAAAGAGGCAAAGCCAAGTCACTCACAGTTCCCCTGGGTGTCTCCCAGGGCTTTGTCTTGGACCTTCTCTTTTTCTTCTACACTGTCTCATGTAGTGATCTCATCATCTTCCATGGATTCAATGATCATATCAAAGCAGATGATTCCCAGATGTGTTTATCCATTCCTAGTTGTTCTCCTGAGTTCCCATCTTACATCTCCAACTATATATTAGGCACTTCAAAATGGATGTCATATAGGCATCTCAAATCCCATGTTTAAAACAAAACTCTTTATCTTTTCTCCCCAAATTCTCCCCTATTCTGAATTACCTTATACTGGTGAGGATGCCACATCCTCCCAGTCATCCATTTTGCAGCCTCAGTAGCATTCTCCACTCCTCGCTCTCACTCACCACCCTCCCCCATAACCAATCATTTGTCATATCTTATATTTTCTTTCATAACATCTCTAGGATATTCCTCTGTCTTTCCACATATACAGATACCAAACTAACAGTGCAAGCCCTTATCACCTTTCACCTGGACTAACGCTATAGCCTTCTAATTGGTCTCTCTGCCTCAGGTCTTTCTATATTCCCATCTTCTTTCATGCCAAAGAAATCTTCATAAAGTATAGACCAATTCAAGTTACTGCTACCTCTTCTTTCACACAAAATTCCAGTGGTTCACTATTACCTGAAGGATTTGTTTTGTTTTGGCATTTAAATCTCTTCATGGCTTGGTCCCTTCTTATAATTCTAGCCTTCTTACAACTTACTCACCACCATATACTCTATGAGCCAACTTTCTGTACCTCCCATATGATGTTCAATCTCCCAAATCCGTACCTTTATACTGACTCTCCTCCATGCCTATAATGCTCTCCCTCCTCTTAGAATATCTGGCTTCCTTCAAGACTGACTGCTCAAAATATTAGCTGCTAGAGCCTTCCTTTCTGAGATTACTTTCTATCTACTCTGTATGGAGTTCTGTGTATATGTGTGTGTGTGTGTATGAATATATATAAATAGGTACTCTACATTGTCTTCCTCATTGGAATGTAAGCTCTTTGAGGGTAGGAATGGTTTTCTTCATTTTGGTGTATCTCCATTTAGTACAATGCTTTGTACATGGTGAGTGTGTATTTATTTGTTTGTTTATTTTTGTGAGGCATTTGGGGTTAAGTGACTTGCTCAGAGTCACACAGCTAGTAAGTATCAAGTGTCTGGTCTGAGACCGGATTTGAACTCAGATCCTCCTGAATCCAGGGCTGGTGCTCTTATCCACTGCACACCTAGCTGCCCCCCATAGCAAGTGTTTAACAAATGCTAGGTGATTGGTTGATTATCCTGGATTCTCTATTCTCTTCCAGTGAACTATTTCTACTTTTATCCACTGCCAAACAGTTTTATTTATAATTAATATCTTATAGTATATTTGAAATTTGGTAAGGCTTAATTAATTTTCTATGGTTCTTTTGATATTATTGCTCATTTGTTTTTATATGAATTTTTATGGCTTTATCTAATTCTATAAATAACCCTTTGGTATTTTCATTTGGTCCATAAATTAATTTGGGCAGTATTAAAGTTTTTACTATGCCATCTTGATACAATCTTGTGCAGGATTATATGTTCATTTGTATACTTCTTTCTGAATTTCTATTATGGTCCTTGACCTATCAGTAACTTTTAATACTATGGACCACTTTCTCTTCCCTTGGCTTCTGTGACACTACATTCTTCCAGTTTTTCTCTCACTTCTCTGACTCTTCTTTCTCTGTCTCTTAGAGTCACTTCACTTCTTCTCTCTACCTTTCCTTTTAAATGTCTCTGTCCCCCAAGATTTTGGCTTGTGGCCTCTTTTGTTCTTTCTCTATACTTTCTCCCTCATTTATCTCATCCATTCCCATGACTTCAATTTATTCCATACATATGATTCCCAAATATATTAACTCCAATCCCAACCTCTTCCCAGAGTTCTAATCCTATATTTCCAGTTTCATATTGAATATCTTTATGGGGATGTTCCACAAATACCTTAAACAACTGCATATTTCTAAAATTAAACTTATTATTCCATATCCTCACAGATTTACCCTTCTCCTCAACTTCTGTTTCTCCTAATGGTGCCATGATAACAGGAATTCAGACTCAAACTTCAAGGCATCTTCTTCCTCTTTCCACATATCAAATCAGTCACCAAGATATTGTTTTTGCCTCTGTGAAGTCTCTTTTTTTCTATTCACACAAACTGCCTTACTTTCCCCCCCTGAATTTTGCAGTTTGTCTCCCTCCTTCAACTGTCTCCTCTCTCCAGTCTACCTTCCCCATTGCTGCCAAAGTGATATTCTTAAACCATAGCCCTGTCATTCCTCTGACCAATAAGATCCAGTAGTTCCCCATCACCTTCAGAGTCAAATACAAACTTCTCTGTTAGACTTTTCAAACTCTCCACAATCTGACTTATCTTTCTAGACTTATTATAGATCACTCCCACTCTACTTCCTGTACACTATGGTCCAGACATACTACTGCCTTTCTTGATGTTGCTTCCACATAGCCCTCCATTTCCTTTCCTCATGCCTTTGTATTGGCTGGCTCCCATGCCTGGAATGTACTCCCTCCTCTGCTTCACCTTTAAAATTATTTGTTGTTGTTGTTCAGTCATTTCAGTTACATCTGCCTCTTCGTGACCCCGTTTGGGGTTTTCATGGCAAAGATACTGGAGTGGTTTGCCATTTCCTTCTCCAGCTCATTTTACAGATGAGAAAACAAAGCAAACAGGGTTAAGTGATGTGCCCAGGATCACAGCTAGTAAGTGTCTGAGGCTGGATTATTTGAACTCAGGAAAATGAATCTTCCTAACTCCAGATCCAGCACTCTATGCAGTAAGACACCACATACCTGCCTTAAAATCATTAGTTACCTGCAAAATCAATTCAGATGACACCTTCTACCCGGGGCCTTTCCTGATGTTCCTAGATGTTAGTGCCTCTCCCCCTCCCTGATATTACTTTGTATTCATTTTTTTGCATATTCTGCATATGCTTATGAAAAACGTGTTGGCATCCACTGTAGACTGCAAATTCCTCGATGGCAGGGAATGTTTCAATTTTGTCTTTGTATCACCAATGTTTAGTATAGTACCTGGCACAAAAGAACACTTACTAGATGCTTGTTGATTAGACTTATTCTGCTGACTGACAGCCTTTGTGGCTGCATTGCTCTGGGCTGCAATAAAAGGCTTAGCTCTCTTCTTCCTGGGAGCCTAGAGGCTATTTTTCACTATAACCATAAAAACTGTGGTCCCTCCCTACTTTAGTACACTTCAAACATTTGGGTTCCTACTGCTAAGTGGGCAGCTGGTGCCACTTGACAGAGTGGTAGTGATAGTGATGGCAAAAACAGGACCAGGGTGGGAAAGCAGCTGCTGCTGATTTCACTGTTGCTGCTGCCTTCCACACTGCCCTTCAGAGATATGAGAAATGTCCTCTTAAGACTGGATAGATGTTAATGAAGGTGAGTAGTCTATGTCAAGATGTAAAAAATTCATGATTTCTACCAGGTAGAAACTCCTTCCATTAATGCAGATTACAATACATCTATAATTTGGTAGATAAAATTTTTAAACTTTCCTGAAACTAAGCTATGGTAAGTGATTTGCCTGTGGTAAGTCAGCTACTAAGTGTCAGAGACTGCACTTGAATCTAGATCTGCCTGCCTCCTGGAGGTGCAGTGGGTGGTGTCGGACTTGGTGTTGGGTGGACCTGAATTCAATTCTTGCCTGAGACACTTAATTACTCTATGAATCTGGGCAGGTACCTGGGCACTTAATCTCTCTCAATTACCTCATTTACCAAATAGGGATAATAATAGCATCTACCTCACAGAATTGTTATGAATATCAAATGATATGACATTTATAGTGCTTTGGAAACCTTAAAGTACCATAGAAATGCTCATTGTTGTTGTTGTTACACCAGGCTGAGGTAAACAATAAATAAAACAAATTTAACTTAAAAAAAGAGAGAGCAGTAACCAAATCTTTGGGTCTAGGAATTCCCTCCCCACCATCTATTACTATTCCCCACAACCAGAAGGAGAGGACACACAATGAGCATTTCCACAGGACAACAGAGTGGCTCATTCTAAACTTGTCAATAATGTTTTTCCTGTGTTGAGAGCATTGGAAAAAAAGTCATACTAGATGAGGTGGTGGAAAATGTCCAAGTTCAGCCAAGTTAAGCATCCAAGGTTATTTCCTTACTTACAGGAATCTACCCAACTGGGATTCAGACCCTTGAATTTCTATGTTCATCCTAAGTGTCCCAGTCTTTTTTCTGTCTCCTAGCCCAATCAAAAAGAAACATAAATTCCCCTGTAGAATTCATATGTAGTGGGGGATTGGATTGGGGAACTCCCCTTTGATTTGAGAAGGCAGTTGGGACACTTCTAATGACGTGCTCAGAGAAAGAAATGCAGAGCTGAAGGAGTAGCCAGGAATTTCAGATCTAGTCCAAGGTCATTCAAGACAAAAAAAATAGATTCTTGCTATCATGCATATATAGCTACTCGAATGGGACAATGAGAAAAACACAAAAATCCTCTCTACCATTGTTGGAAATCCAAGAAAGATCTGGTACTGACTCTGTCCTAACAAAAAGGCTGCCTCAAAAGAGACCAGAAGCCATCTCTCCTTACTCCTTATGAACTAGTCTTCTTTGGCCCAGCTCCCCCCATATGGAACAACAAACCAATAAGGAAACTGTAGTTTCATTTACCCTTTTGCAGAGGACCAGATTGTGTAGTCACCAAATATGGCCCAAAACAATTTCCATTTAAACAACTTAGCTGGTTTTCCTTCCTCTAAATCCCCTGGCATGCTCCTGACTTTTATTTACGCATCATAAAGGATCATGCCTTAGTGTATACATCAAGTAACTATGATATTGTCAGTGTGTGAACCTCCTCCACTGATACAAATTACAAATCACCTACAATTTCATAGGCTTATAGGACCTAGGGCCGAAAGGAACTTTTGTGATTATACAATCCAACCCCTTCACTTTATAGATGAGGAAACTAAAGCCTAGGAAAGTTGAATGACTTGCCCAAGGTCATACAAGGAGTGACAGAGGCCATATTCAAGCACAGATCATCTAGCTCCAAAGACAATGGTTAACTGTACCATTCTCCCTCCAAGTTAATAGACTTCAAGAGTTACTTGAGACTCAGAAAGGTGAGCGGCATTTGAACCCAGGACTTTTGAACCTCAGTTTCAGCATTCAATTCACTATGCCATGATGCCTTGAGGGAAAAGTGGATGGAAACTCAGTCATCTGGCACCTCTCCCTCCTGTGCCAATAATAGTCAAGTTGGCATAGGAGTGATCATCAAAGCTACAGTCAAGCTTAGTGCTCTTCTCCCTCCTTGGCAGATGCTGACTGATGACCACATCTGGCAGTACAAAGTAGTGGAAAATAATGCATGGTTGCAAATAGTTAAAGCTTTATATAGCAAGAAGGTACAGCACTGGATAAAGAGAAAGCACAGAACTTTGTCCATGTGGCAGTCATGCTTAGTCAGAGTCAAGTGTGCCTGGCTGAGACCAAGGCTTCTCAATGCAAACTCACAGATTCACCCTAGAAGCTACTTGGTGACTCCCCAAAGAAGAGCCCTTTTGGGGGAGTTGCTGGCATTGGGCATTGATTCGGCAGAACCCATGGTGTGAGGAACAAGATTAAGCCTCAGAAATTTACTAGTCCATAGTTCAGGGAATCATAAGTCTAGATCATTTAGTCCAGCTCACTCATTTTACAGATAAGGAAACTGAGGCACAGAGAGGTCAAGTGACTTGCTCAGTGTCACCTAGGTTCAGAATCTGAACCCAAGTCCTTTGACTCCAAACCCAATGTTATTGTGCCACACTGCCCAATCTCAAGATCACCTTCTACTGCTACGACAGCCTCTCCTCATGTCATAGCTAACAGCCCACCCTTATTACCTTCACTCTGTAGCAGAATGAAGCCAGACTTGGAGCTTCCAAGAACAGTTTGTCTGTCAGCACTTATAGAGTAGTGCAGTGATTAGTGAGATCTTGGACATGAGTCTGGAGTAAACTGTTCATGTTTAGCACCTGGATTAGAGCCAAGCACCCTGCAAAAGCCCAGTCACTGTAAATTCATAAGAATTGAGAGGAGATATACTAAGTCTCTCAGGCCACTAGAATAGCTACTCAGATTAATACAGTTTTATAGGCCAGGGCTAACCGACTTCTCTATTCATGACAATTCTTCCTTAACCCTGTTGCTTTGCCCTATACTACCCAAAGGCCATAAGCTCCTTACAAGAACCCACAGACATTTCTAATTTGTAGGCCTCCTTTGAATTCTTCCCCCTGTCAGACTTGTGGCCTTTACTCCTTTGTGAGAACAGCAAAGTCAGATAGAAGTTCTTGGCCAACCCTAGCTTTCAGATTAAAAATGGAGAACATGACCCATAACAATGGCCAGGTCCTCCTTCAGGTCATGTGATCAGAAGCATCAGTGAGACACACGTATTGTGTAGGGAAAAGAGCCCTTGGGAGCTTAGCAGCAGTGATGAAGGAGGAAGCCATGCTATATACAGTGGGCAGCAGCCGTGGCTCGGCTGTTTCATCCAGTATGTGAAGGAAACAGGGCCATCAAGCAGCTAGGGGGTGCAGTGGATAGCATTGAACTTGGCATCAAGATCTGATCTCAAATCTTCTCTCAGACACTTACTAGCCATGTGACCCCACGCAAATTCTTAATCTCTCTGTCTCAGTTTTCTCATAAGTAAAATGGGGATAACAATCATACTTGTATCTCACGGTTGTTATGAGGATCAAATGCCTATGTAAAATGCTTTGTAAACCTTAAAAGTGCTATATAAATGGTGGCTCTTATTACTAATTCTAGGCCTGGAATGCTGTCCTCATCCTATGAAAGTGGCTGCTCATCCACCAGCTTAGCTGGCAACCTAGACCACCATGACTTCCCTGGCTCCAAACCACTTTGAGTTTATTTTTTAAAAAAAGAAAAAAGAAAAAACTAGCAGCCTTCACACATATACCAACTTCTTCATCCAAAGAAGTCTTCTATTAGAGGCAGTTAGGTGGCACAGTGGAAAGATCTCTGGCCTTGGAGTCAGGAGGACCAGAGTTCAAATCGGCCTCAGACACTTGACACTTAGCAGTTGTGTGACCCTTGGGCAAGTCACTTAACCCCAATTGCCTCACCAAAAAGCGCAAACAAAATAAACAAACAAAAAACAAAAAAAGAAGTCTTCTATTCCCAGTCCTCTGCTCCTGAGAGAAGCACACAGCAGGTCTACCAGAGGAAACTAGAGTTGGCGAGGATTCTCAATTTAGAGCCGTAAGGGACCACAGAAGCCATCTGGTTCACCTTCTCTCCCATTTTACAGATGTGAGGAAACTGAGGCACAGGTAATTGAGGCAAATGATTTGTCCAAGATCATACAAGTAACATGTCTCAGAGGCAGTATTCAAACCGAGGTCCTCTGATTTCAAAGCCAGTAATTTTTCCACTGAACCATGTTTTTTCCCACCGCCATACTCTGAAAATCTCAATCTTGTTCTCCATCCATGTGCCCAGGAGAAGTACGCCAGTTAGTTTCACAGCTCTTAGGTATTCCAGAGAATGAGACCATTTATGGCAAGGGAAAGGCAGGCCCTGATGGCATTGTTGAAGCAGTCGACAATGTCATGGTTCACAAAATGGAAAACGCCTATGCCTCTGGGCATCAGTGCCCAGAAAACATGTTCCAGCCTCCTTCCCCAGGAAGGAGCCCTCTGTTGTTCAAGATTTAAATAAATGGGATTTCTATTGGGAAGAAAACATTGTATTCAGTAGAAAAATAAAGACCAACCCTGGGTCTGTATGTGTTACTAGCTGTGTGAATTTAAGCAAATGACTCTACCTTTCAGGGCCTCAGTTTCCTTCTCTGTGAAATTAGGGGATAGAACCAGAGAACCGCTAAGGCTTCTTCTAGCTCCATGTCTCTAATCTGGCATTGTAATAAAGGCTCCTGGGAACTGTACAAGGCAGGGCCAGGAGCAAAACTGCGGATGAATTATTAGAGATATGCAAAGTTAGGTAAGATTTTATGTGACAGATTCTGTCTTGCAGTATTTCAAGTAACACCACCAATTCAGGTTAAACTTAATTTCCTCCTTCCTAGACTGAATTTTTCATTCCCTTTTCCTAAGTTAGAACCAGCCTGGGAAAACATACTTTAAAACAGTGGTCTCTAAACATTTTTGATCATGTAACCCTATCAGCTAAAAAGCAACTGAGTACATATCCCTAATATATGTATATTGACATATATAAATTATATATATATATATATATATATACATAAAACACATACACATGCTCACCACTGCCCTAATAATTATGTCCATTATAAACATTACATAAAACTGAAATATAAAAGGAGATAAAAATGGAATAACATTTAATTTTACAATCAATATGGAGCCACTGGAGTTTTTTGAGTAGGGACATGGCACAAGCAGACTTGTGCTTTAGGAAAACCACTTTGACAGCTGAGTAGAGACTGGATTGAAGGAGAGACTTGAAAGAGGGAGGCCAACCAGAAAGCCATTGCAATACTGTAGATGAGAGGTGGTAAGGACTTGAACTAGGGTTGTGCCTTTGTGAATAGAGAATAGGGGGTGAGCCCTTCAGAGTATCCACAACTTAGTAGTTCCCTCAACTGAAATAAGGAAGTTCACAAGAGGAAAGGGTTTGAGGGAAAATAAAATATAATCAGAGGTGTGGTACATATTGTAATCCATCCATGCTTACTCCTTGCTTGTCTGTCCCACTCAAAATTTAAAAAAGGGAAGTTGATCCTTTAATTCAGCAGTCATGAACCCAAGAATCAAGTCCACACTCTAAGGGGTACCTGCTGCAGCCAAGAATCAATCTGGCAAGTGGGGGAAGGGTATTCTGGATGAGGACAGGTTTTCACAATGGCACCTGTATAGCTGCTGCTGTGGGTATCCAAGAAGCATTTAGGTTATAACTATCCCAGGGGGCCAACTCCTGGGGCAGAAGGGGAGAAGGTTGCAAATTTGCACAGTAAGGGGAAGGGGCAAAATGGACAAATGTTAGTGTATAAAAGTAGTTATGGTTATTTAGAGGTACGTCCTATGATTGACTATCGGGGGAGGGGGGAACATGACCCATCTTCCTAGTCTTCTGTTTGGTTGATTCCATTACCTGTTGCCCATTGGTTCTGCTATTACCTACTTTGAGTCAAATCACAATCTTCCAGGGCACTATGACCTTCACTTTGGAGACCACTTCTCTAGAACATTAGTTCTCCATTTTTCACCTTTTAACCACATATTCTCAAAACATCACAGTCGCTATTGTTGTTGCCGATGATTTTGTATATTGTTTGTCCATCTTCCAGATTACGATGTGTGTTCTGAAGCTCCTTGTGAACAGCAATGCACTGATAACTTTGGCAGAGTTCTATGTACCTGCTATCCAGGGTACCGGTATGACCGGGAAAGACACAGGAACAAAGTGAAGCCTTACTGCTTAGGTATGTTGGGTAGCTACCCGAGTTTGCCACTTTTGAGGGATTTACTTCATCTTACAGAGGTACCATTGATCAAACACTTTTTGTAAGGTCTCTAATGACTAAGAATTGTACTAACCTTTGACTCCTCACCTTAAGTCTTCATCTCTTGGGGATGGCATCTCACTTGGAAGTCAACTAGTTGTGACTATTATTTGTGATTATGGAAACACCCACAATGACTCACAGACCACTTCCAGGAAAATTCCATGTATACAGCTGATACCATTTAACTATTCAATAACAAATAAACAGAGGGAAGAAGAAAAAGAAACAGCAAATTCCTTATGAAGTTGAAAATAGATGATAAAGAAAGTTTTGAGCCAGAGAACCAAATAGAAACAAGCTTGCCCTTAGATTAGCTATAGAACAGGCATCTTTAAAGGGGGAGAGACTCACATGTGGCAGGCAGGAAGCTAAGGAGGCCAACATTCTGGGCTGGGACTGAAGAAATCATTAAATCACCATCTTGTTCTCCCACTGTGGCACAAACGTATCCATGGACTAAATGCCAATGACATCATTTTCTGGCTCCCCAAGTCTCTTTGGCAAATAGCTTGTGGTCAACCACATAGGAGAAGGAGAAAGGAACCAGATTTGGAATCAGAGGATCCTGATTAATGTCTTGTATTTGTCACTTATGATCTGTGTGGTCCTGAGTGTATAAGTCATTTAAGTTCTGAGTCCTTATTTCTCCATCTACAAAACGAGGGATTAGGTAGCTTTTAAAGTTCCTTTCAGTGCTAAGTCTAGGATGCTGTGCCCCTAGCATGGTGAAACAGCTGAAAAATAAGCCAAGTTTCACTATGTAGCCTATCTTTATTATGCTTGGTTTTGCCCCCTTCAAGCTTGCTAGACTCTTTAAGGGACACTCCCTACAGAATTAGTCTGTGGTCCCTTCCACATTTGGGAGAACTGGGTTGTATTAGGTGGGCAATGAATCCCAAGCACAGGACTTCTTTTTTTATTTTTCAGTTTTGAACCTCCTTTTCTTTGCCCTACCTCCATCCCCTTAATTCATATAACTTTGGGAATCTGCAAACCCTTGATGTTGCTTATAAAGATCAGTCTGAAGCTTGTTTTCACCTGTTTCATCCTTTATTTTGACATCACCAGTAGGTTAAAGGCTCAGGCAGTGTCATACTCAGTTGGCAGCTGGAGGCAGGAGGGTAGGTGTCAGTTTGAAATACTGGAGCACTGCAATAAATATTAGGCTGTGATGTTACATTGCCCCTCAGCCTGTGCATTGCAAAAGATAAAGGGCAGGCACCTAGCCAGTGAAGCTTCCACTTTCAATGTTCTTATAACTACCTGCAGCCACTGGAGATGGAGGGATGAGGAGAAGGGCCCTTGGCAGTACATCAAGGAAGCTCCTGGAACATTCATCAGACTTCAATGTCATTAGCTTCCTAGAATGCACACCCAGCCTCAGTTTGTCCAACACATGTGCATTGTCTGAGACCCAGCATCACTGCTTCTGTCTGCTGGCACCTGGTGTTGTTTACAGACTGTATACGTGAAACTTATTCAAGTCTCTTCCCTCTCCCCACTCCTCCCCTGCCATCTTCCCATGGGTTGAAAACATTTCATTTCTCTCCAGTTCAGCAGGGGAGTGAATATGTGATGTGAATAGATGACCCTGCCTTTGAAAGCCCTGTTGACTCATTTTCAAGGCTATGAGGAGCTTGCTAGTCCAGAGGGAGGAATTTACAGGCTTCAGGTCACTGATGGGCCAAATTTCATAGGGAGAGCACTCTGCGTGAAGTCCCAATGGTTCTCAGCTTCTTTTTAGTGACAGTGATTATTCCCAGCTATGTTAACTCAGTCTTTTTTTTTTAAGGAAAAAGACATTCTAGGTTGTCTTACCCTTAGACTCCACATCAGCAAAAGAGGACATTAAAAAGTCCTCAGCATACCAGGACATTTGAAAATAAAAATTACACTAATTGAATTGCAGATAATGATAGTAAACAGATGTTGTATTTGTTTGGCATATGCTTACTTTTGAAATATTTTCCTAAATAAGTCAAGTAGTAGGGGTAATTAAACTAGGTATTATTATCTAGTTCTATAGATGGAGAAATTGAGGTATGAGAAAGTGATATGATGAGGTTTATGTCACACAGCTAACTGCCAGCAGAACCAGTCCTAGAACACACCGCTTTTGGATGTGTCCCCAATGATGGCAGTTGAAATGAGTTTTTTTTTCATGGATGGGTCCTATCTCTAGCTTTCCATTTTATTCTCCATTAGAATGTAAACTCCTTGAAGGCAAGAACTATTTTTATTTTTTCTTTGTCTTCTCAGCACTTAGCACAACACCTATCAAATTGCTGTTGTTATTGTTCAGTCATTTTCAGTTGTGTCCAACTCCTTCTGACCCCATTTGGGATTTTCTTGGCAAAGATATTGGAGTGTTTGTGCCATTTCCTTCTCAGCTCACTTTTACAGATGAGGAACTGAGGCAAAGAGGGCTAAGTGATGTACTAGTAAGCTGGTAAGTGTCTGAGTCTGCATTTGAACTCAGGAAGATGTCTTCCTGACTCCATGCCTGGTATTCTATTCACTGTGTGATCTAGCTGCCCACCTGGCAAATAGTAAGCACTGAATAAATGCTCGTTGACTGATTGAATGATTGATTGACTATCCAAAATCACATTGATTGAGGTTGTGCAAAGAATATCATGTGGACAAACACCCAACTTGACATAACCTATTCCACAGGAAATCAATTTTCTAAAACTCTCTAAATATCTCTGGACATTGGTTCAAATACAGATATCGATGAGTGTGCCACCAGCAACGAGACACTCTGCTCACAGATCTGCGTCAACACCTTGGGCAGCTACCGTTGTGAGTGTCGGGAGGGGTATATCCGAGAAGAAGATGGGAAGACATGTACCAAAGGAGACAAAGGTGAGCACCACATGGTTTGAGAGACACAGCTAAGTTCGATCTTATCTGCAGCCTCATCTATTGCAGTAAACACAGGCCCAGAGGCCTGAAATAAATTGAGAGGTGGTATGGGCTATGTTGGAGGATGAAGAATAAGTAAGATGGAGACAGGAAAATATCCATAAAAATGGGGAACAACTCATATTTGCGTAGTAGTTTAAGACTTCTAATGTACTCTCCATACATTACCTCATTTGAGCCTCACAAAAACCTTGTGACATAGATGTTGCTAATAATATTATCCTGATTTTACAGATGAGAAAACTCAAACTTTGGGAATTTAAGTGACTTGCCCAGGATCACACAACTAATAAATGTCTGAGGCAGGATTCAAACTCATGTCTTCTAACTTCTAGTTCAATGCTCTGTCCACTATGCCAGATTACTTCTCCAAACCAGAATCCCAGGACCATAATTATTCATATAAGATTTGTAGCTTTTAAGACATATTGGTAAACACTAGAACAATAACTACTTCACAGGCAGTCCTAAAGAAATATAAATAAATTTTTAAAAATAAAAATTTAGCTCCTAAAAAAATAGCTCCAAAAACTAAACTCTGTCAGACCCTCCTCCATGATAGAGTGTATATGGGTTTTTTTTTTGGGGGGGGGGGATGGGAGGGAAGGGAGCAGTGTTTCTAATAGTAGTGAGCCAAAGAGAGAGTTGGGAAGGGAAACCTCTGATGAAGAGGGTTGGTGAAAATATTTACCAGTACACACAGGGAGGCATTGTGATAGAATGCAAAGAGCATTGTTCAGGTTAAAGAACCTGGATTTCTATCCTGACTCTACTACTTACCACCTGTGTGACCTTCAGAGAGTCTCTGGACCTCTGTTTCCTTATCTTTAAAATGTGGGGTTTGGACCAGATGGCCTAGGTCAGAAGTCCCGTCCAACTCTAGCTCAGTGATCCTGTGTTTTCGGACTGATAGATTTTGGGAAGAAATTGCACACCCAGCTAAAGGAGTGCCTCTCTTCACTGAAAAGCTCACCCATAATTCAATAAAGCTTGATTATATACTTTGGTAATGATAGAGGACAGAGTGAGCGGCAGGCATGCCATATCCTCGGAGAGGATGTGAGTGAACTCTCCTGAAATATTAGATTAAAATATTAAGCATTCACATATGAGGTCAGTAACACATCTGCTGTATGCAATCCAGATGTCTGAGCTACCCAGGGAAATGAACAACCAGGTTCTTGGATTATTTGCTTATATAAACCTATCTTGATATGTTGGTTGCTAAGTGTGCAAAGGTATGCAGTGTTGGGGGGAAAACACACATAAAGAAAACTCAGGTCTGGTTTGCATATTCAACTAAACAATTCAATTTGCTTCCTGATACACTTTAAATAAGGGTGTTAATACATGTAATAAAAGCATATTTATATAGTGCTTTAAAGTGTGCAAAGTGGTTTACAGACATTATCTCACTGATCCTCACAACAAACCTATAAGGTAGATACTACAAATATTATTAATCCCCATTTTGCAGATGAGGAAAATGAAGCTCAGCAGAGCTGAGAGGCTTTCTCATCACCATACAGCTAATAAACCCAAGAGGTGGCCCTTAAACCTAGATCTTCCTAACTGTTCTATCTATTACACCATACAAGTGACTAAATACATTCTCCCAGGTGAGAAAAAATTGAAAGCAAAATGCTTTCTACCAAAAATGATTAACTCAAAAAAATTTTAAACATAAAAAAATGAGTAACTCAGATACTTAAGGATTTAAAGCTGGACCCAGAAAAAGAAGGCTACAGTGTGGCTTATAGACCATGGCATAATACCATGTTGAACCAACTTGAAGGAGTGAATTTCATTGGGCCATCAGATTTTCAATCCCATCTCCACAGTAATGTTTGCCCATGTAAAGTCTTACTCAGCAAGAGCTCTTTCAGGTGTGGGTGTGAGTGTGAGAGAGAGATGGGGGTGGGGGTTGGAGAAGGAGGTTTGGAAGATCAGAGCATACATGTTTGAAACACACTAGAATGCTAGTCATTGGCCAGTGGAGCCTGCAGAAGGAACCCAGACGTGTTTTGTATACTCCATATGACCCATAGTCTTAAGTCTAGAAGTTGCTGTGATCTGTCAGCTAAAGTCTTGGGCATCTGTTATTCTGTATCAGTTAAATCCCCAGAAAGGGAAGGTAGCAGGACCTTATCAGGTTATCAATGTGATGAGTTTTCCCTAAATTTACAGGGATTAGGGTGAAATGAAGGGAGAGGAGGAATCAGGTGTAAGTCACGTGGACCAGAGAGACAAAGGGGATGTGAAGGAGGAAGGATTACCAGTAGGAACGTGGGCAAAGCCTTGGTGACAAGTGACATAGTGACACAGGCAGGAGAAACACTTCCAGAGGCCCATACAAGCACAGCAAGTAGTCTGTGGGAGTAACAAGTAGATGATGGAGGCTCAGGGACTTGCATGCTGATGCTAATTGTATTTTAGCCTCCAGTTATCTCCTTTGGTCTTCCTTCCTAGCAATTCCCCCCACCCTATAAATCTCAGCCTGCCGGGGGAATTTTCACAGTTTCGAGAATCATGATCAGAGATTTAGACCTGTGAGGAAGAAAGAATGTCTGCCACAGTCCCTGCCACATGGGCTGAGTTAGTATTTTTCCTTAAAAATATATTGATGCCGTCTTCTAGTCCAGGAATTCTTACCTTTTTTTTGGGTCATGGACCCCTTTGGTAGTCTGGTGACACCTATTGTTCTCTTCTCAAAATAATGTTTTAAAAGGGATAAAATGAAACAATTGTATTGAAAAATAGTTATCAAAAAAGTGTTTAAAGTTCATACACCATGGATTAAGAATCCCTAATTTAGAAAATAAACTGACTCAAGGAACTAAAGGTACATATTATTAATTTAACATTGCTTCTGGGTCACCTGAGTACAAAAAGCCATATGGGGCTACAGCTCCTCTCTGATGTTTGACTGGCAGAATCCCATAGGCAACTCAGAGACAGGGGAACTGAGCTCAGCTGAATCAACTGGTGTCTTTACTGAATGTCTTTCTTAAATATCCTTCCCTTGCTATGGCTAAGTAAACCTCTTTTTGTTGATTGGTAGATAGGCTACAAGCATTTCATTTCATTTTAATCTTGAACCTAAACTACCTGATCAGCCCTGGCCTGTAACAGCAGGGAAAGGGCTTAATGAGTCCTCTACTCCAGCTCCTCATTTTACAGATGGAACACAGTGATTAGCCCCACGTGGGAAAGGAAGGTCCTCTTGGCTGGTGGACCTGGAACACAAACATTCCTCTGAATATGCAAATCACAGGGAAGGAAAACTAATTCTATAATTTCATCTTATCCATAGTAGTCACAGCCTACTTTCCATGAACTAGGGTTAGGGACACAGTGACCTCTTTCCTTCCCTGAAAGATAAATGGCATGAAATACTCATATGGATAAGGATAAGGATATTGGATAAGGAGGACAAAATGGTGGACAAATAGAAGAGACTGGTAATTTCACACTTTTTACTATGAACATAATTTCCATGGTGAAGAATGGACTGGTTAAAAAAAAGTAATAATATTCTAAGTGAGATGGTTTGTTTTGGGTATTTGCTTTCAAATTTGTTTTAGTGTCAGAAATTCCTTTCCCTCTACTATATCTTCTTCAAAGAAGCATTACATCTTACTATCTTAATAGAACTGTTTATCTTAGAGCAGGAAGGCAAATTGTTGTTGAAAGAACAATTTTTCAATCAACAAGTATTTTAAAAGAGTTTAATATGTGCCAGGCACTGAACGAAACAAAAACACAAAATAGTTCCTACTCTCAAGAAGCTTACATCCTAATGGGGAAGATAACCCACGCATAAATAGGTATGTGCAAGATACTTTACAGAATAGATACAAGGTATCGTTAGAGGGGAAGGCACTCACAGCTGATTTATGTGTAAGCATATAAATCATTATTTCCACTTGATAAATAAGGCAATTGAATCTTATAGAGGTTAAGTGACGTGTATGAAATTTAAAAATAAGTAGTTGTAGGGGGAATGGAAGCTACAATTCCACAATTAATAAATATTTTTAAGGATCTCTTAGTGCATCACTCTTTTTATTTTTTAAAATTTGTTTTATATTTAATTTATGGAATAAAATAGGCATTTCTATAGCATAGGATAATAAAAGCAAGATATTACACATGAAATTGCAAATCTATTGTGCACAACTTGCTATTCCTTTTAAGTATATAAAAAGTTATGACGTAAATTTCTTTTTTTTCCCCAAAGGTGCATCATTCTTCCACTATATTATGCTGCTTTTTGAGGGCACTAGACCAAGAGTTAGGAAAGCTTGTAGAGAGATAACTACCTTTAAAGTGTTGATAGGAAAACCAGATGGCAGATTGAATAGGCTAGTCTTGGAGTCAGGGAGACCTGAGTTCAAGTTTCATGTCTGACACATACTAAGTGACCATGAGCAAGTCACTTGACTTCCCAGAGTCCCGAGAAACTATCTACCACTATAGGTTAGAGATGAGTTACCAGTCTGCCTCAGTGGAATCTAGGAGAGCCCTAGAGAAATGAAACCAAGGTCTATACCAAAAAAAAGTATTAGGCTAATAATCTCAACTATGAAAATAAAGAATAAGAAAAAAATCTATTAGGTCGTTAATCTCAGCTATAAGAAATCTTTTTAGGGCTCATTAGAGTTGCTAAGAAGCAGCATAGATATTCCCTCTGCTCTGGAGTAACAAATTACAGTATTTCATCACAGTTTTTTTTCTGGCTAGGAGATAATTATTATTAAGTATAAACACATGTGATATGAAAGTCTTGTCTTTCCTCTTTGGTTTATTGCTTCACATTACCCAGTGTCTGCAAAATTAAAGAAGGTCAAAGGAGTTTTAATTAAACACAGCAACAGCTGGTTATTAAGGAAGGGTAAGTGGGATGGAAAGGGGGAGAGTGACCTGAATATTGTCCTTTGATGATTGAAAGTTTACAGCCGGTTCACCTGCAAGATGATGGCAAACATGCATGGACTCTGGCCCTGCCCGAGGCAAGATGACCCACAGTAGTAGTGTTATGGTCAGTTACTTATTCTCCTTTTTGGAAACACAGACCCAGATTAGCAAATGCTAATATTTTGTGCAACATTTGAGAAAGAGGGGAAGAGATTGAGGTAACTAATATATTGGGAGAGATGACATGAAGGGAAATGTCCTACAGCTAATTAGCTTGCCTAGTTTCCATTTTCTCCACTTTGTCTTCTGATAAAATGTTCCTGACATCTAGAATGGCTTATTATAATTCGAAGTGTCAGACATATCCCAGGCCCTCTTAGAAGTTTCCAAGCCCCAGCAATTCAGGGACCCAGTTTGCATGACCAATATTGAATAATAAACTAACATACTTTGCATATTTGTGGGACTTTCTTCATGCACGATGTTGGTAACATTTTGTGCTTTTTTTTTTAAACTAAGTCTGTAAAGAGCTACTGAAAAATATCAATAAGCTCTGTGATAAGTAGCTCACATATTCAATCCCTAAAATGCTACAGAGGGGTCAGGGCTTCACACAGACACACACACACACACACACACACACACACACACACACACACACACACAAATAGAATTACATGCCACCATGTGGTCAATCAGCAACATGGCACTTTTACAGAAAACAAAGAAAATGCATCTTGATTCGGGGTTTTCTCACAGAACCATCAACACAGTCTTCATCCGATAAGACTAGAAATAGACACTCTCAGATTCTTAGACAGATTATATTTTAAAATATCATTAAAAACTACCTAGCATGGAAAGTATTTTTCAATTCAATTCAATACAACACACATTAAATGCCTTTTAGATTCAAGGCACTGTGGGAAGCCCAGAGAATATGAAGGCAAAAATTAATGGTCCATACCCTCAAAGAGTTAACCTTATTTGGAGAGATTACAACACGCATATAAGTAAATATAATAGAAGGTGATTTGAGCACTGGAAAATAAGGGGGGTCAGAAAAGATGAAAAGAAGAGTTGGTAGCTAACTTGAGCCCTGAAGGAAGAAAAGCATTAGATAAATTTCTAAATGGTAGAAATAAGGACAGAGTGCATTCTGAACATAAAGTATAGTATGTGTGAATAAGTGGAGATGGGAAGTAGGGGATGTGAACATCTAATCATCTAAGTTTCATTGGAATGTGGGAACAATGTGAAATCAGACTGGAAAGATAGGTTGGAGCCAAAATGTAGAGACTTGAATGCTAGACTGAGAAGTTGGTACTTTATCCTAGAGACTTTGCCTTGTGTAAAACATTGTTATTTTTAATACTACTTTCAGAAAGTTTCACAGGCAGATTGAATAATGTGTAGATTCTAAAAGGATATATAAAGCATGTGGCAGATTTGTATATTGGGGAGGGGGGGAAAGCAGGCAGCATTATTCCCCTTCAGTGTCAGATAATTTAAAAATATGTATTAAGCTACTAATTTCAAAGGGAAGTGGAATAGCATTCTTTATGTGTTTTCATAGATCGGCTTTCTCAGCCAGTTTGAAAACAAACAAGTGTTACATCATAGCTCTCAAAACATGTCCCTAAGGTGATGCGATTGTCTCAGAAAAAGTAATCAAAAAATATAGACAGAGTTGTTTCTGAGAGACCCTCTCATCAAACACATAGTCCTTACTAGAATGCTGACCTCTTGTACTGTGGTATTGGCATTAAGTAGCACCATAAGTTATCAGAAAACTGGTAGAAATACTCTCCTATTTTCTGCCTTACTAGTTAGCCAACTTATGAAGAGAAACAAAACTATATCCAGGTAAATTGCTCCTGGTGAGTGGAGGTGGAGGTGAGGAACCTAGAACCCTTCCTACACAATAGAGGCTCATCCAAATTTTATTCTGTGAAAAATCCTAACTGCTCCAAAGCATAAGGATGAGGCAGCCTAACTGAATGCGCTGCCATCAATAGCAACCCTTTCTCTTAATACATATGTCTACTAGTGCCATCCCTACAGGCTGCCATGCTTCATGTAGTCCCACAGGGGGCTCCATTGTTTTCCCACAACTTTCCTGCAGAATTTAGTCAACTACTCTCCAGTTCTCTACTATTGCTGGCCATGGTGCTGACTGCTTTTCTGACACTGTTAATAACAGGATCTTTTACATACTTTGGATGGTAACATTGTTGACATTCTACCCTCTGATAATTCCTTGAAAGGCAAAATTAGACATTTTTAGGGGAAAAGGAATACCTTTTTAGAGTCAAAGACAGTGCTTTATGTATAATAGGTGTGTAATAAGTATTTTAATTGAATTGAAAGCTTTCCGGCAAAACCTTAGGCTGCTACAGAGTAAGCAAGACTCACAGTTTTATGTGATGTCATCAGATTAATGGTAGGAAAATTCCAGGACTCCTCAAGTGACCCTGGGAATAGGATTTCTAGGCAGTTCCACCTCCCCAATACTACTCTGATAAAGAGATTATGTAGACAGACACACAAATACTCATATATCTTGTACTATGTAAATGTATATACTATATGATGCATATGTCTGTATACATATGTGTTCATGTCTGTGTGTGCCTGTGTGTCTGCACACACACCAAATGTTCCAAAGAGTCCCAAAGTCAGAAAGGACCTCAGAGTCCATCTAATCCAACTTGTACCTGAACAAGAATTCCGTCTTCAACGTGACTGATAAGTAGTCATTTCACCTTTGTTTGTAGACCTTCTCTGATCATTTCCTGAAACAACCCATTCCCATTCTGGGTAGTTCTAACATTTGGAAAGTTTTTCCTCTAGGCAAAACTAAATCTGCTTCTCTAGAGAACAAATCTGTTCCTTCTTCCACATTACAGCCCTTCAGTAATATGAAGGAAGCTATCATGTCTCAACTCTCCTGAGCCAACTTTCCTACACATTACAATTAAACTGTGTTTGGTTTCTACTGACTACTTCTTCTTGGTTTTCTATCCATTTGCACTGTTGTAGTCATCACTGATTCTGCTTACTTCTCTCTATATGGATTCATATATGTCTTTCCCATGGTTCCCTGAATTCTTTGTATTCATAGTTCACAGTGATATTCCATCTAGCTATCAGTATGGGCTCGCTTCCCTCTTGCTTTCCCTCCACCTCCAACCCTGACTCCAAGCTACCCAGAACCTGCTGAGGACCCCCATATTTTTGCCTTTGTCTTTATCCTCCCTTGACCTCACTAATAGTATGTTCTAAAACTTTGCCAGGAATTAGTCACTCTCAGCCCATCTCCCTTTTTTGAAAATTGAGATAACACTTTTTCCTTTCCAGTACTACAGAAGAGGTCACGGACTGTGGCTCGGAAATCACATCTGATAGTTCCAACAGTCCCTTAGGGAAGAAGTAGCAAACTCACAGTCCACAAACAGCCTAAAACCTCAGGAGTATGACTCAAACAAGATTAAAATATATTTGGGAAATGCTTAACAAAATAAATAAAAATACAATCCAACATAAACAAAGTCAATTTCTGATTTTCTGCATCAATGTGCAGCCATCAGGGATCTGTTTCTATTTAAATTCGACCTTGCCTTGAGGTATAATTTTATGCATCTAGTATCTTAAACTTATCAAGGACAGCTTAGTGCTCTTTTACTATCTCCCTAGTTTTCCTGGATACTAGCAACTTCTTTGCCATTTTGTTTCTGGGGTGTGCCACCCCGATTCCTTGGGCACTCACTGTTGGTTCACTTAAACTTCTAGGTTTTCATTAGCAGAGAAAGAATTAAATTGTTAGGATTGAGAAGAGGTCTGTCTATGTGCAATGTTCCCCTGGTACCCTGTCCATTCATTCACTTATTGAACAAGTATTTGTTGCATGCTTACAATGTGCGTGGCACCATGGCAAAATTCAAATTTAAGAAGAAGGCGTATTCCCTGCCCTCAAGTAGTCTGGAGTGTAGTTGGGGTAACAAGGCAAGCAGACAATCACAGCATAAGGAATTCTTTTATAATGCCTGCTAAATGAGAGGTACAGATAATTGATTTAGAAAGAGAAAGATTATTACTAGCTGAATAATTACAAAAGGATTTATGGGGGAACCAGGATCTGATCTGGGCCTTGAGATAAGATTTTGATAGACATAAATGAGGGAATGAGTTTTGTATTCCTGAAGAGAATCAAGAAAAGGTGTAGCATGTTGTAAGCATGTTACCACCTTAAAGGTAGGAAGAACAGATTATGTCTCCTCTGTGATCCTTAGGTCACCATTGATACCACCAGTGATTATTTAAAGAGCTTAGTATGCATGGAGTCCACATACTAGGTTGCTTTTAGGCCTTTGGGATGACACGTTCCAGGTGAAAAACTGACCTGCCAATCACATAAGCCCACACTATGTCTTTCTTTGCCATCCACATACGTTGGCAGAACACTTTCATTTGGAAACCACTGCTACCTTTGCTCATTTGCCCTCTCCAAGCTCTGAATTTCGATATCTTGTTTCTGTGTCAAGAAGGTGATATTTTATTGACTGTTCCTGTGTCATGGTGAAAATAATTTTATAATAAAACCCTGAAACATGCAAGGTCGTGCTAGTTCATGATAGAAGGTGGTTTGGAACTACTGGGATTAGTGTGAGCACAACAACGTTCTCCAAATACTCTATCAGGTTTAAGACAGTTGTGAATGTGGTTAGTGTTCCTCATATCTTCTGCCGGTCCAAATTGGCTTAAAGTCCCTTACATTGATGTCAGTTCCCAATTCCAAAATGTGCCTCCTGCAATCCTGCCCTATCTGGAAGTGCTTGCTGAACAGCAGATGAATCTACAGTGAAGAAGACCAGCTTTTTGTAAACTACACAAGAATCGTGTTGGAATCTGGGTATGATTTACAATGCCTGAATAATTGGCCCTTTTCGGTGGGTATAAATCATGTCAGGTTTATAGGACCTGCCTTCCGGAGAGGCACTGATAAAAGGGTAGTGGCAAACAGTCTCACATCCCAAAGTGGAAAGGCTCTGGGGACCCTTAAATCAAAACAGCTGGGTTTGAAATGCAGCAAGGTCTCTTTCACACCATTCTCCCCTGACCTGTGACGCTCCCATCAGTGACTGAAGAGCTGTACAAATTGCGAACGTGTATACCTTGCACGTTTCAGGGTCAGAGTAGAAGCCTGCTTATGCCTTCATGCACAAGAGGTGATTCTTTTCAACCATTTAGATCTAACTGAGCCAGTCTTCTTTCCCAGGACATGATGAGAATGTAGAGAATGTGCTGAAGGCAGGAACCTGCTGTGCCACTTGTAAGGAGTTCCACCAAATGAAACAGATGGTATTACAGTTGAAACAAAAGGTATGCTCCTTGGGCCTATTTTGAAAAAGGGAATTGTGGGCAATGGGGTTGAAGTGGAGCCATATTTATGGAAAAAAGGAAAAAAGTGTCTGAGGCACATGCTTAGGAAATGAATTCATCTGCCTGAATAGTACTGAGCCCCCACTGAGTGTAACCTAAGCTCCCTGAGGGCAGGGTCTGTGCATACTCTTCTCTGGAAACCCCCTCCAGTTCCCACAGACCAGTGCTGTGACTTATCCATGCTACAGTTGGTGTTCTATTAATGTCTGTTGAATTTGTTGGGTTTTATTTAGTGCTTGGGAAAATATACAAGTTCTTCCCCTAATAGTTCATAGTAAAAAAGGAAAAGCAAATAAAATATGGTAATGAGAAAGGTTCTAGTATGAACACTGTTCAAAAAGAAAGTTTTCATAGTCAAGTCCCAGAGTACTATACACAATATAATCACTTCATTGGTGGTGAATGTATTTGTTTGGCCCATGTAGCACACTATAGATCAGATCAACCATCCCCATCTGTGACAGTATATTCTCTGAATTTGAAACGACTGACACATGGTCCCCAGATATAAAGTCCAACACATGTGTTCTAATTTGATTTTTGAATGTGAACAATGTTTCTTCTGCTGAAGTTCATCTTGAGCTTTTTGAAGTTTGCAGGTCAATAATTATAGAGGATTTTCAGCTGACAAAGGATATCCAAGTGGTATGCAAAGCGTGCAGAAGGAAAGCAGAATTTTAGGGATGAAACTTCATCTGGGGAACACATGTGCAGGACAGCAGCCATGTTTAACAAAGGGCACACCCAACCACAAATGGTTATAATCGATCAATCCATTTTATGGTATTGCCACACAAGCCTGACAAGAGATCATTTCAGAAAGTAAATCATTACACTATGTCTGATACACTAGGAATTTACCTTGTAAACCCAGCTTGTTTTAACAACCCTTGAGAAAATACAGAACTTTACATGGAGAAGTCAATCAATCAAAGTTTGTTTAATGCTGAATAAATGAATACGGCTTTAAAAAAGTCATTCCTGAGGTCTGTTAATATTGTTAACAGTTAATAAAGTATGCGGTTTTCTCTGCTTTTGACAAAATTCTAGTTTGTCTAATTGGTCTTACTATAGGTTCTTAGTAAAACAAAAGGGTATATAGAAAGTTTTTCACCTTGAGATCAAAAGGATAAATAAAGGTATATAATTTTTCCAAGCTTAGCAAACAGGCATGGCTCTACCTTCTACCCAGCTATGTGACCTTGGACAAGTCACTTTTAAAATGATGCATTTGTATTGATGGTTTTTGTTTTTTCATTGGCTAGGTTTTTCCTTGTAGAACCAACTCTCCACCATCCCTTATAACAAAGGGGTTTTTTTGTTGTTGAAAAGAGAAAAAGTCAACAACACCAATCAATATATTGAAAAAACTGACATCATATGCAGTATTCCACCAGTATCAGCTGCAATGTTGGTGTCTGTGTGTGTGTGTGTGAATGGGTGGATGTGTGGTGGGGTGTCTTCTTCTGTCTTCTTTGGGGCCACACCCATTCTTTATAATATCACAACATTCGTTTTTTATTGTTTTGCGGTAGTGCTTTTCATTTACATTGTTTAGTCATTGTGTATGTTCTTCTGGATCTACTTTTCCTGCTTCTGCTTACTTGATTTAGCAACAGTTAATGTAAGTATTTCCATGCTTCTTTGTATTCATCATATTCTTAATTTCTTTCATTACAATAATATTCCATGATATTCATGTGCCATAATTTGTTTATCAATTCCCAATGGTCATCTTCTGTGTTTGAGCATTTAACCTCTCTGGACCTCAGTCTCCTCATCTATCAAATGAGAGTATTGAACTATCAATGAATGAATGAATGGAAAGTATTTAAGTACTTACTATGTGCAGATCATTGTGCTAAGAGTTCTGGAGATACAGATAGAAAAGCAAGACAGTCCCTGCTCTCAAGAAGTTTGCATTTAAGGGGCAGCTAGGTATCAAAGTATATAGAGCACTGGTCCTGGAGTCAGAAGGACCTGAGTTCAAATATGATCTCAGACCAGACACTTGACCCTTACTAGCTGTGTGACCCTGGGCAAGTCACTTAACCTCAGTTGCCTTGTCCCCCCAAAAAAGTTTTCATTCTAATGGGGAAAGAACACGTATAGTTTTCAGCTGCAAATTAGATGAAAAGATCCCATGGTCCTTAGGATGCAGCAGCAAAGCAGATGGTAATATAATCTTTTTAATGTTATTTCCACCTATATTCATATCTGTTTCTGACATTGAACCATTTGATAATGCCAAGGACTTTGATGTCAAAACTTTTCTTTTCTGGGACTTTAGTCTCTGTGTGGCTGAGGAGACAGGGGCTGTAGCACCCGTGGAAGCAATTGCCAGGTCTTATTCCACAGTAGCCTGAGGGCAGGTTTTGATTGAGGTGCCTTCAGTCATTCCTTCAGGACATCTTGCTGCTTCAGCTAGCTTGGTCCACCTGTCCCTGACAGCTGTCAGGTTGTTGATAGAGATGTCTGGCTCCTCTTCCCCAGGGCTTGCTTCCTGGGATGATGGCTGGGTGGGCTGGGCTGGAAGGAGGCCACTCTGACCAGGAGAGCACTGCTGCTAGTGGGGCTCTGGGCCATACGTGATAGGAGGTGGCAGTTAGTCAGCAGTCGGTATGTGGTGACAGAGAAAGGAGATCCCTTCTCCACAATGATTTTACCCCTCAATCTAGCTCAGGAGTTCTCAACCTTTTTTGTATTGTGGGGCTCTAACAAAGTCTATGGACATCTTAGAATAATGGGGTTTTTAAAAATCGATAATTGAGAAAATGCTCAATTTAATTTAGAGATGAATAAAAATTAAGGTGTAACTTTTTTCCATCTAAGTTCATGACCGCTTTAAAATATCTCCATGACCCTAATCCCCATACTGCCTGTGAAGAACTCTTGATCCAGATAATATCTGAAGTGCCTTTTGGCTCTAAAGTTTCATTAATTCATGAAAATTTCTTAAGTGCATCATTTCTCAAGTGCAAGCACTGTGCCAGGTGCTAGAGGAAGCAGAAGGTTTAGCTAATATGTAGTCCAAGGGTGGGGAACCTGTGGCCTCGAGGCCCATGTGGCCCTCTATGTCCTTGGGTGCAGCCTTTTGACTGAGTCCAAGTTTTACAGAACAAATCCTTTTATTAAGGAGATTTGTCCATGAAGTTTGTATCCGATCAAAGAGATGCACTTGAGGACCTAGAGGGCCATATGTGGCCTCAAGGCCGCAGGTTCCCATCCCTGGAATCCCTGCCATCCTATATATAATCTATCTATCTGTCTATCTATCTATCTATCTATCTATCTATCTATCTATCTATCTATCTATCTATCTAAAATCCTATGTAATCTGATAGAAAAAAAGACCAAAACATACATAACTTTAATATGGAATATCAAATATAAAGTAGAACAGAAATCTGTAGAACAAAATGCTTTGTCCTGGCTGAAACCAGAAATGCAGCCTCTAGGAAATCTGTCATCTCACAGTGACACTTCTAATACAGGAAGTATTAAGTAAGGGCTATTCAGAGATTGAAGTATGAATAAAAATAAGACTTTGCTTCCCCTTTGCAGGAAAGGAAAGGTGATTTAGGTTCATTTTGAGTTGTCACAATGGAATAATCAGATCTGTCATTTTTGGCCTTCTGTGTTCCAACAAGGAAAGCTAAATTTGTCTTGAACTTTAATAAAAATGTAATGTTTGCAAAAAGAAACAGAAGCCACCAAAGTGCAAAGTGTGGGGTTAGAAGGGAAATCTATGTTAATGGTCCCTAATGAGAATTTCAGCCATCACTTAAATAAAGTTAATAATAGAAACAGTTTCCCTGGTTTAATCCACCAGTTTGCTGACTGTTGGTAAACACTAGCCAGTTGACAGACTTTAGCAGCAGTAAGTAGGTATTTAAGTATATAACTAGGAATAAAACAAGGAGCATGCAGTTTTTGAGGGAAGGCAAACATGTATGTATGTATATATGCATATATTCTAACATGCATGCAAATATAAATATATACCATTGAGGAAAGGAAAGCAGTCAGTTGCATTGGGGTTGATAAATACATATGTCATTTTCTGTTCATCCAAGGCAGATTTCACAAAGAAACTAATTTTCAAATTGCATGTTAATGATTAGAGAATCATAACTTCAGCTGTCTCTCAGCTTATCAAATTATAAATCTTTCTACGTTTGCTCCAACCCAATGGGTGAAGGGAGGATGCCTCAGGTGTGAATGAGCCAGTATGTTTTAATGGTAAGAACACTGGCATCAGAGTTGAGGACATTCTGGTAGACATGCTACTTACCACCTTTGTCATCTTGGGTGAGTTGCTTAATCTCTCTGGGCCTCAGTTTTCTCATCTGTAAAAGGGGGAGGTGAATGGAACTAGATGATCTCTAAGATTCATTTCAACTCCAAATGGCCTAGTGAGTAAAAACATCCAACTGAGATAATTCCATGAGATATTTAGAAGTTCCATTGTCAAGTACATTTCTTTTTTTAATTTTTTTTAGGTGAGGCAATTAGGGTTAAGTGACTTGCCTAGGGTCACACAGCTAATAAGTATCATGTGTCTGAGGCCGGATTTGAACTCAGGTCCTCCTGACTCCAAGGCCAGGGCTCTCTATACACTGCAATACCTAGCTGCCCCTGTCAAGTGGCAATTGCTAATAAGGGCCTGTGCTATTTTTAAAAAATTATCTATGGCAGAAGAAACACACAAAAGAGGGAAAAGAAGCTTTGGCATAATGCTGTCTTTGAGGTTCTCCTACATAGCTCTTAACATGGTGTTCTGCACACAGTAGGTGCTTAACAAATGTTTGTTTGGTGAACAAATGGCTGAGCGAAAACACCTCTTTTCCATGAAGTCTTTTTGTTGCTTCAATAATAAAAGTCCTTTGGATTAATCCAAAGACATATCCACCTTACAGTGAATTCTACTCTTTACTAAACAACATTCTAACATAGACATTCAAGAAATATCATAAGGAATAATTCATTTTAAAGTGTTCCCATAGATCTCACACTAATCCTTGCATAAGTAACATTGTGAAGGCTACTTCTGGAAGTAATGATAATTGATATCTGTGTACGGTTAACAAAGAACTTTCACATACAGACTCATTTGGTCCTCACAACAACCTCCAAGGCAGACAGGTATGTTAATAGCTTTTGACAGATGAGGAAACTGAGGATTAGAGAGAGTAGGCCACTTGCCTAAAGTCACATATGGCATGTGTCCAAGACTACAGTCCTGTGACTTCACCCAACACTCTTTCCACCGAATGGTTCTGCCTCTAACACCAACCACCTGATACTTGTGGTCACAAATGAGTGCTAACCATTAGTACAAGTAAGCACTGGGCTGGCAGAGACAATACCCCATACCCTAGAAAGTTACGAGTACCACCATAAAAGGTGGCACAAACAGAGGTCTAATTAAGCAACTGTGATCCTAGCATGGCTACCTCCCACATTCCTAGTGGGGAAAACCAGCTAAGAAAAACTGGAGCTGGTTTACAAGTGACGTACTTGGTCATTTATCTTTTAGACAGTGGTCTTTGTCTTGCCAACTCCTCAAAGATAAATTGGAGCCATGAACTCAGCCGGCTCCTCAGAGATCAGCCATTCTCCAGCACAAGCCCTTTGACATGATGAGGTGTTATTGCCAAAGGATAATTCCAGAGGAAACAAGACAAGGGAAAGGATAGTTTGGTATATTTTGCAAGGCCCACGGGGATGTAGGCTGAGTCAGGGATAAAAAGTCCAGGGAATGGCTTATTTTGTTATTGCCTCTATCCCACAGAAGGGGGAGCAGGCTCTCCTTTCCCTATCATGAGATAGCCCTATCCAGGAATTGAATGGTTCAAGGGGCCAAACAACAACCCAGTTCGACTCAAGAATTAATTGAGCAGTTTGTGCCCAGCACTGTGCTACATGTTCTAAGCATAGAAAGAAATGTGATTAGATCTTGCACTCACGGAATTTATAATCTCAATGGAAGATTAATAAAAATTCAATTCATTTGAATCAATACTAACCAAGAAATATTACGTATGAAACATGTAGTAATAATAAAAACAGTTTTTACAGACTCATTTTAAGATTTACAAAATACTTTACATATATTTCTTCATTTTATCCTCAAAACAATTCTAAGGACTAAGTACTGGAGATATCATTTTTCTCCTTTTGCAAATGTGAAAGTCTGGTTAAGTGAGTTGCATATGGTCACATATCCAGTAAGTATGGGAGATGGGATTTGAACGTGGGCCTCTCCTGAATCCAAGTTTAGCTTCCTACTATATTATGCTGCCCCTAAAATCTAAGATATAATCACAAGAAATAGTTAAATACCAACCAAAGGTAGTAGTTAACTAAGTACTCAGATAGCTAGAAGTTTAACAGGAGGACAGAGGAGGAAGAGTTCAGTATGTGCAGCCTGCTAGCTGGATGGCTTCAAATTCCTATATTGAGTAAGCTGTTAGCTAGCTGGTTGATTTGGGGGCACTTGCTTAACATTTCTGCAACTTGGTCATTTCATCTGCAAGTATCATAGTTTCCATCTGTAAAATGAGCCACCATCTAGTCAATGCCAACCTGCTTCTCTGGCTTGGGAAAAAAATGATTTCCAAGTGACTCTGAGGTACGTTAGCAAATGCAAAGTTGAATTTTAACATTAAATTTTGGATGTGGATATTAATGGTTTTATTGATGGGACCCATGAAATGGAAGAAAACTGGGAGAATGTTGCTATGACTTCTCTCCGAAACACTTTGCCTGCTTGCACACTTTATAGTTATTACAGGGAATGGATCCAGGCATGGGACAGCAGCA
Source organism: Phascolarctos cinereus (assembly GCF_003287225.1). Classification (NCBI taxonomy): domain Eukaryota; kingdom Metazoa; phylum Chordata; class Mammalia; order Diprotodontia; family Phascolarctidae; genus Phascolarctos; species Phascolarctos cinereus. The sequence goes on from NW_027555847.1 coordinate 361,574,915, forward strand.
CTTAACCAAACCAAGCCTCTAACATCCAACCTTTACTTGCTCAAAGCACAGAGGAATTGAAAGTAGCCAGAAAACAATTATCCTGCTGAGGTCAGCCAGGAAACTGAGGTTAACACTCACTGTGTCACCCAATGAATATGACAATGTAGTTGATTTTGCAAGGGTGAATAGGAGGGCATCTTAGGAGAGGGGTGGAGAAAGAGACTCTGGGAGATTTTCCTGAAGAAAAGAGTCACCTGGTCTCTGGCACCCAGAGTCTTGACTGCAGAATTCATAATCAGAAGATGTTAGAAATGGGAGGAAACCCTCTGACCCCATCTAGCACAGGATTTGTTTTTGTATCAGTCCAATGAAGCCTACAAACTCCTTCACAGAATATTTTTAAATGCATAAAATAAAATACACACAGTTATGAAGGAATTCAATTATATCGAAATACACTTTTCAAAACATAGAAGACAAAGTGATGGACTCCAGGTTAAGAGCCCCTGATGACACAATCCCTTTATTTTGCAGGGATGGAAGTGAGACATTAGATAGGGGAAGGGATGTAACCTGTTAGTAAGTGATAGAAGTCAGACTGGCACGAGGCAATAGAAAGGATGGTGAATTTTTACCATCAGTGAGCCTGAATCCTGTCTTTGTCTCATGGTACTTGGGTGATTTGGGGCAAGACACTTTACCTGTCTGAGCCTCATTTATCAAATGAGAAGGGTTGGATTCAATGACCTCTACAATTGCTCCCAGCTCTAAATCTATGAGTGTAGAATAGGGAATCTTCTGATTGCCAGCTTAGTGCTCTTTCCACTCTACCCTACCAAAGAATCTCTTATTCTTTATATTTGTTTCTTTCACCAGGAAACAAGTAAAGATAGCATTTAGTGCTTTCAGGTGACACCATCCCCCTAGCCCCACCTTTGTTAATAGGACATGTGTTTTAAGTCTTTGTTTTCCCATAGTGGGGAAAGAATTCACCAGATTAATCCACATATTGTCTTTCTGTCATTCTTGAGACCAAAGACACAACATTTGCAGAATGGCTAACCAGGATTAGGAGGCCAGCCTATGGCCATGAATTTGAGCACAAGTTAATCATTAAATGACCCCTGAGCTTGACCCCAATTTTCTAAAGGTCCAGTTAGAATTTACTTTGCTGGGGGAAGCTAAGTGGTGCAGTGAATAGAGCACAGGCCCTGGAGTGAGGAGGGCCTAAATTGAAATCTAGTCTCAGGCCAAACACTTGACACTTACTAGCTCTGTGCCCTTGGGCAAGTCACTTAACTCTAATTCCCTCACAAAAAAGGGGGGGGGGAACTAGGTGGCACAGTGGATAGAGCTCCAGCCTTGGAGTCAGGTGAACCTGAGTTCAAATCAGGCCTCAGACATTTGACACTTATGAGCTGTGTGACCCTGGGCAAGTCACTTAACCCTGATTGCCTCACCAAAAAGCAAAAAAAAAAATTTACTTTGCATTGGTTTCTTCAAAGTAGTAAGGCTGTCGTAAGAAGTTATGACAGCCTTATATGACAGCCTGACACGTTAAACATTTGTTATATTCAGAGTCGTGTTCATAGTAGAGGTGTTTAATGTAAACATGGTTGACTCACCCTTCATGAATCACAAGTTTATTCCACTGGCAGGATAGTATATTCCCATGAGCAAAGGAAATTGTCAGCTTGTAAAAAGATATCACAAGAACATTACACTCAAAAAGGTCCCTTGTGGGTGGAGAACAATAATGCCAGTGGTAATTCTCAGAATCATGTTTCACAATGAAAATGTCGAATGTAAACACAGCCATTGAATGTAAACTTGATGCCAAAACTTTCGCCACAGTGAAAGTCTTTTGGCAGCAGAAAAGTCACAGTCCTACCTGTATGTTATTCAAACCTAATAATGTTTGCCCTAGTATTCCATCTGTGGATCAACAGATGCATTTACTATCTTTGATACTTTTCTCTGGAGTCTATGCAAGACCTCCTGGATCTCTTTTGATTGTGTTTCCATGCTGTTTTATTGTAGCGATCAATTCCCCAGTGTGTAATGTTGTACATAGTATATTTAAAATAGAGGCCGGGAGATGAGTTCTAGATTTATCCTGCATAGCATCTTTCCTGTGGATTGCATCACAAGTCTCCCAAAACTTTAGCATGAAATGTAAGGTAAAGAAAAAGAGAGAAGGGGATAATCTGAACAAGAAAATGGAAAATGAAAAGTGACTACCCTAAAATGGTTATCCTGTTTTTTGGCCAGTACTACAGAGAAAGCACCCAACACTTAAAATAACAGATTGTATCGCAGTAATTCCATGTCCAAAAGTCACCAAAAGGCTTGCCCTGTTTCCTGGCCACTTTTTCACAATGATAGTTGCTATAGCTAGAAATATAAGGCTCCTCTGAACCAAGCGCATATGCCCAAAGCTATCTTCCTAGATAGTTACCTTCCTAGGTGGCTTTGGAGGCTTAAGGGATCTTGTAGGTCTGGATATGGTCTAGGGTAGGTCCTCCTCCAAGCCTGCACCAGATCCTGGCCCATGGGACTCCAGTATCTTTCAGTCAGGTCCAGTCCAATTTCTTAGAGCATGTGTAGGAAAGTTAATCAGTTTCAAATTGCTGATTTTATCACTATCTTGGAACTAACTGCTAGCCTAGAGTTCATCACTGCCCTCCCTCTCTACCTGAGAAGCCCCTAAGGGACTTGGAGCTCACTGTCTGGAGTCATCTCCCTGCAGGACCTCTGACCCTCAGACTTCACATGGCCAAGCTGGCCTAGCAGATCTGTGTCCATTGGAGTTCATGTGATGATTTTTCTCACCTCTATATTACCTGATCTGTGCCTCCAAAAGGTAGTTTGGAGCATTTATAACCAGTTTCATTTTCATAAAAAATAAGACATTCTCTTGATGACTAGCCATAACCTGACAGAATATTGTAGATGGAGTATATAGCCATGTAGTTGTTGTGATTTAAGAGGTTGAAAGGCCCTCTTATCAAAAATGTCTTCCTCACTGGTCTCATGGTCACAGATCCCCCTGGAATTCTCCCTCTTAGTTATTCTAAATAGCAAATAATAACTATACTAGCAATCCTGTAGCACTTTAAGACTGGCAAAGCAGTCTACAAATATTCTCATTTCATCCTCTCAACAACTGGGAGATAGGTGCTATCATTATCCCCATTTTATAGATGAGGAAACTGAAGTAGATTAAGTAACTTAACCAAGGTCACTTAGCTAGTGTTTGAGACAGGATTTGAACTCAGGTCTTCCTACCTCCAAGTCCAGTGCTATATCTACTGAGCCAAACAGCCTCCTCTCAGTGTTTAACTCCTTTGGGTTACATGTTAGGGTCCATGGCAGATTGCGTATAAAAGTCTTTAGAAAATCCTAATACACATGAAAATTTGAGGAACTTAGGTTCTAGAAACTGTTGATAATGTGGCAAAGCACATCAATTAAAGTTTAAAGTAATTACATTACAGACTGTTTCCTCTATTCTCTGTCAAGTGAAAAACAAAGGCTACCATAATTTGGATTGAGAGGAATTCAAGTCCATCTCAGTTATCAGCATACAATCCAGCTTTCTTTTAAAAGCCGGTAAGGGAATTTGGAATTTGAATTTTTTGACAAATTACTTCTGTCATACATAGGACCCAAGTAACTTTGATACACTGAAAGATTTGTGATTTCGTTGATGTGGGTGGGCCAGCTCTTCATTGATGAAAATTGTTAGCCTTTGTTTTTAAAGACTGGACGATGGGCAAAAAGTCACCAGGCAGCCTGTCTTCTGGCTATGACCCTCTCTGAATTTGAGGCTGATCCTCAGGTGACGGGTAACTGAGGGCCTATCACCACACCCAACCACCAAGGCTTTCCAGGTTGGAATACCCTACTTGTGATCCATTGAAGGCTCAGTATAACATGGTGCAACATAGGAATGGTGGATTTGGAGTCACAAAACCTTGGTTCAAATATGTGACCGTGGCAAGTCTCAACTTCCTTATGTCTCAGTTTCACATCTTTGAAGTGAGGAGGTTGTAGTAATGTGACACGATGGAAAGAACACTGAAGTTGGAGTCTCAGAGAACCTGGGGTTCAAATTCTTGCACTGACACATTACATTTATGATCTTGGTAAGTCACTTAATATCTTTGGGCCTCGCTTTCCTCATCTATAAAATGGAGGGGTTGGACAAGATGACCTTTGAAGTCCTTTCTTCATCTAAATACATGATCTAAATTAATGCTTAACATTTGAGAATCCAGGGTGACCTCTAACTCTGAGGAGATATTGAAGGAAGATTTTGGTGAATGACAGGCTGAGCTATTAAAGCTTAAAAGTTTAAACGCTACACAAAATCTTTATGAACCTTATTTATTTTCTGGAAGAGTTCATGCTTTCCCTGCCATCAAGTTAATCCAATTCAGCAAACACCTGTTAAGCGCCTACTATGTGTAAGACACTATACTAGTCTCTGGGGATAAAATGACAATAATTTTGTAGTCCCTGCCCTAAAGGACACCAGAGTTAGTGGGGGTTGCAACAAGCACACTTACAAACAAATACAAGATATACATTATAAATCATATACTATCATACATATTAGGTTATTTATTATATGTAGTATAATAATAGTATTATATGAAATATAATATATGTTTTATAATTATATGTAATATAGTATAATGTGATGTGATATAAGTAACATAATAATGCAATATGTAATATAATATGTAATATAATAATAGTATAGATTATTCTAATTAGTAATATCCACTGCTTGAATCAATTTGTCACATAAACCATGGAAGGCAATAGGACCCTAAAGAAATAAGTTATAGGACAAGTGAGCTGTGATGAAATGTGGTAAGGAGGAGGATGTCTAGAGCATGGGGTACTAGCTCATCCAGTGGAATATAAGTATGGAGTGGACCTTATGGACAGAAAGCATTGAGAATCTTTCAGCTTAAGGATGAAAGGAAGGGAGGATACTACAAAGTAAAGGAAAAGTGAAATTTTACAAATAAATGTCACTTGCTTCACAATTTTACCAAAGGTTATTACTGAGTGTTCAGATGTTACTCTAAGGGTCATCATAGGTCCTAGCCCCAGAGAGAATTAGGTTCTGTCAGCTGGCCAAAGAGGGTAAGTCCCAGAATTCCAGGCCTTTTCCAAAAGAGACTTTGTTTCTAACTTGACTACACCACTAACTCTGGTGACCTTTAGCTGTGTGATTCTGAGTAAGTCACTCCATCTCTCTGGTACTCAATTTTCTCATGAATTAAAATGAAAAAGTAGGACTAGATGATCCCTAGGGTCCCATCCAGTCTTAGTTTTCTCTGATTCTTTGCACTGGGAACACAGATAATTTTAAAACAAGCAAGTGTCAAGATCTTACACAAACCCATGAACCTCTCTTTTCTAACAGTGGTACATTACCCTCTTTCCAGATTGCACTGCTTCCGAACAATGCTGCTGACCTGGGCAAGCATGTCACTGTTGACAAGTTGCTGGCTTCAAATGCTTACCTTCCAGGGCCTCCTGGGCAACCTGGAGGTCAGGGCCCTCCAGGTGAGTGAGAGGAGTGGGGAAGATGAGAGGGTAATGAAAGCCTCTGGGAAACATAGCAAAACTCTCCAGTGGGCAAATCACATCACTTCTCTGTGCTTCGATTTCCAAATTTGTATGAAGATGTTATAACAGCTAGGGCTCTTCCAGTTCTGGATCTTTACTCCTATGTTTCAGTAAAATGATAGCAGGTTTCATTGCCATCATCAAGTAAGTCACCAATGCATCACCTACCAGTGGTTGATTGGAAGGGGAATACTGGAAGTGCCTGGATGACAGCAAACTGGGCATAAGCTGCTTGCTGAATGCCCAATGTATGGATTTAAAGAAGTGGATACTCAAGCCAGGGCCTCCAATATCCACCAACATTTTAGGAGTAAAGAATCAGTGCTATACAAGTGGATGAGTTCCCTAAAGATAAATAGAGTTTTCAGAGAAGCCAAATGAAAACATTTGAGTAGTCATTTTTTGCTGAGTCAGTTGCCTTTAAGATTAATCATTAGACACTAAAGGAAAAGTAGAGGTGTGCAAGCTCATTTAAAAAAAAATATGAACTTTCGTATTTGTTATCGACACTAATAGTCCACTAATATTCAGTTCCATTCATTTTTAAAGTAATGGACATCTGCAATATAGTAAGTCCTGGGCTTTGGCAGTGTTAGGGGATGTGAAGTAGAAAGTAGCATTTCTGCCCCTGAATAACTTACGATTTAGTTGGGGAGTTAAGACAGCAATATTTAATTTAAAAAAAGGTCATTACTACACTGTTGGTAGAGCTGTGAACCAGCCCAACCATTCTGGAAAGCATTTTGGAAATATGTCCAAAAGGCTATTAAACTGTGTGTACCCTTTAACCCAGCAATGCCACTACTAGGTTTGTATCCCAAAGAGATCAAAGAAAGAGGAAAAGGACCTATATTTACAAAAATATGTATAACAGCTCTTTTTTGTGGCAAAAAAAAAATTAGAACCTGAAAGGGCACCCATCAATTTGGGAATGACTGAACAAGTTATGGTATATGAATATGATGGAATACTATTGTGTTATCAAAAAGATGAAGGGGATAATTCCACAAAAAAACCTGGGTAGGTTTGTATGAATTGATGCAGAGTGAAGTAAGCAGAACCAAGAAAACAATTTATACAATAATGCTGTTGTAAAGATAAATAACTTTGAAAGACAAAGGAACTCTAAACAACACAATGACCAACTACAATTCCAAAGAACTGAAACATGCTATCCACTTCAGAAGAGAACTGATAGACTCAGTGTGTAGATTGAAGTATGTTTTCTTTCTTTTTTTTGTAGACATGGCCAGTGCAGTAATTTGCTTTGCTTAACTATACATATTTGTAGTGGGTCTTATTTTTCTTGCATTCTCAGTGGGTGGGAAAAGGGGAATTGAGAGAGAGAGAATTCAGAACTGAAAATAAATTTGAATTTTAATGGCATATACACATAAAGCAGCCAGATATAATTGTGATCAATCAGTCAATCAATGAGCATTTATTGAGTGCTTACTATGTGCCAGGCCATATTCAAAGTGCTGGGGAAACAACAAAAAGCAAAAAAAACCTCAAAAAACAAAAACAATCTCTGATCTCAAGGATCCTATGCTCTAATAGGAGAGACAACATGACTAGTTACATACAGGATACATACAGCATAGATAGCAAGTAATCTGAAAGAAGATACTAGCATCTGGGAGGGTTGGGGAGGACAGGAAAGGTGGGACTTCAGCTGAGACTTGAAGACCAGGGAAACTAAGAGGAAGAGATGATAATAGATTTGAATCTGGAAGGGACCCTAAGCAGTAATAAAACAGAGTTCCAGATGAGGAAACTGAGTCCAGAGAGATTAAATGACTTGCCCAAGGACACACAGGTACAAGTGTCAGAGTTTGGATTTCAATACAAGTTCTCTGACTCCAAATCTAACATTCTTTCATTCTACAGTGAAGTACAAAAATGGATGGTACTGGAAGTCAGAAAAAAGGAGAAATCACATATAGGAATGGTTAGGGTAGGCTTCATGGAAAAAACAAGGCCTAAGCTGAGCTTTGAAGGATGGATATGATTTGGTAGAGGGAAATGAGTCAGGGAAAAAAGTAGAGACAGGGCCAAACTAATGTTTTTTCTTCCCTGATTCTTTGCTAATCCTCTGTTTTTCCTTAAATGTGGTAGGAGCAATGTTGAGTATATATCTATTCACAGAATGAGAGTTGGTATTGGCTTTCATCTCCATATATCTCCCCTAGTGTAGGTTCTATGACCAACCTATTTTCTAGTCTTCTTAGAAAATCTCTTATATGGGCATCTTGCTATTTATCAATGAATATGGTATCTTTTCTTATGAATTTACTTCCATCATAGGCTTCTCTCTTATCTTCAAAGCTTGGGACACTCATGCTTCACCAGAGGGAGGTTATTTCTGATTTTATATACATGTATACACACACACACACACACACACACACACACACACACACACACATATATGTATGCGTATGTGTATATTTGTTATGTATGTATGTATGTGTGTATGTATATAAAACCATAGCAGGGACAAGCTATAGGGCCAAGAGAAAAATTTACTATCTTTCTCCTTCTGGATTGTTTTCATTTCTGCCCTCTGGTTTCTAACTTGGCTTGAGCTGTCCAGGGTACTAGATTTGGACTCTAAAACACACTCCAAAACCTCCACCCAAAACAAAGCTGGAAGGGACCCTAAGTAGTCATATAGCTCAATTTCATGTAAGAAAACTGAGGCCTAGAGAGATTAAATGACATGCCCAAGGACATACAGGTAGCAAATGTCAGAAATGGGATTTCAATACTCTCCAAATTCGATTTCATTTTACCATCATATTCTACCATTTCATTCTATCATTATATTTGTGATGAAGTGCAATAATAGCTCTGGAAGACAGAAAAAAGGAGAAACCATTGTATACAGTAATGATTTGAACACATCAAATGTTTGCATAGTTTATGATTAAGATTAATCACGTGCATTGCACTTATTCACGAAGCTCACCTTTGCTTTTCCATGAATTTCTGATTCTTCTTAATTCTTTGCTTTTAACGTTTTAAAACTTGTTCCTGAGGTTTATTAGGGTAGCTCAAGGGGTAATAAGATTTCTTTATAATTAATTAATTCTTAATTGCTGTTCAATTAATTAATATTCTGGTTCTATATCTTAAGGTAATTCAATCACAGAATATACAGATTTATTAAAGAAAGGGTCTCAGCATATCATTAGATATTTGGCAAAGCTCAATTCCTAGGATTGGAAACCAGGCTTTTGTACTCATTGCCCCCATAGAATTGAAGGGTATGGAGCTGTGCATCCCACACATGTAACTGTAGCTTGGCTGGTAATGCAGTGCTTCCTGATGTGTTTATTCACTGTGTAAACTCTTGTAAAGTGTTGGTCCTGGAAGTGGCTGGCTTTGGGCTGTTGAAGGAATTCTTTGAATCAAAGGAAGAAACTCATCTCCTTCCCAACCACATACCTGGAAATGGAATTCAAAATCTGGATGAGTGACAAGTTTAGATGAAATCTGAACTAGCCTGTCTGTTCTAAGACCTGTGTCTGGCCCTAAATTCACATCTATATAATCTGAAAATTTTAGAATTTTTCTCAGGGACCTGAAAACCACACTCTTTTGCTAGTTGTCACCTAGTATAACCTAAGATGGAAGCTCCCTAAAAGGTAGTAAAAGGTAGCTTTAGAGAAGAGGTTATTAGCCTTTTTGATGTCATGGACCTATTTGGCAATCTGATAAAGCCTATGGACCCCTCTTCTTAGAAAAATGAATATTTTTAAAAATAATTTTTAAATGAATAAAATTAAATATATCAGATTACAAATTAAACCAATTATGTTAAATTATTGAAGTCATGGATAGAATTATCAAAAAATATTTTTAAAAGTTTACAGATCCACAGGTTAAGAACCCCTGCTCTAGAAGAATCAGAATAGAATGCTAGAAGACTTAGCTAGAGAGACAATTGCCCCAGTGTTCATCTCTCAGGCTGTTAGATTTACAGGATGTCTTTTGATTACAGGGTCACCTGGACCAAAAGGAAGCCCTGGATTTCCTGGGGTACCTGGGCCTCCTGGACAGCCTGGCCCCAGGGGCTCAATGGGACCCATTGGACCATCTCCTGACCTCTCTCATATTAAGCAAGGCCGGAGGGGCCCTGTGGTTAGTATTTTTTCCAATCCACATTACTATGGGGGTTTCTTTTTTTCTGTTTTCATTTCCTTTTCTTTTTGACAGGATTCCTTTGTCTTTTAGGGTCCACCAGGTGCACCAGGAAGAGATGGTTCCAAGGTATGGGCTAAAAGTTCAGTCTTTGCAAGTTTAAATATTCCTTGTCATCAAAATTATAGGTACCAACTGAGCCTCAAGCATTAATACTCCCATTTTCCAAGGGGAGGAGAAAAACTGAGGCAAAGAGATTTTCTCTGAAATATAAAAGTTGGGAGGGAAATTAGAAAAATATCTCACGGAGAAAATTGAAAAATCTTGAAAGAAATTCCCTAGTCCTATTTTAAATTCACCCCTATGCAATAATAATAAAAATACATTCTTTTCTCTTTGACCAAAGACTTTTGCAAGGTTTTTGCATTTTTTGAGAGATTTGACTCCAGAAACTAATTGGTAATTTTACTTTGAAAACTATCTGCTTTCTGATATGGGTGGCACTTCATGAGGTGGAGCAGGGAGAGGGATGGAGTGGAGAATCCACAAGAGTTAGTTTTCAAAGTTTGCAAGTAACTATGTAAGTTGCCTGGGGATATGTGTGCTCTTTTTGTCAAACCTGGTTTGGAAATATATGGCCTTGGGGGAAATCTGAGACATTGGACCTGGGCAGCTGTGTACAAATAAGTGGGTCCCTGAGGCACAGCTGCAGCCTTACATTTGGTTTTAATCATAGAAGTTTGTTATTTGGTGTTTTTGTCTTCTTTTTCTTTCTTATTTTTAAGTAGAAATAAAATAGTAAATACTTGTTCTAGATAGCAATCCTGTTGTTGATTTTTCTAGGGTGAGAGAGGAGCTCCTGGGCCCAAAGGATCTCCAGTAAGTACATTATTTGTCTGATCTTACCAAGCTAGGATGTTCTTTGGAAAGACTTTTGAATGACCCTTAATCAGTGTAGACTTGGATAAGAATGATGGCCTCCTTATTTTCTCATTTGGTTCTTCAGAATAGTGTTTTATTACTGTGAAAAGATCTGCTGAAGCCAGTGCAGCTGCTTTTCTTTTTTCTCAAATCATGGCTAATCTTTAGGTCAGGCATTCTTAACCTAGAGTCCATGAAATTTTTTTTTAAAAAGTATTTTAATCAATGTATTCCAGTACAATTGATTTATTTGTAATCCTATGTATTCTATTTTTTCCACTTAAAATCATTATTCTGAGGAGTCAATAGGCTTCACCAGACTGCCAAAGGAGGGAGGTGGGGGGCCTGTGGTACAAAAAAGAGTAAGAAACCTTGCCTTAGGTAGAAGGCCCTCTCTGGGAAACTCAAAACCCTAGTTTCCTATGCCTCTTATCCATGTGTTCTGTGAACACTCACAAGTCTAAAAGAAGAAAAAAATCAGAAAAGAAAAAACTATTTTTTTTAAAAAACTACTCAGTCCCAACGTCCTATAAACTTAACCACTGCTTTAACCATACGAAACAAAGATCTCTTTATTGGCGTTAATAAACCTACCTGTTTCTTAATGGTGCTCTTTGGGAACATTCTACAAAGTGAGCTAAATGCATATGACTTCTGCCCTCTGTGATCTTACAATGTAAAACAGACACCATCACCACCAGAAACAGACTCATCAAAGTTCTAGAAAAAAATTCATAAACTTAACTAATATTTAACAGGCTGCACCTGTAGTGTCTGCTTGAGATTGTTATTTCCCAGAAGACAAGGGAAATGCCCACTTAAACTTTCTCATATCACCAGGAGTGGTGATTACTAAATGGTGTTAAGTGGATTTAATGATAAATAAGTATTTTAACAATGGGAAATGATATGTGTGCACTATATATAAAACTAGAAATCCTTTGATTATTTCCTAATTATTAAAAGACTAATTTCTTTATAACGTGCTCTCATGGTGGTTTTAAATTATTGTCATTTTCCATGTATGTAAAACTGACAACATGATTTTTTATTCTTTAAAGTCTTCAAATTACATTTGCATGTAAAAATAATTTTTAACATTCATTTTTCAAAATTTTGAGTTCCAAATTCTCTTCCTCCCTCTCCATCTCCCCCTTCCTATGAAGGCAAGCAACCCCATATTGGTTATATGTATGAAGTCATACAAAATGTATTTCCATATTAGCCATATTGCAAATGAAAACATAAACAAAAAAACCAAGAAAAATAAAATAATAAAAGTTTTTTTAAAGTATGCTTTGATCTGCATTTAGACTCCTTCAGTTCTTTCTCTGGAGATGGATAGCATCTTTCATTATGAGTCCTGTGTAACTGTCTTTGATTTACTAAGTAATTACTAAGTAATACTAAGTATTACTAAGAATAGCTAAGTCATTCACAGAGCAAAATGCCTTTAAAATAGATTTTAATACTTGTACTCTGGGGAGTCTCTTGAGATGATCATTCTAACTCCTTCACCATTTTACAAAGCAGGAAACAAAGGTGTTAAAGGACTAAATAATCTGCCCAAGGTCACATGTAATTTGAAGGTTTGAGAACCTCTGATTGATTATTGTCATCCCCAGGACAGCTCAGCTTGAGCAATGGAATTCAGCAAATGCATTTCCCATCAAGTTAGCAGTTGACATTGATCAGTAGACCTTAGCAAATCAAACCACTTTTGGACACTTTAGGTATTGGCTAGGTTTGAGGCTACAATATTCTGACTCTGAGTTCTACTTCTAAATGTACAGGGACCCCCTGGTTCTTTTGATTTCCTCTTGCTGATGATGGCTGACATCCGAAATGACATCGCAGAACTTCAGGAGAAGGTGTTTGGGCACCGGACTCATTCATCAGCAGAAGAGTTCCCATTACCTCAGGAATTTACCAACTACCCAGATGTCTTAGACTTTGGTTCTGGAGAGGACTATCCAAAGAGAACTGAGACAAGAGACTCAAGAATTCACAAAGACTTATATCCTTAGCAGGGTCTAGGTATTTCACATCAAAAGTAGGAGATGAAAAGGTTGATTCTCTCCTGAATTTGAATGATGGAAAGAAAAAAAATGCACTGGGGATTTAAAAGATAGATTTTTATTTTATTTACTCTTCCCCTTGCTTTCTACCTTTGTACCTCTTTGCTTCCAAATACTCTTTTAACATCCCTCTTCCTTATCTGTTGGTAAGTAGACCAGTGACTGACTGATATGTTTCCTAGCCTAAGCCAGTTAGGCTAATGAGACAGTTTTTCCATTAGTTTCCTTTTGTTTCAGCTAAAGGATTCAAAGAAACTTCCAGAGTTTTGCCATCAGAAATCTGTTCATTTTGTAAAAACCTGTGAGAATGTCCCCAAAACACAAGATAATTTGCCAGGTGAGAAAATGCCAAATCCACTTACAAAAAAATTGATTTATCGGTTAGTTACACACCCATTATGTGCTAGATGTTAGGGATACAAAGATAAAAGTGAACTAGAACCTGCCCTCAAGGAGTTTATAGTCTAATGGGGGAAGCAACATGCACATGTATAGATACATACAAAATGACACAAGGCTAATATTTGGAGCCATAATTTCATCGACAAAGAGACTTCCTTCACTAATCCAGACAATAACTTCTATGTACCTTCTCATCTTCTGTGATTCCTAATACAGAAAAGTATGTAACTGAAGGATGTAACTAAAGGAACAAAGCTCTTAACCAATCAGTCTTGACCAATTGGTCAAGATTTTTGGAGGAGGGGAAGTTCCCTAAAATAGTGTGTAATTTGTCTAACATTAATGAGGTCCTATCATTTTGAAATATCCATAATTAGATAAGATTTCTTACTGTCACTGGATGAAGTAGTAGGGACCAAGGAGAAAGCAGAATTATAATATTTGCTGGTATATATAATGCAGCTTTTAAAACCCGAAATGTGACTGTTAAAGTGTCCTTGCCTTGCTTTTAAGTAAATACCACATTCAGAGTAAAAAGTGCTGCATGCTATAGGAACAAATTCCTTCTTCTTTTACACAAATGTGTTGAATATTGCATACCTAAAGAGATGAAATGTACTGATGCACACCAGAAACCATGAAGGAGTGATATGCCAGGAGATTTTCTAACTCTTTGATCATATGTGTAGGTAGGCTTTGAAGAACTCTTCTCAGTAAATCACACTGTTCATAAAAGCAGGGTCACTAGCCACATAAGGGGGTGGAAAGGGATACAAATTCCCCAGGCTAGACTTGGCACTTGAAGAAACTTTAATGTGATCCCAGAGAGCCATTCTGCCCTTGGGCCAGAGCAATTGAATCAATGTAAGATGGGACTCCAGGCTGTGTGAAAGCCTCTGGTTCAGGGCCATTTTCTCTCTTTTCATGGCCAAATGAAGAGAAATAGTTAAATCTACAGGTGAACTCTCCTTTAATATTAGAGGGCCTATCATGAGTCTACACCAACTTTGCCACTATAACTGGAGCTATGGTGGTTACAGAAATTTCATTTAGTTGGAGGGGGGGACTGAGCAAAAATGAGCATTCCTCAATCAGCAAAAGTTGTCCTTCCTAATATCATTACCCTATAATTTATGATGAGGAAAAATTCTATTTTCTCTTGCCCTTTCAGTTCTTATCCTTGTGTTCCCTTCTTCTACAACTACAAAAAACAATTTACAAAGGACATTTTTTCCTAAACATTCAATTCAAACCAAGTGTTTATATACTTTTAGGATCTTAGATTTGGAAGAGATCTTAGAAGCCATCTAGCCCCAACTCCTTTGGCCAGTGGATGAAGCCACTTAACAAGATCCTGGTTAAGCATTCATTATAGTGAAAGGGAGCTCACTGTCTCATGGAAACAAGCCATTCTAGTTGTTTGAATTGCTGTCTTCCTTACAGTGAGCTGAAACTTCCCCCAATTCTCCTCTCTGGTCAAGTCACACTGGGCTAGGCACTGAGGAAGCTAATAAAGAAACCTATTTGTGCTTTAGATTCCTTCTTCTTAGGATTAACTAGGAACAGGATCTCATTGGGAAGTTTAAAAAAAGGTCATTCATTTGGAAATCCTTGAGGTCGTTGTTTATTTTTGGTAAAAATCACATGACTTCCTTACCACCATTCTAAAAATACCTGCTGCTTCCTTCTTTCTCTTCCCCCTACAGAGAAGGTAGAAGCCCTTTTCATTTTCCCCTAATTGGACCTTTTCCCTCTATTTCTTAGCAGTGAAAATTGTGATTCCTAAGCCCTTGTGTGGTTAACGTTGTGAATGTTGTTTTGACTTTGCACCACCCTCCTTCACTTAAATCCAATTTACCTGCGTGTCATGGCATGACTTCCCTGATGTCCCGGTCCTCTTCAAGAACAAAAGACAAACAACAACAGTTGGGTTGACACTTCATGACCACATTTGGGTTGGGTTTTTTTTTTTTTGGCACAGATACAAGAATGGTTTGCCATTCCCCTCTCCAGCTAATTTTACAGATGAGGAAGCTGAGGCAAATGAGGTTAAGTGACTTGCCCAGGGTCACACAGCTAGTGTCTGAGGCCAGATTTGAACTCAGGTCCTTCAGACTCTAAGGCCAGCAGTCTATCCACCTTACCATATAGCTGTCCCTAAGTCTGTGATTCCATGAATGCAATTAGCTATGGACCTTTTATGTTCCTCTAGCCTGTGTGATTTGTCTTTCCAACGGTAAAAATGAGTAGCTAAGTGGCACAGCCCTATGGGCAGTGAATAGAGGAAGCCAGGTGTATGGTGTATAAATTATTAGGCTTGGAGTTAGGAAGATTTGCTTCCAAACTCTGCCTCAGACATTTCCTAGCTGTAATGACCCTGGGCAATTCACTTATGTCCTTTGTTCTTTGGTTTCCTCATCTGTAAAATGACAGTATCGCACTCGATGGCTTTTAAGGTCTCTTGCAGTTCTAAAACTGCAATTTTCAATTAAGCATGGGAGCCTCATTGCTTTAGCATTTGGACATCATATTTTTATTTCATCTTGTTTTCTTTTTGCTGTTCAGTCTTTTTTTTTTTTTTGGCTAGGCAATGGGGTTTTTTCTATTCAGTCTTAAGAATGCTAAGAGATTCTCTGGACACACATCTGATGGACTGGTAGCAACAATCCCCTCTCCATGCCCTAGCACATGCATGATACACACACCCATCAAATACCACAATCCAATCACAATTAGCCAACAGCTGTGCTCAGCATAAACACTGCAAGCCTGCGTCCCTTATTTCTGTGAAGCTTCCATTGAACGTCCCAGAACTTTGAGAAAAGAAAACCTCCTCTGAGGCAGCTTTTCAGACCAAGATTGGCCCATTTAGCTTTCCATATGCCTGTTTCTTTCCCAGCATCCTTTCTGCTTCCTTTGGTCCAGCCAGTTACAACGATATAGCCCTGGCTTTTCCCAGCACTGGGTTTCAGAAGAAATTTGCTCAGCAGCTGTTGGTTTTGCCTAGAATATATTTGATGTTTTGCTTGTTTGTGGAGGACATTATTTAAAGGGTGTGGTTGGATGAATGCTTAAGAAAATGGTGCCATGGATTATGAGAAATGATTGAATCTGTCTTCGATATGGCAAAAATGAGAAATGTTATTACTTTTTCCCTCAAAACTGTTTCATATTTTTGGAACTCTCTCTATTGTCAAACACTCATAAAATACAAACTTAACCACACAGAGGGTTATAGACTAGGATAATATATTCAAATTATAAAAACTAAAGCTAATTAGAACTGAGATTCCCACACCTCATTCAAAGAATATTGCATGTTGGGAATTGTAGGCAAGTGCACAGTTATCTTTTGTCTTTCATAATCTCAACCTGCTGGTTCAGGTTGATTTATTAGATAATGGTTAGCCTGAAGAAGTCTCAAATACAGGCTTCTATCACAACATTAAATGAATATTTTATTTACCCAAATGATGTTTTTCAAAGAACATGTAACATCAAATAGGACATTATTTTATTCCTAATGTATCTTTTAGTTATGTTTAAAACAAATTTCCACATATATAAAAATACTACTTCTAAACCTACTGGACAACTATGTTTTGAATAGAGAACAGGTAGAACTCAGTATATTTGTAATGAATCAGCATTTATAGTTCGTGTCAAGAATTATTTATGATCACCTGCAATACTTCATGATAAATTTGATTCAAAATTTTTGTATCCAAATAACTCACTTAAATGGTTTGAGATTGTTTTAAAAAAATTTTTTTTGGTAAAGATATGTTTTCCTTTGCTGAAAAAAAAAGTAGTTTGGAAATTGTCTTCAAGGCAGGCAGAATTACATTTCACATTGAGAACATTCCTAGTTTCCTGAGAGAGCTATGGATAGTGAAAGAATGTGCCCTCCTGTGCTCGAAGTGGGGCAAAAACCCAACCTCAACTTGCTGGCAGCCAGATAAAGAATTGGCCACTCTGAAGCTTTAGATGACTAATGTCCTAAGCCCCTACAGGTACAGTAAGTGTATGTGAGCTGACAGTGTACTCAGAGAAAATCAATTCAGGGCCATCTGGCTCCTCCCAGGCTACACTGGGTTGAGGAAAAAAATAAATACCTGGTTCAAGCTGTGCCTGACAAAGGGAGGCATCACCCATGGAAAGCCACAGAAAAGCAGGTACCCACAGCTTCTTTCTGTGTAGGTACAGGAAGCAATATATCCAGCATACTATTTGGGGGCCCTGCCTCCTCACCCTCCTCCCAGAGTGGGCAATTTGGGATTGTGTCACATACACACGCACACACACACGTGCGCATGTGCGCGCACAAAACACACACACACACACAGACTCGTCAGCCACATTTTATAAAGTTTTGCCATAAACACACAAATTTCGCCAAAGAGAATTTTTTGTAAAAATCTGAATAAGAGTTTTAGGTAAGAAGGACTTTGCCTAAAGCTATTGATGAGAAATACAGAACCATCAACATGTTTCATGACAGAAAATCAATAGCAGGATTCTATTTGCAAAGAAGTGTAGTGCTATTTCTGCATTGGTAGCTTTCCTACTACTCATAATGGGAAGAAAACCTGTTGCTTTAGGAAAGTCAGAGGATAAGAAGAGTTTTTGCCAAATACCCCCTTGCCTCCCACCAGCACATGTGAGTACACGTGGACACTCCAGCAACAACAGGAGGCCATTGCTGCTTTGATAGGTTCAAACCAATTCAAGTCAACAAGCATGTACTATGTCTCATAGAGAGTCCCCTGGGATTGTATTTGTATAATGACTGTTATTTCCTAGTGATTGGTCGTCCACTTCAGTAACCATATTGCTCATTATTTATAACAGGCATATGAAGCACATGGTCTGATATTCAAAATAGTTATGTATGTGATTTTCATGAAGAACATTTGTTATGTATGCTTAATTACAAAGTTATTTTTTCTTATATTTTTGTAGTTGTTTTTGTCATAAAGCTCATTCCTTTTGAGGAGTCAAATTTTGATCTTATAACAAATAAAGATGAGTAAAAAGAGGGTTTGTTAAGGGAACCCTGATCAACTGATTCACCCAGTCAGTTTGATGAAATTGCAGGATGGAGTGATCAGGTAACAGACAATGAGGCAGAAGAGAATGTCTCTCTCAGACGTTGAGTGGCCATTTGCACCTTCTAATAGAGTGTTAACCCCTGGATAAAGGTAATTGATGATTGAATAAAATTATTATCAATGCCCCTCTGTAGTCTACACTAAAACTAACTCTACTCCAAGACAGTCAAGAAGAGAGGAAAAAATCCAACTCCTGAAGAAGTGCTTAAGGACTCACTTCTTTTTCCTTGTGTTTCCTAGTACACACTGTATGGCTAATGGAGGGAGATTTCTTTCTCCTCTCCTCACCCAGTGTGTTGGTATTTTATAATAAAAGCAAATGGCTGTAGGAGACCCAAACTACATGCCATATGAGAGGAAAGTCTAGCTGCCGAGTTGAGTAGTGTTGGTGAGGGGAATCAAAATTCTGGCCCCTGGAGCTAGGAGCCTGACCAAAAGATAGCAGATCTCAGAGCTGAGACTCCTCATGGTCCTAGCATGTGGGTCCAAGAATGCATAGTAGGACCCTAGAGCAGGATGTCAGATGAGCCAGAGACTGGATTCAATGGTGACTACAGCCAAGCCTCAAAGTAGCACCCATCTGAGCTTCCATCAAAGCAGCATCCATTAGCCCTGGCCTCACAGTCTGGTACTACTCTCCTGGCTGCAGCTGGACCCACTCAAAAGTTGAATGTCCTTACAAGGTCTAAATGGCCCACTCAAAGTCTGAAAGGGTACATTCTTATATTTTGTTGTCTATTGACTGCCCCATATGTCCCATAGTTCCATCAGGCAGATTGTGGGGCCCCACTGATAAGTGGTTCCCTGATCACTCCCTTGCTTCACAAACAAAAGCGTTAAAAACACAGATGTGAAGCAGTCAACCTACCTTACAGGCAATATTCAAAGCCTGCATCTTATTTCCTATGTCCCATGGATATTACCTCCTAATTTCAGAGAGTGAGTTGAATCCTTAAACCCAGTGCAAGGCTTCTGAATCCAAATTCTACCATCATGGGAAAATCTTCTGTGACCAAGGATATGCTGGCAAATATTTAATAACCAGCTGAGGTAGGGTGCGAGGAAAGGAATTTACCCACAATACAATTTTAACTTTAATCTGCATTATTAAGATTTTCTTCATCATTTTCTTAAGCCTAGGCAATCAACAAAACAACAAATCAAGCTCTGATTTGTAGCATTAAGCTCCAAGGTGTAAACGCTCACATTGAAATTCTAGCAATTATCACAGAGTGGTAGTACTGGAAGACAGTAGTGAGGTCTCCCCTTGCTGTATGACACTTGGAATGCAACAGTCCCTAGTAGGAAAATTAAGAAAACAAAGAGCATTCCCATTTAGTCTGGGCAAGGTGACTTGGGCCTTTCAAAGGGAAACTGGATGAGGTCTAGTGCTACTGTATAGCCAGTGACAAGGGCTTTATCATCCACTCTGAAGCAAACTGTAGCTGCCCACTGTACTAGACTCTCTTGCTTTCAAAGCAAATAGTAATAGTAGTAGTAGTAGTAGTAAAGAAGAAGAAGAACTAGCATTTACATGGTGTTTTAAGATTTGCAAAGTGCTTTACATATTTGTAAAGTTCATTTGATCCTCATAGTAACTCTGGATGATAGATGCTATTATTATCCTCATTTTACAAATGAAGAAACTGAGGTAAACAGAGATTAAGTGACTCACTCAGAGTCACACTGCTAGTAAATGTCTGAGGCTGCATTTGAACTCAGGTCTTCCTGATTCTAGGCCTAGTGTTCTTGCCCATCATTGGCCCATTCTGGGGGAAATTCTTGATAATTTTCTCTGTGAAACAGTGGTCTGAGAAATATGCAAGACTTGTTCACACATAATACATGTTTTCAGCCTGCTTAATTGAAAAAGTAGCTTTCTGGATTGAGATCTGGATGAAAAATTTAACCTTGTTGTCTCTTGACATCAAATTTGTGTACTTGGTTGGTAACTTGAGCACCTTTGTTTGGTTCCAACCTCACTTCTCATAAAGTAATTTAGATTTGTTTTTCCGCAGAGGAGAGTATTAAAGCTATGGAAAAGAATGACCTACTTTTGAAATTCAAGGCTGTGGGATATAAACATCTCCATATCACAGACATCCAAAGCCTACTGCTGCTTGTGTCTTGAATGGAGTGTACAGGGCGGTCACTTCAGCAGATTTTGTTCAGCTGTGGGTGATCCAACAATAATTCTATGCTGTGTTTGTGGTTGAATTGGGAAAGTCTAGACTCAAAAGTATTAGCGGGTAGAGGGAGAATGGAGATGGTTTGATGTAAATTGGGGATCTGGGCTGCACTGAAACTCACCCTCTATTCTACAAAACTGTATTGGCCTAGGGAATTCATTCAAAGGATTATAAGACCATAGATTTAAAGCCAGGAGCTTCCCTAATCCAATCCTCCCATTTTATTGATGGAGATACTTGAGCCCCAGAGAGGCAGGATTTGAAGCCAGAACCTTTGACTTCAAGTCCAGTGCTCTTTCTACTCTACCAGAATTTGATAGGTATTTGAGGTAGTGATTACCTCCAAAACTGAGTGACTACTTGACTGAGGAAGTCAAGTTTATGAAGTAATAAATATTTTATGGATTCAAGTTCATAGTAAGCTTGACTGTTGCATATTTATCACTATCAAGGAACTGTGTGACCATTATCCTTACAATTACTTCTGTTCTCAGTGTAATAATTAATAATAACAATACCAGTAATAATAATGGGCATTTGTGAAACACATCTAAGTTTGTGTAATTTTTTGAAGTGATTTGCAAAGATTATTTCATTTGAGCCACTGCTCTACACCAATACCAGAAGGCTCATGGATTTAGAGAAGGAAGGAAACTTTTGTTGTTGTTGTTGTTCAATCATTTTCAGTTGTGTCTGACTCTTTGTGATGCCATTTGGGGTTTTCTTGGCAAAGATACTGGCATGGTTTGTCATTTCCTTCTCTAGCTCATTTGACAGATGAGGAAACTCAGGCAAACAAGGTTAAGTGACTAGCCTATGGTCACACAGCTAGTAAGTGTCTTAGGCCAGACTTGAATTCAAGAAGATGAGTCTTCAGGCTCCAGGTCTGGCACTCTGCCCACTGCCCACCTAGCTGCAAAGGAAAGAAACTTACAAGCCATTTATAACATAGGTGTTACATACTAGACCCATGAACTGCATGCAGCCCATAACACTCCTGAGTGCAACCCAAACCAGATTAAAATATTTAATAAAATGAATGAAAATATAATAAAACATATAATATTAATATGTTATTTTCTAAGTCAATATGCAACCTGCAGGAATTCTTATATATGGTTTAGTGATCTCCATTTCTATTTGAGGTTGATACCACTGATTTGTATTAACCAACCTCATTTTATAGATGAGACAATTGAAATCCCAAAAGGGTAAGTGCCCTAAGGGCATAAGTGGCAAAGACAGAATTTGCTTCCCCCCCATACCATGCTCCCAGAAATATTTCTCCCCCAGCTATCATGAAGATATAAATATATAAGGTCATAAAGATATATAGAAAACTGTCATAACTCTTCAGTTATCTTCCTTGCCATTTCATTTCAATATCATAAATTACATTTATAGAACACTCAAGTTTTACAAAACAATTCTTCACAGCAACTCTGTGAGGTAGGTGGTACAGATATTGTAACCCTCATTTTACAGATGGGAAAACTGAGGCATAGAAAGGTTAAATGATTTGCCCCAGGACCAATAGTTAATAAGGGCTGGTTCTGAGATAATAAATCCACCAGCCTTTGTATTTACTCTGTCTTCTGATCTGGTCTCTAACACAAGTATACCCACTCTGATTTTTCTCCATATTAGAATCTACCTTTAAAGTATCTATTACTTTTTAATAATCTCCTTTTAGTAATCTGCTGAATTTTAAAAGGCAGATTCCACTGGGTGGAATTATAAATTATGCCGTGTGACAACTAACATCTCAATTATCAGATAACACTATCAAGTCAAGAAGCATTTATTAAGCACCTAGTATGTGCTAGACACTGTATACTAAGTACTGGGAATTAAAAAAAAGAGTAAAATATAATCCCTGCTCTAAAGAAGTTCAGTTTAATCAGAAAAACAATATGTAACCAACTATGTACAAACATGACATAGACAAAATAAATTGTAGATAATCTTAGAGAGGAAGAACTAAATTAAAGGAAGGCTGGAATTTTATGGAGATCTGAAGGAAATCAGGGAAGCCAGGAGATGCAGATGAGGAAAGAAAGAATTCCACAGGGAATAGCCAATAAAAGTGCATGGGAGATGGAGCGTCTTGTTGGGGGAACAGTATGGAGGTCGGTGTCACTGGGTTGTAGAATACATGGAGGGGAGAAAGGGATAAGAAGGTTGCAAAGTTAGGAAGGATCCAGATTATAAAAATGGCTTTAAAATCCAGAAAGAGATTTTGATATTTGATTCCAGTCAGCTGAGATCCAGAATGGGACCCAAGACTGCCTCCTGGACATGATACCAGGAAGGAGAAAAGGGTCTCTGATAAGAAAACTAACAAGAGAGCAAAGACAACGTTTGCCTACTTCACCATTTTTCTTATGGCTGGCTTAGTGTTGGCTTTGCTTAGAGCTGCTCCAGCCATGCAACTTAAAAGCAACTCTTATAACACAGGTTGCCAACCTGAAGTCTAGATTATTCTCTATGGGAGGCAGAAGTGAGTCTAGAATGTAATGACATTGCTGTCTCAAACAGTTCATACACCAGCCTCTTCAGAATATTCTGAGGCTCCTGGTTTCTGTTCCATTTCTGGCTGGTTGACAACTGTCAGTAAGCATCCTTTGCTCTCACTTCTCAAACTTTCCCACCACAGTTACTCTTCTACCTCCTTCACTTATACTATGTCTGATGGTTTGGGGAATACTAGCTAGAAGGGAAAATGAGAATGAAAACCATATTTGTGTAGCTCACATTTTGTTTTCTAAATAGTTTGCATGTTGGAATAGAATGGCTTCCAACATGTCACGGTTTAGTTGTTTGTTTGTTTATTTTTAAACAGCCTGGAACATTTTCTTGGCCCTTTTAGCTTTTTCATGTTTCCCTATAGAAACCTATATGCAATCCACTGGATCTTTTCTGCGTCATCCTTCAGATTCCTCTTGACACTCTACCCCTCATTATACATTAGAGATAATTCATAGCAGCTGATGGGCCATATAGTGGACAACACATCTCTCTTCTATATTTCAATGAGCTCATTTATTTCCAATATAGTAAAAGTCTCAGCCAAAGCTGTAAAAACTATATAAAACTATGGAGAGCCATATGCTGGTAATTTGCCTTAAGGAAAACCTGGAAAGGTAAAAGATGCCACAAATTGAATTAGTTTCATATTATTCAGGGAGGAAATCACAGCTGGAAAACATTTCAAAAAGAAGTTACTTCTCAACAACCTTCCAAGTGCAGGAGCCAAGTACATTTTTCTTCTTGTACTTATTCTATAGCTTTGTTCAAGGGTTTGTTATCTGAAGCGGGTACTCAAGTACCTGACTGATGCATGCATTATATATACTGTTCATATTTGGGAAAGATGAAAGCCTTTGGCCTGTAATGTTTTGTTAGCTTCTAAATAAATAAAATTTGCCAAAGGTATTGGCATCTCAAGCTAAATGTGTATATACCTTTGGGGCCTAAGATGAACTCTAGGACCTATGAGAAGAGAGACCCATGCACTTCCCAGGCTTTGCAATATAGAATAGATAGCAAAGGAATCCAAGCCAAATCTACTTCATTGCCAGAATACTTGACTTGAAGTTCTGGTTGTGTGCTCCTGTCAAAAATAATTGCATGAGGGACTATTACCCTGTAGTGCCAACGAAAGCCCATTTGTGCAGTTCCTTCCACCTCCCAATGTTTTGGGAAATGAGAAAGTCTGGGGTTGAAGGGACTAGGGTAGAGTTCTCAACCACTCCCTCAGGAATCTCCCCCTCTGAAGTGTGGCAATGAGTCATTATTCTACCCCAGTATCTGCCCTCAATCAAAAAAGAAACTTCTCCTTTGGGTCACAGATTAGCCTTACTCCTTCAAGGCTGCAAATACATTTTAACTGGATTGTGGCATTCTCTTACCTGGAAGGGATAAAAAAAATATAGCCAACTAGCATTAGTAGCGATATATTTATATAATCCGTCCATTACTACTGAAGGTTACCTAGCAATAAGCAGTTCTCTAGAGAAATGGAACCCAAGACAGGTAACGAAGATGAAAAGGAAATCAGAAGCAGGAGACACTGCCTACCTCAAATGAGGTACCACAGTGGAGAGCCCAGGACACCTGCTGATAATTCAAAAGACACAAAATTAACCTTTTCTCCTTTAACTGTTTTTCCTGGTAGCAATCATGCGGAGAACTCCCTAGAAGACTATGGGTAAGACTCAGATCCCCCAGCACTATTCTTCCCCAAAACAGGACTTGTAATTCTTGTGCATAAGGATTTTTCTTTATGATTATGAAGCATATAAAGCATGAGTATGAGGGAAGGAGGGGAGAGGATTTCTAACTGGAATTTCATCATTCTCAAATAAGACAATAGCCTTGAGTGCTCCAGGGTGGTTACCGATCTGTGGCTACTTATCTTTGCAAATGGCCAAACCCAACTTTATACTTATTACTTGTCTATCTTCTTTATCATCTTTAATAAATCAGTTCATTCTCTTCAATATTCCTTAGGCCTACTCATTTTTTTAAAATATTGCTGTAGTCCAGAATTCATTACCTCATGCCTAGATTACTATGAAAACCTATTCAGGGGTCTCTCTACTTCTTCTCATTCCAGTCCGTTTTATATACAGCTGCCAAAATAATCACTTTCAAACAATATTTACATAACCACATCACTCTCTTGCCTCCTTAAAAGCCAATTTCCTATAGTATCAAATCTAATTATTTAACCTGGCATTCAAGGCCCTTCAAAAGTCATCCCCATATTGCTCCAGTCTTCTCTTTCCTCACTCCTCTAATGGTACATCTGCTCCAGCTAAGCCAACTTACTTTTTGTCCCCCTTTCATTACTTGTCAATTCCGATCTCCATCCTCCTGTACATACAATACCATTCCACCCAAATGCTATGCCTTTCCCATCTCATTCTGCCAATCCAAATCCATCATCTCCCTGAACATTTAGCTTACACACACACACTTTCATCATTATAAAGAACTCCCAGCATGGAAATTCCCTTCTCTTCAAAGATTGTATCATCTGCAATTATCAAGGCAGTACCTTATGGAGTCAGGAAAACCTAAGTTCAAATTTCACCTCTGATGTTTACTATCTATGTGATCCTGCACACATAGCTTTCTGTGCCTCAGTGTATGCATCTGTAACAGGTGGTCAGCAAAATGTGGTCTACATCTGTTTTCATGAGCTAAGAATGGCTTTTCCATTTTAAAGAAAACTTCATTGTATTTCGAAATATAAAAGTAAACTATTCCAGGCTCATAAGCTGTAGAAAAATAGGAAGTGGACTAGATTTGGACTACAGGCTATAGCTTGTCAACTCCTAACCTATGAAAATGAAGAGGTTGGACTAGATTATCTCTGAGATCCCTTCCTTCTCTTGATCTATGATCTAAGAGAGTTGCCTGAAGCACTGAGAGGTTAAGAGACTTGCCTATGGTCACATAGGTTACGTGCATGTGTGTGTGTGTGTGTGTGTGTGTGTGTGTGTATCAGAGGTAGTCGAAAAACCAAATCTCATTGACTTTACCAATTACGTTTTCACTGACTTTGATGATATTCACATGCACTATTTGTGCCCGACCTGTGGTAGAACATTCCAAGCTTGTATTGGTCTGAGCAGCTGTAGTCGGATACACTGTAATCTGACTCTAGCATTGGGATGTCATTTTGGTCCTCTTCGAGAGCAAAGGACAGCCAACCTCGCTGACTCATGAAATTTGTGTATATTCAGTTTGCCATGTATATTAGATGTCTTGTGACTTTTACCAACTAGTTTCTGTGTGTATGATTTTTCTCTCCTACCTTGCCTAACTCTCTTCTTCTTCCAAACTTACAAGAAACTTGGTACATTTCTCTGATGTACCTTCCACACTGCCCTCTATATTATTTGGGTACTTATCTGATCTCTCCTATAGGAATTCAAGCTCCAGGAAGGGAGATACTATGTCCTACTTATTATTTTAACCCCTTAGCACCTAACATAGTGTTATAGTATATAGCAATAACTCAATAAATGATTATTGAGTGAATGAATGAATCTATAATACTTTCTTAACCCTTTCATTTTTAGCAAAAATTTTGGCACTGAGAGCAAAAAATGAGGGTGATTGTATAGGCAAATTCTCCTAGCTGCCATAATGGACAGAGGTGAACCTTGAGGACCCAGACTCTGTATGAAGGCTTATACTTTTCCACTTAAAAAGTCTCTGAGCATCTGGAGAGGTTTGAAGAATAAATATGATTCATTTTTCCATTTTGCAAACAGAGCCACTCACACTCCTTCAGCGGGGAGTCCATGCAACGGAAATAGTACTGGATTTGAAATCACAGAACCTTGGTCCAAATCCTGTTTCCTGTGTGATCCTTGGCACATTCCCCCAACTTCTCTGGGCCCAGGTTTCCTAATCTATAAAATTAATTGGTTGAGATAGATGGCTTCTAAGGTCTCTTTCAGATCTAAATCTAAATTTATCTATGATCTCTGAGATCCTGTGAGTTAATCCCAAATTACCTAGGAGATAAGAGGATCCAAGCTACTAGAGTAATGTCTTGTGAAATCCAAGCCTTCATCAATAAATCTTGGAACTTCTCTCTTTCTTTAAAGAAATTACCTCTGAGGATTTTCATTTTTATGACTTAAAACTAAATTCTTCATTTTAGGTAATGCTATGCATTCCAATTTACATCACTTTGGGAAATAAAGACTTAAATTTCACATTGTCTATGAAGATATGTTTCAAAAGTCTCTGCTTACTTCCACAGCCCTAGCTTCTTTTTCTCTTTTCCATAATAAGATTGTTTTTCATTTTAATGAACATGCTCAGAGAATAGATAGGTGACTAGCAATTCAGTTGAGTTGTTAGTTCTTAAGCTCTAATTATATTCCAATCCAGTTCAACAAATATTTATTAACTACCTACTCTGTGTAAAGCACTTTGTCAGGTGACAGGGATGCAAAAACCAAAAAATAAATGACAAAATACCTGCTCTCAAAGAGCTTGTGACATACTAGACTAGCTGGGAGGGAAGAAGGATGCCACATATACCCATCTAAGTGAATTTAGGTGATTTAAGGGGAAAAAGCACAGGAGGTGCCCCCACCCCAAGATAAGGCTAAAAGTCAGAGACAAGCAGGGAGTCAATTCCAGGTCTGGCAAAGTAGGCCTGGATGAAGAGTGAGAGGCAGGAAACAGCATGTAAATCATGGAAACCAAGCAGTAGTCCAATACGCAGAAATAGTGCACAAAGGGAACATAACACCAAATAAGATTTAAAAGATCAGTTGGAGCTAGATTGTGAAAGGTTTTGAATACCATATTGAGGTAACTTTGGTGGACTTTGTTTCTATTGATCCATAAACAGATTTTTTTCCAAGTTTGCACTTGCAGTTAAGAACTGTCATCCACTATATGTGTTAGTTTAGTTGTGCATCTGAAACTATGAATGTTAATTCAAGCCTGGATTCATCACTCTGGATTAGAGAGAGGTGAGAACTGCTAATTAACATGCTGTTCTTGACTAGACATGTGACATCCACAGATTTGTTTTGTCCATGCATGTGACTTCATTGGGGTAGAGAATTCTAGTCAAAAAATTCCCTCTACCAGTGCAAACAACCAACTACAGTGTAACTTGTGATCTTAAAGAGCTGCTGGGGTGGGACATGGGGCACTGAGAGGTTAAGTGACTTACCCATGTGCTATTGATATGCAATAAGATCCTGCTGCCTTTAATACTACACCACTCATCAGAACTCCACACCACATTTCCAGAGAAAGAGAAGCTCTGCTGGGCCCAATCCTGTATTTCACAACTAAAGTTACCTCAGGGAACACATGTGGAAAATATAGACTCAGACGCTGACCTGGCCAAAGCCTTCCTTTTAATGTTGGGGAAAATATGGAAATCAAACACACATTTGACAAACCAAATGTGGAGTTTTCTTGGATTCTAAATGGAGGGTTGAAGTGGAAAAATAACCCACAACCACAACACATTTGTGGTTTTGTCCAGAAACACAATTTTTAAAATATGAAAGCTAAGCTCATAATCAAGATTATACTAAAGAAACAAGGATTAAAAAAAAAAACAAACCTCAATATCTGAAGTGACTGGCACATCTCTGTTTGGGAGCTGAAGGCCGGGAGAGGGGAAAGTAAACAAATATTTTGCTCTGATTGAACTTTTTATGTTCATATATGTGGAAGCATGAACAAAGAGTAAATGAGATATTTTATTGCTAAATAATGGTTGAAGATATTAAGAGCTCTTCATATAAAGGGCAGTCTCCAGTGTTCATTCAGACTACAGAAAGTTGTCCCAATAAGAGGAATCCTTGAGCAGCTCAAGAACCAGTTGACACTGCACAGCCTTCCCCACCTCCCTAAGAAAATTAGTCACACCCTTTGGATGACATGAACAAACTGAAAACCTATCTCATTTTTTATTGCTTCCTCTTAATTTCTTTATATAATGGACCTAAAATTTGGAAAAGGAATTGGTTTGGCAGCCTCAGAACCTTAATCATAGTTAAATGTAGTCAAAAGCAGTGACTCAAGTTGAGCTAGATCATTTCTTTAGAAGTCTGCTTTGAGTGTGGTAATTATTTATGGTGAACCCATTACCACTGTCTTCTAAACAGCTCCTTGGCCTTAGACAAAAAGGAATTGCAGGATATACCAGGAGGATAAAGCTCCTGGGATCACAATAGGAAATAGAATCAAAAGGCTTTTTCAAAATGAAAGAAAATGAATTTCAGGCTATATCCTCAGCTAATCATGGGATTTAGAGCTGTAAGAGACCGTTGAGACAACCTAATCCAACCTCCTAGTTTTACAGGTGAAGAAACTGAAACCCAATGAGGTCATGAGCTGAAAGGAATCTTAGGAATTAATTAATCCAATCTTCTCATTTTATAAAGTGAATCCCAGAGACATTAAGTGATTTGTCCAAAGTAACACAAGGTGTAAGCAATAGATCCAGGATAGGAACCTAAGTT
Organism: Phascolarctos cinereus; assembly: GCF_003287225.1. Classification (NCBI taxonomy): domain Eukaryota; kingdom Metazoa; phylum Chordata; class Mammalia; order Diprotodontia; family Phascolarctidae; genus Phascolarctos; species Phascolarctos cinereus. The sequence continues at coordinate 361,604,413 of NW_027555847.1, forward strand.
TTCTGATTCCAAATCCATTATTTTACCTCATTATACTATATGATTTCACTTCCCACTGCAGTGAACTGTCAATTCTACCTTGCTTTAAAGAAAGACTATGCCTGTTGTGCTCTGGAAGAGCCACTGGTTATCTGCCTACAAGTAACAGTAACCTTCTGATGTTGGTAGGACTTTCAAGATAAATATCTCTCCCTAATCAGTAACAAAGGAAGGAAAAGAGGATATGTTAAGTGGTCATTTGCTTGGAGTAATAGCGTCCCTTCTGCTCCTCTTCCCTTCTCGATTACTGCTGCTCACTTTCTACCACACCCTTCCTAGTTATTAGACAATATATAATAAGCACCTAGAGGACAAAGTGTATATCTTATTTGTCTTTACTCAGACATCTGGTCATTTTTTAAAAAGCCAAATCCTCTTATAATATCATTAAATCTTACTGTTAGGTCCTGCCACTGACTTCCCAAGAAGCAAAAAAATAGTAGCCTGATTTGTGATTATACCCCCAGTGGTGTTATGTCCTTTGTGTGACTGCATAGTCACTGTTGCCATATTGCTTACTGCATCAGCACCTTGGCCAGGGCCAACAATAAACTATAAGCTGAGTCAGCACTAGATCAAGGGACAGCACCAAGGAGATGGTAGCTCATCTTTCTATAGGCTTTGTGGACACAGAGGAGACTGTAGCAAAGGATTTAAGCAGAAGGAAGGAAGAAACTTTACAAGTGATAGTTTCCTACTGGGCCTGATCATGAACCCTTTTAGCATTTTTGGATACTTTTGGAGGATGGCTCAGATCCAAGTAAGTCTCTGAAGGGCACGGCCTTACTGTTGAAACGCCAAAATTTCCCTGACGTGAATTCATCTCTTCGTGTCTCCCTCAAGATGACAACCTCTGAGAAAGACAATAAGAGAATTGTGAATTGTGTGACTTTGCATGTAGGTGGGAGTGTTATACGTGTGTGTGTGTGTGTGTGTGTGTGTGTGTGTGTGTGTGTGTATACATCCTGTGGCTGTATTTATTACTTACCAACTGATTGGGAGTCAGCCTTTGGTATTGGTGAGTCTGGGAGAATAAAGCTTCCCTAGAACTGCATCCTTGATATGATACCTGCTCAAGATACTGTCCCCATTCACCTCATTTAGTTAGAAAATTCCAAATTTGATGTGTATGAATGTACATTATTTTTACACAACTCACTTCTCATAGTATTGTTGTTGAGCTTAATATTGTGTTTATGCTTCTGCCTCACTCAGCACACTACCTTGCACATAATAAGCATTTAATACATCTATGTTCTATATGTGTTGAATGAATGTGATCCATTTACATCACGGTATCCCTTCTCACCATGACAAAGTCCCACTGTTCCTCATACCAGAGGATGAAATCTATAAGAATCTGAGAACGTAGAAGTTGGGAGTTAAAGATAATTTACCTTTATCTCAGTGGGCTGTTTTGGATTAAGGCCATATCAGGGGATATAAGTAGGTATTAAAATGGGTTCTGTTAGTATGTTCCAATCCAGAGGAACTCTGAAATATCCACAGGACCTTAGGCAATCTCTAGTCTGGGGCATTGTGGCAACTAAGGTCTACCAAAGAATTTAGAGTGGCAGCTAGGTGATACAGTGGATAGAGCTCCAGCCTTGGAGTCAGGAGGACATGAGTTCAAATCCATTCTCAGACACATGACACTTACTAGCTGTGTGACCCTGGGCAAGTCAATTGACCCTGATTGCCTCACCAAAAAAGAAAAAAAAAGAATTTAGAGACTCTTTAGGATAAGGAGCTAGAACATATCATACCTCTAAACTCAATTTAGAATAGTTTTGATACCTTAGCTGAACTCTGACTTGTCTTCAACATTACCTGTGGGATTTCTACCTACACCAACCCCATACTTCCTTCCTGAACTTTTTATTACTCTACATTTCTTCTCTGGGAGATCATCTTCTCATCATTTTAAGGTATTACTGTGTATTTATTTGTCTTATTCTTATCTTTTTATCTATAGTTCCTAACTTGTTCACAATAATTTGTTCCAACACTTCTTACTATTCATATAACATCTCTAGATGAATATTTGAAGTTCTCCAGCTTTCCTCTGAAACTCATCCCCACCACCATCATAATGTTCAACTATTCATCGTTCTTCGTCTAAGTGGCTGCTGAATAGATGAGGTGGTCACTTGTTCTTCCAAAGTACAAACAACTTTCGACCTTAAAATGCCAGAGTGAAAGATTTTTTAAAGAAAAATGTCAAATGGGGGCAGCTAGGTGGCTTACTGGGGCAGCTAGGTGGCTTAGTGGATAGAGCACCACCCCTGAAGTCAGGAGGACCTGAGTTCAAATCTGGCCTCAGACCAAACACTTTACACTTACTAGTTGTGTTACCCTGGGCAAGTCACTTAACCCCAATTGCCTAAAAAATTTTTTTTAAATGTCAAAAGCATTAAGGCCCTAACCTGAAAGAGTTCAATTCCATCATGTTATAAACACTATGCTTGGTTTTCGTGGATTTCATGCAATCCATGAAAATTCAAATTTATACAAAAAACAAATTAGGTAATGACTCTTCTCTTTGCAAATAATCCACAATAGTGTTTCTTTGGTTAGAGAACTCTAGTACACTGAAATGTGATCCAATGCACAAAGATTCGATTTACATACATTTTCAAGAACATACCAGTTGCATAAGGCAAGACACGTTGTTGTTCTGTCATTTTAGTTGTCTCCAACAATTCATGACCCCATTTGGGGTTTTCTTGGCAAAGATAGTGAAGTAGTTTGCCATTTCCTTCTCCAGCTCATTTTACAGATGAGGAAACTGAGGCAAACAGGGTGAAGTGACTTACCTAGGGTCACCCAGCTACTAAGTGTCTGAGCCCAGATTTGAATTCAGGTCCTCCTGACTCCAGGCCCAACATTCTATCCACTGAGCCACCTAAAAAGTTTTGGAGGTTAGAATAGAGATCCAGGAAAGTGGAGAGAAGTGTGAGTTAGGAGAAAGAATACCAAATTTGGAGTCAGAGAATCTAAATTCAAATCCTGGCTTTTCTCCTTATGACTTTCTGTGACTGTGTCACTTCCCTTTTCTGGGCCTCGGGTTAGTCATCTTCAAAATGAGAGAGCTGATCTCCAAGGTCCCTTTTAGCTCTAAATCTGTGATCCTAAGTAAATCTTCAACTTATAAGCATAGAGTCACAGAAGTTTCAAACTGAGGGATCCAATTAGTCTAACTCAAACTAAAGAATCCTCAGCACAACATAATTGATAAGCAATTGCTTGAAGACTTCTAATGAAGAGGATTCCACTACCTCCTACATATCCCACTACATTCTGGATAGCTCTTTAATAGGGGGTTAGGTGCTTTTTCTTCCTTAAGGTTCGGAAGGCATATAGTTTGGGTTCTAGTAATTTTAGCTGTGTGCCTTTGAACAAGCCACATAACCTCTCTTAGTTTCAGTTTCCCCATCTGTAAATAATGCATAGCACATAGTAAATACTTGCTAGTTGATTGAGGAGACGCTCAGCCTCAGGGTCCTTTACATCCTTAGCAGCGCTGACATTCTGTGGAATCTCTGCCCCCGCTTCAACACCTCAGACATCTCAACTGTACTGAAAAGAAGTGGCAGCATCCCTGCTGACTCAGTAGGTGGCACAATTGAGTCAGGAGGGAAGCCTCAGCCACAGCCCAGGGGCACTGTGGCCCCAGTAATACTGAACTAAGTTGGAGTTGCCAGGTGCTGCTTGCATTCTTTGTCAACCAATGTTTCTGTTTAGATTTTAGTCAAATGCAGCCAATTTCCCAGACAGAATGTGGTTACAGCAGTTTTAGAACGTGTTCAAAGGCTTTTCTGAAAAGCAAGTTGAACTCTGAAGCCCTTTCGTAAATGCAAAGTCTTTTTAATGCTTGGCTTGTTGAGGTTTTTCCCCCCAAATGGAGATGTTTAACCAGGTGCTTGCCACTGTTCCTTAGACAGAGGCAATTCTTCGTAAAGATCTCTAAGTCAAAAACTGAGCCAGAGGAATCATTATCATCAAGCTAACATTTGAGGGTTTTTGGTTTGGGGTTTTTTATGGGTTGTTGGTTTTTTTTTTTAGTATTTTTAATTATATATTGGAAGTGAATGGCTTTGAATAGGGATTATTTAATTTTAATGAGAGAAAATTTGCTTGATCCTTATTCCTTTTCTATCCCCAGTGAAATGGATGCTGGCATTTGGAGTCACAGAACATGGGTTCAAATCCCAGCTCTGCCAAAACTTTGTGATCGTGAGCAAATACTTCCTCTGTAAAATGAGGCAGCTGAACAAGGTAACCTCTAAACCCAGTTTTCCTGCATCAACTAATTGTTCTGCTTTACCTCTCAAGAACTGGAATAGCTGAAACTCTAGGTGGCCCATGGAGCTGACTGGCACATTGGCCTTATATCCCTTTTATATATGTCATTGTCTGTACCTTTTCAACAAGCCCTATGGAGTTATGTTTTATTTTATTTTATTTTATTTTTAGCACAATTAGGGTTAAGTGACCTGCCCAGAGTCACACAGCTAGTAAGTGTCAAGTGTTTGGTCTGAAGTCACATTTGAACTCGGGTCCTCCTGACTTCAGGGCCAGTGCTCTATCCACTGAGCCACCTAGCTGCCCAATATGGAGTTATATTGAAAGTGTGTTTAACTATAGTTCTGTTCCTTATCATCTAGAATTGGACTGACACATACTTGGTATAAGACAAAACCACCTAACATTTAGAGATATTCAAAAGTAAAGTCAGCTTCCTCAGGAAGTAGTGCTTGCAGGGCTTCAAAGGCTCTATGACCACTATTGTAGAGGAGATCCGTATTCAGATACAGATACATTCAGTCACTAAAAAAGCATTTATTTAGCATATACTGTGATCTAGTCACTGTGCTAGATGCTGGAGACATAAAGAGTAAAAAAGAAAAAGCACTCCCGTACCTCGAGGAATTTGCACTCTATTTGAGGAGAAAATATGAACCCAGATAAGTAAACAAAAAAATATAAACAAGATAAATTTGCCAAAGGAGAAAATCTGATTTCCCATCTAGGGCCTCTATAGAGGGTAGTAATGAGCTGAACCTTGAAGGATGCTAGGGAGGAAGTGAGAAGGGATTGTGTTTATGGAGTGGAGGCTAGCCATTGCAAAAAAGGCATTGAGACTGGAGATGCACTGTTGTGTACACCAAACAGTATACAGGCCAGTTCATGTGGAACCCGGGCCCTCACTGCAGCAAGGCAATCCTTTTAGAGCTCTCTAATTGACTCACTAGCGCATTCACCACAGCAGTTTTTCCAAACCTTTTCATTTCCTCCTCAAACCTCCCATACTTACTCCTCCCCACTCCCTGTCATCTAAGAACCTTGCTTCATATTTCACTGAAAAAGTTGACACTACTCCCCAAGAACTGCCTCTTTGCCTCTCTTCCTCATCTCATATCCAGATGCCTTTTTCCACTCACTATTCTGCCTTCACTTCTGAAGTGCCTGTTATAAAGAGGCAGTCCTCCTTGCCAAGGGAAACCCTTCTATGTGTATAAGGGGTCCCATTCCATACTATGTTTTCTAGCAAATTGTCCCTTCTATCATCCCACTTTCTCACTTATCTTCAATCTCTTCTTCTCTACTGGCTGTTTCCCTATTGCCTACAAACATGCCATATCTCCTAAATCCTGAAAAAAAACCTCATTTGATCCACTCATCACCACTAACTATTGTCCTATATCTCTTCTGCCCTTTGTGGCCAATCTCCTTAAGAAGTCAAGCTATAGTAGATGCCTTCACTTCCTCTCCTCTCACTCTCTTCTTAAATTTCTACAGTCTAGCTTCCTACTTCATCATTCAACCAAAACTGCTCTCTCCAAAGTACTAATGATTTCTTTTTTTTTTCAGATGAAGACAAGGTGTATTACACCATCTGTCATATTGGGCAGACTCTTAAGGAATCTAAGCATTTGTAACAATAATGAAAGTGGGCCAGATCTTAAGAATCCAAGCAGGGGCTAGATTTTAAGAATCTGAGCACCTTAATAGAGACAAGATGAATCTTATATACAGAAAGACTGTGAGAGGGATCTAGGAGTGGCCAAGTAGTTTGGGATGACTGGAGGAGGGGTCTAAGGAGGATCTGGATGGGAGTGGACAGTAAGCTGGGGTGAACAGAACCACCAGGGACCTGGACCACTGTGGCCAAGGGAGAATGGAGTCTAGATAGGATTAAGAGTGGGAAGTGGCCAGGGGCAATTGGGAGGTAACAGAATAGAATTTCTAGATTGAGTATAGCCACAATGAATGGCCAGTTGATAGGATTATAGCCTTGGCCAGGTGGGAAAGTCTAGGGTTTTTCTTTTTTTGGGTCCAGATCCCAAAGACATAGTCTTTTCGTTTTAGGGGTTCAGATTCCATCCCCGCATTTCCCCTTCAAATAAATGGGACCCAAATTCCTTTAGGGTAATGGATGAAGGTCTTGGCTTCTGAAGCTGCTTCCTGCTGGCAAGGGGTGTAGAGCTGTCCCTGCCTCGAGGAGGTCCCAAAGAGGTTGACTGGAACCGAGCACAGGCTGCATCCAGGGGACAATGGGGGGACATTGGCTGATACCCATTGTTTGCTACCAACTGTAGGCGAATGGCCTGTAGTCTGGAAGACACAAATCTGACAGAAAAGACTGCAGTGCCCAGATATAGGGAGAAGTAAAAGTGTAAGAGCCCCATTAAAATCCTAATGATTTCTTAAGCGCCATATCTAATGGTCTTTTCTCAATCCTTAGCCTTCTCAATCTCTATGTAGGAGTTGATATTGTCAATCGCCCTTTTCTCCTTGAAACTTTCTTCCCTCTATGTTTTTGGAACATTACTCTCTCTTGGTTCTTTTCCAGCCTATCTGATCCTTTCTTCTCAGTCTCCTTTGCTAGACTTTCATTCAGGTCACACCTGTTAGCTGCTAACACTGGGTCTCTGTCCTGAACCGTATTTCTTCTTCCTCTATACTATTGCAGTTGGTAATCTTGTCAGCTCCCATAGGTTCAATTATCAGCTCCATACTGATGGTTCTCAAATTTACGTACCCAGTTCTAACCTCTCAGCTACAATTCAGCCTCACATCTCCAATTTCCTATTGGATGTCTCACACTGGATGCCCAATAGACATCTTAAACTCAACATGTCCAAAATGGAACCCTTTATCTTTCTCCCCAACTATCTCTCTTCCTGAATTTCCTATTACTGTTAAGGGTACTGCCATCCTCCCAGTCACCCAAGTTTCCAACCCAGGTGAAATTCTCAACTCCCCACTCTCTCTGTTGCTCCCCCCGATTCAATCTGTTCCCAAGGCCTATTGATTTTACCTTTGTAACGTCTCTCATAAATGTCCTTTCTCTTCTCTAATACTGCTACCACCATGGTGCAGGTCTTCATCATCTCATGCCTCACCTATTACAATTGCCTGTTGGTTGTTCTTCCTGACACAAGTTTCTCACCACTCTAGTCCATCCTCCACTTAGCTGCCAGGGTGATCTTCCTAAAGCTTAAGTTGGACCATGTCTGTCACACATTTATTCAAGAAATTACAGTTGCTCCTGATCACCTCGAGTATCAAATATAAAATCCTCTGTTTGGCATTCAAAGCCCTTCATAGCCTGCCCCCTCCACCTTTCTAGCCTTTTTACACTTATTCCTTATACTACACTCTCTCTCTCTCTCTCTCTCTCTCTCTCTCTCTCTCTCTCTCTCTCTCTCTCTCTCTCTCTCTCTTTCTCTCTCTCTCTGTCTCTCTCTCTTTCTCTCTCTTTCTCTCTCTCTCTCTGTCTCTCTCTCTCTCTCTCTCTCTCTCTCTCTCTCTCTCTTCTCTCTCTCTCTCTCTCATTCAGTGGCTTCCTTGGTGTTCCTCACACTGTTTCCCATGTCTGGAATGCTCTCCCTTCACATCTCTGCCTCCTGGCACCCCTGGCTTCCTTCAAGTCCCAGCTAAAATTCTATACTCTATGGAAAGCTTTTCCAGATCTCCTTAACTCTAATGCCTTCCCTTCATTGATCATTTCCAATTTATTCTGTATAAGCTTGTTTGTACACATTTGTTTGCATGTTGCCTTCCCCTTTAGACTATGAACTCCTTGAATAAAGGGGATTTTAAAATTTCTTTGTAGCCACAGAGCTTAGCAGAGTGCCCAGCACGTAGTAGATAATTAATAAGTGTTTATTGACAGACTGATTGACTTGGAGTACACAAAGAAAGATATTCAGCCTGAAAACGGAGACTGAAACCAGACTGTGAAGAACTAGGGTCTCTTTCAATTGAGAATTCTATTATTCTGTGAAAAAGTGGGTGGATATAGGCTAAGTGGTGGAATACTACCTGGTAGTCAATGGAATACACCACTTGAGTGATGTAGAAGGGCTCTCTCTCTTTATAGTTCCTGAGAGTCTACTGGTACAGAGATTATAGGAGGAGAGCTAAGTCTGGTTCCTTCTTTCAAAGATACAATGAAAGTGAGTCTATTGTTTATCCATTGCTTTAGCTATTCATAAGATGTATCACAAGTCACACCAAGCACCATCCAATTTTCCCTTCCCCCAAGGTAGTCTTGACTGCAGGCATTATAGTACATCGAGTGAGTGGAGGAAAAGTCAAAGGGGGAAGCCATGACTTGGAATGCATGTCCTCATCAAGGTGGTCATATGGACCAAGTTATTATAATAAAATTCTTCAGTCTAGTCATCCTAAAGATAGCAGGTGCAGCACCAGAATTCCTGCCTCCTGAGTGATTCTGTGTTCTGTCTACCCATCACACTCTTGGTGATGTCTTTCTGAAGAACTCTAAATAGGAATTGCATAAAAATGGGGACTACAATTAGAGGTGATTGAAAGGCAAGACTATGGAACCAGAAAGAAAAATCCTTCAAGACTACTTCAAGAGAAGCATGGCAGTGGTAGTAGCTACAACACGGGGAAGGAAGTGGGCAGATTAGTTCATAGTGTTTACCACAACCAAGATGGCATTGTGTATTTTGTAACTATGATCAAAAAGTCACTAAACTTTGCATGTGCTTTGATCCAGAGACTGGGTGCAGCCCATCAGCCTCACTGGCCAGGATATACAGGCACACACGGTTAAGAGTCCATCAGAGCCTGATCTTCCTCTAGATGACAGCATCAAGCCTACTCAGAGGGTGGACCAATAGGCCCAAGGACAGATAGATTATTTCTAGTAGGCTTGATTGAGGTTGACTGGCTGGCAAAGTTTATCATCTGGAAAAAAGGCCTCTAGGATGTTTGAACTGCCAAGTTGTCAGAATCCAGTTTTTGAAAGAGTCTATCTGCCCAGAGATTGAGATGTCCAAGAATGCAGGTAACAGTAAATTTGAACCTACTAAAAAAAAAAATAATGCCCAGCACTCTCGCATTGGCTGAGCTGCTAGGTGGTTTGAAAGAGTTCCAGCTTGTGGTTGGTGTGGACAATGGTGGGACATCAATTATTAAGCACCTACAATGTGCCGGGCACTGTGCTAAGCTCTAGGGATAAAAAAAAAAGGTGAAAAACATTCCATGTCCTCAAAGAGGTCACAGTCTAATGGGGGAGACAACATACAAACAACTGGATAAATAAGATATATACAAGAAAAATTGAAGATAGGCGTTAGCATTAAGGGAGATTGGCTATAAATTCCTCCCTCCCCCAATTTTCAGCTTTCCTTCTGATGTTGGCTACATTTGTTTTATTTGTACAAAACCTTTTAAATTCAATATAATTTAAAATATCTATTTTATGCCTCACTCTGCTCCCTAGCTCTTGTTTATTCATAAACTATTTGCCTATCCATGTTCTTCAAATTTTCTTATAATACCTCCCTTTATATCTAGTTCATGAATCCATTTTGACCTTATCTTGGTAAATGGTGTAAGGTATTAGTCTATGCCCAGTTTCTGCCATACTGCTTTCTAGTTTTCCCAACAATTTTTTTTTACCAAATTCTTATCCCAAATTCTTAAGTCTTTATACACTTGTCAAATACAAAGTTACTATATTTTTTTGCTACTGTTAGTTGTGTGTCTACTCTGTTCCATTGACCTACCTTTCTATTTCTTAGCCAGTAGCAGTCATAATTTTTATAATTTTTATTTTAATAAAATAATTTTATTTTATATATAAATAGATAAAATAATATTTGTAATTATTGCCTTATAGTATAGTTTAACACCTGTTATTGCTAAACTTCCTTCTATATTTTTTATTAGTTCCTTTGATATTCTTGACTTTTTCTTCTTCCAAGTAAATTTTGTTATTATTTTTTCTAATTCATAAAATAATTTTTTGTAATTTAATTGGGATGGCATTGAATACATAAATTACTTTAGGTAAAATTGTTAATTTTATTATATTGGCCCTACCTACCTATAAACAGTTAATATTCCTCTATTTAAATCTGATTTTATTTGTATAAAAAGTTTTTTATAATTGTGTTTATATATATACATATATTATATATAATATATATTATATATATGTATATATACATATATATATGTATATATACATATATATATGTATGTATGTTTATTCTGAGTTTGTTTTGGCAGGCGTAGTCCCAGATAGTTTATACTGTCTAGAGTTATTTTTAAATGGAATATCTCTTCATACAGGGTTTTGTTTATGATTTATAGGAATGCTGATGATTTATGTGAATTTATTTTATATTCTACTAGTTTCCTAAAATTATTTATTGTTTCAACTAACTTTTTAGTTGGGTCTTTGGGATTTTTCAAGTATATCATCATATCATCTTCAAAAAAGAGATAGTTTTATTACCTTGCTGCCTTTTCTAATTCCTTCTATTTCTTTTTCTTCTCTTATTGCTATTGCTAGGATTTCCAATACCATATTGAATAATACTGGTGACAGTGGGCATTCTTGTTTCACACCTCATCTTAATGGGAAGATTTCTAGCTTGTCCTCATTATATATAATGCTTGCTGATGGTTTTAGATGTTTTTTATCCATTTAAGGGAAAATCCATTTACACCAATACTTCCAAATATTTTCATTTTTTATTTTTAAAATTAATTAATTTATTTTTAGTTTTCAACATTCACTTCCATAAACTTTTGAGTTTTAAATTTTCTCCACCTCCCTCTCCTTCCCCCCTCTTCAAGATAGCAATCTGATATAGACTCTACATTGGCATTCTTATTAAACATATTTTCACATTAGTCATGTTGTAAAGAACAATTAGAACAAGTAGAAGCAACCATGAGAAAGAAGAAACAAAAAAAAGAGAGAGAGAGCAAATGGTATCCTTTGATCTGCATTCAGACTCCATAGTTCTTTCTCTGGATAGCATTTTCCATCACGAGTCTTTTAGAGTTGTCTTAGATCCTTGTATTGCTGAGAAGAGCTAAGTCTATCAAAGTTAGTCATAGCTCAAAGTGGCTGTTACTGTGTACAATGTTCTCCTGCTTCTTCTCACTTCACTCAGCATTAGTTCATATAAGCCCTTCCAGGTTTTTTTGAAGTCCACCCACTCAACATTTCTTATAACACAATAGTATTCCATTACATTCATATACCACAACTTGTTCAACCATTCACCAATTGATGGGCATCCCCTCAATTTTCAATTCTTGGTCACCACAGAAAGAGCTGCTATAAATATTTTTGTACATGGAGGTCTTTTCCCCATTTTTGTGATCTCTGTGGGATACAGACCTAGAAGTAGTGTTGCTGGGTTCAAGTGATTTTAATAGACATGAGTGTTGTACTTTATCAAAAGCCTTTTCTTCATCAATTGATATAGTCATAAGACTTTTGTTATTGATATAATCAATTATGTTAATAGTTTTCCTTAAATCATTAATCCTTAAACCAAATATTAATAATCTTTATAATATATTGTTGTAATCTTTTAGCTGGTATTTTATTTAGGATTTTTGCATCCATATTCATTAATGAAATTGATCTATAATTTTCTTTCTGCTTTTATTCTTCTTGGTATAGGTATCAGTATCATATTTGTTTCATAAAAGGATTTTGGTAGGATCACTTCTTTGACTATTATTTCAAATAATTTATTTTCCTCCATTTATTTTTGTTCACTGTTGTCCTCAGCCTCTCTTTTTACCCTATACCTGTTACCTTATCTTCTCCCCTCACCTTCCTATTCCTTATTCTACCTGCCCCTCTAAGAGTCCCTTCCCTATCTTTTCACACACCCTCCAAAATCTTAATCTACACACCCTTCTAAAAGTCCCCCACCTTGTATCCCAGTCCTCTCACCCCTCTACAAGTCCAGAAGACTTCTATACCACTCCAGATGTACAAGTTGTTTCCTCTTCAACCCAAAATAAGGTTCCAACATTACCAGCCCTCGACCCCCACCTGCTTAGTTTGCATCAGTTATTCCTTTCATGTCCCATTTTATGAGATAATTGCTCTTTTTTACTTTTTCCTACCCAATTTTTGTTTTTTAGAATCACTCCATCATATACAACTCAGCTCCAAACTTTCTTTCAAACCCTTTCTACCCTAGTAACGATGACAGTTTTAAGAATACTGATAAACATTTTGTACATAAGAAGTAAACAGCTTGACCTTGATGAGTCCCTTATAATTAGTCTTTAATATTTTCCTCACATTTCTTCTGGATCTTTTGGAATTCAAATAAGAATGTAAACCAGATTGTACAATTGGCAGGAATCATAAAGATCATCCATTCCAACTCCTCATTTTCTAAATGAGAGAACTAAGATCCAGAGGTGTGATAAAACTTATCAAAGTTGCCCTAAAGGCTGATGGCATAAAGTCAGGATTTAAACTCAGGTGTTCTAATTTCAAACCCTAAGCCCTTTCTACTGTTTATGAAGCCAAACTGGATGAGGCATGAGTTTCTTGAGAATTCTAAGACCCTAGGGATAAAATAGAAGCAACAGTGGAAGCTTCTAAGCAGGAAAATGGATGGAAATTGGGAAGCACAAAAACCAGAAGTGTCAGTGAGATGATTATGTGCAGTTTGAAGCACACTGCCTCCTTCACAGTTCTGACCAGCAGTAGTGATAGTGTGTGCTCCCCAGGCTGCCTTGTTCTCATATGTTGGGGTGGTCATTCCCAGGCCCACCTTCAGGCCATGTCGCTCTAGCTTCAGCTGCTGGTGAGGCAGCCAGACTGGAACTGCTTCTAGGCCAAGGTTTCCTTTTTGTCTGCAGAGCTTTTCATACATACCAATAGTACAGTATCTTTAATCCATATTGAAGACCTCCTATACCTACTCCAAAACATCATCAAAGCCTGTCTTTGGATCCACAGGAAAATGTTACTTGTTGAATTGAATTTCTTGAATTCATTATAGCTCTGTTCAGCTCCAAATAACCACTGAACCCATTGGGGGAGAAAGAGAACCCAATTCTATCAACTCATTTTCAACAGAGTATTTGCAACTCTGATAATGCCTCCAATTCCTGGGAACTAAAATGTAGCGCATTAAATTTGATGACGCTGATGAAGTGGAAAATTTGATTAATTTAGATGGGAATATTTGGAGAAGTATAATATGCTCAATTTCTAAGTCATTTAAGCCTTGTGGCTCCTTTTGTTTTTTCCTTCTTTCCAGTATAATGGCATGATCAAGTTCATTTCTGGCTAAACACCAATCCTGAGGTTGAAAATGTTTTGCAAATCTCAGAGGGGACCTATTTTAGCTCTTCTTTACTCCCTGTGCCTTGTAGCAAAGTATCTTTGCCTTACCAGCTATAATATGGTATTACTTGCCTACCTCATTCATAGGCATATAGATTTCAAATTATTTTGATCTTGGAGTATATTTGTTAAAATGCAATCAACACTTAATTTCTCTCTGTGATCATGACAAAATCAATAACATGATGTTTGGATGGAGAGAATTAATAGATTCAGGCAATTCAAAGAGAAATAATGAATTGAACATTGCCACCACTTTTGGGAAGTGTGTGGCAATCTACTGACCTATGACTTCATTCAGAAACCCTATGATTCTGAGTCACACACTGCTTAAACCAAAGCTCCCTTCCCTAGCCACCACTCCCAGCTCCTTCATGCTCACCCATGTCAACCCTATCCTTTCAGTGTCTGCATGGATTTCTACCTTCCTCAATTCTTACCTAGGCTTTAATTACTGAATGGGTTTTGCCTCAGACAAACTGAGACCTGGGAAAGACCTTACCTTAAAAATTTGTTTGTGAGTCAAGACATTACCCTCCTGATGTCATTGGTCCTCTTCCAGAATGAAGAACAAAAAACAATTTGTGAAAAGCTGGGAAACAATTTTTATAGCCAGTGTCTCTGATAAAGGCCTCATTTCTAAAATATATAGAGAACTGAGTCAAGTTTATAAGAATACAAGTCATTCCGCAATTGATAAATAGTCAAAGGATATGAACAGGCAGTTCTCAGATGAAGAAATTAAAGCTATCTATAGTTATATGAAAAATGTTCTAACTCAGTATTGATTAGAGAAATGCAAATCAAAACAACTCTGAGGTGCCACATCATACCTATCAGATTGGCTAATATAACAGAACAGGAAAATGATAAATGTTGGAGATGATGTGGGAAAATTGGAACACTAATGCATTGTTGGTGGAGTTGTGAACTGATCCAACCATTTTTGGAGAGCAATTTGGAACTATGCCCAAAGGGCTATAAAACTGCATACCCTTTGATTCAGCAATACCACTTCTAAGTCTGTATCCCAGAGAGATCATAAAAATGGGAAAAGGACCCACATGTACAAAAATTTTATAGCAGTTATTTGGAAATTGAGAGGATACCCATCAATTTGGGCAATTTGTATTCCTAGCACTTACCATAGTGCCTGGAACATAAGAGGCACTTTAAAAATGATTGATTGCTTGGTTGATGGGCATTACCATTGATCTTTGTATAAGATAAATATGAATGTTGGAAATGAGATAATTTGGGACATAAGATGACATAAACAATTATAATAACAGCTAGCATTTATATAGCAACTTAAGGTTTGTTTAAAATATTACCTCATTTGATCTTCACAACAACCTTGTAAGATATTATTATCCCCATTTTGCAGATGAGGAAACTAAGGCTGAGAGAGATAAAGTGACTTGCCCAGGAATATAGAGCTACTAAGTATTTGAGGCAGGATTTGAATTCAAGTCTTCTTGATTTCAAGTCCAGAGCTCTAACTGTGCCACCTAGTTGCCCATAATGATGCTCAGTTTGGAACCTATAGCTATGAATTGAAACCTGCATTTCAATATTTCTAAATCCAATTAAATAAACCATGTGCCAGATACTGTGCTAAGAGCTAGAGATCCAATTCATAGTAATAATTTTTAAAAGACAGTCTCAAGAGCTTTGTTGCATAACAGTGTAAGAAATAGTTATATTTCCTATGGGGTGACTATCGGATGACATTTATTACCAACCAACATATCTAAAATCTCATCCAGTAAACATTTATTAAGCACCTATGATAATGCTAGGTACTGAGCTAAGAGCTAGAGGGTGTTATTCATATTTTGTTTTCGAAAAGGATCAGTGACATCACGAGGTGATGTCCTGAGTGAACTGGATTTAAGTGAGGCAGAATTGCATAAAGCCCTCAGCCTCACTTCAGAGTCATTGAAGTCCAGTGGCAGGACAAAATTTAAGATGATGGCATGGCTTGGGATGCAGTGGATGACATTGGCATCTTCAATGTCTGACCAAGCTCTAAGCTCTCCACAGCTCCTGCTTCAGCAGCCTTCATGGCTGTTGAAACAAATTGCTGTCATCTGCCCATTCTGCCAGGGGAAGTCTTCACGTGCTCTGAGCAGACATCCCCTTAACTCACCAATGGGTCTGAGGCCCGTCAGTTTACCCTTAACCCGGTTTAGCCTCTCTGCTGAGATGATTTCACTGAGGTGTGACAGCTGCACACGCTACAGCTTCTTGGAGCCACAGGTGAGAATTGGGTGATAGGTGGACAGCAAAGGTGTCCTCACACCAGAAGTGCTAGTCCTCCTTGAATACCCCATAAACCCCGAGAGGTGGAGGTACAATTAATAAAAAGAAAGACATTCCTTGCCCTTAACAAGCTTATAAATCTAACCTGGGAGAGCACACACAAAAAGATGCAGGAAAGTGCCAGGATGGGCTGGGTGGGGAGGGACACCTGAGGGCATCTTGTCCCATGGAGCTGAAGCCAGTCAGGACAGCAAATACAAAGTGGAGTGACCCAAGGGCTGTCTATAAAGGAAGGCATTGGGAGGAGTTTGGTACTTCACCGTACAGCCCTCCAATCTGAGGTGAGAGGAGGCTGAGGCAGTAAAGGCTTGTGTTTGCAGCATGATGGTGAGTTTAGAAATCTGGGAGGGGCATCTTGTTCTGTGCAGTTGAAACCAGGAAAGGATGCAGATGGGAAGTAGGAAAATATTATTTTATTAAGATCAACAAAAAAAATGTAAATTTCAAAGAGACAACTGATCCAAGCTGAATTTCCTTAAACTTAGCAAAGTAATTTAACTGTTTTTCTGTTTTAGTCTGGATCTGTGATTTCACTAATGTGTCTATAAATAACTCCTGTTCTGGGAATTGCCCTTGAAGGTCAGCAACTGCTATGCGACTTATAGTCTTAGAGTAGCTTGGGCCACTGAGAGGTAAAATGACTTGCCCAAAGTCACATAGTTGCAATACGTAAAAGGCAGAATTTGAATTTGGATCTTCCTGACTCCCAAGGCCTGCTCTCTATTCACTTTACTATTCTGCCTCCCTTAAATTCTTATAGTAGCAAAACCCCCATACTGGAAGGAAAGTAAATGGCCCTTGATTACACAGTGATGAGGTAGTGATGATACTAACATTGATTAATTTAACTGTTACTCGTCTCAAAAATGGAATATTTGTGTTCCTTTTGTGATTTCATTAATCTTTCAGTTCTATTTACAGGACCCACAGGATATAACATGTCCTTCACAAATAGAAATTCTTATTATACTATTGGTTAATATGAAGCTTGGCATGTGACCTAGCTCCCCTACTCAAAAATCTTCCGTGGTACCTTATCCACATTTAGGATAAAATGCCAAATCCTCAGCCTAATGTGCGCTGCCCTCCACAATTTGCCCCATGGTGGACACACTTTTCTATTCCTATTTCTCCTATTACTCCCATTTTATGTAATCTACATTCCAACGAAACAGGCCAATTTGCTGTTCCCAGTACATGATGTTCCATCCCCTGAATCTATGCCTTAAGGTAGGTATACACGATGCCTGAAATGTACTCTGTCTGCCTGATAGAATTCTGAATATCCTTCAAAGCATAGTTTAGGTGCCCCCTCTTACATACGAATTTCTGCTCTTCCTCCCAATTGTTAGCTCTTTCACCTTCCAGAATTATTCTGAAATGTATTCTGCCCAGAAGATTGTAAGTCCCTTGAGGGCAGGAACTGCTTCATTTTTGTTTTTACATCCTCAACAGCAAGCTCAGTGTTTAGCACAGAGCAGGCATTTATTTGTTAAATGGAACATAAGCATTATAAGAGTTCAGTGATAGAAATGACCCATTCCAGTTCAAATTTAAGCAGAAACCTCCTCTATTATGTGCCTGACACACAGTCATCCAACATTCTCCAGTGGATGACCTCAGGCTATAGAGAATTCACTATCTCTCAATGAAGCCCCTTCTCTACTTAAATAACTCTAACCACTGGCGAGTTTTTTGGTATATCAAGCTAAAACTGATTGATGTGACTTTCATTCAATCAGTACAATTCTGCCCTAACATTTATTAGTCCTAATTCTGCCCTAAGTGCCAAGTAGACTAAATCTAATCCTTCCTCCACAAGACAGCCCTTCAAATACATGTCTCCCAAAGTAATTTCTTCTCCAGGCTAAATATCCTTCCTTCAACCAGTTACCACGTGGCTTCATTTCAAGCTCCCTCACTACGTTGGTGGCCCTCCTCAATATACACTCCAGCTTGTTTGTGTTCTTCCTAAAATCTGGCATATGAAACAGAACAGGATACTCCAAAAGGGGGTTGAGTAAGGCAAGGCTATTGTTGCTCTGGCCCTAGACATTAGCTGCTGTTAATGCAGCTTTCTAAAATCATCAGAGTGGTTGGTTGATTGATTTATTCGTTTGTCATTCCTGCCTCACCATACTGGTGACTCATATGGCACTGAAGTTGATCCTCAAAACCCTTTTCTTTTAATTTTGGAATGGATCTCTTTACCAAAAACTTTATTTTAATGTGACCTTGACAAACCAAAAAAATAAAAAATAAACATTGCCACATATAAAGAACAGAAACAGAGGATTATATATGAAACTATGAATCTCATTAAATACAATTTGCTTCTTTTTAACTATGTACTCAAGTGAGCATGTTAGTTGCAAAACTGCCTTGCTTGTTTGTATTGTCTTCTGACCTCCTTCTGAACTATTCTATGTATTTTCTTTGGTACTCTTTTCTTTCTTCTTTTTTTTAAGAATCACTATTACTAGAGACTCTTTTTTCTTTGACCTCTTTAGAGATCTTGTGGTACCTGTGGGCCAAAGGTTATGCACAGCTTAATGACCTGGGAATATAGTTCCAAATTGCTTCCCAGAATGGTTGGACCAATTCACAGCTCCCCCAGCAGAGGACCAGGCATTTCTGTCTTCTCAAAGTCTTCCCAATACTTGTCATTTTCCTTTTTTATCATCTTTGCCCATTGATGTATATGAGGTAGAGAATCAATTTTAATTTATATTTCTGTGATTATTAGCAAAGAATTAAACACAAAGGGGGTACCCAAGATTTCAAGAATGACTGAACAAATCATAGTTTATGAATACAATTAAATATTTTGTGCCATAGGAAATCATGAAAGTAGTTTCAGAAAAAATTTGAAAAGACTTGTATAAATAATACTTTCTAACTTGGTGATCCCATCAGCTCCCATGTATTCAATTACAATCTCTACACTGATGACTCCCAGATTTACATAAACATCTGTAGATTTAGCTCTCTTAGTCTAGTCACATATCACCATCTGCCTTCTGGACTTTTCAAACTTAATGTTTGACAGGCATCTCAAACTCAGTCTGTCCAAGACAGGGTTCGTTGTCTTCCCCTAAAACCCTGTCCTCTTCCGAATTCCCCTCTTACTGTGGAGGGCACTACCATCTTCCCAGTTACCCAGGCTTACAAACTGGGTGTCATCTTCATTCAGACCCACACCCCATGTCCACCTGGATGTCAGATCTTGTCATTTCTACATTCAAAGTATCCCTTATATAAGCCCTCTTCTTTCTATTCACAGGGCTACCCCTCCAGTTCAGGCCTTCATTACCTTACCTGGACTATTGAAATTGTCGCCTAACTGGTCTCTCTGACTCAAGTCTCTCTCCATAGCAATCCATTCTCCATTCAATTACCGAGGTAACTTTTCTAAATCCCGGGTCTGACTGTGTCACCTCCCCACTCCACCCCCAATGAGCTAGAGACTTTATAGAAAGGGGAAGGGAAAGGGAAAGGGAAAGGGAAAAGGGAAAAGGAAAGGGAAAGGGAAAGGGAAAGGGAAAAGGAAGGGAAAAGGTAAGGGCAAGAAGAAGGGAAAGGGAAAAGAAAAGAGAAAGGGAAGGGATGGGAGGAAGCATTTATTAAGCACTTACTATATAGCCCTTTACAAATCTCATTTGATCCTCATAACAACCCCTGGAGGTAGGTGCTATTATTATCCCCATTTTACAGTTGAAGAAACTGAGACATATAGAGGATAAAGAACTTGTTCAGGGTCAGCTAGTAAGTATCTGAGGCCAAATTTGAACTCAGATCTTCCTGACTCCAGGCCTAGAACTCTATGCACTGCACCACCTAGCTGTTGACATTACTTGACATCTCGAGTTTTAATTACTAATTAATCATTCTTTTTATATCCTTCTGTAGCTCCCTTCCCTCGCCTACAGGACTCCAATTCTAGGTACTTTGTAGATAAAAAGCCTTTGGCAACTATAGATCATGAGCTATGTGTTCACTTTTATTTGTCAGCCAGAGGACACAGTTTACATTAATGGCATTTAATAACATATAAATGTAATAATAGATTGTTCCCCCCATAAACCTGGAGTTTACTTACCGACAAATATAAATATACTCTAAATCCACACATGGGGAATTCAACTATATGGACCCGGAATCTGCATAAAGACTGTATCTGGGAGGCTTTCATTTTCATTATCTAAACAACTATTAACCAATTATTGCACATGAAACTCCTTACTATCTGGCATAGTCAGGGAATTAAGGATTGTGGTTAATCAATCATTACTATACATATATATACATATATACACATATACAGTTATATATGTATATATACACATATATACACACATTACTACATACGTATATAGTTTTATGCACATTACTATACAAATACACATATACAGTTATATATACATATATACACATTACTATATGTATATACACATATATAGTTATATATAATATATACACACATCACTATACATATATACACATATAGTTATATATACACATACATTATACATATATACATATATATAGTTATGTATATACACGCATTACTATATATACCCAGTTTTATATATGCACACATTACTATATATACGTACACATATATAATTATATATACACATATTACCACACATATATACACATACATAGTTATATATATACACATACACATTACTATACATATATACACACATACACACAGACATATATACACATATGGTTATATATAAACACACATTATTATACATATATACACATAGTTATGTATATGCATGCACTACTGTACATATATACACATACATAGTTTTATATATACACACATTACCATACATATATTCACATATATAATTATATATATACACATATTACTATACATACATACACATACATAGTTTTTTATATATATATATATATACACACACACATTACTATATACATATATATATATATATACACATATACACACAGACGTGTGTGTGCACAAGCACGCACACGAGTTTCTTGGGCCTGTGTGGTAGGAGTTTTGCTGACAGTGGAGAGTGTCAACCAGCTCCACCACACTCTTGAGTGAGAATGTGCTCACTCTCAGGCCAACTGCATTCCTGGCCATAGTCTTCCTTGTTGACCCCAACCCCCTTTATTCTCCCTTCCTCAACAACCTCTGCCTCTTGATTTCGTTGGATTCATTCATGATCCAACTCAAATACTATTTTCTTCAGGAGGACTTTCCCAGTCCTGGCTAAGCTTACTTTCTATTTTTCTACATGTGTCTTGTTCACAATTTCCCCCAAGTGAATGTAAGCTCTTTGAGGGCAGGAATTGTTTTTGCCTTTTCCTTTGTATCCCCAGCACTTCACCCAGTACTGGTACTAGCAAATGCTTAACAAATACTTGTTGATTTATTTAAAAAGCTACTTAGCAGAGCATTCCTGTTGATGAGTTACCAGATACATCAGTTGTTAATACAGCTAAATTTCAGTGAAAGGTCATAATATTTTCAATGTAGTATATACTAAGAAACTATAGTATGCAATAATTTAAAACCCTATCGAACCTATAAAAGAGGAATGAATATGAAAGGCCATATTCACATTTTCCCCCTATATTATGTTACTGTGTTGAGAGGCCTGAAAAAAAAAAAAGAGCTACATCCATAGATGAACACAGAGTCCACATTTCCAGGTAAGCCAAATGCCTGTTCTTTGGTTATACAAATCCTCCAAACAACCTCACTATCCAGTCAAACTTTGAGGATCCCTGGGTGTACAAGGCCCAGTCTCCATCCTCCCAGCCTCTTGCTCTAATTCAAAGGAAAAGGCTAAGGTAGGGTCAAGAGGGGCTCTACGGGGAAAACTAGAGACTAATTCTTGGATAATCACCTCTTCAGGATTTGTGAGAATAATTCCATGGGAATTGACTGACTCTTCAGGGTACAAGGTAACAAGGAGTATGTTTAGTCGGGGAAATTTTTTCTTTCTGTATCTGTTTCTTTGGGGTTTGTATGGCTCTAGTTGACAGGTGAATCCCCAAATACAAAAATGAGATAAGTTAGAAATATTGTCCACATATGCTTCAGTTGTTTGAGAAATAAGCTATGCAGGAAAGAATTCTAAGCTGTGGCAGAGAGGCAAATATGTGCTTTGGGATCACTGTGCAGAATGCTACCATCCATGATAAATTTGACTGTTAAGTCCACACTGGGAATAAAAATCCCAGCACAGATTTTTCCTTTGTAAACTCCATGAATGGTGGGAACTTCAGTTCTCTAATGTGTTTTTAAATCCATGGAAATGAAACTTTAACCAAAGTTTCTAGTTTTAGTTTTTAGTTTTACTAACTGGTTTTAGTTTTTCTAGTAAAGTTTTTAGTTTTACTAAAACTTAAAAACAGTCAGTTGGTTAAAATAATACAAAAGAATTCTTTAGAGATTACAGGCTAAGTTTTTTTAGTAGAGTTTAAAGAAAAGCAATTTAGTGTTTTATTAAAAGATCATGAGAAGATTCCTAGTTTCAAATGGGTGATCTTTGTGATTTAGAATTGGAAGCGACTAGAGAGGTCATCTAATTAAAACCTTCTCATTTTATAAATGAGAACAGTGGGGTTAAAAGGAGGCTGAAATAACTTCCTCTGCTGTAAACAGCAGAGCTGGAATTCGAACCAAGATCTTTGGACAGAGGTTCTTCCAATACCCCAGTAGCAATAAATTATGAATTCCAGTTTTTAGCAAAAGAAAATGGAGTGGACCTTCAGCTTCCTTAAACCAGGCTGATAAACTTAATTTCGCTGCTGCCTGCTTACCTCAGTAACTGAAGTCACCTATCCAAGACTTTGTTTAGTTTTTCTGCCGATTTATCCCCAAAGAGTCTTTTTTTCCCTCCTTCCTTCTTTTTTTCCTCCATTCCTTATTTCCTTCCTTTATGTACATTGGGTTCCCACTGGCCTTCATTATCAAAGTTTCAAATGGTTGCTGCTGACCTACACTTGAATCCAAATATTTGCGCTATTCAATGTGAATTGTTCATTCAGCCCACTGCTTGATTATGTCAGCCCTCTTTTGATCAAGCTGAATGAACTACTTGACTAAGTAATACCCATACAGCCAGGCCATAGGTAGAGGCCCCTTGTTGCTGACCACAAACAACCAAGGAAGGTGGGAGACAGACTTGAGTTTTTCTTCCAGCACAAGTGAGGAAAATAAAAGCCTGTACCTTCCATGACATAATTACAAGTAAATTCCATTTTCTCTAGATTTATGTAATTAGTGCTGCATAAACCCAATGAGCTCTGGGCTAAAGGATATATTCTTTGTATTAGTTATCCCTTCAAATGCCTCTTTGAAATAGACTGATGTTATCTCTACTGTTACCCAGATCTGGAAACTGGGAGATGCAATTGAACTCCCCTCCCCCACTCTTTCCCCATCTCAGAAACTCAGCTAGGATATTTGGCCAACTCCATAAAGATTACAATGTACAAAGAGTACAAAGGCCTTTTTTTGCTTGTTTTTTACTGACTGTGAACAAATATCAAAGGTAATGTTGACCTTGTCATTTATTTCTCTGATTCCATTTACACATAACACATGGTATTATAAACTATGGTCTTATGGAATCATAAAACTGTCAATTGTATACCACACATTTTCAGCTATTTCCATTCCTTTGTTATTGTTCTGACCTGAAATTTTCTGGAGTTTTATGCCAAGTGAGTATTTTAGGCTATTATTCTGGTGAAGTGGACAAAGAAGCCACTCAGAAAGTCCTAGATTCAAAGCTTGTCTTTAACAAATTATATAATGATATAACATAATTATGCAAGCTTGGGATCATTTGTCTTGTTTTCTCCTCATTGTGTGAAAGGGAAGGAGTGCTGGATGGGGAGTTAAAAGACGTGAGTTCAAATCCTGAATCTGCTATTTTTTACCAAACAGAGTATTGAACTTAGAATTCCAGGGCCCATGTTTGAATCCTAATGTTTGTGTGAATTTGGGTAAGTTATTTAACTTCTCTGGGCCTCAGTTTCCTCATCTTAAAAATGAATTTTGTTATCAGTCTTGTGTTCAACTCTTTGTGACCCCATTTAGGGTTTTCTTGGCAAAGATAGTGGAGTAGTTTGCTATTTCCTTCTCCAGCTCAGTTTATATATGAGGAAACTGAGGCAAACAGGGTTAAGTGACTTGCCCTGGGTCACACAGCTTAGTAAATGTCTGAGGCTGGATTTGAACTCAGGTCCTCCTGCCTCCAAGCCCAGCACTCTAGCTACTGCACCTCCTAGATGCTCCTTTAAAACGAAGAGGTTGGACTAAATAACCTCTAAGATCCCTTCCAGCTATAGATCTAAAATCCAATGATCCTTTGACACTGAACAAATAATTTTCCGGAACCTTTGTTTTCTCATCTGATGGGAGGGGGTGGACAGACTGGATGACTTCTAATGTCCCTTCCTGCTCTAAATCTTTGTTCCTACAATCTGTGAAATGGAGGCAACATACCCATAGTACCCACTTCATAGAGCTGCTTATGACGTTCAAAAGAGGAAAAAGTACGTAAAGCACTGTGAAAACTTCAAAGCACTTTCTAATTATTTGTATAAATTCTCTAACCTTTCTTTTTCTATGCAAGTGGTTCCAAAATCATTTGCTTCATTACTCCCCTGGCTCATGTCTCTGTTCCATCTCCACAAAGACTCCCCGTGTCTCCAAAAATTCTTGTCCTTTTCTCTCCCAAAAATTGTCCTGTTAAGCTTCCCACAGGCAGAAGAGGGCGCCAATGCACTCCCCATCGATTCTGCCTTTGGTTTTTCACTGGGCCAGCTCCTGGGACTTGTTTTGATTTCCTGTCTTAGTCACTTTAGGCTCAGTGATTGTTTCAGAGCCTTGTTCTGTGTTTTATTTTACTTTTTCTGCCTGCAATTCCTCTTCCATTTTTCACTGGGCAATTAATCAAATGAACTGTTTAGTTCTTATACAGTACATATCTTTTTTGATATTTATGCCTTATTCCTCAACTACAAAAGTTTCATCAAAATAGGGACTGTGTTCAGTATTTCTTTGGATTCTCATAGCACCTGGCACATATAGTGCCAGGCACACACCAGTTCCTAGGACTTAGAATTGCAAGGTATCTTAAAGATAACCCAATCTAATCTCCTCATTTCACAAATGTGGAAACTGAGGCCCAGAGAAGGAAATGACTTTTATAATATAAGGGATGCTGAAGTGTTCATACATTAACAAAAGGAAATGATCCCTTTGCAAAGTGTGAACACTTATCTCTGATGGGATTGGAGGGATAGTTTGGGATTGGCTGGAATGAAAATTTGGTCATGACCCAAAGACCCTTAAAGGGCTGAGTAGCTAACTCTGCAGCAAGTCCAAGCCAGGAGCCAGGGTGGAAGAGAAACTAGTCCCCAGAGAGGAAGAGGAGGCCATTCAGTGGGAGGCACCTTCACAGCACACAGGTAGCTATTTCCCCAACTTGAACTGGTAGGTGGGTTCTCAAGCAGTGGCTGCTCATAGCACTGTTGTGAGGTTCAGGTGAAATAATGTATGTAAAACATCTTTCCAACCTTAATAGCATTGTATAAATGTCATGTATGGTAATAGTATCATCATTCTACAACCTACAGGGACATAATAAAGCCATCAACACCAAGCAAAAATTTCCATGTTAAGATTAATGGAAAGAAGCAAAGCGTATCTTTGTATATCTGGTCATTTCAAACACTGACTTTGTTTTCCTGTCAATTAAACAAGCGTCCCATCCAAAGATGGGTGACAGAGTGTATTATTCACTAAAATCCAAACAAAAACATTTGTTCATACACTAGCATAGAGGATTATGCATCAAAACCAGCGACAGTCTTTATATTCCCCAATGGGTCTAACACAATGCCTTACACATAATAAGCAAATCAATAAATAACATTAAGGGAACAAAAAAAAATTTGTTTTGCAAATAACATGGTTGACTTTGACAGTGTAGACAGAAGGCCAGAGACAAACAGAGGCCTCCACTGATAGGCTCACCCATTTTGGCAGAGTTCAGTAGAGGAGACCAAGTCCTAAAGTCACAAAGGTAAGGTTGGAAGGGACCTTGGAAGACACCTAGCTCACCCCTCTCATTTTATAGATAAGGAGATTGAGGCCAAGGCCACGCAGGTCATTGGTAGCAGAGCTATGGTTTTGAATCCCTGTCTTTTGACTCCAAATCGTAGCTGTTTGTTTGTTTGTTTTCCATGTGAACATACTTCAAAGTTCCTATCACTACTGTCTCTGAGAGATTAATACCGATTGATTTTGATGCTCTGTAATTACAACACAACGTTTTGAGTTCAGAAGTATAGCAAGTTTCCACGGCATGGCTGTTATCTGATATTTTTAAAAGTTCCTCCATGAAATATTTTTCTAAAGCTTGATCTATAGATTTCTTTTCTTTTCCTTAAATATACAGCTATCCCTTCCACATCACAGGGGTTAGGGGTGTTGCACCCCCGCAATCTAGAAAATTCGCATAAAAATTTTTGGCCCTCCCTTCACACCAGAGAAGAAGTCTGAATTATTATGGTATTAAAAGATAAAATATGTTGATATTATACAATACTATACATCCATTTTATACATTTCTGAGTTTCTAAACTTTTTCTGTATCATCTGCTAGCCTTTAAGTGTCATCTGCAGCTTCTGCAAAACTCCTCCCAAATTCCCCCTTAATTTCTTATACTGACCTATGATATATTGAAACCACAATGGAGAAAGTCGTGATGTGGAAGGGATAAGTATTAGCACCTTCATGTACTTATTTGGTGGTATTAGGTAACAAGCTGTTTCTGTTTAGAAGTACAGAAATTGGGTGCTGGAGAGGAGGTACGTGAGTGGAATTTTTGGTTTATACCAGGCTCACTATAGGAACATACACCAGAATCCTTCCAATTTGTAGAACGAGATATGAGAGAAAGACATGCTACCCATAAACTAAGCTGTTCTCAATGTAGGGAACATGGAAACAAAGTAGCTGGAGCCACAAAACTATTGTGGACTTATTTTGTGCCTGCAATGTGGGGACAATGATATTTGTCATTTGCTTCTGAGATGGCTTTATCCATGAAGTGGAATTACCTGATTTGACCTACTGTAACTGAGAAATTATATCTGTTCGGGAGACCATTAATAGTTTGGATATATCCTGAATACGCTGATAATGTGTGTTAGTTCTATTCCCCAACATTAACACTTATTAAGAAGTACTAGCGTACATTTTCATGTTCTTAAAAAAGAAAAGAAAAGAAAAGAAAATTATAAAACTATAGCTTGAACTCATTCTTCTTTTGTTTTTCTCATCCACATATCCCATCCACTGGCAAAAGAAAAAAAAAAGCAGTCTATTGAACTGAGGCTCCCCCTACATACTCACCTTTCATATTAAGAGTCGAAAGACAACCTTCACTGCTCTGGGTATTATATTATGAAGACTACTTAATATCCAACCAGCCCTGGGCTTGTTTTTTAGTTAATCTTCCTGAAAAACAAATTGAAATTAGCTAAATATAAGCAAACTTGAACCCCTACGTGCCACTGAAAAGCAGGTACTTCCTCATGGATGATCAAAATTTGGAAACAGGCTCTGTGGTGGAAGGATTGGACTCAAAGTCAGGAGGCTTGGAGTTCTAGCTGCTCAAACTGGCAAAGATAAATGATTGGAAATGTGATGACAGGGTACACTAGTACCCTGCTGGTAGAGTTGTGACCTGGTCCATTCTGGAAAACAGTTTGGAATT